>NC_064423.1:9600000-10800000 GCF_023375975.1 Astyanax mexicanus | reverse complement strand
CACCGAGTGCATATCAGCCTCAGAGTGCGGCGACGAGGAGGCTCCAACACACTACACACGGACAGGGCGTGATGAGCAGGGGGCCAAATGTGCTCCAGTGGGATTCTCCACAATTCCCCCATAGCTCAACTTACTGCTTCCACAGTACCTCATCAAAGTTCAGAGTGAAACTATAACTGTGACTATCAAAACTGCAGGACTGAGCCCCAAACCCAATACCATGGGCTGTTTATTATCTCAGCACAGACTGATTTCATGAGTAAAAAACTATATCTGGAGTTTCATGGCCTTAAACTCACAATACTCACTGCTGAAATCAACTTTCAGGTCATGTGTGATTTTTTTTGTGTATTGTCCATTGGTTAAATGTTTATCCATCCATCCATCCATCCATCCATCCATCCATCCATCCATCCATCCATCCATCCATCCATCCATCCATCCATCCATCCAGGCATCCAGGCATCCAGGCATCCAGGCATCCAGGCATCCAGGCATCCAGGCATCCATCCAGGCTAGCCAAACAACCAATAAACAAAATATAACACAATACCCAATGGAAGGTAGCCCTGGTGGGCAAGATTTCACACTGATGGTAAGTTGGGATCTGGGGACACACCCATTATGCAAATGACGTGTTTAACTGGGCGGAGTTTAATTAAATCTCTGTGGAGTTGGCCAGTATTTATAGGGTTTATTGGGATTAACACTGAAATATTCAACTCTGTCAAATAACTCCAACCCTGAACAAAATTTAAATCTGAAAGAGTTAAAATTACACTTTGAGAGTGAAAATCAACTCAGCTATTTAACTCTGAAATTTCAACTCTCCCGTTTTTGCTGTGCAGGAAAAAAAAAACTGTATAGAAGAATCACACTTAATTCAGACTTAATTTGCAACACTGCTAATATCTCACAAACTTCAGGTCATGTGGAGCCATGAAGCAAACTTTTGCCAGAAAATTAAAACAGTAAAACGAAAAAACAATATAACTCAAGCAATGCCTTGTTTTTGCTATTTTCAGCAACACAACACTGAACCGTAGGAGTTCAAATAATGAATAACACCTCTGAAGCATGTTTACGCTCTTGATTGAGGATCATAAATTACCCAGCACTCACTTGTTCCCTGCCTAATGTGCACCAGAAGACTGCGCTGCTAATTTAAGTCCTCCACATCTGCTATCTGTACGACGGCATGTTAATTATGTAACTCAAAACAAAACAAAAGCGGGATTCATCCTGACATCATCTAAATGAATCAGCTCTGTCACACGCACACGCTCTTCCCACGCTGACAACCTGTCCGCTCTCACTGTACACGACTCTGTTCATTCCTCCTCCTGAGTCACCTTCTCTTTTACACGTTTAATCTGCTCCATTAGCGGCGTATCCGTTAAACGCCGGACCCAGCTGGACCTAAACGGAGTCGGGGGTGGCTGATTGGTATTTATTCATGTTAGGGGTGGGCGATATGGCCCTAAAATAATATCACAATATTCCATGGTATTCAATTAAAGAGATTTAATGGGAAATGAGAAGTGTGAATCTTCCTTTTGCTAAAAACAGCAAAAAAAAAAAAAAAAAGTAGTACCCTTATGTAATAATTAGGGGTGGGTGATATTTGGGCACGATATTTTAGGATATAATATCGTTCAAGATATTCAAAAAAGTTACAGTACGATACAATATGGCACACCCCTAATTCATATTATTGTAGAAATTAGGGGATCAGACCTTGCGATATATAAAAGTAATCTTTATACAAAATAAAAATAACCTACAAAATTATCTTGCTGCAGATGGAGTCACTGTGCATCGTTCAACTATTCTGAGCACACGCCACAAACAGAGTCGCTTGAGGTATGCTAAAGCTAAAGCACATTTGGGCAAGTCGGCTTCATTTTGGAATAAGATTCTGTGGACTGATGAAGCTAAACTTATTAGAGTTATTTGGAGGGCAGTTATTTATGCATGGAGGAAAAACAAAAACACAGCATTCCAAGATAAACACTTTACTGCTCCCCACAGTAAAATCTGGTGGTGGTTCTTCATGCTGTGGGGCTGTGTGATCATTGCAGGTACTGGGAACCTTAATAAAGTTAAAGTTGAGGGTCTCATGGGTTTCAGTCAATATCAGCAGATTCTTGAGAACAATGTTTTTTTAAGAATCAGTGAGAAAGTTAAAGTTAGAGTTAAAGTTGTGCCGGGGCTGGATACTTCAACAAGACAACGACCCAAAAACACTAAACTCTGCTCAAAATCTACTAAAGCATTCATGCAGAGGAACAAGTACAACGTTCTGGAATGATCATCTCAGTCCCCAGACCTGAATATTATTAAAAGCTGTGGTGTGATTTAAAGCGGGCTGTTCATGATCAGAAACCTGAATCAAACCTGACTGAACTGGAGATTTTTTGTAAAGAAGAATGATCCAAAATACCTTCAACCAGAAGCCAGACTCTCATTGGAAGCTATAGGAAGAGTTTAGAGGCTGTTATTTCTGTAAAAGGAGGATCTACTAAATATTGATGTCATTTTATTTCTTTTGAGGTGCTTAAATTTATGCACCTAATTAATTTTGTTTAAAGAATTATTGCACACTTTCTGTAAATCCTATAAACTTGACTCATTTCACTTTTCAAATATCACTGTGTTGTTCGTCTGCTATATGATATATTTAACTAAAATTAAAATTTGCTGATTAAAACAACCAATGATCTATAAAAGAAAATCATGAAAAGGATCAGGGATCTTGTTAGTCATGCTCAGAGACTGTAAAAAAGATGGACGCCATGTCGCCGTTACTATTCATTCAATGAAAATGAAGCCAAAATCTTCCACCATGTTGGCGATCCTGAAACCCGAGTCTGCGCAGTAGAGACCAGAGGAGGGAGAGAGACTGTGGAGAGACAGCCTACTCATTTAAATAACCCCGCCCCTGAGGACTGCCTCGAGGTCACAGGCTGCAAAGCGGAGCGGAGCTGATGGTCTGTTATTGGTCCCGCCCATAACCAGCCCTTTTACAATAATCACACCTTTTTGAATAGAGCTGAATAATGTTTTAAAAAACGAATTCTGTGGGGATATAATAATTGAACAATATAAGCAGAGGTTACACTAACTGCTGCATTTAAATAATGGAGGTAGAATTACAGTATATTAGAAAAAAATGTGATTGAAAGTTGTTCGTTTTATCTGGTCTGAAACCTATGGGGATGGGTGGGGTTACACAGCTTTCTGCAACCGAACAGCAGGGGGCGCCCGACCTGTGGTGGCTTCACTTTTGAGAGACGATGCTCTGTCCAGATATACACAGTCTATGGTCATGCTAGTTTGGAGGTGTGGAACAAGAGCTAATTTGACTGATGCTGTGCTTAGCAAGGTCTAAGCAAGTTATTCACTAAATGCTAAAAGCCAGCTCATAGGGTTAGAACCGTTATGCTAACAGACATAGCAGCTGGGCATGAAATTTGAAGTTTTGGTTTGTGGTGATGGTGCTCTAGTGAGACATCTAGAGGAATACAGGAGAGTTCATTACAAATAATGATGATTTCCACTGCAGTGCTGTGTTTATCTTCTTTTTTTGGGGCGGCTCTGTTACCTTTACTTGAACTTGGGTCGTTATTTCGGTGCAGTGACAGAACTTTCATTTATCAGAGTGTGTTTAAGGTTAGTGTGCTGTGGTTTAGCCCCTCAGGGATTAGAGCCAGATCAGCAGTGTGGGACCTGGATGCTGACGTAGCGCGTTCGCCCCAGATTTATCCACAACTTCAGCTGTCTGAAAGGGATAAATCACACACACACAATCTGACCACAGCCAGTTAGCCTGAAACAGCTAACAGTAACCACAGCAATAAACGCGGCTCAAAGGGAGGTGAGTTCATCTGAGGTAAATCGGGGTTTGGAGAGCGACTCTCGACATGAGACAAAGCAGAAGAAAATAATATTCAGGGTTTATAACCCAGTCAGGAGCCTCCATCACTAAAAACAATAAAGTATTTCTCTTTTGTTTCTAGTTTTAACCCATTTTTCTCCCTAATTTGGAAGACAAATTACTCAACCCACTCAGCAGGACTTTCCCCATCACTAGCAATGGCCACCCAACACCAGGAAGGTGAAGACTAGCACACACCTACACTGAGCATCACAGCGCGGTTGGAGGAAAGCGAAGCGACTTAGGTCCGATACATCTGCCAACAGATGCCTGTGCTGACCGATTGGGAGTGATGTGGGGAGACAGCGCCATCTACCCTCCCAGAAAAAGCATGGCCATTTGTGCTTGTGCATTGTCTTGGACTCTAGCTACTGATGGTACGCTGCATGACATGGATTCAAACCAGTGATCTTCTTATTTGTGGTAGTGAGTGGAACTGTGTTCTCTGAAATCCCTCAATACTTTTGGGGTGAGTTGAATAGTTCAATATCCTGTCCTCATGCAATCAAATTCTCACAGCAATGCTCCACAAACCTTTCCTGAACAGTTAAGGCCGTTACTCAAACAATGCAGGACAAACCCTTTAGAAGACACTTGATTTGGAAGAAACAGCGAATGTCCAAATTTTGTCCAAATTTGTCTTTTCACAAACGAGTCCATCTACCCTCCCAGAAAGAGAATATATGATTATGATAGTGATTATATTTCCGCCAGGAACGACCATGTATGTGTTTTTAACAGACGTCCCTTGAGAAAATTTCAGGCTGATTTATTACCTACTTTTTTCCCTAAACTCTGTAGTCCTCCAGTAATTTTAATACCGTCGGGACTCACATCTCTAACTTTCGCCACCTCACGTTGTCTACTGCTACGCACTGTAATTACACTTTGCGTGCACGTTTCCATGGAGATCCATGTAAAACAACAGCGTGTGGAAATGGAGGAGCTACTGAACAGGATGTCATGTGACTTAGAAAGCCTAAAAACTCACTGGTCCTCCTGTTTTTTTAACTGTAGTCAGGATGCAGGAATTTTATCACTGAGTAGAAGAGTGAAATACTTTTTACAGACGGCCCCCTGAGAAACTAATCCCGCCCAGACCGGCCTTTAGTCTGATGGACCACTCGAAACTTACAGCCAGTAAAATGTTTGAGAATAATACAGTATTGGCAAACATAATATCGAGATATTACTTATTCAAATGTCTTGATATTTTCATCTACCCCTATATTTTTTTCGTAAGTCATATTCCAGATACTATCCAAACATACAACAGAGACAGATTAAACTCTTCCTGCTTCACTCCTGTGAAACAGTGGGGAATAGTGAAAATATCAAAGATAAGCTCTCGCTCGGCCCCCGGGCTCCTGGGATTTGAAACACCCCGCTGATGAAAGGTGAGGGTG
Organism: Astyanax mexicanus; assembly: GCF_023375975.1. Classification (NCBI taxonomy): domain Eukaryota; kingdom Metazoa; phylum Chordata; class Actinopteri; order Characiformes; family Acestrorhamphidae; genus Astyanax; species Astyanax mexicanus. Next base: position 10,794,657 of record NC_064423.1, on the reverse strand, counting down.
GTATTTGTTTATCTGGTGGGAGAAGAATACAGCACTGTCCTCGAACAGAGTATCCCTTACACACTGGAAAACAAGAACCCCACCACCCCACCTCCTCTACACCCCAACACACATACACACACACTGCTGTCCCCATCTCACCTCCAGAACAATCCTCCAGCTCAAAAATCATGAAGGTCATTGTGGAAATTTTAAGGAAGTATTTGGACACAGTGCCGTACAGGCCTCAGTATGGGAGGTCTACTGACTCAGTCAATAGAAACACAGTGGTTTTTATGGAGTAAACCTGTAGCTGGCTGTGCTTACACTGAACTTTTCACTATCAAACCAGTGACAGACAAACATACACAACACCTACCAACACGTACCAACACACACCAACAAACTGGGGCTTTATGGCTAATCTGACGCTTGGGCTCAATCTAAACAGGCAATCACTGGATACACTGGATGAGGAGCTAAAACAAGTCAAATATTCCAAACCAGTGGAAAACTGCAGTTCCAAAAAGTTCCAAAACCCCAAAAACTTCAAGTAGTGGTTTAGCAGCTCAAGTGCGGCAGATGACGGACAAGAACCCAAACATGAACTTCTTAGGAGAACAATCGGTTTCGAACAAGCGGTTTCTAATAGAACTGCTGGTGGTGGGGGCGCTGAGTGGTCCAGTGGTCTAAAGCGGTGCTGCCACTATGAGCGGGAGGTCGCAGGTTCGAACCCCCGCTGATGCAGCCTTGCCGTCAAGCTGCCTGCGCTCAGAGGGAGGGGTAGATGGCGCTCTCTCCAGTAATTGCAGTTAATCCCTGAATATTGCTGTGATTAATCAGATAAATTTTTCTAATTGATTGGCACCACTAATTGTAATGTATTGTAGATGCAATGAAAATGTTAATCAGGCTTGGCTCCATCGCTCAATACTTTTGGGACCAGTTGGAGAGGTCCTCCTTACTAATGCCCTTGTTGCTGAATGCAATCAAATTGCCTCACAGCAATGCTCCAGAATCATTTTTCATGAACAGAAAAGACAGTTAATCCAAAAAATGCAGGACGAATCCCTTTAAATACACTTGATTTCAGGAGAAACCATGAATGAGCAGGTGTCTCAATACTTTTGTCCAAAAGTACCATTTCTATTGCTGTACAGATTCATTTCTAACAGATTCTATAAAGGACTACATACAGTGTCAAGTGATAATTACCGGGGTCCAAGCACTTCCAGCATAATGAGACTTCAAGGATACGGCATGACGCCATATGAGACCAACATATGTTTTCTCCTGAGGAAACACTTCATGATCAGCTTACATACTGCTATTCCTGCAGTTTCCATATGTTACTGATATTTTAAAGAGCAAAATTAGATTTAAATGATTCATTTTCTGAATCAGACTGAAACTGAGACTTTGCAGATATAGAGCACAGGGTCATCCATGCTATAAAAAAAATCCTAGAACAGTCATAGAAAGCCTTCCATGGAAAGAAGAGACAGTTACACTAACAAAAACACTAACTTTTTACTTTACTTACACTTTATGGAATATTTACAGAGTCTTGCAGAAATATTTGGCCCCTTTGAACTTTTAGTAAACCTTTTGCCACATTTCAGGCTTAAAAATTATTTTAGGAACCTAAAATAATTACATAATTTATTTTTTTTCTTGCTCTTATGATACAGAACTAGCATTTTGTAGCTTTCAGTAGTCAAGAGTGTGAACCAGTTACCAACTGAACCATCCCCAACACACACACACACCAAAACAGAACAAAGCAGAAGACCAGGAGCATGCTGGGTCACCTGGACCGACAGTGGAATGACATGGACAGCAACCAACACACTGAACCGCACATGAACCCCAGGAGGAGAAATTAAAGAGGGAGAAAAGAGAGAGAGAGAGAGAGAGAGAGAGAGAGAAAGAGCAAAAGGAAAAACAATCCACACATCCAACTTTCCACAGGAAACTCTCTGCTCTCCGCTTCCACTAACAGGCAACTGACTAATCTCTGTGTATGAAAAATTACCACCCAAACGAACAAAAACACACACACACACACACACACATAAACACACAGGAGAGTTGAGGTGCACATTGAATTCTGCCATGATTTGAGAAGCCGTGGTTTTATGTTCTTTGGATACAATCCGGGTTAGCGCCCGAACATCCCTTTCAGACAGCTTCCTCTTACAGCATCCACAGTTAATCCTGTTAGATGTGGTTTGTCCTTCTTGGTGGTATGCTGACATTACCCTGGATACCGTGGCTCTTGATACATCACAAAGACTTGCTGTCTCGGTCACAGATGTGCCAGCAAGAATTTGTCCTCTTTTGAACTCTGGTATGTCACCCATAATGTTGTGTGCATTGCAATATTCTGAGTAAAACTGTGCTCTTACCCTGCTAATTGAACCTTCACACTCTTACTGCTCTTACTGGTGCAATAATGTGCAATTAATGAAGATTGGCCACCAGGCTGCTCCAATTTAGCCATGAAACCTCCCACACTAAAATGACAGGTGTTTCAGTTTCATTGTCTAACCCTTGTATCTGTGTGTGTGTGTGTATGTGTGTGTGTGTGTGTGTGTGTGTGTCTGCATCAGACGCTGTAGATATGATCATGTGCTATAAAAATGATACACAGTGAGTGTCAGAGTGGCAGACAAAACTCATCATAAAGATCCGTGATGAACTATATGATGGGGACAGTATTGGGTTGCTATGGAAACAGAGCGGGCAATAAAGCACCAGAATGGAGACGGGCACCTGTGCATTTACTGTCGTGTTTACGTCTGTCTGTCTGTGTGTGTGTGTATATATATATATATATATATATATATATATATATATATATATATATATATATATATATATATATATATATATACGCTTGCCATTAAAAAAATATAAATAAATAGTTGCACCCAGAAGGAAGTGTCTGATTGATTCATTATTCAGAAGGAAGATAAAAGTTACCGAGTACAGTAAATGATACATACTTCAGAGTGGTATGGAGAACTCTTAATCTTATTTATTGAGCTGCATATACAGAAGCAGTGTGTAAAATGAGGAACTCTACCAGCCAGGCGAGTGGTAGAGGTTCTTAGTGGTTAGTGGTGTCCTACAATCCTACAATAATCCATCCCATGCAGCTCGAACACTCTCACACAGTTCCTGCAGATTTCTAACCCTGCGTTGATGTGGGTCCACCCCGTTCAACAGAATGAACCGGGAAAGAAACTAGAAATTCAGAGAGCAGGAGCTTGAGGACGTCGAATCGCCTTGTTTGTGATTGGTCCAAAGAAAAGCTAGGAGCCAATCGGGTTAGAATGTCGCTTCACCGCGTCATAATTCTTTTGCATAAAGTTGAGAGAAATTCATCTCTGTGTCGCTTTGTCGCTTGTCGCCTCTCGCGTGTCGCGGCGACAAATCGTGCCCTGCCATAGGAAATGAATGGTCGCTTTGTCGCATTCCAGTGTGAACGCAGGGTTAGTCTTAGTGATGTAATTAGACCCAAGTAGTCTAAAATGTAAATAAACAAATATATTCCTGATATATTTTGGAGAACCGCAGCACTTATCCAACACTGGCAGAACTGACAATGTCTCTGCTGTTGAAAAGCTAAGATGCACAACATAAAACCAATGATTATGGCTTTTTAGTTGATTAATACAATATATTTGACACTTACAAGAAATCCAAATTTGAAAGTAATGTAATTAATGTATTTAATGCATTTGTATTTGCAATTCGGAAATGTATGTTGTGAATTTAAAAATCTAAACAAGGAAACCAATTGGTCAATTTATTATTATTATTATTATTATTATTATTATTATTATTATTATTATTATTTATTATCACATCAGTGCAAAGAATGTTTTTGGGCAAATGTGAGACAGGCCTTTGTCTCCCATTGAGACTTTTTTTTTTGACCTGTTCATTTATTATTATTGAATCTTTAAAACTGACTCTAACTGAGGGAAGTGAGACCTGCAGTTCTTTTAATGTTGTTCTGGGTTCTTTTGTGACCTCCTGGATGAGTTGTCAATGCCCTTTTTGGAGTAATTTGGGTATAATCTCTTGAGACTGCGGCAGTATGTGGATGAGTATTCCTACACAGAGGTGTGAAAGATTAATTGCCAGTTATCGTTAAAGCTTGTTTACAACCAAGTTATTGATTTTAGGAAAACAAAAAAACACTTTCATACAGGACTACATTGGTTTGGAGAGTTTTTTTTTCCTTTAATAAATAAAATTATAATTTATATTTTATATTTACGCAGATTATCTTTGTCTGATATAAATTTTTTGAGAATTGGAAAAATGGGGGCAAATACTTTTTCACGCCACTGCAGACAGACAGATGGAGAGATGGGGGAAAAGAAGATAGAAGAAAAAGTGAGAAAGATAGAGAGATAGAGAGAGAGAGAGAGAGATGGGTAGAGCAGGACAGTGTGCGCTGATGATGACTAATGGTGTGTATATAGTGTGTGTGTATGAGTTTGTGTCATGCTGAGCGCCAGTAAGCAGGTCACAGCGTGATGCTGCTGTCAGACAGCACACACAAACACACACACACACACACACACACACACTCACACACACACACACACTCACACACACACTTGTAGCTCCATCTCCCTCTCAGCCTGACTCTGCTGCCTCAACTCCAGACAGACTGTCATTTAGCATCACCGCTGCCCTCCTGCTACACACACACACACACACACACATATACACACTGCGGAGTGTGTAACCTGTCAGCAAACTTCAATTTCCCCTCTTCCGCCCCGCTGCGGCCTCAGCAAAACCCACAGCCTTATCCTCCCGCTACCTGACCAGCACCCGCCCGGCTCTTCTCCGAACAGATCAAAGAGAAGTACAAAGAGCAGCAAACTCTGCTGATGATAAATCCTTTTATGCATGTAATGCAGTACAAATGTTCAAAGTCATCATAATTCCAAAGCAAATCTAAGCCTCAATAAAACAGAACAAGTCAGACACGTACAGATCTGCGGCCTGTCTGCTCAGCGTCTGCGTCGTCTGCTGATCAGGCGTCTGTCTCACTGTAATCGGCTATGAGACGCAAAGAGAATTTGTTCATTTTCCCAGAAAGCAGTTTGGTGGCTATGGGGAATGAATAATAAAGGAATGAAATAATAAACGACAAATAGAGAAGGAGTGCAGATCACCATAGCAGTGGACTACAGCTCAGTTAACTGCCCTGACAGGGTACATAAACTTTGGTTGCTCAAACTTGGCCACATTTTTGGAGTCAGTGTATATTTTGGCCTTTTGATTTCATTTCAGAAATAAAAAAATGAAAATGGGACACCACCCGTTATCAAATTATTGTTTTTAAATAGGTACACAACAAACAGGCTACCTTAGATATCCAAAACCTGCCTGATAGCGCTAGACTGAGGAACCAGTCAGTCCCACACAGACTATAGCACAATATACTCGCCTCTGAATGGCAAAAGAGCTTGCGCTGCGGTTAGCGGGTAATGCTAATGCTAATGCGGCTGCATCCAGCCTTAGTGCTGGAGAAACTTCACTGAAAACTCACTGTATTTCAGCGGAGTGGCTTTACTGCTCCTTAAAACCTGACTGGTAAAATTTGGATTATATCGGATTATAAGGGGAACTGGCAATTTTTTTAAAAATTTAATGATTTTAAGTGGGCCTTATACAGGGGTTTTAGTGTGGGAGGTTTCATGGCTAAATTGGAGCAGCCTGGTGGCCAATCTTTATTAATTGCACATTGCACCAGTAAGAGCAGTGTGTGAAGGTTCAATTAGCAGAGTAAGAGCACAGTTTTGCTCAAAATATTGCAATGCACACAACATTATGGGTGACATACCAGAGTTCAAAAGAGGACAAATTGTTGGTGCATGTCTTGCTGGCGCATCTGTGACCAAGACAGCAAGTCTTTGTGATGCATCAAGAGCCACGGTATCCAGGGTAATGTCAGCATACCACCAAGAAGGACCAACCACATCCAACAGGATTAACTGTGGACGCTGTAAGAGGAAGCTGTCTGAAAGTGATGTCCGGGTGCTAATCCGGATTGTATATATATAAAAAAAAACAAAAAAAACAAAACCACGGCTGCCTAAATGACGCAGAATTCAATGTGCACCTCAACTCTCCTGTTTCCACCAGAACTGTCCGTCGGGACAATAAATTATTGTGGTTTAAAACCAGGTGTTTGTTTCATTGTCCAACCCCTGTACATAAAAAAAAAAAATACTGTAATAAATACAGTAAAGTCGCAGTGCACCCGTCGCATGCTGCATGGGCCACGCCCACTGATTTTAGACACTTGTGCCACCTGGAACTGTTCCACAGGGAGGGAAAAAGCAGGGAAAAACTGGCAGAATGTCTTCAGATGACATATGCTCCTCAAAAACTAGACTGTCACTCATCTTTCTATGTCAGAAAAAAAGTGAAAGTAGAGCAGAGAGTTATGGATCCTCACTCAGGAGCTGAAACTTTGTGTGGGGTTTTGGAACACGGCCCAGATATTCCCTCCTTTCACCACAAAGACGAGGAGATTTCCTCTACCTGACGCTGGACAAAAAAAGTTTGGAGAGAGTTGCCTGGACACAACCGATCAATCAATCAATCTGATAGTCACTGTTTTATAAACAATTAGTTTAATATATCATATAGCAGACGAACACAGCGATATTTGAACAGTGAAATGAATGAAGTTTATAGGATTTACAGAAAGTGTGTGATAATTCTTTAAACAAAATTAGGCAGGAACATAAATATTTAGTAGATCCTCCTTTTGCAGAAATAACAGCCTCTAAACTCTTCCTATAGCTTCTTCCAATGAGAGTCTGGCTTCTGGTTGAAGGTATTTTAGATCATATTCTTCTTTATAAAACATCTCCAGCCCAGTCAGGTTTGATTCAGGTTTCTGATCATGAACAGCCTGCATTAAATCATACCACAGCTTTTAATAATATTCAGGTCTGAATTGAGGACTGAGATGATCATTCCAGAATGTTGTACTTGTTCCTCTGCATGAATGCTTTAGTAGATTTAGAGCAGAGTTTAGTGTTTAGGGTCGTTGTCTTGTTGAAGTATCCAGACCTGGCACAACTTTAACTTCAACTTTCTCACTGATTCTTGAACATTGTTCTCAAGAATCTGCTGATATTGACTGAAATCCATGTGATTAATCCTCAACTTTAACAAGATTCCCAGTACCTGCACTGATCACATAGCCCCACAGCATGATGAACTCAACCACATTTTACTGTGGGGAGCAGTAAAGTGTTTATCTTGGAATCCTGTGTTCTTTTTCCTCCATGCATAAATAACCGCCCTCCATATAACTCTTTTAAAATTTTAGATTCATCAGTCCACAGCACCTTATTCTTATTCAAAATGAAGCTGACTTGTCGAAATGTGCTTCAGCTTTAGCATACCTCAAGTGACTCTGTTTGTGGCGTGTGCTCAGAAAAGGCTTCTTCTGCATTAATTACTCTCCCATACAGCCTCTCTTTGTGTAAAGTGCACTGAATAGTGAATAGTTGAACGAAGCACAGTGACTCCATCTGCAGCAAGATGATGATGTAGGTCTTTGGAGCTGATCTGTGAATATGGTGGTTGACTATGACTGTTCTCACCATCCTTGTCCTCTGCTTATCTGAGATTTTTCTTGGTTTTAACTAGAACTGTGTTTTTATGTCCTTCTTCTAAACAATGATGTTGAACAATCTTTGTTTTCAGGTCATTTGAGAGTTTCGTTATGAAGCTCCCATTTTGCCATTCTTTAGAGAAGATGCAAAGAGGAGAAAAACTTGCATTTTTGCACTTTAAACCCTTTCTCATAATTGGATTCACCTGTGTTCGCAGGTCAAGGGTCAATGAGCTTACCAGTCTAATTTTGTGTTCCAATAATTAGTGCCAAATGTATTCAAATCAATAAAACACAGAAAAAGGTGCCCAAATTTACTCCCCTTGCCTTATATAGTTTCAAGAGCTATTGCTCACTTTCTGTGAATCCTATAAACTTCATTTCACTTCTCAAATATCACTGTGTTCATCTGCTTTATGATATATTTAACTGAAATTGCTGATCCAAACAACCAATGATTTATAAAGAAAATCATGAAAATTATCAGCGGTGCTCAAACGTTTTCATACCATTGTAAATTAGCCTTTTTCACTACTCTGGTGGAAAATGTCTTCACTTAAACTGGTGTGGAAAGACATTATTACAGCACAAACACTGTTCTAAAGTGCTAATCTTGTGACTCCACGGCCCCTCACTCCATAACACCAGACCTCCTCTGACCCCATCAGTAGACAGTAAACACGAGGCAGCTGAGGGCAAACAATATAAAAGTGGTACCTGTTCCCCTCGGCTGCAGCCAGTAATAATACTCCCCCATTAACCTGAGTGACTCATCACAGTATGGACACTGTCTGACAGGTCTGAGGGCAAACTGGGACGTCTACAAGCCCACAAGTTCATTTGTGTGATCTTAAACTTGCCCAACCCGCCAGTTAGCTACAGCATTTAATAAGCCTTTTAAATAAAACAGCTTTGATATAGGTTGTTGAAACAATGGAGATGTTCTAGACCTGCCACGGCTTCCTGAAGGGCTGCGATGGGACATCTACAAAAGTAGATGTTATCTACTTTTCAATATCTGATTTGGCAAATGTCTTAAAATTTTTTGATAAGACAAAAAAGACGAAGAGAAGCACTGCAAAGCCTGAAGGGGGGGGGAGGGGGGGGCTCCAACTAAAGATGTTTGTTACAAAGTCATATTTATTATTTACAAACTGAGAAAACATGGTGAAACCCTCCCAGGAGTGACCAGCCGACCAGAATTATTCCAAAAGGGCATGGACAACTCATCCAGGAGGTCCCAGAAAAACCAAGAACATTTAAAGAACTGCAGGTCAACCAAGTCACTCAATCTGAATCAACTCTACACTCAACCCTTCATTTAAATTCCTCAAAGCATCCAAACATCACACAGATTAGATTATAATTCATGAAATATCAGCAGATTTTAAAGTTTAACAACATACTTGACTCTAATTTCGGCCATTTCAGTCAAAATATTGGAAATCTAAGCTTACTATAAATAAACAGCAGCACTTTACTCACCTAAATAAACAGTTTTTCAGGAAAGAAATCTGTGTAGATTAACATCCAGCACTCATTTGACTTTGAAATATTCGTTTTTTTATTTTTTTTATTACAGTTTTGTTTACTTAGCTTAGCTTTACAGGTCTCGCCACCTAGCGGTGAGAACTGCTGAACTAGGAAAAAAGAAAAAAAACAAACAAACAAACAAAAAACCATGGGGACACCTCTGTTCCTTACTAGTGTCACATAATGCGCCTTATAATCCAGTGAGCCTTATGTATCAAAATAGACCAGAAAATTATTGATAGTGCGCCTTATAATCTGGTGCACCGTACAGTGCAAAAAATAAACTAATGATTAAATGATTCATTAGTTGAGCAGACAAAACATGAAATATCTTGGGTTCACAATGTCCTCAATCAAATAAAAATTAAAAAGTAATGTACGAAAATGTTGGTATATGCCATCTATTAATGCTTTTCGAGGCCTGGTTCTGGGTTTAATTGAATGCAGTCACAATGCTGAAGTTCTCTAAGGAACTAAGAAGTTGAGAAAGCAGCAGAGACGCTGCGCACGATGCCGCTGAACGCCGGTGTTTGCACCTTCATTAAAAACAACAGTTTCACATTTTTGAACGCTGCGTGACGCGCCACAGTGTGTCCGGTGGCCTTAATGGCCACCCCAGGTTGGACAGCATTCACGCTCTGTGTGAGTCCACTTCCTGTGCCATGCACTCTACCACTGCTGCTTCCCTATTTCCTCTCCTGCGCTCATTTCCTACTGAGAGGATAATGGGAAACACAGGGAAGAACACACACACAGACAGACACTCACAAACACAAATACACACACATATACAGAACATGACAAGATACAGAGAGAAAACATACACATCCTGGCATCCTAGCCAATGATGTCATTGTGTACACACACAAACACACACACACACATTAAAACTCAAGCATACCGTAAATACATCACACACACATACATTCTCAAAAATTCCTAATCCCTGGGTGAACACACACACACACACACACACACACACACTCAGAAATTGTAAATATTTTGTCTGTACAGCTTGTTAAACTGAACCATGTGTGATATGGAGGGTGCCTTGGAGAATCAAGGGAGGAAATGAGCAGGGAAAGTGGGTCAACAAAGTCTACATATGTCTGAATGGGACACAGCCCCACAAATCAGCCATAACTTTAAAACCACCTGCCATTATTATATAGGTCCCCCTCTTGCCACCAAAACAAATCAATGAATTAAAAATGTATACTGGAATAACCTACTGACGTAATCCACATATCAAAAGCAAGACTTTCCCTATATAACCAGCATGGTGTCTACAACTATCAGAAAGTAATCCAGCTGAGAAAAACAGGTAAAAAACACTCATTTATTAAAAAAATAAATAAATAAATAAAAAAACTCTTGGATCAGTCATTCAGGACATGTGTACATAAACATACATTGACCGAAAAGAGTATGAAGAAAAAAAAAAGCTGGATCTGAAATCGGATAATTAGTCCGATCTATGGGAAATAACCATCCACTAAATCAGAGTTAATAAATCATGTTCAGAGTAACCTACAGACATGACTTACGATATGTCTTATGTAACTCTAGGCTGGCTCTATCTACCTCTCCTTAGACAGCCTGTTATCAACTGTAATCAGTGAGTAATCCAGCTCAGAAAATCAGTTAGCACCAAGTCTAACCTGCTCCAACCCTGTCAAGGCAGGTTACTGTATCTGTTTCTATCATGTCCCCTTTTAAACCCAGCTGAGCCTAGTTGTTGTCCAGCATTGTGGCTAACCTGCTATTCTAGGTTTCATAACTCAGGTTCAGAGCCAACCTACTGACGTGACTATAGACTGATCTATACTTACTGTATCCTATCTAACACATTCAGCCTGTCATCAACCATCAGCAAGCAATCCAGCTGGGAAAAACAGTTTGCACTGTGGCTAAACCACTACAACCTAGCCAGGGCCAGCTGCCCAACCTGCTATTATAGGCTTCATAACTAAGACTTAATATCATTTTACTTCAATTCACATCACCTGGAAGTGGTTTTAATGTAATGGCTAACTGGTGTATGATGTACACCTGTATTGATAGTAAATCCCAATATCCAGCATATCCCCTTCTGACGCAATCATTAAGTCCTGCTGCTGCACCCATCCAGCGAGGGGCCCGAGGGACCAAAGCAAACACGGAGTGGTGCGAGCGACTGCCAGGCTGTGAGGGGAAACGAGGGCGGGCATTTACCCCCCACCCCTCCCCCCTCACCTGGCATCACCTCCGCTGAGCTGGGATAAATATTATTGAACATTATGCAGCCGGTCTGCGTGCAGAGCGCACTGAACCGCTCTCTCTCTCTCTCTCTGCAGCCGAGCGGCGTTAATTACAGAAAACTTCCAGAAATATATCCCACACGCCGGACCAGGATGTTTAGAGAAAGTCCGAGTAAAGCGGCAACACTATTTCACTCAGGAGCAGCAGAGAGAGAGAGAGAGAGAGAGAGAGAGAGAGAGAGAGAGAGAGAGAGAGAGAGAGAGAGAGAAAGAGAGAGAGAGAGCATGAGAGAGAGAGAGAGAGAGAGAGAGGGAGAGAGAGAGAGAGAGAGAGAGAAAGAGAGGGAGGGAGAGAGAGAGAGAGAGAAAGAGAGGGAGGGAGAGAGAAAGAGAGAGAGAGAGAGAGCATGAGAGAGAGAGAGAGAGAGAAAGAGAGGGAGAGAGAGAGGGAGAGAGGGAGAGAGAGAGAGAGAAAGAGAGGGAGGGAGAGAGAGAGAGAGAGAGAGAGAGAAAGATACACTTACGAGTGTAAATATAAGTGTTTGCATTTATAGATAATATAGAATTAGAGCATGAGAGAAATAAAGAGAGAAAGAGAGAAATAGAGAGAACAAGAGAGAGAGACATAGAGAGGGAGAGAAATGGAAAAAGAGAGAGGAAACAAAAGAAAGAATGGAAGAAATAGAGAGCAAGAAGGAGAGGAAAAGAAAGACAGCAAGAGAGAGAAAAAAACGGAGAAAGAGAGAACGAAATAGAGACCAAGAGAGTCATAGAGAGACAGAAATAGAGAAAGAGGGAAGGAATGAAATAGTGAACGAGAGAAACAGAGACAAACAGCAAGAGAAATAGAGAGCAGAAGAGGGTAAAATAGAGTGGGGAGAAATAGAGAGAGAAAGAGAGAAATACAGAGCAAGCAAGAGAAAAAAGGGAGAGAAAAATATAGAGAGAGAAAAATAGATAAAGAGAGAGAAAGAAAAAGTAAAGAAATAGAGAACAAGAGAGTGAAATAGAGAAAGAGAGGGATTGAAATTGAGAAAGAGAGAAACAGGGAGAAACATAGAAAGAGAACTAGTAAGAGAGAGTGAAATAGAGAAGGAGAGAGGGAACAAAAGTGAACAAGAGAAACAGAGAGAGAGAGAGAGAGAGAGTAACAGAAAGAGAAAAAGAGCAAGAGAGAAGAAAAATAGGGAAATGGAGAGGGAGAGTAATAGAGAGCAAGAGAGATAGATAAAGTGTTTGAGAAAGAGACAAAGGAGTTTGGGGAGAGAAAGACAGGAGGAAAAAAGAGTGAGAGTGAGACAGAGAGAGATAAATAAAAATAATGAGACAGAGACTAATAGACAAAAAGAGACAAAAATGAGAGACCAAGTATAAGAGACGAAAAGAGAGATAAAGAGTGCAAGAGGAGAAAGAAAGACAACAAAGAGAAAAAAGAGTAAGAGAAAGAAAGGAGTGTAGGATGGAGATGATGAGAAAGAATGAAAGTGAGAAATGGTAGATGTATGGTATATGATTATGAATAAAGTTGATGCTACTGTATATGTTTATTGTTGTTACAGTGCTGTTGTCAGTATTAATAATGTTACAGAACTGAACAGTGTGAATTAGAGAGCAGGACTAATATTTAATTAATGATTCAATTATTCACCAACATTATTCAATTATTAAAATGATTCAAGTAATTATGTTGTAAACAACTGTCATTCTGTCATGTGGTCTTATTTCCTTCCCATTATTATTCTTTCTTTTTCCTGTTCATTGTTTTTTTTCTGCAAGATGAAAACAATGATACTAATTAGAGGGAGAAATAAATAAAGAAAAAAGTGAAAGAGAAAATAGAAGATTAGAGAGACATAAAAAACAGAGTGCTCTATTATTGCAGTGAGAAAAAGAGAGGAACCTAAAGAGAAAGAGATAGAGAAAGTATGTGAAAGAGAGTGAGACAACTAGATAGAAAGAAAAAAAAACAGGGAAAGACAGAGGAAGTGAGAGATCATGAAAGAGAACTTAAGAGACAGAAAGGCAATTAGATAAAGAGAAAACAGAGAGACTGATATAAAGAAAGAGTGAGAGAAAGTGAGAAACAGAGAGACAGAAATAAAGAAAGAGTAGGGGATAACAAGAAGCAGAGGAAGTCAGATAAAGAAAGAGTGAAAGAGGAAGCAAGAGAGAATAAAAGAGAAACAGAGAGACAGAGATGATGAAAGAGTGAGCGAGAGAAAGTGAGAACTAAAGAGAAACAGACAGATATGAAGAAAGAGTGAGAGAAAGCAAGAAAGAACTAAAGAGAAACAGGGAGACAGATGAAAGAATAAGAGAGAAAAAGCGAGAGAGAAACAGAGACTAATAATGATTGAGAGAGAAAGCAAGAAAGAACTAAAGAGAAACAGGGAGACAGATGAAGAAAAGAGTAAAAGAGAGAGAAAGTAAGAGAGAGAATGCAAGAAGGAACTAAATGTAACAAAGACAGATGAGGAAAGAGTAATAGAAAGAGAAAACAAGAGAGAACTAAAGAGAAACAGAGAGAGACGTGTGAAGAAAGAGAGAGAGAAAGAGAGAACGCGAGAGAGAATTAAAGAGTAATAAGTAAAGAATGAGAGAGGGAGAAAATGAGAGCGAACAAAAAAGCAACAGACAGAAAAAAAGAGTGAGAAAGAGAAAGCAAGAGAGAACAAAGGAAACAGATGAAAAAAGAATGAGAGAGAAAGAGACAACTAAAGAGAAACAGATAGAGAGAAAGCGAGATAGAACAAAAGAGAAACAGACAAAAGAAAAGAGTGAGAGTGAAAGCGAGAGAGAACAAAAATGAAAGAGACCGGTGAAGAAAGAGTGAGGAAGAAAAAGCGAGAAAGAATAAAACAAAAACAGACAGATGAAAAAAGAGTGAGAAAGAGAAAGCGAGAGAGAACAAAAACGAAAGAGAGAGAGACAGAGATAAAGAGTGAGAGAGAAAGTAAGAAAGAACTAAAGAGAAAAAGAGAGACAGAAATGAAATGTAATAGATAGAAAGTGAGAGAGAACTAAAGAAAGAAAGAGTGATAAAGAAAGAATGAGAGAGAATGTGAGAAGGAACTAAAGGTAACAGAGAGAGAGATAAAGAACAAGTGAGAGAGAAAGAACTAAGGAGAAATAGAGAGAGATAAAGAAAGAATGAGAGTGTGAAAGCAATAAAAAACTAAAAAGAAACAGGGAGACAAATGAAAGAGTGAGAGAGAGAAAGAAAGCTAGAGAGAACTAAAGATAAACAGAGAGAGAGAAAGACTTGGAGAGATATAAAAAGAGTGAGAGAGATATTGAAAGAGATATAGAGAGAGAAATATGAGATGTCAGAGTGAGTGTACGTACTTGACGTTGGTGTTGGTGCAGATGATGTACTCGATCTCGTCAGAATACGGGTTCTGGAAGGTGAAGCTGCTGGTTCTGATCAGCATCCACTCGCGGTTCTTCATCCGGAACCGATACATCACTGACAGCACCTGACCTTTCAGCTTCACCACCTGACAACACACACAATGCAGACACATCACCGTCATTTCCATACTAATCAGATTATTATACAGTTAATGCAGAGAAAAATCTGTGATCATGATCGATTACTGAGCCCACATTCTGTCCTTTAGCCAGGTTTGGTATCTGACGTGTGATGCTTTAGATTAGAAGAGTAGAGGCTAGGCTAATGTTTCTAACAAACACTGTGAACAGTTTAGACTGTTCCCAGTCTGATCTCTGTTGATATCCGGTTGATATAAGCACCAAAATAAACCACTGAACCTTATTGCGATGTCACAATAAGCAAACCTGCACAGAACCACCCTGGCCCCACCCCTCACCCACTAGATCAGCTGAATTATCTGCCACTTCGAGCTGCTGGTTAAGAAACTCAGAGCCAGGAGACTTCATCTGAGAGAGGGATCTGTACCTTCTGTCTGTGGCAAGTGAACAGATAAACACAAACCTTTAAATAATGAGTTGTGCCTATTCTACCTTGTGTAAAAAGAGGTATAATGTGTCCTGTTTAACATTATTTCATTCAGTGTCGCAGAATATGTTCCAGGATATATGTCATATAAGGCATTACCATCCACAGTTAAGTCAATGGGTGGTAACGTGTTAAAGGTCTCCTTCTGCTAAAATCCACTTTTTCTTGTTCTTTGTGAAATACAATAAGTCTTTTTGAGTTGTATATCCATGCTGCATATGAAATTCTTCCTTAAACTCTATTGTCTGCAGTAGCTAAGGAAAGGAAATTTCTGTAATACAGTATTCATTGCCTCGCCCACATTGGCTCAGGACCGCTTACATTCGGAGCTAAAACCTGGGCTGCAGCAAAGCCAACACTGTCTTGTCAACCAAAGAGGTTACAACTCTGTTTATAACCGCTAGCTAATGTTAGCTATCTTGTGTAAGTAACGGTAGATTTACATCGGATCTCCGGTTGATTCTGCGTTTTATCGAGACCCTAAATATACAGTAGGGAAGCACAGTTTGACAAGGTAACACAACTTAACAGAATACCGGTTAAAGAGCAGTTGAAACTGCCCAAGCAACCAGTCACTAAGTCTGAGGTAGGAGTTAAGTAGCTTTAGTTTAGCTGAAAGAAACAATATCAATGCCACCTGGGAGTGCAGCGCCGCCACTTCCATTGGATAAGGCTTTTTCCCACTCTTACACTATGTCTGCCTTAGTGTCCTCGTTCTCACTCTGGATGACTCCCCCCCCACCTCCTCAGTGTCTCTCCAATAACCTGAATTAACTAGTCCAGCTAGCCGAGCCAAGTTTAGACCTCACCGTCCCTATATTCCACCTTACAGCCGATTTAATATCTGCATACTTTCCATACTATAACCTCATGCGCCAATCAAAGAGCCTTATATTTCCCACCTGAGGCAGAAAAACTGAACTTAAATAAAAGAAAAGATGACAAGACAGTGATTTTTTTCCATTAACAGGAGAACAAGGGACTGAGCGAGGGAGTAAGTGAGTGTGTGGTGGCAATTGAAATGCCTTCATCAAAATAAGACAAGTCAAGATTTAAATAAATGGCTACTTTAAACAAACTGGACGGTGGAAGTTTCATGGGAAAAAAGAGCGTAAGAGTGCAGTTACCAACGTCCCCAGATGAAGGAGAGATTGAGTATGAACTGTTACTACTGACACTAATACTCTAATCAATGGTTTAAGGATGTCCTGATATGATCCAGAAGATGTGACTCACTAGCTTAGCTTAGTTCTAGTTTAAATTTCCCACTTCCACCTTAAAAGATGCAGCATCCAATTGTGCTAGAATGTAACCATTGCATCATTTAAGACAAGCTAGTTTCTAGTGATTTTACATGTTCGAAACTACATTAAACTAAACTAAAGACAATGCAATGGTTTTCATAATGGTTATCACCATCTAGAGGGTGATTTCTCACTTGGAGTGCACCTCTGAAAAATGCAATGTTTGGAGGGTCATGCAGCACCAATAGTTCATCCTAACCCTCTAAAAGAATAAACAAACAAAAAAAGAATTAGGACATCCTATCCCTAGAAAGTAAAAGGGGCAAGAAGGGAAATGGGATAATCACAAACTCTTTATTCCACCTTAAAAAGGGCAACAGTGGGCACCGAATGGTCCAGCGATCTAAACCTCTGCCACTATGATCAGGAGATCACTGGTTCGCCGTCATCCCAGTCATGTAGCTTGACATCAGCTGCCAGAGTCCTAAGAGAGAGCACAATTAGCCTTACTCTCTCTGAGTGGGTAGATGGCGCTCTTTCACCGATAACTCCTAGGGTGATGCTGATCAGCACTAGCCATCTGTGAGATGATGTATCGGCTGATGTAGCGCTCTGTGATGCTACTCTGCCTCGAAAAGTGTCCGAGTGGCTGACTCCACATGTGTTTGAGGAGGCATGTGCTAGTCTTTACCCTCCTTGTGTTGTGGCATCACTACTTGGGGAGTTATACAGCTGACTAGCAGCTGACAAACAGCACATAGAACAAATATGGCCTTCATCATATCATCAAACATAATAAACGCACATGGATTCAACAAGACAACAGTTGTGCAGGAATCCTGTGCCATGTTTGAAAAAGTTCTTTCAAAATAATTCCAAGAAGAACACTAGAACGTGCCAAGGTCCAGGTACAGACAATTTGAAAGCTTTGAAAGTTCCTGGAATTGTTCAGTAAGCTGTGCATTGCGACATGGTTGATTTTCATGCTGGATCGGTATCCCATGAACGGGGTAAACTTTGTCAGTAATGATGCTCAGATCTGCTGAGCTGTTCAGACACTCTTCAGTGGGTACCAAGGATCCTAATTCGTGCCAGAGATCATTCCCCGCAGCGTGGTTGCATGAACTCATGCTGACTCTGGCACATTCCAATTCTTCAGATCCTGGAATTCAAAGGAACCTAAGTAAGTCTAAGCAAGCAACTATTTTTCAGCCTGGTTTTAATGTTCTTGTGCCCACTGGAAAAGCACTTGATGCCTGTTCACCTAGCTGCAAGTACAACTGCCCTTGAACCTTCCGCTCACACAGAAGTCAAAGACTGATTTCTTTATTCAAAGACCATCCAAAGAAGATTTCTTAATTTGAAGACTGAAGAGGTTTTTGGCAGTATGGCTCTTTGAACTCATGCTAACTTAACCTGAGTTTATCTTAGCAATATTCTCATGACCATCTGAAATAGCTTGACACCTGTTTTTTATTAACTTCACCGTAAAAGGTTAAGTATGACTTCCCTTAACCTGCCATCCTTCAAGGCACATACGAGACAACCAGAGACCCACAACTGTCTTCAAACGTCATCCAAAGACCAATTTCTTCATTTCAAGATTTTTTTCTTGTTTCTGTCAGAATGGCTCCATGAACTCATGCTGAATCTGGTACATTCTGACCCTTTAGATCCATGTTTGAAGCCTGCTTTTTTCATTGACCTCTACTCACGAGTTGCAAGCACGGCTCAGCTTGACCCGCCATTCTTCAAGGTACATGGACAACAAGAAGAGTCGTCAAAAGGTCTTCAAATGTCATCCAAAGACCAATTTCTTCATTTTGAGACTCTTGTTTCTGGCAGAACGACTCCATGAACTCCTGCTGACTCTGGCACATTCCAACCCTTCAGATCCTTTCAAGTGAACCTTGGTTGGTCTTAGCATTGCCCTTGTGCCCATCTGACATGCACTTGATGCCTGTTTTTCATTGACTTCCCCTTTCAAGTACAACACCACTTGACCTACCATTCTTCAAGTCACAAAGACGAAAAGCAGAGTTCCTCAACTGTCTTTAAACGCCGTCCAAAGATCGATTTCTTCATTTCAAGACTCTTGTTTCTGGCATTATGACTCTCTGCACTCATGCTCTGTCTGGCACATTCCAACCCTGAATACAACCTGAAGTTGTCTAAGCAATGTTCTTCTAACCATTTGAAAATAATAACTGCTTTATCACTCTTTACCATTATTTTTGCTTAGCAGTCAGACCTGTCTGTGGCAGAATCAATGAAATAAATACAGGAAAATGCTTTGTGTTCCGGACTAGTGCATATTTTTAGTTAATATACCAGGTTAAACCTCACTTGCATTGTGCCATTTGACTCAACCTTGTAGAGTACACCTGATAGTTTGGTTGGATTGAAGTTGGATCACTTTTTTTCCACCACAAACAAAATGGCTTAGAGTTTGCTTGGGACCGGACCAGTACCACCTCCTCTCAAGGGTCTTGTTGCAGTTGCATTTTGGTCCACATCAAAGTGTGATTACTGTATTTAAACGTACCCAAATGAGTAGAGCTAATAAGATAATATAGAGACACTGTTATGCTTGTATCTCTGTATTCAGAAAATATCTAGAAAAGTTCTGGGTTGCCATACATGTGTAAAAGGGGCTTTAATATGTTTGCAAACAACCCAGCATGACCGCTATTTGGGAGGAAACATTCCCCAGTAAGGCCAAGAAAGAAGGCTACAGCCAAGTCTTGCTTCCCTCTGAAGTAAGACCCTAAAAACAGATTGTGTTGGTGGTCAAAACAGGAATGAAATGGCAACTCTTGAGAAGCAAGAGAACATTGGAGTTTTGATGGAGTTCAAGGTGCTAGATCTTTATCTCTGTAATCCTATCTTTCTCGGCTCAAAATGAAAGAGTGGCTCCTTTATTAATCTTCCTGTAATCGAACCAATCAACGGAAGGCTGTTAAGGGCTTCCAGCGGAGTTGCCAACTTCTAACGATTTACGGCTATCCTGTCACAGAAGTCCACAGAAAGTCTTCAACTGTAAGAGATGACGGGACTTGGAATGAAACTCCTCCTAGGCCAAGGGAAAAAAAAAAAAACGTATCTCGTCTTCTTCATTAACTGTCAGCTCATATTTTAGCTGGTGTCATAATGCAGGGAAGTGCAAGAGCTGTTGAAGTATTAGAGCAGGTGTACGTGCTCAGCTAAGGATTGTACGAGAGTGTGGTCTCAGGTTTCGGAGCGGTACAGTTATCACAAGGGCATTTCTGGACACCAGCCATGAAGGTCTTTATCAGCAGTCGACAGACAAGCACTGGAAAGGATTGAAAAGTAAAAAACGGTTGCCGAGCTCTGTCTAAAATCACAATAGGCAGGTCAAATCTGGGTGCCTTGTTAAGTAGAGCGAAAGTTCTTTAAGAGTCTTCGGAATGTGCATATTCAAGTCCTGTCATTTTCTCTGTTCAAATCTGTCAAATTGCGTAATGACAACATACACTAGATTGCTGCAACTTGGCATGCAATTGCTCTGAGGTGCATTGGTAAATGATTGCATTGTGAAGTGTGGTTTGACTAGAAACTATTTCTTGTCACAAGAGGGCATAATTTGCTTCCCTTACTACTCTTTAAACAGGCCTTCAGATGCTGCCATTGGGAAGTGTTCCTCTTGGTGAGAACCTCTGAGAAGAGGCAAAATTTGGACATGAAAGAAAGACGCTGGATGGTCATGACTGCCATTTAGGCCATCTATCACCCATCTCTCACCTTCACTTGCAGTGGTGTTAAGAAAAAGAAACCTTGACTGCTATGGGCAGGAACTGTGGAATCGTCTTTTGCCTAGAATCCATGTTCTGTATGGGCCCAAAAATGGTGAGGTTCAAGTACAAAGCACGCACGGTGAATGCTTCAATCTTGACTTTGCTGTGAAGTGACACACTGCTCCAACTGCTGGTGTGAAGATCTGGAAAGCCATTGCATATGACAGTCAGTCGGTCACACCTAGTTGTGATACGAGGGACATTAAAGCTTAGTGAAATGAGATATGGAATAAGGGGCATTCTGCAGCCACATGTGTTGGCTCTTATGGCAAAGTTTCCAGAATGCAATACTTCCTTGGCCCATGCAGTCACCAGATTTATTGCCAAAAAAAGCATTTATGGTATCAGTTTGGATGTCTGCTTTGGCAACTGAGTGTGTAGGATCAACAGGCCCGGCTTCACGGGCATCTATGGGCAAATGCGTCACAGGATGCCATACAGAACCTTTATGCTTCCATACCCAACCGTTTCTCATCTTGTTTCAAGGCTAGAGACTCCTATGCAAGGTACTAGAGCCTCCTAACTATTGTACATCTTTGCTCAATGAATTTATGATCATTACATTCGAACATATAATGAGTGCATTATTTTTATCTGTCAGTGTGTATATATTTCAACAGCCAGAATCAGTGCAAATCCAAAAGGAAATGTGGGTGAAAAAGTTCCCAGTAATGCAGAACAAGAATAAGGAATAAAGTTTGCTGAGTAAAAAGAAGGAGGACAGAAAAAAAAGATTGACAGCAAAAGAAAACAGAAGATCAAGCTGAGTTTGTGACAAAGCATGAAGGTTTAATTAGCACCTGGAGAGCGAGTCAGGAACAGAGATAACAAGGATGATAAAACAAAAAGAAAAAGAGGCCGGGACACAGAGTTTTTTTTTTTTTAATCACGTTTCAGACCGGGCTTCCACAATGACAAAGCACCTTCTCACACTCGCCACACGATGCTCCCCCTCAAACTGAGCTGGGCATGAGCCTCGCACACTTATTGATCTGCATCTCACTGCAGCACGGTTAGCGTTCACTCGCTCTCTCAGACAGTAATGAGCTTCAGCTTCACAGAAGACAGTGATGAAGCCAAGTCCACAGCTAACTGATATACTCCAGCCGAGAGCGACTGAGCAGGTGGAGCAGGGGAGGGAGTATGAGGGTTTAAAGATTTTTGAAAAGGATGCAATTAATAGAAGATACATAAATACCAGTGGCTGTAGATGAACCAACACCTGTCATCATCATCATAGATAATTTAATATTAAGAACTGAAGAACGGCTAGATGGCTTATTTGTTATATGAAGGTGCTGAATGCTAATGCTGAATTAAGTATGGAGATTGAGGTTCCATTTTACTTGCTTTTAAAGAGTAATGCTCTGGAAATAATTAAGAGACCATTTCAAAAATAATCAGTTTTTTTTATTTATAGGTATATGTTTGAGTAAAATGAACATTTTTCCCAAATTCCAAATAAAAATATTGCAATTGGAGGATGGAAATGGTTTGGAAGGGTCATTTGGATGAGGTTTGTTGGGTAGAAAGGTTTGATTTGAAGGATGGGATTGGTTTGGAGGATGAGTGGGTCATTGGATGAGAAGGTTTGGTGGGTAGGAACGTTGACTTAGTGGGTGGGATTGGTTTGGAGGATGGGATTGGTTTGGATAATGGAAATGGTTTTGAGAATGAGTGGGTCATTGGATGAGAAGGTTTGGATGGTCGTTGGATGAGAAGGTTTGTTGGCTAGAAAGGTTTGATTTGGTGCATGGGATTGGTTTGGAGGATGAGTGGGTCATTGGATGAGAAGGTTTGGTGGGTAGGAATGTTTGATTAAGTGGGTGGGATTGGTTTGGAGGATGGGATTGGTTTAGATAATGGATATGGTTTTGAGGATGAGTGGGTCGTTGGATGAGAAGGTTTGGTGGGTCGTTGGATGAGAAGGTTTGTTGTGTAGGAAGGTTTGATTTGGAGGATGAGTGGGTCGTTGGATGAGAAGGTTTGGTGGGTCGCTGGATGAGAAAGTTTGATGGGTCGTTGGATGAGAAGGTTTGGTCGGTAGCAAGGCTTGGTTTGGTGCTTGGTTTTATGAGAAGGTTTGTTTGGTGGGTGAGAAGATTTGGATGGTGGATTGGTTGGTGGGTAGGAAGGTTTGGTGGTTTGTTGGTGGGTAGGAAGGTTTGATGGGTCTTTGCATGGGAAGGTTTGATTTAGTAGGTAGAATTGGTTTGGAGGATGAGTGGGTCATTAGATGAGAAAGTTTGGTGGGCAGGAAGGTTTGATTTAGTAGGTAGAATTGGTTTGGAGAATGAGTGGGTCATTGGATGAGAAAGTTTGGAGGGTTTTCAACAGATAAATAAAGTGTGGAGAATCGGGTTCCTGTTTTCTCGTTTTCAGTGAGTAAGGCTGTGTAAGTGGGTGGTAAGACAGAGTTGGACCGGTTGGATGATTAGGCTGGTGGGTGGGAAAATGTGTAGGTTTGGGAGCAGTTGGTTACAATCAAACTCCTTGACATGTTTTCATCTAAAAAGTGTACCTAAGAGGCATTTCTGTACCTGCTGGAAGCTTTCTCTCAGGTGGCTTTGATCCTCAGGATGGCAGAACTCCAGAATGTCTTTACCAAGCAGGTCCTACGAGAAAAAACAAAAACAAAAAACAACACACTTAATGAATCATTCAGTTAACCACACGGAGACATTAGCAGGCAGTGAAATGATTGCAGTGAGGAAGAGTGTGGGGAACACTGAGTTGAGGTAGAAAATCTGATTTACAGCCTAGTAGATTTCCTTACCTGTCACTGATAAATGCATGGAAATTTAAGTATAAAAATGATATTTTTATATACTATATAACATATTTAAAAGTATAGACAACATAGTTTTCAGACACATAAACAACTGTTTGCTGGAATTTCTCTCAATCATTAAAGCTTCATTTTATTGGACATCAGATATTGGATATTAGCTGGAGAAAAATCTAAAAGCCATCCGTTAGTGAAAGTAGACCTCCAGCACTGGGACACTGAATCCTGAAGGTCAGAGCAGATCTGATGGACTTTTTTTTCACAGGAAAAAAAAAAAAACATAACCCCAAGGATCAAGATGACATTTGCTGCAGTTTTTACCCAGAGTGCATTTCATTAAAATGGTTTGATAGGCAGTAATACAAAACGTCTGCACTAAGTTACAGTTTATTACCTGATGAACTAGATTTGAACTAACTGAACTAGACAGTCAAAAAAAAAAATTCCTGATAAAATGCTAAATTACAGCAGCGCAGATCTCCATTCCAAACAAACTAAGAGACTGGAATTTCTCAGCTTCTGTTCGTCAAAAAAAAAAAAATAAATCTACGAATTTACTATCAGGTAAAGTAGCTTCTAATACTGTATAACACTTTTCTACAAAAACGGGGAAAAAACAAATCAGGTTTCAATTAAATCAGTATTACAATGTACAACACACCGAATATGCATTAGAAAAGGTTTACATATTTTTTAATTATTATTGAAACAACGATAACAAAAATGACCATTTTTAGCACAAAATAAACAAGTACTAAATAGAAATACCAATGATTTCCATGTAAATATGCATCTTTTCTTAAATTAACAAACAACAAATGTCACACAACAAGAATTCTATTATCATATTTAGGATTATGAATCTTTTTTTTATGCTGGTAGTTCTGTGTTTTAGGGAGGGAGACAGTAATAATAGTGTAGAGTTTTTTTACTGAAATACTATACTGATTTTTACAATGAGAATACCATAATATTGTACTGAGATACTGAGTTTAATAGATCTGTAATGGAGGAAATAAACACTAGTGTAGCTGCATATACAGTGGTCCCTTACTTTACGAAATGAAGGTCAGTCAACCCAAACAATTTCAAAACTTTTAAAGTATCCTCAAGTACAATCGCAAAGACAATCAAAAACATTATGATGAAACTGGCACTCATCAGGACCACCCCAGGAAAGGAAGTCCAAGAAATTCCTCTGTTCCTCTGAGTAACCAGCCCCCCAGACAAGAGCCACCTAAATGCTTCACAGAGTATGTAGTTTGTTTAATACATTTAAATGTACTACATGATTCCTACCTGAGGCTGGTAGCCAATCACGTTGATGCAGCGGGGGTCCACAAAGGTGATGATGCCATCCGAGTTGTGGCGGGACAGAAATTCTGTCGGCACTGAGAGCCCATTCATGTCCATTGAAACTGGAGAACTGGTCACCTGAGAGAAAGAGAAAGAGAGAGAGAGAGAGAGAAAGAGATCAAAATCACTATAAATTAAATTTTCATACAATAATAACAGCAGCAATTGATATACAGCTCTGGAAATCAAAAGGAATTTGGCTGATCACAAGCCATCAAACCAAGCTGAACTGCTTGAATTTTTGCACTAGGAGTAAAGGCATAAAAGTTAACCAAAAGCAGTGTGTAAGACTGGTGGAGGAGAACATGCCAAGATGCATGAAAGCTGAGATTAAAAACCAGGGTTATTCCACCAAATATTGATTTCTGAACTCTTCTGAACTCTGAACTTTATTAATATAAACTTGTTTTTTGCATTATTTGAGGTCTGAAAGCTCTGCATCTTTTTTGTTATTTCAGCCATTTCTCATTTTCTGCAAATAAATGCTCGAAATTTCTTTTTTTATTCAGAATTTGGGAGAAATGCCCAGAGGTTTTTAATTTGGTAAAATCAAAGAAACTCATCATTTTTTTTCCAGAGCTGTTTGTTTAATGAACAACAGATGCATCTCAAAAAATTGGAATCTCATTGAGAAGTTACTTAATTTTAGTAATTTAGTTCAAAGTGTAAAATACATAATATATAAATGTATTACACACAGAGTGATCTATTTTAATCGTTTATTTCTTTTATTGTTGAAGATTATGGCTTACAGACAAGTAAATTCATTAATTATTAAATTATTATAAAAAAGTGCTTTCTATATTTACTCAGGTTATATTTGTCTGATAATTAGAATAATATTAGTAGGACAAGAATGCAAAAACAAATAAAAATCTGTAAGTGGCAAATTCTTTTTCACGCCACTGTATACCATTAACATGTGCAAATGTTTGCATAAAGGCTGACTGAGAGGTAAACCAAGTTACTTCTAGTAACAGTTAAATTTTAAATACACGTGTTGTATTGTATTCTGTGTAGATGTAACACACAAGACGCAAATCTTTGGTTGGAATATGACAAAAAATAGCAGTTTTCTAATTATGCAGGCAGTTTTGCCTATTTAATTAATGAAAAGCAACAACATAATTTCAACTTTAAAGGAAAACAAGGCATTTTAAACACAAAGACAAACACATAAACTCTATCTGTGCCTACCTGCAGTCTTCCAATGGCCACCAGGCAGTATTTGCTGGTCTGCCCGGCTTCGGTGTCCTCCTCGGGGATCGTCATTCCTGAAAAACAAACCAATTCCAAAAGACAAATATGTTAATTACGCCACGTTCATACGTGAACACATGCTACTTCATAGGAAAAGAGGCAAGAGACGGTCAGCATATGGTGAATTCTAATGACATTTCTCAGTCGCACACTTGCTCCTGCTTGGTTGTGCCAAAACTGCCATTACCATCATAAACAGCAACCAAATGGACCCAAATCAGTTTCATTCAAGAATCTGTTTTGATTTTCTATCAAAAGGATTGATGTCCTTGTTGCTGCAAAAGCCATCTGCTTCATCTTGGGCCTACCTTTTCTCTATTACGCAGGAATGTTAGGATGCATAACAGACCACATGTCCGTGAGAAAACCTGGTAATGCAATCAACTTCTCTGGGAAATATGCTGTTCTTTTTTTTTTTTGTTGGAATAAACAAATAAATGCTGGGCATAATCCGTACATGACAGGAAAATAACTTTGTTTACTTGCACACCAGTAATATTAAAAACACCTCTCAGATATTTTTTTTGCTCATGTCAAAAAACAAAAACAAACGACTGACCCAATGAGGGACGAAATCCACAAAATCCAATTTATGCTACTGCATCTTTACGAATCTATGCTATAGCATATGTAGCAAATCCTACGCATAGACACAAATCCTACTGCTGCTACTAAGCTGAATACCCCCCTCAACACAAGGAGGGTGAAGATTAGCACCTACCTCCTCCGATACATGTGTAAAAGTCAGCCACCACCTCTTTTTAAACTGCTGCTGATGCAGCATTGCCGAGTAGCATCACAGCGCACCCGGAGGAAAGCGCAGCGACTCGGTTCCTATACATCAGCTCACAGATGCAGCCTTGTGCTGATCGACATCACCCTAGGAGTAATGAGGGGTCACAGTGCCATCTACCCACCCAGAGAGAGAGCAAGGTCAATTGTGCTCTCTAATGACTCTCAGGCAGCTAATGGCAAGCTGCATGATCAGGATTCAAACCAGCGATCTCCCGATTATAGTGGAAGTGCCTTAAAACAGCTCTGTCCCATCAGGTTATGGACTCCACATCACCTCTGAAAGTGTCCTGTGGGCCTCTGGCACCAAGACTATCATTAGCAGCAGAACAGATCCTTTGCGTTCTGTTAGCTGTGACTTAAGAGGTGGGGCCTCTATTAACATCAATAAGCCAATGAATGTCCAAGACCCTTTCCCTACCTGTTACCTGTTTACTGGTTGTCCTGTCTTTAGCGCATGCATTCTAGAAACATTCCCACTAGACTTGCATGATGTTTTGGGAATTAGATCTGGTGAGGAGGCTGGCCACAATATAGCAACTGTGACGTCAAGACAAGCACTTGAGACTGCAGCAGTATAGTTTTGTTGGAATAGTGCCATGAGGGGAAGAAGGAGCGGAAGATCGATAGACGGATCGGTGCTGCGTCAGCAGTGATGCGGGCGCTGTACAGATCCGTCGTGGTGAAGAGAGAGCTGAGCCAGAAAGCAAAGCTCTCGATTTACCGGTCGATCTACGTTCCGACCCACATCTATGGTCATGAGCTAGAAAGAGCGAGATCACGGATACAAACGGCCGAAAGGAGTTTCCTCCGCAGGGTTTCTGGGCTCTCCCTTAGAGATAGTGTGAGAAGCTCAGTCATCCAGGAGTAGAGCCACTGCTTCTCCACATCGAGAGAAGCCATTTGAGGTGGCTTGGGCATCTGATTAGGATGCCTCCTGGATGCCTCCCTGGTGAGGTGTTCCGGGCATGTCCCACCAGGAGGAGGCCCAGGGAAAGACCCAGGACAAGCTGGAGGGACTATGTCTTTCAGGTGGCCTGGGAACGCCTCGGGATTCCCCCGAACGAGCTGGCCCAAGTGGCTGGGGAGAGGGAAGTCTGGGTTTCCCTGCTTAGGCTGCTGCCCCGCGACCCGACCCCGGATAAGCGGAAGAAAATGGAAGGATGGATGGATGGATGGATGGAACAGTGCCATCTAAACACTTAAGTTTACTACATGCGTTCCTACATAGTTTGAATGACAGTATTCATTTACAATGTAGGAAAAAACTTTTGAATGGTAATGTATAGACACCTTTTGACAGGTACAGGACAATTATATTCTCTTCATCTGTCAGTAGTTTTAATGTTATAGCTGATCCAGTTCAGTTCCTCAGACTTTGCAAGAACTGATGCAGGCTACTGTATGCATATTAACGCAGCTAATGAAAGAGAAACGTGTTGATATCTGTCCCAGCGTGCATCCGTGTCAGCGTGGGCGAATGTCAGGAAGTAATTTTTAATCTCATTTTAATTAGGTTGATAGATTTGAGGTGAAACACAGTCCCTGCGCCAAAGGGCACGATTATAACACACTTCGTAATGAGTGTTCGATGAACTACACAGATAAACCCTCCAGATACTGCTGTCAATCTCCTCATCTCTACTTCACACACACCAGAACACCTCGAGTGCACCAACTCAAAGCAAACACTCTGAAGATGTGATCATCGAGAACCCTTAAAACACTATAGTGATCACTGCTGTTCTGCTACATTGCCTAAATGCAATTAGGGCACATGTACTAATCAGTGTACGATTTTTTGATTGACTGTGCTGATCGAGGTTGGGGCTGGATGACACACTAACGTTTCCAGTCAAACTTGGTAATGCATCATCGTACAGGGCTTCTGCATTGTTCAGCATCATCTTTCCATGTCTTTGCAATGTGCGCAGCATGTGGTTTTGCATTGTCCTGTAGTAAAATGCATAGAGATGCCTGGACAAGACGTTTTGCTTGATGATCTCAATGTTTCTTTCTGCATTACCGCTGACAAAAATTCATGCCATGACAGAACCTGGATTTTAGACTTGTTGCTGAGATGGTCTGGATAGTCCTTTCCCCCTGAACTACAGATTCATCTGACCACAATACATGGTTCTACTGATGGTTCATCCCACAACAATTTTGGCCCAAAAATCCATGCAGATCTTCTCCAGATCTTTCAGGGTTCAGGGATGTCACTGAGAAACACAGACTTTGAGCCCCCTCCAAAGATTTTCTATTGGGTTCAGGTCCGGAGACTG
Source organism: Astyanax mexicanus (assembly GCF_023375975.1). Lineage (NCBI taxonomy): Eukaryota > Metazoa > Chordata > Actinopteri > Characiformes > Acestrorhamphidae > Astyanax > Astyanax mexicanus. The sequence continues at coordinate 10,765,720 of NC_064423.1, read as the reverse complement.
GTTAGGCCACTCCATTACCTTAAAATGCTTCTTAGGGTGCCCTTCCTTAGTTGCCCAGGCTGTGCGTTTCTGGTCATTGTCATGCTGGAAGACCCAGCCATCACTCATCTCTTCAATGCTTCAATGCTGACTAAGGGAAGGAGGTTGCTTCCTAAATTCTTGCGATATATATGACCCCATCCACCCTCCTTTCAATACGGTGTAGTCACCCTTTCTCTTTTTCAGAAAAGCATCCCCAAAGAACGATGTTTCCACCCCCATGCTTCACAAATGGGACGGTATTCTTGGGGGAATCATCCATACCAACCCCAGAGTGCAGAATAGAAGGGCTTCTTTGAGAAAAACTAACAGGTCTGCCAAATTCTTACAATATAGGACCCCATCTATTCTCCCTTCAGTAGGGTGCAGTTGTCCTGTCCCCTTTGCAGAAAAGCACCGCCAAAGTATGATGTTTCCACCCCCATGCTTCACAGTTGGGACGGTATTCTTGGGGGAATCATCCATACCAGCCCCAAAGTGCAAAATAAGAGGGCTTCTTAAAGAGAAACTAACAGGACTGTGAGAGACAGAATTTTTGATGGTTGGTCTGTGATCAAATACTTATTTCATGCAATAAAATGTTAATTAATTTGTAGGTGGGAAAAGTTGCAAAGTTGGCAAAGTATCAAAACTTATTTTCCCCACTGTATCAGCTACTGTTGAATGATGGTCCTTAATAAGGTTCTTATTATAACAAATACTACACAAAGTAATTTAAATAAAAATTAACGAACACATAGGAAACATTTATTGTTCGTGTTTTTTCATGCTCTCCCAACTTTTTTCTAAATGAAAATTGTATATTTAATTGACATTCTCTATCAGCAGGTTCAGGAATGCACTTTTTCTGTCCGTTTCAATGCCAAAATCTCTATTCCAAAGTTCAGAATCTGCACTTTCCAAGAGCTTCCAAAAGCCAATGATTCTAAAGTTTCAACATGCTTCATTATCGCTGGCCATAGCTGTGACATGAAGATCAGAAAGGCTCAGGGACGTTTGTAGACGACAGTGAAACAAACATTAGAGCAGATTGAAAGAGAAACAGAGGGTGATTCTAGTCTAACCATAATGATAAAGACATGTAAAGCTGATTGAATGGGTGTTGAAATGACTGGAGCGTATAGTAAAGCACTGTCAACAAAGCGATGAGCTTCTAGACGGCAAAAGCCAGACCCCTCAGGATGGCCAGAGGCGGCTGATAGATTGCAGCTGGCCACATATGATGGATGCAAAACATTTGGACTATTGGATAGACAGATGACATACATAAAAACGCGGACAATTTCATAAACAGGTCGATTTGTGCGCTGTCCAACGTGAGAAAGCGTTTCGGTGGCACAAAACACAAACAGGCCGGGACCGCTCGGTCAAACGGCAGTCGTAAGGGGGAACATTAAACGTGTGTTTATTCAGAGTCGGTGTCAGATGTTTGGCAGGCTGGAATAGCAATGAGATTCAGCACCATCTGCCCTGGACCGACTGTCTCCACAGCTCGATGAGGCTTAACCTGGGTTTAAATGTGGCTCAATGAGCTTAAGGTGAATTTTATTACTGTGTTGATCTCTAATGTCTCTGTAATGCATTACTGATCGTTAGTCACCTGTAGTAAAACCTAGGAGTTCTTCCCCTGATTTTAATTGCTGCTTTCTATGTCCTTTTCCTAGTTCAAAGACTCATGCTACACTGGAAATAGAGTTTTCCGCCTTAAATGGACACAGGGTTCACGGCACGGTCAAGTGCATCCATTGAGGGGGATGGTTTGATGTGGTCAATTTCTGATCCCTTACTATCCATCTACTAGGTATTAACAAAATCCCTATAAGCAAGTTAATTCCCTTGGCAACTATTACTGTGACAACACTGAGAGCTGAGAGATTTCCAGTCATTTAAAACCAGCCTTCCATTTGTTCCAATAAAGAGAGACCAAAATATTGGAAACTAAATCACCAACAAAAATCTGATACCTCATGAACGGTTTCAACTCAATAATGCACAAAGAACTACATTTTTTGGCTTGTCATGCCTACTGTGCCTGCACACATCTAGCATTACGAGAAATCCCATTAATTCCCCTCAATTTTTTGGCTTGTTATGGCTACTTCGCTTGCACCCATCTCCATTGCAAGGAAAGCTATTTTGCTGAAATCCTTGAATAGGTGCCATGATTAGCATTACGAGAAATCCCATTCATACACTCGATTTTCTGGCTTGTTATGGCTACTTCTCTTGCACCTATCTCCACAGCGAGGGGGACTTTCCCACCAGAACGCAAGCTGATTGGCTCTTTTCGCTAAAGGGCGGGTCTTTATCTTTAAACAGGCACCATGATTTGAGTTACGAGAAAATCCCATTCATACAGTGATCAGTGGGCTGTCACTACAATGACATTCACTGTTTCCTCCAAAATCAAGGGTTTTAAAAATAGTTTAACCTGCTTTTGTTGGAGTAACTGTCTCTACAGTCTGTGAAATGCTTTCTACTTGATTTCGCTCAAGATCTACTGTGATCTTTTGATTGCCTTTAGCGACAACTATATTTAGAATGTATATATTAGAATGTTGGATGATCCCAACAAACAACTCATCTCAAAATATTGGATGAAGCCTCATCATTCCAGAAAACACAGGTCCAAATATGAGGCATTAGGGGTCACTTGGCAAGTTTCAACATAGTGACCAAGCGAACGTTGATTTGTCTTGAGGTTCAGGACTAGAATTGTGTAGTTTAGTCCTGGCATAAGATGCTTGAGTCATCATGTGGGTGATGATTTAGGCATGCAGTTTGTTATGAAGCTAAATTTGTTGTCCAACTTGTTGTTAAATTTGAAACTTGAGTAATAGAGGCCAGGTAGAGCCATATTGGTCTACTCAGTCCCTTAGATCCTTAGGCTTAGATGCTAGGTTAACGAACCAAAAGCAAAACTCAAAATGTTCCCCCTGGATACCCATTTTGTCCAATAAACATGATGTTTCAACACTCATCACTTATTAAGCCTAACCCTACAATTTTCACGTGCACACCTAGGGATGAGGCATCTTCATTCTTGTTCTTATAGAGCATTGACCCAGTTTTGATACATCAGGTAACAATTGCCTGAGCTGAGCGACATTACAATAGAAATGATATGGGGAGAGTGTGCAATCTACCCACTTGGAGAGTGGATACCGTCCTCTCTCAGACTCCGGCTGCTGATGGCAAGCAGCACAATCTGGGTTTCAAACCAGCGACCCTCACTTTACACTGGCAACTCTTTAGTCCAGGTGACCATTTGGAGACCTGTACAATGCAATTTCAATGTATAATGGCCTTTTTGTTCATAAAAAGCTTAAAAATTGCTAGTAATTTATCAATTATATACAGTCATTGGTCTGAACTGTTTTGTTTAGTTGCGAAACCAGGCTAATTGCTACCTCATTTATTACTGAGGGAATGCCACACCCACGCAAATAGCCTGCAATTCTGAATGCCCTCCATTTCCCAAAATGCAGTCATTAGTCACGTTCTAAATTACACTGAACAGAAAACACACAAACTGCAAACTTCCGATGTCTGAATTCAAGCTGGTAATTGAGCGTGGCCGAGCTCCATCTAAACAATCTCTAACCATTAATAAATAGCGCATGTAGGAAAAGCAAGATTTGGGACAGTTTGGGGAAACGTGTCCACACTGCTTTCCACACTGTGAACATTTCGTTCCAGTGGACATCACAAGCGAATGACAGCGCGGTGGAAGAATTTGCTATTTTTAGGTCAGATCACAAACAGGAAAAGCAGCATGTGTGATTAATCTAAAAGAAGCTCACACACTCGCACATGGCTGACCCGTTTATACCTGGAGCTCTTCCAGCACAGACACAAAGCAACAGACTCGGTTTCATTGCCTCCGAGCTTTAGTTTAAACCTTTAAACCTCCCCCTCGGGCCTCTGCAATGCACCTGCTGCAGCGCTGATGGGAATTCCAGGCCAGCAGGGGCCTTAAAACGTCTCAATGAACTCCGAGATACGGGAGTCATCCGAGGTTGCAGCCTGCCCCGCGGCCACAGCGGTCCCAACAAATTTAACGGCGAATTCCTCGCTGCTGGCAGATGAGCAAGATCCGTCGTCCATTCACAGAAACACTCACAAAGCCAGACCGGCGGGTGGGAAGCGGGATGTGGGGCAGGGGAAGTGCATTCTCTGGAGCGATGATGCAGCTCCAGCCAATAAAACATCCGCACCTGACCTAACTAATGTTGTCAGAGCAGAACACAATCAACATAGCCATGTTGCAACATCTAGTGTAAAGCCCTCCCAGAAGAGTTTAGGCTTTTATTGCAGCACAGAGATGCAAATGCCCTATTTATAGTCGTGTATTCAGACAAAACTCTGGACACAAAGGTGTAAACATTACAGTCCTGCTGTAAAAGCCAGACTGTTTTCAGATTTAGTTCCGCGACCAACTGTGTCACACTCACGTCCAGAGTTGGCGAATATTTAGGGGTAGGCTGGTCACAACAACAATATTTGTGATGGATATATTGTCCCACAAATAAATTTGATAATCAAAAGTAAATGTCTCTTATATAACAATAATGCAATTACACTCATTTAAAAAGCAAAGACATTTTAATTATTAAAAATATTCAGTTTTTTTTTTTAATATACTAAATAAATAAAACTTATTAAATAAACACAATAAGCAATATTACGGTTTTTAAAAAAAGGTTCACAGTATTATAAGGCAAACTATCAATGACCCTCTATTTTCTGGTCCATTCTCATACATAAGTATGACGTAAGGAAACAAAACTGTAATTCTTAATATATATATATATATATATATATATATATATATTTAAGTCAAATGAGTGCTGTATGTTAATCTACACAAATTTCTCTCCTGAAAACTGTTTATTTGGGTAAGTAAAGTGCTTCTGTTTACTTACAGTAAGCTTAGATTTCCAATATTTTAGCTTGGTTAAAAACAGCGTTAGTAAATGTCCGCCAATAATGCTAGATTGAGGAACCCTGAGTGTTCTGGTAACCCAGGGCACTATTAGCTACCGTCTTACGTATTATCTATTTGTCCCATGTAGCTTGCTTCAACACGGTAAACACACAGACTACAGTCCGATATACCTTACCTCTGAATGGCAAAAGAGCTAGTGCTGCAGTTAGCGGCTAATGCTAATACTGCTCCAGCCTCTGTGCTGGGGAAAATTCACTGAAACTCCTGTATAACGCTGTACTTCAGTGGAGTGGCTTTACTGTTTCTTACAACCTGACTGGTAAAATTCATACATATGGCGCACCGGATTATGAGGTGCAGTGTCGATGTTTGGGACAATTAAAGGATTTTAGGTACGCCTTACAGTGCGAAGAATATGGTGATTATTGTGCCTATTTATCGATTAAGTGGTGTCTTAGTGGTTACAGTACTGGGCCATCGATGACAAGGTTGTGGGTTTGATACCTGGATTTGATGGGTCACCAACAGTGATGGTATAGTTACTTTAAAAAAAGTAATCCGATTACTGATTACTCCTTTAAAAAGTAACTTTATGGATTACTTGATTTTAAAAGTAACTAAGTTACTGTACTTTATTAGTTACTTTCAGCAGCTGCAGACACCACGTCCCGCCGCCTTAACATAAAAATTATAACCAGTTTTACCAATACTCCCTTTATTGGAAAATGCATTTTTAACAGCATCAATGTATCTCTAGACATTTAAAGTTGAACTATTTCCTGAAAAAATAAGTTTTTTAATAAAAATAAAAGACCATTTCTCTTGAATTAACTTAACATAAATTATTTTTTTTATAAAAAATAAAATATGGTCTTTCTTGATTTCACTTAACATAAATACTTGTTTTTTTATAAAAAAGAAAAATAAAGAAAGTCTTTCTTGACCTGAAATATTTAACACTGTAAATCTTAACATTATACCTGTTGTTCTCTGCAGGGCAGCAAGGAGTGGTTTTATAAAACAGAACCGTGTATATGGTCGAGGCCAGGGATCACATATATGCGGACTGCGGTCCAGGTCCGGACCCAGACGTTGTCCAGTGCGGACCCAAACCGATAAACTACTGAGAAGGATTTAATTTTGACAGCGTTCATTTAAAGCGTCAGAACTTTTCTTGTCTTTATGGTATACGCGCTCTGCGGCACAAAATCTTCAAACGCTCTCCTCTGCCAATCAGATCTGTGCAGACCACTGCCCTGGCTAGTGAATTGGGACGCGGCCGGGAAAAAACGCCTTTATAAAGAGTTAGGGAGCCCGAGAACTGGCGGAAAAATGAGAACAGGCGGAAACTAAAGACACGCCGAGCGCGAGAGAGAGACTGGGGAGGACTGTAAAGGTGACAGGAAAGGGAGCGGTGTGTGTGTGTGTCTGTGTGTGTGTGTGTGTGTGTGAGAGAGTAAGGTGGAGAGAGAGAGAGTAACGCACAGTGACTTGGATAGGTAACTTTAATCTGATTACTGCATTGGAAATAGTAACGCGTTGATTACTCGTTACTGAAAAAAAGGGTCAGATTAGAGTAAGGCGTTGCTAAGTAATGCGTTACTGACATCACTGGTCACCAATGGTAACCCTCACTGCTCCCCAGGCACCTCAGCAATAGCTGCTCGCCACTCCGGGAATGCATATATACAAAAGTGTGTCTTTTGAGTGTACATTATATATGGTTGCCTTGTCTAACACAACTAATCACATAAAACAAACTGCACTGTCCACTGTGGGTGGTAATGCCTTCTGTGATGTATTACCAGTACATGTGTCACTGCGGAACATGAAACGTTAACGCCTGCACTTTAGAAATTTTGAGAACCATGTGTACCCACTATCTGCCTTGCCATGAGCACAGTGGCCAGTGTTCAAACTCACAACTTAAACAAGCGTAGGTGTTCCCAAGCTGTCTCCAAATCAGTTTATGAATTGTAATACCATGACATTTGACATTATATAAAGTGTTTCTATTTGAATTTTGTCTTGATGATATAAAAACCTTACTTTTAACTGTAAATCCATTGAGGTAAAGGTAAAAGAACTAAAATGTATTGATTAAGGTTAAATTATCTTAAATTTAAAGAGGAACGCATGCAGTTGCTATCAATAATTGTGATCAGAACGAGTAAATTATATTGTAAAGTGGGCTGCTGAGTGTCTGTCTGTGGTAATTTGTGTGGTAAATACCTGCTGGTGGCCAAGCCTTGATGTATCCAGTGCAGTGCACCACAGAATACTGCGCTTCTCCTTCTTTAGACGGGCCCAGACCGTTCCTGAAGCAGCCAAACACACACACACACACAAAGACACAAACACAGATATTAGTTAGACATCATATAGGTCACCGGAGGATTACCCTTTCTCGAAAAACTCCATTTTGAAATCGAGCGTGCCTCAAACAGCCTCAGAAGAGAGCAACACGCGTTCAGACGGTTCTCCCTGAAGCGCTTTATCTTTCAGAGAAACACCGTTCCACAAAAAGCTCTCAATCCATCCTCCCCGCTTCATTCCACAGCCCCGTACCACACAACACAGCGCGGGAGCCCACCTGTCAAGCCAATACATCATATTTATGAAGTCGCAGAAAGTGGAAAACCTATTCCGCCTCATCCAGCGGGCCGCATCTACTCCAAGACATGGCGGCTCTTTATGTACACGGATTAAAGCGATAATGCGATAATGTACGCCAGTCCTGGTTTTAAAACTGCAATATCTGGGAGACGAGAAGGGAACATGTTTGAATTAAGACCATTTAACCCTCTTAAAGCGAGAAAAGATAATTCACATTTCTCACGGCAGAGCTGGATCATACAGGAGGAGCTCCATTACAGGAAGAAAAGTCACATTTAAAGAGATAGTTGGACAGAAGATAGAATGTACACAATTTTCAGCTTACGTCAAACGTTATTACCCTCAAAAAATATGATGCTCCATTATTACAACACTGAAAAACACAGATAAGAGCAAAAAAATATATACAATATTAAAGGCTCATGTGGTACATGTGGATGCAATTTAATTTTATGCTAGAATTACTTGTCTGACCGCACGGACAATTCTAGCTAGAATCTAGAATCTAGCCTACGATGTATTCCTGCTACATCCCATAATGCCACATCTATGCCAAGTGCAGTGCTGAGAATGGCTCATTACCCAAATAATAGCTGCTTTGTGGCAATGTTCATTTGGACATTTTTTTTTTAAATGTGAATTTTCGGGTGTTTTGCTATCTTGGCAGCAAAAAACACAGGTGCACCACTGCCTGAAATATACCCAGACAATGCAAAAAGCCCCACGCTGTTAATATATGAACGTGCCAAAGTCACAGCACACCTGGCTTTTAAAGAGAATGGCGAGCGACAAGTTTATTTCATGCTATGCCTAAAACACCTCTATGATTAATTAAGAGAATTGGTTTATGCCTTTTGTGCTTTTCGAGCTGCGCGAGGCATTTTCTGCACTCTCCTGATACCAGAAACATACAGATACGACTTAAATCCATCTGTGAGGTGCACAAAAAGTTTTAGTCACATTTTAGTCATTCAGTTTGTATGAGTTTATGCCAATTACATATTTTTATGGCTTTACTATTTTAGATTTGTGACATTATTTCAAGATGTTTATTAAATGAACTATTTTTTAAGTTAGGCTAACATAAAAATTCCTAAAACAATGTAGACCAAAGGAGGATGGGTACCTTCTAAGGTTTTACTCTCTTTTGTATAAGGACGTTTTTTCATGCCACTGTTGCCACACAAAATGCAGGTTATGCTATTGACACATACAGCTCTGGAAATAATTAAGAGACCGCTTCAGTTTCTGAATAAGTTACTCTGATTTAGCTATTCATAGGTTTATGTTTGAGTAAAGTGAACATTGTTGTTTGATTCTATAAACTATAAACAACATTTCTCTTAAATTCCAAATACAAATATTGTCATTTAGAGCATTTATTTGCTGCAGAAAATGAGAAATGTCTGAAATAACAGAAAAAAAAGATGCAGAGCTTTCAGACCTCAAATAATGCATAGAATGCATAGTTCATATTCATAAAGTTTTAAGAGTTCAGAAATCAATATTTGGTGGAATAACTCTGGTTTTTAATCACAGTTTTTAATGCATTTCAGCATGTTCTCCTCCACCAGTCTTGCACACTGCTTTTGGATAACTTTATGCTGCTTTACTCCTGGTGCAAAAATTCAAGCAGTTCAGTTTGGTTTGATGGCTTGTGATCATCCATCTTTCTCTTGAATATATAGGTCTTCAGAGGTTTTCAATTTGGTCAAATCAAAGAAACTCATCATTTTTAAATGTCATATTGAGTGTGAGCATCAGGCAGCACATAAGCAAACTTCCGACACTAAGCTGGACCTTAGTAACTGACTCTAGTTTGGAGAAAAAAGTGAAAAACAGTGCAAATTAGATTTTTTCGCCCAATATGCGCTTTAATTTGTTTCTGCCAGCATATCCATTATTCATCAATAATTCATTACTCAATTATTCATATTTTCAGAGAAGTCCTGCTGGTATATATCTAAACTGACATAACATCCATACACCCCTAAAATTCAATTTACGTTTCATTTAGGCTCTAAAAGCCTGCTGATTATAGCTTTAAGCTATGGAACTGTGGTAAAGAATGTGTGGTCAGTGGAAGGTCTTTATTAAAACAGCTCTATCCTGAGGAACCACTGGAAAACCAGTTAACCCAGCATTCCTCAGCTGCCACGGACTTTAAACTTCAAAATCACGATTCCATGTGTTCAGCCTGGGAGACATACAGAGGATGGAATACGAGGGTTAAAAGGGCAAATTTAGAGAAGACAAGTACAAATCCCCCGCCGTTCTGTTCTCAAGAACAGCGTTCCAGGAAATCAGACACTGGCAAAAAAGCCCACTTAACCTTTCTGTTGGGTTGCGGGTCAATTTGACCCATTTCACTGTTTAAAAATACATGACAAATATTTGGAATCACATTTGGAGCATGAAGTCTTTTCTGCTGGGTTTAATTAGTGTAATAAACAAGTGGAAGATGGAAAATGAAAATAGTTTAATGTGTTTACAACTGTGTCACATTCATATTACACACACTGTTCAGGTCAGTTTGAACTTGTAATGACAATAAATGCTACAAACAATAATAAGGTACACTTAAAATAGTTTAATTTTCCCAAAAATCACCAGTGCGCCTTATAATCTGGTGCACTTTATCTATGAATTCTACCATACAGATTGTAAGGTAAGCAGTAAAGCTAGAGTAAAGCACCGCTGGAGCAGTATAAGCACTAGCCACTAAATGCTAGTGCTAAATGCTAGCTCTTCCGCCGTTCAGAAGTGAGTATTATCGGCCTCTAGCCTGCTGCTAACCCTGGCTAGCACTGCTGGAGCAGCATTAGCTTCAGCCATCAATCGTGCTGAACACTAGCTCTTTGGTCGTTCAAAAGTGAGTATCATCGGCCTCTAGCCTGCTGCTAACCCTGGCTAGCACTGCTGGAGCAGCATTAGCATTAGCCGCTAACCGCCATTCAGAGGTGAGTATATCGGACTGTAGTCTGCGTGTTTACCGTGTTAAAACAAGCTACGTGGGACGAACCTCTAGCTCCTACCACCCTGGCTTTCTGGAACACTCAAGGTTCCTCAGTTTAGCTCTGTCGTGCAGCATTTACTAGCACTAACTGCAGCTAGCACTAGCAGTTAGCCGCTAATGCTAATCCTGCTGTACCCAGCCTTAGTGGAAATCTGGAAATCTAAGTTTACTGTAGATAAACGGACGCACTTTACTCACCCAATTAGAGGAGAGAAATCTGTGTAGATTAACATTCAGAATTACATTTTTGTTTACTTAGCTTAGCTTTACTGAACTTAGTTACCACCCACCACCACACCCAGTGGTGAAACCTGCTAAATAAGAAAAAAACAGTACTATATTTATTTATTACAAGTTTTTAAATCTTTTTTATAGGGATTAACCAAAAAGTCAGTAACAGAATTATGTCTGCAGAAAAAAAATGCAGCGTTAGATAGATAGATGAATACAACAGTCAGTCACCCCTAGTAGTAATAAGAGGGACACTCAGGGACATGCTCAGTGATTTTGTAGCCATGTGAGTTACCTCAAGAGTTAATTACTTAATTACTTGCTATCTTAATGTGTTTGAGAGCATCAGTTGTAAAGATGTTAAGAGGTAGAGTTACAGGTATACAGTGAATAGTCCTATTTAAGTAAGGTTCTAATCCATATTATGGCAAGAACTACTTAACTAAGTAATGAACAAAAAAAAAAAGACTTGAAGATCAGTGAATCCGAAACATAAAAAAAATGTAATGATAAAACTGGCACTCATCAGGACAGCCCCAGGAAAGAAAGATAGTTAAGTTTACTGTTCTGCAGATAAGATCAATTAAATGCTTTACAGGATATATATTTTTTTATCACTTTTAGGTTACTACATTATTCCTTATGTGTTTCTTCATAATCTCTATGACTTCAGTATTAATTTACAATGAAGGAGAAGCATAAAAAAATTAAAACATTGAATAAAAAGGTGTCTAAATGTATCTGCATATCATCATTATAATCATATAATCTGTTCTTCCAGACATTTAATAGACTAGTTGTCCAGAGAGAAGAATTTGTAGCAACTCATTACCAGCATGCTGGTGTGGGTGGGCGGAGTTTTCCCAGCCTCCTGCTTTGTCGCTATGGATACTTTATAGAAAGCTAAAGTAACCTGAACTGATATGGACATTTAATTGTTTTCAAGAAGGTTAAATCTCCATGAAAACAGCGATTTGCACAAATATATTTAAAAACAGGGACACTTAGACAATACATTCATCCCACAGGTCCATCCCACAAGTGCCTAGTTACTGTTGCCAACCATAGATAGACACCACATTCCAACTGTATGGAGATGCAGCAAAAACAGAATTGCTAAGAACATCAGACAGAAACAGCACTAAAGAAAAAATTCTGCTTTAATTCATAAAAAAAATAAAAAAAATAAAAATAATAATAAAAAAACGACTGCTGAAGTCATGCTATGATTTAAATACATTACTACGTTTTTTTTTCCTAGGCTTATTTTCATCAAGCTTGATTTGTCTCATTAAGGCTCTCCCTGGGAGGAAATCGTCCCAATTTCCAGGACTAAATAAACTGAATAAAATATCAGGACTCTAGGTGTGGTAATGTGATTATGCCTATTCCAATTATGACCCTAATCAGATTATGGTAATCAAGCCAGTCAGTCATTTACACAACTGTATGATCATTATCAGCATAATCACATTAATATTATTCAGTCTGGTTCATGGTGTGATACAGTGCTGCGTTACATTTACATCAACACCATTTTTCTCTTTGGCGTATTTACTTTTGGCTCTAACTCTGTTGATATAAGGCATTTTATACACTTTAATAAGTCATTTTAGCACACATACATATGAAATGCATGCATTAATAAAACCAGGTTCAGCATGTACACAGCACACACTGTTCCAAACCTTCTGTTGACTTACTGTTTGAACTGATATGTGGTTACCAGCCATGCATAAATTATGAAAATATGCCAGTGCCCCACTGTAAAGTCTCGTATTTGGGAAAAAAGCTGAATTTATTTAAATACTGACCTGCTTACATATTTAAGGTAAACAAAAATTAATTATACTTGCATTTCTAGTAGTTGAGTCAATGGTAAATACAGTGCATATGTGAGCAGTGAACGCTGCACATACTGAGCATGTAAACAGTATGGAGCAGCGGAGACAGTGATTGTTTGTAGCAGTACATTATCTGGCTCATATATCAGATTAAACTGTGCTTTAATCCGTTGGTGGAAGTTGGGGTCAACCTTGGTGGCATAATTCATTTGGGCTAAAAACACAAAAAAATTACGCATTACTGATTCCAGATTAATCGAATGCGTTTACGCTATGATGCGACAGCCATGCTTTCTAGGCATCAAAAGATTGGCTGGAAAATAGATTGAATGCCTTTACTTCCGGCCGGGTCAGGTTGGGCTGAAGAAAATAGTCTGTGATGTAGGCGTCTGTTTTTAATGCTATTTTTATTTAATATAAAGCTATGGCGTGATAATCACATATATACCTATTTATATACACAAAAGTAACAAATCAAACTTGTCAATCATGCAGCTCTGGGGGGCACACGTGAGCTCCTCCAATTGTTCGTATTATGCACTTGACTTGTCTTAATAAGCATTTTTATTAAATAAATGGCCTATGCTTCTTCAGTGTTGCAATGTAAATTAACATCATTCTGAACAGATTTCGCTCTTTCAAACAGCCCCAAAATGTTTTTAAAAAGCTTAGTTTTACGCTCTACTTACTCAAAAAAAAAATGTGGGGTTTAAATCAGGTTTGGGCTCAGATTGACAGTTTATAATGCAGGTCGGGTGGGGCTTGGGCAGAATGTGCACGGGCTTGGGCTGGGTTGGTCGGATTTGTTGGGCCCGATCAGAGGAGAGTATTATCGGCCTTTAGCCTGCTCCTAACCCTAGCTAGCACTGTTGGAGAGGTTAGCCGCTAATGTTAATGCTAAAGCTTCAGCCTTAGTGCAGGAGAAATTCAGGAATTTACTGTCAGGAAGCTTACTTAAGCTTTACTCACCCAAATAAACAGTTTTCTGGATTTTTTTTTTTTTGGAATTACAGTTTATTACAAGTGTTTACTTAGCTTAGCTTTACTTAATTTAGTTAGCTAACCCCTCACCACCACCACCCAGTGGTGAGACCTGCTGAATTAGAAGCTCCTTATAGTGTCTCTTAACATGTGCCTTTTAATCCGGTGCGCCTTATGTATGAAAATAGACCAAAAAAATAGACGTTCACAGAAAAATAGGGTGAAAAATACAGTAAAGGCAGCTGAATACTTTTAGACGTCACACTTTTTTTTTCTTTTTTTTTAAACCATGCATCATTTCCATTTCACTCCATTCATTTGTCTTGTTTTCTCACTTAAAATCTCAATAAAATACATTTTTACAAGTTTGTGGTTGACACAAGTGATAAAGTGTGAAAAAGTGCAAGGGGTGTGAATACTTTTGCAAGCCACTGTGTGTGTGTGTGTGTTTTTTTTTTTTTTTTAAACCTCACCTGTATCTCTTCCTCATGTTGGACAGGCGGTTGAGGGAGATGTGATCCAGTGGAGCACTGCCGCACCTGAGAACAGCAGAAAAAACACAGTTATTTACTTTACAACTATTTTTACTCTCAAATCCCTTTAAACCACCAGACCACAAACACACACCAAACACCAGGGGACTGAACTGACTGATTACAGCCTACAATCAGTTCCAACAGTGATGAAGTGTATCAGAAACTTGGCTCTCATCCTCGACCTCAGCGACGAAGCGTTAGAGAACTCAGACCACTATCAAATGTGAAATTAATGATTTGAAGTGTCGTAGTAAAGTCATCCAAACGGACTCCAGCTAATTCCAGCCATCAGCGAAACGTCAGATCCACTCAGCGGTGGAGTAACAGCGAGAGAGAGAGAGAGAGAAATGTTCACTAGAACACTAGAATAGGAAGATAGGATTTTGTCTCTTACTCTTGAATATTCATACATGCAAACATATCGCCTCTGATTGGCTAACAGCAGAAACATTTTAAAATAAAACGTCATTTCTACACCAATAACAGCCTTTGCAATGTCATATGTTACTTTACAACATGTATAATACCCTGCTAAGTGCAACTCAGCCACTGACCTAGTCTTAGAGTGTCTGTAAAACGTGAAATCCACCGGAGATCCTATTTAAACCTATGTAAACTTATGTTAAAAAATATATATTAAATCAAATAAAAAAATCCACCACAGGTTTTGTTCCAACTGCCTGGGCGGCTTTGCTGTGGCTGAACATTGCACTCTACCCTGAGATATAATAATATAGTAAATTTACCAGAAGTAAAGCAGAAGTAAACCTCACTACACTGTTATTACTATTATTATTTTCCATGATCATAATTCATTTTTAAGTGATTGACACCACTAAAATAATAATAATAATTTAATCTTATGCTGATAATTCTTAAAAAGAATGTTAGGCAGTGGTCTAAAGCGCTCACACTATGATTAGGAGATTGCTGGTTCAAATCCTGTTCATGTAGCTTGCCATTGGCTACCAGAGCCCTGAGAGAGCACAATTGGCCTTGCTCTCTCTGGGTGGGTAGATGTCGCTCTCTCCCCTCATCATTTCAAAGGGTGATGTCGATCAGCACAGAGCGTCTGTGAGCTGGTGTATCAATACAGAGTCGCTGCACTTTTCTTGTGGGAAAGGCATGTGTTAGTCTTCACCCTCCTGGTGTGTTGAAGCATCACTAGTGATAGGGGGAGTCCTAATGAGTGAGTTGGGTTACTGGCTGTGTAAATTGGATAGAAAATGAAAAAAAAAAAAAAAAAAAAAGTATTGTTTAAGTATCGTATCGGTATCTAATTTTTTTAAAACTAATATCCGGCTCTATTAACAGCACCACATATAAGAGTTGCTTAAAAGAGTATTTTGGTTTGTTTAAATAAGTTTACTACATGATTCCTTATGTGTTTCTTTATATTCTGAATTACTAGGCAAAATTTAAGTCAGCATAAATAAGGCTTAGGTGGGTTAAAGTTTCTCTAACATGACCTAGCGTGAATCCAAAGAGGTTGTTCAGCATTCTGCAACATTCTGTAACACAAGACGAGGACAAACAGGAGGAGAGGAACGGCTGTGTTCCCTCCGTTTCCCTGAAGCCCAGTCATGTTGTCTAAAAGCATAGAGGTAAAGGATTACATAATCGATGGTGTTTTTTCCACTTGCCCTGGGTGTGTGTTTCTTGTCAGCACACACTGTCACACACACACACTCGCGCGCGCATGCTGTCAACCTTCGACACACTGTTTCGATTTTGCTAAAGCAGTCACAAATAGAAAACTTCAAACGCAGGCACATTCCTGGCTGACACTGCCGGCTGCGATTAGTTCATGCTGAGGCGAGTTGAAGGAGAGAAAGGAGAAAAAAAAAAAAAAAAAAAAAAAAGCCTAAAAACGCACACATACATGTCCAATTTCAATCACAGGACATCACTACAGCAGAAAAACGACTGTTCAGACCGAGGAATTCACGATGCGTGTGTATTCGTCTGATGACAATAGCAAAGTCGAGTACGTCTCAAAGGATTTGTATATTTTAAAAATACCTCTGCATTAATTTGTGGCTGGAAAAGGAATTTCACTCCAGATTTGATCCATCCTGTGACCAAAACGACGAAAAAGCTACAAAAACAACCTCTTTTGTTTCAGAGTTCAGTACAAAAGTTCAATCCACTGAAAAAAACACAACTTAACTCCTGGGTTTCTTTACCTGCTGCGACTAACATCAATTTTACAGGCCCTAAAATAGAGCCTTGTGGGATTCCACAAATATCAAATATAATAATATATAAACAAATATAAAAAAAAGGAAAATCCAGTGTAAAATGGACTTTTGGAGTGAAGTAAAACATGGTATTGAGTACCCTAAAGTTCAATCCACTGAAAAAACACTACTTAACTCATGGATTTCTTTAACTGCTGCGACTAACATCAATTTTACAGGCCCTAAAATAGAGCCTTGTGGGATTCCACAAATATCAAACTTAATAATATATAAATAAAGGAAAATCCAGTGTAAAATTGACTTTTAGAGTGTAGTAAAACATGATACTGAGTACCGTATTTTTCTCACTATTAACTAAAACTATAAGGCACACTTAAAATTCTTTAGTTTTCCCAAAAATCGGCAGTGTGCCTTATAATCCAGTGTGTATTATGTATGAATTTTATCAGGCAGCTATTAAGGAGCAGTAAAGCTACTCCACTGAAGCACAGCGTTATACAGGAGATTCAGTTTAGCAAGCTCTTTTACTGTTCAGAGGTGAGCATTATTGGACTGTAGTCTGCGGCTAACTCCGGCTAGCACTACTGGAGCAGCATTAGCATTAGCCGCTAATTGCACTTAAACACTAGCTCTTTCCCTGTTCAGGTGAAAGAGCAGAGAGGTGATCTTTTGGGTGTGTAAAGCACTACCATTAATTTACAGCAGAGACTGTAAAAAAAGAACAGTTTTCACGAGAGAACTCTGTGTAGATCAACACTCAGCACTCGTTTAACATTGATAGAAAATGATTTTGGGATAAAGGATCTGTATTTCAGAATAGTGGTGGAGGAAAGAATAGTGGTGGGCTTTTTGACAAAAGTTTGTACTCGTTTTTACAGAGTTAGCCAAAATCAGTGTGTAAGACTGGTGGGGGAGAACATGGCAAGATGCATGGAAACTAATAAAAAATACGGATTATTCATCCAAATATTGTTTTTTGAACTCTCCAAACTTTATGAATATGAATTAGTTTTATTTGCATTTTTTGAGGTCTGAAAGCTCTGCATCTTTTTGTTTTTTTCAGCCATTTCTCATTTTCTGCAAATAAATGTTTTAAATGACAATATTTTTATTTAGTAGTCCGTAGTTTCTAGAATAAAACAAACAATGTTAATTTTACGCAAACATATACTTATAAATAGCAAAATCAGAGAAACTGATTCATAAACTGAATTCTAAAAGATTTCTATAAGTTATGTTCCCACTATTTACAATGGTATGGTTTGTCATCTCATCTACAAGCTTGCGTCTGGTTGCACTTGAACCCCGAAGGAGAAGTTTAAATAAAAGCAAAATAAAGGTTTTAAACCATTTCTTTGTCATCTGTAGTTAAGATTTTTAATAGAGGGGAAAAAAATCCCATATATCTTTAGACCATATCACCCAGTTTTACCTGCTACTTTTGTTTTAAACGAACTAGAAAATTCAGAAGTCCAGACCCAACAAAGCAGGTGTAAAAGCCTCTTTACTGACTTTATTTGAGGAACACACAAAAGAAAGTTCAAACAGAGGTTAAAGGGTCAGAACTCTTACAGTGCTCAATAGTTCCTCAAATACGAGCCACTCTGAGTTTGCAAAAGTCTAGTCTATATATTTTAAGATAACACAGTGTCAACAGTTGCAATAACCACATACTGTAAGCAGGTCTATTAAAAAAATGACTGATGAAGGAAAGCTGCCACGCACAAGTGCAATTTCTTTGGACCTCAATACTGTTATGTTTAAAAAAAAAAACTTTTTGGACATGTATAGTAATATGAACATTTGATCTTGGTACAAGCAGTGGTCATCTCATGCCTTGACTACTGCAATGCAATGCTAATGGGCCTCCCGTTGCCCACTTTGTTAAAGTAGAACTCCGGTGTGAAATTGACTTTAGGTGTAGTAAAACAAGATAAAGAGTACTAAATTTTGTTAAATAGCACACCTCCGCTCTCCAGCAGCTTTTCAAGCTACTTTGAGTCTGGATAACGGTGTAAAAAGCGATTTATCTGCAGGGGCAAAATATGCCCCGTTAAAACCCATTCTAGCCCGTTTGGACAAACTGCACAAAATTGCTGGATCTCGGAAAGCTGTGGGAGAACAGAGGTGGGCTATTCAACAAAGGATAGTACTCATTATCATGTTTCACTACACCAAAAGTCTATTTTAATCCACTTCAGATGGTCCAGAACGTAGCAGTGAGCCTGGCATTCAACCAAACAAAACCAACGGGCACATGTCACTCTGCTGCTCATTGAGCTCCATTGGCTACCAGTTGCTGCTTGTATCAAATTCAAACAGCTCCTTCCTACCTGCACTCACTCCTGAAGGCTTACGCTACCTCCCGGCCGCTGCACTCCTCCAATGAACGCCGCCTCGCTTTACCAAACATTCACACAAAGCAATCCAGACTGTTCTCATACAGAGTTCCCCAATGGTGGAACAAACTACCTTCCACTACCAGATCAGGAGAATCTCTCGCTATCTTTAATAAACACCTGAAGACAGAGCTCTTCAAAGAGCACTTACTCTCCTAACACCTCTAACTAACTAACTACTTTCTACTACCAGATCAGGAGAATCTCTCGCCATCTTTAATAAACTCCTGAAGACAGAGCTCTTCAAAGAGCACTTACTCTCCTAACACCTCTAACAAACTAACTACTTTCTACTACCAGATCAGGAGAATCTCTCGCCATCTTTAATAATAAACTCCTGAAGACAGAGCTCTTCAAAGAGCACTTACTCTCCTAACACCTCTAACAAACTAACTACTTTCTACTACCAGATCAGGAGAATCTCTCGCCATCTTTAATAATAAACTCCTGAAGACAGAGCTCTTCAAAGAGCACCTACTCTCCTAACACCTCTCTAACTACTAAACTAACTACTTCTAGCCTCCTTTCCTCCTTTATCTCACTATTCTTCTTTGGCCTCCTTTAGGCCCTGTGAAAAAAAATGCTTTTGTCTTGTCTTCTATTGTTATTGAATCCGTTGATTTGCACTCATTTTTATTTCTCTTCTGAAAACTGTTTATTTGGATGAGTAAAGAGCACTAAGGGTGGAGCATTAGCATTAGCATTAGCGGCTAACTGCTCCAGCAGTGCTAGCTAGGGCTAGAAGCAGGCTACAGGCCGATAATATTCCCCTGTGAACGAGGAAATAGTGATCGCAGTCATTGGGTAATGCTAATACTACTCCAGCAGTGCTAGCCAAAGTTAGGAGGAGGCTAGGGACTGATAATACTCCCCTCTGAATGGGGAAATAGCAAGAGCGGAGAATGGCTAATGCTAATGGTACTCCGGTAGTACTAGTCGGGGTTAGGAGCAGACTACAGGCCGATAACAACCCCCCTCTGAATGGGGAAATAGCGGTTAGCGACTAATTCTAACACTGCTCCAGCCCTGATGCCGTAGAACTAAACTGAAACTGAATAACTGAATAAATCTAAAATTTAATAGAGTGGATTTACCACTTCTTATATCCTGACTGGTAAAATGCATACATAAGGTGCACTGGATTATAAGGCACACTGATGTTTTATGTGAAAATGAAAGGATTTTAAGTGTGCCTTATGTGTGAAAAATACGGTAATTAAGGTCCAGCAGTACTTAACTGAAATAAAATATCTTAAATGAAGATAAACCCACCCCCTACTTATAACCATCTACCAGTCTCTAATACTGACTGAGTAAATACTGACTAAAAAGTGTTTTCCACTTCTTTCAGCTGTGTGATGCTCCTTCTTTAAAAAGTGTTTTACACTCCTCTATGCAGAATTCTTTCAGCTGTGTGATTCTCCTTCTTTAAAAAGTGTTTCCCACTCCTCTATGCAGAATTCTTTCAGCTGTGTGATTCTCCTTCTTTAAAAAGTGTTTCCCACTCCTCTATGCAGAATTCTTTCAGCTGTGTGATTCTATTTCTTTAAAAAGTGTTTCCCACTCCTCTATGCAGAATTCTTTCAGCTGTGTGATGCTCCTTCTTTAAAAAGTGTTTCCCACTCCTCTATGCAGAATTCTTTCAACTGTGTGATGCTCCTTCTTTAAAAAGTGTTTCCCACTCCTCTACGCAGAATTCTTTCATCTGTGTGATGCTCCTTCTTTAAAAAGTGTTTCCCACTCCTCTACGCAGAATTCTTTCAGCTGTGTGATTCTCCTTCTTTAAAAAGTGTTTCCCACTCCTCTATGCAGAATTCTCTCAGCTGTGTGATGCTCCTTCTTTAAAAAAGTGTTTCCCACTCCTCTATGCAGAATTCTTTCAGCTGTGTGATGCTCCACATATTTCTCAGGCACTCTCTAATAAGGTGAAAAACCACATCGAACAAGCACAGTCATCTTCCAAGCTGCTGTGGGTTCTTGTACGAAAATGCCGTGTTTGGCTTGCACTAAACATCCATTGATACTCGGAAAACACACACACACAAAGGTTCAAACTGAGGTTAAAAGGCTCAACGATTCATCAAATAGAATCTTCAACATACTTCTGAATCTAGTTCCTCATCTTTTCCTAAAGATGAGGAACTGAGAAATGCAACTCAACATGACTCCACCATTTTTAAGTCATGTCAAGTGCACAAGCAGATTCCAAAAGAAAAAAAAAAGCCAGAATCAGATTCCACTTAATGCAGGTCTCATTCTGGGGTTGAGCCACATATTTTACTCTGAATTTTGTCTATTTTAGTCCATGTTTTAAGATAAGAGTGTAGCACACAGTTCCAAAAAAAAACATATCAGCAAGTCTGTTAAATGTTACTAATGAGTAATCATGGCAACACATGTAGTGTAGCTTGTAGTGAACATCAGTATATTACCTAAAACCACTGTAAAGGCACAACTATTCGGTTGAGTTTTTATAAAATTTGATTACAGCGGCAGTTCCTATTACTTTGTTTCTAAACTGAAAGCAGAAGCATTTCTTAGTGGAGAAGAATATGGATAAAATATCGTAAAATATGGTACTAGTGTGCTGGAACGACCATCCCTGCTAAGCCTTATATATTCATTCTATAAACTGGGTTGTCGGGTCCCTTTTCGCAGAAGTACCTCTGGCCGTGTCACGCATCTTTACGTACTTATGTCACACGTACAGCCTCTGAAGAAGGATCCGGCTCAGTTTTACTGAACGCGAGCAGCTGGTGGAGCAATGGAGACTTCAGAAGAAGAAACTCAGAGCTCAGAATCTCATTCACTCATATTAAAACCAAAGAAACGAAAGAGTGAACATAACCTGGAATCAGATTCATCCGCTTTAAAGGAGACCGCATCACACCCGCCCAGTTTAAAATGATTCTTCCGCACGCTCGGTGCAATCACCCATTCTCACCAGAGAGGGCTCTAAATCCCAAAAATAACAGACATCAGTTTAAAAAAAAAAAGAGCCCCACTAAATATTGTCTTTCTTGTGTATTGCAATATATTAAATCATAACCTTTGTATTGAGACAGAGATCATATTGCCAGGTTCTTGCGAAAACAAACCCAAGATGTGATGTCAAGAATGCATGAAGTTATAGAAATATTTTTAAATTGTAGTTTAATTGTTTAGTTATAATTAATTACGAATTTCAAAAACACATCCAGTATGCAAATCGATTGTGCCAGAAGCCAATAGAAAAGAAGTGGTCAATGGATTAAACTCACTGTTTGAATGCATATGTTGCCACAAATATTCACAGAACTCAAAGTATTTGAATAATGTTTGGAAATATCCAATTTTGCATAAAACATACTTTTTTTACTTGAGTTCTTTAAGTTTACTTGATTTTAGCTGACTCCACCCTCAACTCATATTTGAAAAATGCTTTAAAAAAAAAAAAAAAAAAAGGGCTGTATGGTTATTGGCAGCTTGAGAGAGGCACTGGGTGATGTATAGGTTTAGGGGTGGGGCATGAGAAACAGCTTATTGGGTTGAGCAGTGTGCTTCTGGTAGCGGTGACACGCAGGTGGTTGAACATCAAT
This sequence comes from Astyanax mexicanus, assembly GCF_023375975.1. NCBI lineage: Eukaryota > Metazoa > Chordata > Actinopteri > Characiformes > Acestrorhamphidae > Astyanax > Astyanax mexicanus. The sequence continues at coordinate 10,743,331 of NC_064423.1, read as the reverse complement.
AGGGGGCAGGATTACTGTTTGACTGATTTGCATACTGTGCAAATGACCACAATCAACGTGTTTTTAAAAGGTTAGGAAAAGTTTATAGAAATGCAGGACTGGTATGTTTCACAACGTCAAAGAAACAAATTTCAGCTATTAAAGAGAAAAATATGATTTAGGGTTTAGTGCTTATTTAATAGTTCCCCAATTGAACTAGCAATTTAGTGATTAAACGATAGAGCGATAAAATAAAAAAAATGTACTGTACCTCATTCTGCAAATGAAGGAGCGCCTGGAGCCCATACACATCCTCATAGAGGACTGCTGCCCCTCCTTCTTCACCGTCCCCGTCTTCAGATCCAGGATTCGACCTACAGTGCAAACACACAAAACAAAAGACTCAGGAAACCTTACAAATATGAATTAAAAGCAGTGTAATACAGTGTAATACAGTGTATACCAGTTATTTATTCATGTCATTCATTAATTTGCTCCTCACTAAAAAATTGAATAGAACTGTACTAGTGCATCTCCAAAATTAAAATATAAATATAAAAGTTACTTTATTTTAGTAATTCAGTTTAAAATGTGTATATTATAAATACAGCACTGGAAAAAAAATAAGAGATCACTTTAGTGTCTGAATCAGTTTCTCTGGTTTTGCTATTTATAGGTATATGTTTAAGTAAAATGACATTGTTGTTTTATTTTATAAACTACAGACAACATTCAGACCTTAAATAACGCAAATAAAACACAAGTTCAGAAGAGTTCAGAAATCAATTTGGTGGAATAACCCTGGTTTTTAATCACAGTTTTCATGCATCTTGGCATCATGTTCTCCTCCATCAGTCTTACACACTGCTTTTGAATAACTTTATGCCTTTACTCCTGGTGAAAAAAAATTAAGCAGTTCAGTTTGGTTTGATGGCTTGTGATCATCCATCTCGATCTTCCTCTTGATTATATTCCAGAGGTTTTTAACTTGGTAAAATTAAAGAAACTCATCGTTTTTAAGTGGTCTCTCTTTTTTCAGAGCTGTATTTTATATTATTATGTATTACACACAGAGTGATCTATTTCAAGTGTTTATTTATTTTATTGTTGGTGATTATAGCTTACAGCTAATGAAAACCCAAAACTCAGTATCTCAGAAAATTAGAATATTTTATAAGACCAATTGATACTTTTGGCAGTGTGGGCAGTGTGCCAAATACTGCTGGAAAATGAAATCCAACTGACTTTGACTTTGGACTTGATATAACAAAGTGGATCAACACCAGCAGATGACATGTCTCTCTAAACCATCACTGATCATCAGTAAATTTTACATTTCATTTGTAAATCAAGGGAGCAGAGTCTGGAGGAAGAGTGGAGAGACACACAGTCCAAGCTGCTTGAGGTCTAGTGTGAAGTTTCTACAATCAGTGATGGTTTGGAGAGTCATGTCATCTGCTGGTGTTGATCCACTGTGTTCTATCATCAAGTCTAAAGTCGGTATATTGTATTTTCAAAAGTAGCGTGTCTGTGCTAACTTCAGAAAAACAAAAAAAACAAACCATTACCATAATATGATCCATATTGTGCATTTTAAAAAGTATGACTTCAAATATGTTCTGTTTTTCGCCAACCTTATAAAAGAGCCACGTCTCGGTCATAACATCATAATGTCTGAGGTTTGTGGTTCTTTACTAGCTTCTCGTACAATCAAATATATCCCATATTAAAGCCATATTAAAGCCATTTCCAGTACATTTAAAAAGCCCAACATGTCTCCTGGCCAGTACAGCAGTCACAGGGTGAATCACTGATACAGATAGCTGCAAGACAGCAGCAGCAAGCGATGATCTAACCCTAAAGTCATGTGCATAAACAAATTAGCTAAAAAGGCCAAAATAAGGGAATGTGGTAAAAAGAGAGGACTGGAGACTGATCTGCAGACAGCTGTCAGAGCCCCCGGGGGGGTACATTAGACCCCGTTACAGTCTTTCCATATTAAAGCACTGACGCCAACACCTCTGGAAGCACTTGGTCCAACGATGACGATGTGACGACCTGTCAATGACCCGCTAAAACAACCCAGATTTGAAGGGAAATCGGCAGTTAAGTGGTTTATTTATCGTTAGTCATCGATGTGAACGATGTGAACATCAAACAGCTCTACATAGAAGGGTATTATTTCTTTATTTCACATTTTTGCACTATTTAAAAAAAAAGAGCTTATCTGGAGCATATGGATGGTGACGAACAATAGCACTGACAAAAAGGAGCTGATTTTATTTTTTGCATTTTTTTTAAAACATTGCTACAGCCATGACTCTTAAACCATTCCTCCGAGACTGAGACCCCCATATGGTCCCCATTTTAGCTTAGAATTGAAGTAAAGACCTGGGTACTCTAGAGAGTTCCTTGAGACTTGGAGCGCCATGTAGAACAGCACCACCAAAGAAAAAGCTAATGCTAGCCAAGTCCTGCTGGAAAAGGAAATCCGCCTCTCCATTAAAGTTTTCAACAGAGGGAAACATGAAATGCTGTAAGATTTTAGACTCGATAGAACACCAGTGGACCAACACCAGCAGATGACATGTCTCTCCAAACCATCACTGATTGTAGAAACTTCACACTAGACCTCAAGAAGTTTGGACTGTGTGTCTCTCCACTCTTCCTCCAGACTCTGATCCCTTGATTTACAAATGAAATGCAAAATTTACTGATGATCAGTGATGGTTTGGAGAGACATGTCATCTGCTGGTGTTGATCCACTGTGTTCTATATTTAGTTCAAAGTCAGTGCAGTGTTTTTCCAGAAAATCTTACAGCACTTCATGCTTCCCTCTGCTGCTAACAGCTTTTATGGAGATGCGGATTTCATTTTCCAGCAGGATTTGGCACACTGCCCACACTGCTGCCAAAAGTACAAACTGGTCTTATATAATAGTCTAATATTCTGAGATACTGATTGTTGGGTCTGATTGTCTGCAAGACATAATAATCAACAATTTCAACAGTTTCAGTTGTTTCAGAATGACTGAAATAAAGTAATCTTTCAATGATATTCAATTTTTTTGCAGAAACCATGAGAGAAAATGGATTGCTTATCAATGAAAAAGTACATAATAAGCAGTCAATGTCAAGTTAACACACACTAATAAAACAATGGTCAATTCCAGTTCATCTTTGGGAAAACAAAACAATGACTATTGCAAAACCAATAGGATTAAAAAGGAATTTTCCACAATATTCTGCCAAAACATTTTTTTCAAAACCCTGGGTGAACCCTGCAAACTCCAATGACTTTGACCTCTTCACTCCTCTGTTCCTGAACTGGACTTGACTTCAACAGGTTACGAACCTTCTGGGATCTTCTGAGCTGTGGTTTTTGCGCAGATTTCAATAAACACAAAAACATTAGCGCTTATCGCGAAACTGCCTTGCTCTGAGAATGCTCTGGAGATGACTTTCGTCCAGGTTACACAGAGAAACGAAAGGACGTGTTATCTTAGGAGATGGGGCCGCATGCAGAGCGAGACCAGGCCCAAGAATTCCAGGAACGTCCAGAAGCCCAGGAAGAAAAGTAGAGGGCGTAGGGTTCGCCGTAAACGAAAGCAGACGTCTCCGATTTGACATTTTGACTTAGTTTGGAGTTGATTTCCCCAAATGAATGAGACGACGTTGAGCATAAACAAACAACTGCAACAACTGCTATTGTGCAATGCTAACCGCTCTCTAACGTCTCCCCACTCGTCTCCTCATTTGTCTCGTTAGGGATGACCTCATGGGCAAAACCGCAAGAGCTGAACGTCGACTGTCGCTCTAAACTGCAGCAGAAAACATTAAACATGACGTGGGAAGTTACGGTAAATTTGGGCGATCACCGCTCACCCCTTCCTTTTGTTTGGAGTGGGATGAGTAAGCAGCGCCGGCCATGTTTACAATATTCCAACGCGCCAGCTTGTTAGTTTAGGACCTAGTCCACGTCGGAACGTCCGGAGAACACCGTTCCCAAGGAAGAGTCGCTGCAGGTGGAGTTTGCTTTGGAGTGGCTTCCCTCTAACCCTCCTGCTAGAAGAGATCCTGGCAAGAGAGAGGGAGGGAAAACGAGGAGAAGGAGTGAGAAAGAGGGGGAGAAAAGACTACAAGCGAGAGGCGAGGCATTGGCTGAACCTGCGCAACCTCTTGCTGGACATCACGCAGTCATCGTGACCTCCTGACCACTTCAGATTCTCCAGTTACTGGATCAGAGATCGCCTGGCAGAGGAAGCCAGCTCCTTTTACAGGCTGAAGGCAAAGCGATTACGATTAAAGCAGAATTTTCCGGAGAACCCCTTCCTGAGAGATGCTCAGATATTTTAGAGAGCACACACTTGATTAGGTGCAAACTTTACCCTCGCTAAACATGACCTACTAAGCCTTTAAACGGCAGGATTAGTTTTATTCTAAAGGTTTCGCCTGAATTTGTAGAGATGGCAATGATCTGACCCAGTATGAGCATCCAATTTCCATCCAAAGTTGAAGAAATTGTAACTGAGAATACTGGATATTTATTGGGGAAATAATGACAATTCCTTATTATGAATCAGTAGCAGGTCCAGCTTAAAATATCTTGCTTAATTTCTTGCCTGTAATTCTGCGATGACCGTTGGCACTATAAGTGAGTGTTGGCCATGCTGCTTGCCATCAGCAGCCGGAGTCAGAGAGAGGCACAATTGGCCTTGTTCACTCCGTGTGGGTAGATGGTTCTATCCCTATTAGAACCATTAGTACGCTCTGATTTTGACGGATTGCTATTTTAAGGGCGCACCTACCTGCACATATCCAATGCTTCTCAGCAGAGAAAACTGACCTGCTTATTTACACTTGTACATTCCGTTCGCTGTTGATGTAAAAGTTTGCATAGTCGTAAAAACAACTAGCATGCACTATGGGTTTGTACACTGCTGAGTGTCCATGTGTGTGCAACAAGTGGGGGGTTGTGCCTGTCTTGACAATTCACTGCCAAGATATCAATGCACGTCTGACAGTTGTCTGACGTCTGTCTAGGTTGTATTCTGTCGTGGGCACACCTGTGTTTTCCGTTGCGAAGATAGCAATACACCAGAGATTTCTGCACAGGCAACTCTGGATAATGTCCAAACCTGATTTTACAGACGTCTTCCAAAGTTTATCTGTAAAATTGGTTTAAAAAACATGAAGCACTGGTCATATTGGTGGTTAGTCAGTAGAAAAAAAAATTGAACGCATTAACATTCATCAATTGGGTATCAGAGGCCTGATGCAGCCCCTGACTGGTTCTGAATCTCCAGTTATTAGCTTGTTTGAACACTCTGATGTAGCCAGGCCTGCCAGACCCAGGTGACCGAGACCCAGCACTGGAGAAGATGTCCAATCAAAGCCCATCAAGGCTTCTGAGAAGAAAGAGGAACCTCTGCCACTCGAGAATGCAGCTAGGCATCTATTCCACTCATTAGCATCTCCGCCAGCAGAAATGCGGCGTACCCTCCACTCCAGTAGCGCTTCCCGGCATGTGCGAGACATCTTTATGGACAAGCGGACACCCCGCGCTTGACTGGCACACAGGCCTCTATTGTCTTTCCCCAGCTCTGTGCACAAGTGGATCATTATTATTCAAGAAAGGGCCGGAGCCGTGAAAACAGCAAATATCCCCGGGCCCAAACAACGGCCAAGCCAAATATTTAGGCAGCAGTCGCCTTCCACACGAGAGGAGCAGATGAAAGGACAGGGGAATAACAGCATCCTTTAAGGGAGGAAAGCTAAACAAGAAAAAAGAGGAAGGGAATTAACAAAATACATCAGATTCATCTTCATTAGCCAAGTCCTTTTTGAAAAAAGCAACAGCACAACAAGACAAACTCCTTATTAGAAAGAACAAAGAAGAACAAGAAGAAGTCGTGCCTGGAGAATAGTCTGAGGGACCAACTTTTTCCCCCCTATACTGGTGTGCCAAAAAAGTCATGGCTTTAGGACACCCATACTTACTACCGAAGTTTACCATTAGTTAATCCACAGCAACATGCGTATACCAAGAATGTCATAAGCTCTATTCGGATGGGACTAGTTTCTCAGGGGGTCCTGGGGTAATTTTGTCTTTTATGGGGGTCCTCTGTGATACTGTTCCCATCCGGGACGACCATGTATTAGTTTTTCTCCTGAGACGTCCTTCGAAAAAGATACAGGCTCAATTACCTATTGTTTTTCACTGGACTCCGTAGTCCTCTGGTAATTTTATTCCCATCTGCACTCACATCACTGAGTTTCGACACCTCGCGTTTAATAAAATAGCTTTTTGTCCACAGCCATGCACTGGATGTTTCTTTCCAAATGGTTGTTTAAGAAATGAGAAGCAACACATTGCATCAGTTGGGGTTAAATAACTTGTTGCCAGCTAAAAGATAATCGCCCATACATAATGATCCAATAGAAGGCTTGTACCCATTTGCTTATTTAAACCCAAGTAACTACATTTTTTTTTTCTTTGGACAGGCAGTGTACATTTTAAAAAATATTTATAGTCATGTTTATAATGCCTTACAAACGCATTATAATGAGTTAAGAGCATGCTTATAAAGTCTGAGAGATGTACCGTTCATAGAAAGTGTTCCCAAACTGATTTTTAAATATTGCAGAAAAGTTTACTTTAATAACTTTTTATGATTATAATTTTTCCCTTTTTCATAACTTAAATATTCGCTTGCCACTGACTTCAAGACTAGCCCAAAACAAGATCCACCCAACACCATGCTTCACAGCAGGGGTGGGCAATATTATATCGTATACAATATATCGTGACACAGAAATATCATGATATTAAAAATCCATATCGTGATAATAGGGCTGTTCTGTCTTAAAAGTAGTCTATTATTTACTGTGAAGCTTTAGGTGTATTTATTGTATAATTATTTTAGTTTGCAGTTTATATGCATGCACTAAATATTCTGCAATATTATTTGCTGCATTCTATTATTTTATAATATATTATTTATTTTGCCACATTATGATTATACTGTTATACTATTGTACTATATTCCTGAAATGAATGAATTATTTTAGTTTTCCTATATCGCCAAGTATATCGTTATCACAAAAATACCCTGAAATATCGTGATATTATTTTAGAGCCATATCGCCCACCCCTACTTCACAGTTGTTTTTAAATGAAAGTGGGAAAGAGTGGGTAAGAATAGAACACAGAACTCTTTCAGGACAACAATATTGTATGTGGATGAATGATTATACTGGTCTCTGTTTGAAATATGAATAGGAATGGGAATATCCAGGCTCATGAAGGAGGGATGACTGGGTTAAAGTACAGGTACTAAATAAGTGGGGTATTGTACCCCTTTTCTAGTATCGGTATACCTGGAAACACTACTTTAGAAGTACAGTAATCAGCATTTCAGCCCCACAGTTCAGAGTCTGAAGCCTAAAAGGTGCTGAAGGCATGAACGTATAGGGTGGTACACCATTAAGGTGACATTTGTACGGTGTGATGGATGATGACTGAGACTCCAGTGATCATTTCAGCACCATTCCTCACGCTGGAGAGAAGGTACCGTTAGCTAGCAGGAGGGCCCAAATCACTCTTAATCAATTATGCATGCAAGGCCAATACATAACATTCCCCCACCGAAGGCACATTAGCAAAAGAGAAGGAGAGGAAAAAAAACTCCCTTGGCTGCTTCGTTTTATCATGGAAAAATATGAGGTTATCAAAACCTCATCAAGAACACTACAATATTTTATCTGGACTTACTAGAGAAACAGCATGACTGGGAAAAATGGAATGAGAAAGGTCACATTTTTTTCTTTTTTTTTGGATTTTATAAGTCCATTACAGCTGATTAAAAGCATTTCAGCTGGAAAGTGAAATATCTCTGTTATATATGTTTAAGATGATAGATGAGATGAGTAAAATGAACATTGTTGTTTTATTCTATAACCTACGGAGAACATTTCTCCCAAATTCCAAATAAAAATATTGTCATTTAGAGCATTTATTTGCTGAAAATGAGAAATGGCTGAAACAACAAAAAAGATGCAGAGCTTTCAGACCTCAAATAATGCAAAGAAAACAAATTCATAAAGTTTTAAGAGTTTTAAGAGTTCAGAAATCAAGATTTGGTGGAATAACTCTGGTTTTTAAATCACAGTTTTCATGCACCGTGGCATCATGTTCTCCTCCACCAGTCTTATACACTGCTTTTGGATAACTTTATGCTGCTTTACTCCTGGTGCAAAAATTCAAGCAGTTCAGTTTGGTTTGATGGCTTATGATCATCCATCTTCCTCTTGATTATATTCCAGAGGTTTTCAATTTGGTAAAATCAAAGAAACTCATCATTTTTAAGTGGTCTCTTATTTTTTTCAGAGCTGTGTCTCCTTGACAAGAATTGATATGAGCAGTTTCCAAAATGTCGGATATCAAAAAAGTGCTCAAAAGTTCAACACAATGGGCAAGGGGCAACGTTTATTGCTATCTTACACAACACCAACAGTCTACTGTGAGAAGACAATTCAACACTGAGTCTAAAACGATGTTAAGCTGCTCAAGAAGCTGCTCTTACTGATAAAAGCAACACACATCAAACAGAAAATTGAAGAAGCTGCCCCCATTCTCAAAACACCTGGTCAAAACTGACCAACCCACAATCCAGACCTCAACATCATTGAATATGTTTGGAAGGACATTGGAAAAAGGCAAAATGCTTTCTGCTTCCTTCTATCTAAGACTGAACTTCGGAGGTGTGGGAAAATGTTCTCGCAGATTTAGTTTGAACTCCCCCACCACCATGTTTAACAGATAAGTAGGTTTGTTTTGGTCAGAAGGTGTAGAAAACAAAAGTGATTCTTCTAAAAAGAATGAAAGCCCAGAGACACCCACAACACAAAAAATCTAAAATTAGATTCAGAATAGGGCTGGGCAAAAAGTGCAAAATCTATATTACAGTATATTTAGGTCAATACAATATAATTTGGATAATGATATGTACAGTTGTGGTCAAAAGTTTACATACACTTGTAAAAAAACATAATGTTATGGCTGTCTTGAGTTTTCAATAAGTTCTACAACTCTTATTTTTCTGTGATAGAGTGATCGGAACACATACATGTTTGTCACAAAAAACAGTCATAAAATTTGGTTCTTTCATAAATTTATTATGGGTCTGCTGAAAATGTCACCAAATCTGCTGGGTCAAAAATATACATACAGCAACATTAGTATTTGGTTACATGTCCCTTGGCCATTTTCACGGCAACTAGGCGCTTTTGGTAGCCATCCACAAGCTCATGGCAAGCTTCAGGTCGAATGTTTGACCACTCTTCTTGACAGAATTGGTGCAGTTCAGCTAAATGTGATGGTTTTCTTGCATGAACCCGTTTCTTTAGCACTGTCCACATGTTCTCAATGGGGTTTAAGTCAGGACTTTGGGAAGGCCATTCTAAAACCTTAATTCTAGCCTGGTTTAGCCATTCCTTTACCACTTTTGATGTGTGTTTTGGGTCATTGTCTTGTTGGAACACCCAACTGCGCCCAAGACCCAACCTTCGGGCTGATGGTTTTAAGTTTTCCTGCAGAATTTGGAGGTAATCCTCCTTCTTCATTATCCCATTTACTTTCTGCAAAGAACCAGTTCCACTGGCAGCAAAACATCCCCAGGGCATAATACTACCACCACCATGCTTGACAGTAGGCATGGTGTTCCTGGGATTAAAGGCCTCACCTTTTCTCCTCCAAACATATTGCTGGGTGTTGTGGCCAAACAGCTCCATTTTTGTTTCGTCTGACCAGAGAACTTTCCTCCAGAAGGTTTTATCTTTGTCCATGTGATCAGCAGCAAACTTCAGCCGAGTCTTAAGGTGCCTTTTCTGGAGCAAGGGCTTCTTTCTTGCACGGCAGCCTCTCAGTCCATGGCGATGTAAAACACGCTTGACTGTGGAGACTGACACCTGTGTTCCATCAGCTTCCAAATCCTTGCAGACCTGCTTCTTGGTGATTCTTGGTTGACTCTTGACCATCCTGACCAATCTCCTCTCGGCAGCATGTGATAGCTTGCGTTTTCTTCCTGATCGTGGCAGTGACACAACTGTTCCATGCACTTTATACTTGCGTATAATTGTCTGCACAGTTGCTCTTGGGACCTGTAGCTGCTTTGAAATGGCTCCAAGTGACTTCCCTGACTTGTTCAAGTCAATAATTCGCTTTTTCAGATCCACACTGAGTTCCTTTGACTTTCCCATTGTAGCTTTTGTAGCTGAGTCTAATCACTGGGTCAAATGAGCCCTATTTAAATGGGCTCATGAGAAGTCAACAGCTGTAGTCAATCAGAATCACTTACAAGAAGTGAAGAGGCCATGACATGAAGCTAATTTGATTGACACAACTCGCTACATCACCAAAATTGACAAATTTTGTTGCTGTATGTATATTTTTGACCCAGCAGATTTGGTGACATTTTCAGCAGACCCATAATAAATTTATGAAAGAACCAAATTTTATGACTGTTTTTTGTGACAAACATGTATGTGTTCCGATCACTCTATCACAGAAAAATAAGAGTTGTAGAACTTATTGAAAACTCAAGACAGCCATAACATTATGTTTTTTTACAAGTGTATGTAAACTTTTGACCACAACTGTATATAACAGTATAAAACACTGAGACAAGTCAAGACCAAGACACATTTAAGACCAGGACACATTCAAGACCAAAACCAGGACACATTGAGTCCATGTCAAGAACAAGATCAGGTCACATTCAAGACCAAGACCAGGTCACATAGAGTCCATGTCAAGACCAAGACAAGGACACACCGAGTCCAAGTCAAGACCAAGACCACGAAAGATTCAAGACAAAGACCAGGATACATTTAAAACCAAGACCAGGTCACATTAAGTCCATGTGAAGACCAGGTCACAATGAGTCCAAGTCAAGACCAAGACCAGGAAACAATGAGTCCAAGTCAAGACCAAGACACATTCAAGACCAGGACGCATTCAAAACCAGGACGCATTCAAGACCAGGACCAGGTCACATTAAGTTCATGTCTAGATCAAGACCAAGACACATTGAGCCCATGTCAAGACCAGGTCACATTAAATTCAAATCAAGACCAAGGCCAGGACACACCCAACACCAGGACGCATTCAAGACCAAGACCAGGTCACATTGAGTCCAAGTAAAGACCAAGAAATACTGAGTCCAAGTCAAGACCAAGACTTTGAGCAGTCAACTATGAGTCAAGAGCAAGAACCAAGAAGTGGCAAAGACCAGGACAAAACTTATACAAGATTATATATTTTTTAAATAACTGAACTCTTAAAACTTCATGTATAAAAGTGAAAAAAAAAGACCAGACAAAAAACAGAACTTGCACTTAATGGCATTTTTAACTGAGGAAAAAAGCACACTCATAACCATCAGTTATTGGTATTCAAAATTATATTTGATAACCCTCAAAGCAACAGGAGGACATCTACTCTCATGTCCCATTTTAATTTAACCTTACAGCGACAACTGGGCCACCAGAAACAATCCCCTTCAAACATAATCAACTGTGACAATGGGAGCACTTCCATTTGGCAGAGGGGCAGGATTTTCAGAAACGTGAACGGACTCACCGCAGCCTGGTCAAAAAAAAAACATAACCGAAGCCAAAAAACATGTTGACTTTTGTTTCAGGCAGTTCCAGTAATTGAATTTCACAGTGGGTGCCCATCTCCAATCTCAGCATCAAATGAAATTAGTCAGCCTTCACGCCATTTCAGGACATCTCTGATGCTCAGGCTAGTATCACAAAGATTGCGCATTCTACATTACACCACACTTCCCAGATATTCTCTCTCTCTCTCTCTCTCTCTCTCTCTCTCTCTCTCTCTCTCTCTCTCTCTCTCCGATGCCAGGAAAACTATACTGAGATAACTGTACACAGCCAAAGCTCTACCTGTTCCCTTACTAAAAAAAATATATATATAAAAAAACAATTTTGAGCAGGTACTGTGATTGTGTGCCTCCATACAAACACTAAAAAATAAATAAAATACTACAGATGAAATCAGGGTTGATCTCACAATTTTTAAAGGATGGGAAACAGGTGGAAATGATCCACATCACCAATGAGTCATATTTCTATGAGTGAGAGAACTGTTCAGGCATCGTGAGAGGCAGTAAGCTGAGCCATGAGCTGGTGGCTGGTAGGCTAGGGAAACGGGCAGATCTGCTACTTTCATCCACGCTACATTTTCCTCCAAATTGTTGACAAACAGTCATTGGGTAGGGGTGGGCGATATGGCTCTAAAATAATATCACGATATTTCAGGGTATTTTTGCGATAACGATATACTTGGCGATATAGGAAAACTAAAATAATTCATTTCAGGAATATAGTATAATAGTATAACAGTATAATCATAATGTGGCAAAATAAATAATATAGCATAAAATAATATAATGCAGCAAATAATATTGCAGAATATTTAGTGCATGCATATAAACTGCAGACTAAAACAATTATACAATAAATACACCTAAAGCTTCACAGTAAATAATATATTACTTTTAAGACAGAACAGCCCTATTTTCACAATATGGATTTTTAATATCATGATATTTCTGTGTCACGATATATTGTATACGATATAATATTGCCCACCCCTATCACTGGGCTGAAGACTCTTGCTCTCTCTCTCTCTCTCTCTCTCTCTCTCTCTCTCTCTTATTTTTGCTCTGCCGCTCGCTTTCTCATCCATGCTTTAATTTCTTTTAAACTGTCGACAGTCGCTGTGCTGAAGACTCACTCTCTCTCACGCCCTCTTTCTCTCTTACACGCTTTCAATCTTGCTCGCCTGCTCTACCATCTACGCTTCATTTTCCTCCAAACTGTCGACAAACTGTCACTGTGCTGAAAAATCATTTCTCTCTCGCTTTCTCTTTCACCTGCTTTGCTCTTGCTTTCTCGCTTGCCTGCTCTCTCATTTATGCTTGCTTTCCCTCCAAACGGTCACTGCTGAAGACTCTCGCTCTCTTTCTCACTTTCTCATCCGTTCTTGTTCTCTCTCCCCCTTTCATGCCTGCTCTCTCATCCACAATTCATATTCCTTTAAACTGTCGACAAACAGTTACTGTGCTGAAGACTCTCACGGTCTCTCTCGCTCTTACCTGCTCTTAACCTCTCGCCTGCTCTCTCATTTGCGCTTAATTTGCCACCAAGCAGTCTATACATACCAGTCACTGTGTTGAAGACTTTTGCTCTCTCTCTCACTCTCTCTCTTTTACCTGCTTTCGCTCTTGCTTTCTTGCTCACCTGTTCTCTCATCCACGCTTCATTTTCCTCCAAACTGTCAACAAACCACCACTGCGCTGAAGACTCTCGCTCTTTCTCGCATCTCTCACCCGCTCTTGCTCTCTCGCCTGCTCTCTCATTCGCGCTTCATTTTTTCACCAAGAAGTCTATACAAACCAGTCACTGTGCTGAAGACTCTCACTCTTTCTCGCATCTCTCACCCGCTCTTGCTCTCTCGCTTGATTTCTCATTCGCGCTTCCTTTTCCATCAAGCAGTCTATACAAACCAGTCACTGTGCTGAAGACTCTCGCTCTTTCTCGCATCTCTCACCCGCTCTTGCTCTCTCGCTTGATTTCTCATTCGCGCTTCCTTTTCCATCAAGCAGTCTATACAAACCACCACTGCGCTGAAGACTCTCGCTCTTTCTCGCATCTCTCACCCGCTCTTGCTCTCTCGCCTGCTCTCTCATTCGTGCTTCATTTTTTCACCAAGAAGTCTATACAAACCAGTCACTGTGCTGAAGACTCTCGCTCTTTCTCGCATCTCTCACCCGCTCTTGCTCTCTCGCCTGCTCTCTCATTCGCGCTTCATTTTTTCACCAAGCAGTCTATACAAACCAGTCACTGTGCTGAAGACTTTTGCTCTGTCTCTCACTCTCTCTCTTTTACCTGCTTTCGCTCTTGCTTTCTTGTTCACCTGTTCTCTCATCCACTCTCATGGTCTCTCTCACATCTCACCCGTTCGTGTCATCGATCACTCTCAATTTTTTTTTTTACAATTAAAAAAAAAACATTATACAAAGAAAGAAAACGCTTTGAATGAGAAGAGGTGTGTCCAAACTTTTGACAGCTACTGTATTTCAATATACAGTACAAACTAATTAAACTGTAAATAACTGTAAATAAATTAATTAATAAATATATTTTTAAATGTATTTATTTACATGAGTTTTGTATGTTTGGTCATGTATTGAATAGACATGTGTGTTGAACATCGTGTTCCTAGTGGAACGCTCTCTAACGCTAATGCAAATGCAGTGTTCATATTATGGCATTTTCCCACACTAAGGCTGTTCATTCTTAATGGAACCTCTGTTTTCCCGCCCTGCGTTGACCTCATGCTGTGCTGACCTTCAAACAGCAGGGTATTTTCTGCAGTCTTGTCGCTGCGGAATATCAAAATGTCCTTTCGTCTGTGTTTCTTTAATCATAAAAGAGTCAGTTAAAACTCAGGTTGGGAGTGTCTGCATTGGCCTGCGTGTTGCGCTTCCTTTGCTTCAAGAAAGCCCAATAATATTTACTGTATTTTTCACACTATATGGTGCACTGGATTATAAGGCACACTATGCGACACAAGTAAGGAACAGGGGTGTCGCCATGTTTCTCTTCTAATTGGTGGGTGATGGTGGTGGGGTAATTAAGTAAGCTAAGCTAAGTAAACAAAAGTGTAATTCTTAAAAAAAAACATTTTCTTTTAAAGTCAAACGAGTGCTGAGTATTAATCTACACACACTCTACTTCTCTCCTGAAAACTGTTTATTTGGGTGAGTGAAGCGTTCCGTTTATTTACATTAAGCTTAGATTTCCAGATTTCCACTAAGGCTGGGTGCAGCAGCATTAGCATTAGTGGCTACCCACTAGCACTAGCCATAGTTAGCGCTAGTAAATGCCACCCGACAGTGTTACACTGAGGAACCCTGAGTGCTCCAGTAAGCCAGGGTGATGAAAGCTAGCTGTTCATCCAATCTTCCTTGTTTTAAAGGAGAACTCTGGTGGAAAAACTGACTTCTGGTGTAGTAAAACATGATAATGAGTATTAACCTTTGTTGGATAGCTCATCTCCTCTCTCCCGCAGCTTTCTTATATGCAGAATTTTTTTTTACAGTTTGTCCAAACATGCTTTAGAATGGATGATATGGGGCATGGATGATATGGGGCATGGATGCACTATTATCCAGGCTCAAAGTAGCCCCACACCTCATTGGTAGAATCCGGACAGCCCTGATATTTAAAACATGGCATTACTAACTTTAAAAGTGCACAAGGAGGTTAATAAAAAAAACGCTGTTTACAACCTATACCCTAACCAAATCTCCGCGCGCTGCCATCTTAAGGTAAAGGTAAAAGATGGCGGCACCCGGAAATTAGGTTAGCAGAGTGGCTTTACTGCCCCTTACATCCTGACTGGTAGAATTCATACATAAGGCACACTGAAGTTTTTGGAGAAAATTCAAGGATTTTAGGTGCACCTTATGGCTGATAATGTGTGTAAGAATGCAAGTTTCGAATCGCTATGCTTATTTGTTCTGTGTGGGCATCCATACTAGGGCTGGCCCGAATAGCGTTTTTTGAGCTCCGGATATTCGGCACTGATTCGAAGCGAATATTCGAATATTCGTTTTTAAAAAAAGAGGTAAAAAAAGAGGTAAAAAAAAAAAAGAAAATCACGGCCCCCTTAAGACATATTCACCCCGGATTTTTGGTGTTTTTATCCCGGATTTTTGTTTTTCACCCCATATTTTTTCTGTGTTTTTAGCCCAGATTTCTTTGTGTTTTCATCCCGGAATTTCTGCTGCCGCACACCGCGTCTTATCTGCTGCGTAAGAATAAATAAAGAAAATAAATGATGTAATTACTATTATTATTAGAAAAATAACAAACAAAAATAAACCCAAAATGTTGACAAAAATATAGTCTAACGAATAAAAAAAAATAAGAAACGAAAAACTCCACAGGACCAAAGAAAATTACTAAGACATGTAATACTGAAAAAAAAACGGAAAAAACAAATACGCGTCTGGGGATAAAAATTAAACAAACCAAACAACACTCAAAGAAATAAATGTATATATAAACAAAACAAAAGAATGGACAAAAACAACAATCCGTTAAAAAAACTCATTTAAATCCATTAAAAAACTCATTTAAAACAATCACAGGCTTTTTGCGCAGAATAATAAAAGTTTCGGTTAGTTTCAGTTTCAAATCATGAAAACAGCTCACCAAAACCTCAACCTATCCTTTATATTTGACAATATTTGATTAACTTACAGGTCCTTACTTATTTTTATTTAACTGAACTGAGTTGTAAATTATTTATAGCCTCGCGCTGAATTCATCTCCCGCTGCGAAAGAGAGAGAGAGAGAGAGGCGCAGCGCATTTTGCCTGATTTTAATTAACAGTACATTTGTTGGCTTTAGTAAGTTTAATAACATTAATTTTAGTATACTTGTCAGATCTTATTTATAAAAACTTTTTTTAGAAGACAGAGGTTATTCTGCGCGCAATGCCGCGCCGCTGCGCCAAGCACCACTTTGCGTGCCTGACATTTCAGAGTGCTGGACGAGATTTTAATTCATGAATTAATATATTTAATATTTTAATAAATTTGCCCTGGTGATAAGAAACGAATGCTAACATATAGCTTTATATTTCTGTGTATTTCAAATGTTTTAAGTTTTATGTAATTGACGGGCAGCACCACGCGCCAGATTGACAATGTGCTTTATTTTTCAGATATAAAAGTGAAATTCAGTTAAATAATAGCAAAGTTAACTAAAATAAATTTATGTTCAGTCAAAGTTATTTTCTCTTTTAATTTTCCATTTCAAAACTCCAGCATTTGAGTGAGAATAAGCATCTGTTGAAATTTTTAAACAGCAGAATGCCTAGTTACAGTTATTTAGTCTGTGTACTAAACATAAATATAAATCCTTATAACTGACAGAAATAAATATAACTAATAATAATTTATAGTTACAGTGCAGATTTTTAAGTATATATATTTTTTCATAGTTGATTGCTGAAGGCTCTGGGTGTGGTTTATTTTTATGTGGTAAAGATGTGATGGTATGGAGTATTTTGGAGCGCAGGGTGAGCAATCGCGCTAAGCTTTTTTCCGCCGCCAAGATAGAAACACGCCAGAAATTTACCTCAACACACATCATTTCCAGACCACCACGCCCATCGGTGTTAATATATTCCAAAGTCCAACGCTATTTTAAGGACGCGTGCAAGGCCTAAAAATAGACTGTTGACGGGTGGCAAAGCGCCACGCTACACGCCTTGCGTGGGGTGTATGATAGGGCTCTTTGTCTGTATGCGCAAAGTTTAAAAAAAGTTCATTCAGCTGCTAAAGTAACGTGCAGTAACGGAGTGTCGAAAATGGTAACGGCGTTATAGTTACAGTCATAGTAATTAGTTAGATTACTCCTTACTGAAAAAAGTAACGGCGTTAGTAACGCCGTTTATTTTAACGCCATTACTCCCAACACTGTCGTCTGGATTAAACTCCCGCTCCAGCCAATAACAGTTCAGTTCTGTCCCGCACGCAAGATATTCTGACGGGACCCGCGAGAACAGAAGTGGTTAGAGTGAGGTGGAGCTTTGGAAAGTAGAAAAAAAACGAATATCCGAATACCAAAATTAAAAACCGAATACCTACTCAACGAACGAATATCCGAATACCCGAATATTCGGGTCCAGCCCTAATCCATACACTGATAACATCACAAAAACAAGGCAAAACCCTTGTTCACTTCGATGAAGGCATCCTTAGAAGTGTACTTAGTAGTGTCGCGTGATGCACCTTATAATCTGTTGTGCCTTATGTATGAAAATAGACCAGTTCATTGATATTGCGCCTTATAGTCCAAAAAAATACAACAATCAAACTCATATGAATCTAAACTACATCTTTTCATTAAAGCTCTGTAATTTTGGAAGAGAACCCCCACTTTTAATTCTGTGACTAACATACACAGAGCGATGGGGGAGGGGGAGGGCCATCCTACCCATCAATACAGGGAGTGAGGGCAGTTCTATTTTCCCGGACCCCCAGTCAGGACCAGACGTCCCATCACAAGGGATCGAACCTGCGGCTACTGTTAGCTTTTATCATGTTTTATTGCGTTAATATATCTTGTCTTCCTGCTCTGAGTGCAGCTGCGTTCCGATGCTGCTTTATTGGCTTGTGAAAAAGGTCACAATAAACCACAGATTCAGTTTAATCAATATTATTTTCCATGTTTTAGATTGGGTTTTGAGCTGATCTCATTTCCTGAATCCCTGCTTATAACGTGTATGTGCAGTTGGAGTTTGTTTTCTAGACTTCACAGCAGGCCTAGAAGAATAACTATTTTAGTTTGGATAGCATATTGGTCAGAAGTTTTAAGAATACTGTGTTTTTCAGAGCCTAATAAAAAAAAATACTACAAGGAGATAAATTTGGTGTGAAATGGACTTGGGTTGAAGTGAAACATGATAAGGAGTACAAACTAGTGGGGTATACCGGAGGGTAGTGCTGGGTGGTATGGCCAAAAATGCATATCACAGTATTTTTCACGGAATATCACAATATTTTTATTTTTATTATTATTATTATTTCTTTTTTTTTTTGCATGACTAGGATTTAATATAGGTTTTTGAGTTACTGTTCTGTTAGGAGTACATATAATATAAAACACATATAATATACATATAATATAATATAAAATTAAGGCTTTGATTAGTATTGGGTTTAATTTGTCCCACAAAATTACACAATATGTGAAGAACTCAGACTTTTTTTATTATCAGGAAAATACAGCTAAAGAATGTAACAATAGACCTTAAAAAAAAAAATATATATATATATATATATACACTAACATATTTAACACGGCTTCCTTTACAAAATTAAATATTTTAATAAATAGTATCATAAACACTATAAACAAATCTAAAATACTCAGTATTTAAGTATTCAAAGAGATTTTTCTCAAAAGCTCTATTGCACAAGTTAGATACAAGTTTAATATTAATGTACTATATGTTTTTCCTGTAGACATTAGAGGCATTACAGTATTTAAATCAGCCACAATTCCTTTCTTTCTCCAGTTGACAAATACATTCAAATCATCCTTCAAGCTACAGTAGTAATATTTATAATGGCTGTACATACTGCTACTGTTAATAATTGTTAATATAATATGTAGTGACCTACAGCCATAATCCACATCAAATATCAAACCACAGATCTAGAGCCCTGTATTTACTATTTAACATATTTAATATATATATATTTAATAAAAAAAATATTTAATTTAAAAGAAAAATATTGTGTGTTTATATATAAACTGTGTTAAATAAATGACTGCATGGAATGCATTTACATTAAAAATGCACTTGTGTATACTCTTCAAAAGGCTGTTTGGTCCGTTCCAGCCTCATTATGTAACCTTAATTATAGTACTAATAATAAACAATATATTTTTTTCTTTCCTCTCTCTTTCCTCTTTCTCTCTCTCTCTCTATGCTGTGCTGTTTGTGTGTTGAATGTTTTTTCAACATTGACAGGCTGCCATTGTAAATAAGAAGTTGTTCTTAATGATTTGTCTGGTAAAATAAAGGTTTAAATAAAAATATTAATAAATAAATCGGTAATTGTATCGGTATCGGCAGTTTATATCAGTTTTATATCAGAATCGGATCAGGAGTGGATCGTCCCATCACTACTACAGACATAATGTCATCTAACTTCATTAAATAGCCATTTACAATAAATATGGCTGCTTCTCTCTTGTGGTTTTGAATGGCTACTCACACACACTGGGATCATGTAGCTTGCCATCAGCTACCGGAGCCCTGAGAGAGCACAATTGGCCTTGCTCTCTCTGGGTAGGTAGATGGCGCTCTCTTCCCTCATGATGTCGCTCTGTGAGCTGATGTATCAGAACCGAATCGCTGCGCTTTCCTCCGAGTGCGCTGTGATGCTATTCTGCAATGCTGCACCAGCAGCAGTTTGATAAGAGGCGGAGTCTGACTTCACATGTATCGGAGGAGGCATGTGCTAGTCTTCATCTTCCTGGTGTTGATGAGTGTGTTGAATAATTGGCACAATACGATAAAATATCATTACAGTATGATACAGCTCCTCTACTGTCAGACCTTCCCTTATACTGTAATAGCATGACGCTGATCCTGTGCAACTGGACCCCCTTAGGATCCTCCCTGTAACACCACACCTGCCATTTCAACCAATAACACAACCCAACACAAACACAGCCCGCAGTGGAGCTGCTGAGCATGGGATCATCATTTGCATAATGCAAATGTGTACTTCATTTCATTCGTTAACCATATTAGCATAACCTCGTTAGAGTAAAGAGGGAAATATGCATCCGTGCAGGTGTCTGCAGGTGAAGAGAGAGAAAGAGAGAGAGAGAAGGAAAGAGAGAGAGAGAGGGACAGCAGAAAGTGCTCGGGGGGGGGATTTGGTGGGTTTATACTGCCCTCTAGTGAAGATTCCTGTAACGCATGGCTTTTGCTGCATTTCCTGCAGCTGCGCTGAGTGATATGAATACTGGAGGCAGTCATGGGGAAGGGTTTAAGCATCCAGGCACTGAAGTGTGTCAGAACGATGTCTGGCTGCTTATATCCTTCAGGCACATTTCAGATTGATTTATTTTCATATTCTCAGGCAATAAACAACAGAAATCAACTGTTAAAGTACAGGTAGAAATAAACTGCAACTCATTCCAGTCCATAAAAATAAAGATAAGGTCAATATTTTGATAATACAGCTCTTCAGGAGTTATGTATGTACTTAAAAAAGCGTGTAATGGCTGGTAAAATTGTCAAGTAGAGTCAATATGTTATAGAAGCGTCTCAAAAATTATGTGTTTTTCAGCAAAAAAAAAAAAAAAAAAAAAAAAAAAGAATTTCTGAACACTTGAACGTTCCTATTTTTTTTTAAGTTTATGAACATACTAAACATGATAAGATCCAGGATTTTTTTTTTTGGTTAGCCAAAAGCTAATGTGTGCTAAGCTAATGCTTATGAGGAGGGTGTAAGTCAATTGTGAACTACAGACAACATTTCTCCCAAATTCCAAATAAAAATATTGTCATTTAGAGCATTTATTTGCAGAAAATGAGAAATGTCTGAAATAGCAAAAAAGATGCAGAGCTTTCAGACCTCAAATAATGCAAAGAAAACAAGTTCATATTCATAAAGTTTTAAGAGTTCAGAAATCAATATTTGGTGGAATAACCCTGTTTTTTAATTACAGTTTTTATGCATCTTGGTATGTTCTCCTTCACCAGTCTTACACACTGCTTTTGGATAACTTTATGACTTTAGTCCTGGTGCAAAAATTCGAGCATTTCAGCTTGGTTTGATGGCTTGTGATCATCCATCTTTCTTTTGATTATATTCCAGAGGTTTACAAAATGGTAAAATTGAAAAGAAAATCATAATTTTAAAGTGGTCTCTTATTTTTTTTTTCAGAGCTGTATAGTCAAAACTGATTATAATAGGCCTAAAATTAATATCGGATAAAAATGTTGACACACAATCTTTAATAATAAAATGTGTGTGTCAGATCCTGAGAGCTCTATTGTGTGTAGGGCTAAATTACTGAATTAACTCTATGCTGATGTATTTGATAGCTCAAAATAGAAAACACAACGTTTTGTAGATGAAATTTCCACTTATTTCAACTTATCCAGGCCTGGAAATTGCCATTTTCAAAATTCCTTGACTTTTCCAGGTTTTTCATGACTGTAAAAACCCTGTATTGTTGTTGCTTTTAAATATTACTTATAATTCATGATTATTGAAAGTTGTCACACAATGATGCTCACCAGTCATAGAGTTCTCGGAGGTGCTGAGCTGCTCCCGCAGTTTGTCCACGTCGTCCGGGTGGACCTGCTCGTACAGGGTGCTGCCGAACCACTCGGACTGCGGGTGGTTCAGGACGGGCGTCACCGAGTCCGAGACGTAGATCACCCGGCCCGTCTCCGCCGCCACCACGAACAGGAAGCCGTCAGCCGCCTCCAGGATCAGGTGCTTCAGTTCCTGCAGAGAGAAAACGAACGCAGCCTGCCGTCAGATTCTGTTAGCATGCTAACGCTACAGCTGATCCGTCCTTCTGATCATTACTGAGGCTGTTCAGGAATAATCCAGCAGCAGTGGACTGACCTGTCTGTGTGTTTGGCAGATTCTATTACAATTTCTGGCACCCTGCCATGTTTAAAATTAGCCAATTTTTGAGATTGACCCAACAGCTGCCCAGCTTTGTGCTGCTTTAGACATTCTCATTGTAAAATGTCAACATGAAAAGCTTTGTATTATATCCGGACATGCCAAAAAATCATGGGATGGCAGCATGTAAACTGATCAAGAAGTTTTACCTCAGAGAATTGCTTGGGGACACTCAAGATACCTGTATAAGTTGTGAGGCGTTATCTCGTAAGTGAGGCAATCAATCAATCTTTCACATCTCTGTGGAGGAATTTTGGTCCATAAATAAGCCACATTAGATCCATTTTTTCTAGCATAAACCTCCTGTTTAAGATCATCCACAGCATTCATCTTAATCAGACTTTAAGTAGTCCACCACAAAACCTTTTTTTTTTTTCATTTTGTTTTTTAAACCATTCAGGAGGTGGACTTGTTTGTGTGTTTTGGATCGTTGTCTTGCTGCAGAACCCAAGTTGAGATCTTTTAGCTGCTTCATGTTGTCAGACAGGTTCTATTTAAAGGATTTCTTGATTCTACAGGTCTGACCGTAATCAGGCCTGGTTGTGGATAGTACTGAAATTAAACGCAGTTTTCCAAAAAGGTGTGATAAATCACAGTTACTTTCATTTTTTACACTTTTTTTCCCCCACAAAGGGCTTGGTTTGGGCAGCTCTGTCTTTTCTGTGTTAGCTTCCTTATACTTTTCTGAATGGTGTTTTGACTTGTTTTGATCGGTATTAAACTACACTTCTTTTATAACATAGTTGTGTTGATCTGTTTATTACCACAAAATAACACGTGTCAAAGGTCTCATTCCATATTTTTTTCTTTTATTTTATTTTAAAATGTCTAGTTGTGGTCTCTAGTATGAATGAATGAATGCCATGTGAGACTTTTTTTTGTGAAAATAGTGCTCAGGTGTTTCTATTTAACCCTGCTTTAGATCTCATAATTAGAGGTCTCTGAAGAAAGACAGGATTTCAGCTCTTGCTCATGAATCACCTCTGATTGGCTAACAGCACTGCTGCAGAGAACACCTTACTGCCTTCCCTCTCACAGTCAATTTTACAGCTCTAAAACTAAAAGGACAAAATGTTTTCAGAGATACAGCCTTAGTTTATAAAGATACAGCACTGAGTGTGAGATAAAGTTAACCCCTTAATCTTTACTTCTGCAAGTAGTGTTGCAAGCGTACCTGCTCGGTGAGGAAGGAGGGTTTGTAGGCTCCATCCGTTGACGTGTTCCCCGTCCCCCTCATGGACTTCATGTGCGACACGGCCATGCGCAGGATGGTCAGCTTGTCTGGTTTTCTGGCCAGCGCGCTGCAGGTGGGCACCATATCCGACAGCTCTGTGATGTACTGCGTCATCTTGTTGCGCCTGCGTCGCTCTATCTCACTGTGGTTCTCTCTGAAAACGGACAAATCTTATATGTAGTAACAAGCCAGTGATGCTGAGATTCACTATAGACCACTGTAGTCCTGCGTCATTCTGTAGTCCTTGTACGGCTTCCGTGACTAAGCGCTTTTTTTCCCTATGAGAAAAATGAATAGGGTTTTCAAAAACCCAGACTCCTGTATGTTTTATTGTTAGAGTATATTTTACTCCTGAACATCACTGCATGCTCTGAATCACGAGATCATTTAAGAGTTGCAAAAAGAAAAATGCTAGCTTTAAGCTAATGCTACAGTGCAGTTGCAGAGATCGGCAGGGGACTCTTTTCGGCGCAACACCAGTGACGACAGCTCCGGCTGTATGTTGACAGCATATTACACACAGCTGATCCAACATGTTTAGATGTTTGGTGTTTCTGGCTCAATGTTTTAGTACATTAAGCCACGTTAAGATTTGTCCTTATAACAGGTTTCCGCGAAAAAACAAAACAAAAAAACACATTAACCCTTTTTACATTAAGTGTTTTAGACGTTATGGTTCCTTAAATTAGCTGGGTTAGCTTTGTGCTAACTCTGTCCAGCTAATTTTCCTGCTGTATCACTCAGCTCCCTGCAAATTGTGCTTGAGGAGAGTTAAAAAAAAATATTTAATAATAATAATTTTTTTTTAATTGACCAGAACCTCTTAGACACTGAACCCCAAATATGGGCATAAACAACAATAGCGCCGACTACAGAATGACGACATGACTCCAGTGCTCTATAGAGATTCAAGACTGCCTTCGTGAACAGTGTTTCCGCGAATGTTTACAGAGAGTTATTGAGGTTTAGTGTTTAATGTGGAAATATTGGTATTGATAACTGTATCTAAGACGATTTTTTTAGAACAGGGAAACATCTTGCCCGTGAGGTTGTTTGAACTATAATGAACTTTCTTTCAAAGTTAAACGAGCACTGGATGGCAATCTACACAATTTCTCTCCTGAAAACTGTTTATTTGGGTGAAAAAAAACCTTCCATTTATTTACAGTAAACTTAGATTTCCAATCTGTTCAACAGCAGCTGAGCTGAGACTACAGTCCAATATACATCCAACATACATCTGACTGGTGAAAGTTAAAATTTCATTTCATTCCAACTGCTTCATCTTGGTTATGCTATTCACTGTACTTACAGTTGTGTTATTTACTTATTCAACCTCAACTGCAGTAAAGTGTTTTATTGAGTTTAACATCTACAGGGGTTGGACAATGAAACTGAAACACCTGGTTTTAGAGCACAATAATTTATTGTCCCGACGGACAGTTCTGGTGGAAACAGTAGAGTTGAGGTGCACATTGAATTCTGCCGTGATTTGGGCAGCCGTGGTTTTATGTTTTTTGGATACAATCCAGAAGATGTTACCCTTTCAGACAGCTTCCTCTTACAGCGTCCACAGTTAATCCTGTTGGATGTTGTTGGTCCTTCTTGGTGGTATGCTGACATTACGCTGGACACCGTGGCTCTTCATGCATCACAAAGACTTGCTGTCTTGGTCACAGATGCTCCAGCAAGACGTGCACCAACAATTTGTCCCCTTTTGAACTCTGGTATGTCACACAATGTTGTGTGCATTGCAATATTTTGAGCAAAACTGTGCTCTTACCCTGCTAACTGAACCTTCACACTCTGCTCTTACTGGTGCAATAATGTGCAATTAAAGATTGGCCACCAGGCTGCTCCAATTTAGCCATGAAACCTCCCACACTAAAATGACAGGTGTTTCAGTTTCATTGTCCAACCCCTCTATTTTTAACTTGTTTACAATCAGATCAAATAAAGACTTGTATAACATACAAGTGAAACTTAAATCACAATTTGTTTTCTAATAAAGCAACAAACAAAGTCCTTTTTGTGAGGAAAACACATGGCATCCATCCACATGGTTGGGCACATGCTTGTAAATGCAGGTGTGGAAAGCTGTGCATCTCTGCCCGAAACAGTTTTGCACAGATATTTCCAGTTACAGCTGAATTCACGCTTTTAATCCCAGAAAAAAACGCTCTTATTTACCTTTTAAAAAGCCATGTAAATGCCTGATAAAAGGGCCGATTACTGTTGTTTTGACAGTGCGTAGGTGGGGGCAGGGCTGGTGACATCATGGGCCCTGCATTGTTTAATATTGTGATATATATCGCCGAAAAAAAAAACAAAAAAAAACAAAAAAAAAACATTTGCAACCCTAATATGAACTAATAGAACAGAGACTGTAATGCAACAGTTTTCTTTTTTCAGATCTGATTTGGTTCAGGTTTTTTTTTAAAGAAAAGCACTGTTTAAATGCGCACAGTTTGTCCCTTCCATGTCATAAATTAACTCACCAAGATACTGTAAATAACGTTTTCTATTTAGAACACCTTTTAAAAAATGTATCTATCTTCCCCTATTAAAATAAATAAGCTCAAAATTCTATCACATCCCAAAGAGATGTCACTTCCAGGCATTTAAATTTCCTGTTCTTCTGCAGGTTCTTTAGCGAGCACACATTGTTAGAGTTGTATAATGAAGTGAGCTCTGGAGGAGACGAGTGAATGATGTTATAAATGGGGAGTGTCAGGGCTGTTGTAATAGTGCTCAGAGCTATAGCTCAAAGCGACGGGCTTTGATATCACATGACCGAATCACTGAGGGATAATTGAAGACCACATTAACGGCTATAGCTACACTCAGATTCAGAGAGTGATGATATCCTTCATTTAACTGGATAACTTCACTCATCCTATAGAGGATTTGATTAAAGCAGGAGATGCTTTAATTAAAAGTCTGGTTGAGATATATATTTATAGATGCATCTTATTTGCATTATATATTTTGGTAATTTGTTTCAAAATGTGAAACTCATATTATATAGATGTATTACACACAGATTGACCTATTTTAAGCATTTATTTCGTTCATTGTTGATGATTATAGCTTTCAACCAATGAAAATCAGCATCTAAGAAAATTAGAATTATATATGAGACCAATTGATACTTTTAGCAGTGTGGTGATTATGGCTTACACCCAAAAATCAGTGTCTCAGAATATTTTAATATTATGTAAGACCAATTTTTACTTTTAGCAGTGTGGGCAGTGTGCCAAGTCCTGCTGGAAAATAAAATCTGCATCTCCATTAAAAGTTGTCCACCAACAGATGGCATGGGTCTCCAAACCATCACTGATCATCAGTAAATTTTGCATTTCTTTTATAAATGAAGGGAGCAGAGTCTGGAGGAAGAGTGGAGAGACACACAGTCCAAACTGCTTGAGCTCTAGTGTGAAGTTTCCACCAATGAGTGATGGTTTAAAGAGCCATGACAACTTTTATTGAGATGTGGATTTCATTTTCCAGCAGGATTTGGCACACTGCCCACACTGGCAAAATTACCAATTGGTCTTATATAATATTACATTTTTCTGAGGCACTACATTTTGGGGTTTTTATTGGCTTTAAGCCATAATCATCAACAATAAAAGAATTTAAAATTTAAAATGGATCACTCTGTGTGTAATACATCTATATAATTTATGAGTTTCACATTTCTTTTTTTATTTTTAATTGCCTGGTGATGCAAAACTCCTCAAACACGGTCCCAACCATCACCAGCAATTGTCTTCTCTAAGCAGCTGACCATCACTAACAATGAAAATAACCAATTCTCAGGAGGTTATCCATGAGGCTTTCTGTACTTTATATTGTGGATGTGTCAAAACAACACACAACCACACTAAGTAGTGTGTTAAAAACAGTGTATCAGTATTAGATGTGTGCTCAGTGAGCAAATTACACAAGTGTGTGGTTTTGGGACGCAGCCTGGTTTCCCCAGGAAGAGAGCTGCACCGCAACTGCTGGTATAAAATGTAACATTGCTCCATGCATTATGTATTGTTGTTATTCAGCAGTTTTATATTTCTTTGTTTACTTAAAATGCTTGAG
Source organism: Astyanax mexicanus (assembly GCF_023375975.1). Taxonomy (NCBI): domain Eukaryota; kingdom Metazoa; phylum Chordata; class Actinopteri; order Characiformes; family Acestrorhamphidae; genus Astyanax; species Astyanax mexicanus. Next base: position 10,715,696 of record NC_064423.1, on the reverse strand, counting down.
TACCAAAGACAGAACAGCTTAAACTAACATAAAATAAAATCTGAGATAATATTGTAATAAATAAACTAATACATTAATATTAAAACTTCCTACTGGATATTCATCAGAGCAGAAGTAGATTCTAACAGTACTTATCCATCAGAAGGCAAAACTACAGAGCTGAAACAGCACTGATTATCCGTGCGTGTGGAAATCAGGTTAACACACTGCTGTGAGTTCACTATAAATTATAAATGGAGAGAGAGAACGTTGAATAACGGATAATCCAAACGAACAAAAGTGTGTTTAATCAAAGCATCTCACACTTTATCAATCGCTCTGTTTGTGATGGAATAGAGCAGTGTGAAGAGAGTGCGGGGCGGTCCTAACACACTCTCAAAACCTTCTGTACAGTGTGGAGTTTGTGACAAACACAGTCTATGCGAGGATCTCGGAACTTGGGACTCGGGATTTTGAGCGAGGAGGGTCTTGCAGCGGGTGTCATGGAGCAAAGAACTCTGAACAAGGGACTTGGAGTGAGGGTTTCTAAACGAGGGACTTGGAATTGGGGTCTCGTAGTGACGGTCAGGGAAGGAGGGACTCGGACCCAAGGACTAGGAGCGAAGATCTCAGAGCAAGGGACTCTGACAGAGCGAGGTTCCGGGGGCTCCAAGTGTCTTGGAGCGAGGGTCGTGAAGCGAGGGACGTGGAGCGAGGGACGTGGAGCGAGGGACGTGGAGCGAGGGACGTGGAGCGAGGGACGTGGAGCGAGGGACACTGAGCAAGGGTTTTGCACCGGGAAACTCTAAAAAGGCACTCGGACTGATGGTCTCTGTGCGTGGGTCTCAGAGGGAAGGTCCGAGGGCGAAGGTCTCGGAGCGAGGGTCTAAAAGTGAGGGAAACGAAGTGAGGGTTCTGGAGCAAGAGACTCTTAACAAGGGGACTCTTAACAAGGGGACTCCTAACAAGGGGACTCTTAACAAGGGGACTTTTTTGTGAGTTTTTGTGCGAGGGTCATGAAGCAAGGGTCTCAGAGCGAGGGACTGGAAAGGGTCTCACGGCGAGGGTCACAAAGTAAGCGTCTTGAAGCAAGGGACTCGGAGAGAGGGTCACAGAGCAAGGGTCATGAAGCGAGGCATTTGGAATGGGGGTCTCGTGCGGGAGGTCTCAAAGCGAGGGTCCAACGGTGAAGGACTCGGAGGGAGGGTCATGGAGCGAGGGTCTAGGAGTGAGGGTCACAATGTAAGGGTCATGAAGCGAGGGACTCTGACCGAGGGTCTATAAGTGAGGGACACAGAGTGAGAGTTTTAGAGCAAGAGACTCTAAACAAAGGGCTCTAGGAAAGAAACTTGGAGCAAGGGGTATGAAGCAAGGGACTCAGAAAGGGGGTCTCAGTGCAAAGGTCTCGGAGCAAGGGTCTAGAAGTGAGGGACATGGAGTGAGGGTTTTGAAGCGAGAGACTCTAAACTAGGAACTCTAAAGAAGGAACTCTGAGCGAGGGTTTCAGAGCAAAGGTAATGGAGCGAGGGACTCGGACTGGTAACTCTTGGTCTTCTTGGTCTTGGTTTCATCATATCGTTAATGACGTTCTTTGGGACTGCACCTGAGGATACTGTCAAAATTCTTGAAATGTTTCAGAGTGACTGACCTTCCTTTCTTAAAAGTATTTTCTTTTTTCTTTACTTAGTGCTTTCCATAATACAGACTGGAACATTACTTAAATAGGGCTGTTCACTGTATAGCAACTCTACCTAAAACTTATGAAATTACTCCCTTAAACGTAATACTCTGTAATGTAAAGTGTGTTTAAAGTGAGATTAAACACAGCAACAGCTGGTGGGCTGTGGGGGCCAGTAGAGGGGGCAGTGTGTAGTTATCCTGTGTAACGGGCGCATGATCGCCCTACCTGGCATAGCGCTCCTTATCAGCGGGAATTTGATCATCGTCATACCTGCAGAGAGAGAGAGAGAGAAAGAGAAAGAGAGAGAAATTGTAAGATTTTGAACAGAATGATAATGCTAAAGACTGAAGTGTAAACTGTCTTTAACTCATAATACAGAATTTTTTTGAGCTATCAGGATAACATTAACCTATTTCCTTATTAATTCTATATATTTTTAGCATGAGACTAGGGATGAATATGTACAAAATGATCAAATGAAGGTAATAGAAATGGATTGATGACAAAACGGAACAGACAACAAAAATGCATTCACATATACATATATATACACACACACTTACACATGTACACTATATGGGCAAAAGTTTTGGGACACCTGCTTATTCCCGTTTTCCTCCTTAAAGGCATTGATATAAAATGTGTTTATCCTGCTTTTATTGCAGTAACAGTTTCTAATCTGAAATACTGAACTCTTCTCTGTCTCTTTACTGAAGGTCTCTACTAGATTACAGAGCATTGTTGTGAGGATTTGATTGCATTCAGAACCAAGTGCATAAGTGAGGTCAAATGTTGGATATGGGCTTTAAACATCACACTAATTCTAATTCATGCATGGCATTAGACATGGTGCAAAAAGGTTCATGTTTAGCTGCTGCAGAATCTCCTATTCTATGGGTGTAACTGAAAATTGCTGAATGCATTAATTATATGTATTATTATTTAGGGTGTGTCAATGTTTAAGTGTTAACGCACACAATCAGTTAAGAATGAGTAACGTGATTATTTTATTTTTACGAAAGTTAATTATGCCACCAAGTTATTTATAATATAATGTATAATATGTAATACAAAAATACAGCTCTGAAATAAAATAAGAGAGCACTTAGAAATAATGAGTTTCTTTGATTTTACCAAATTGAAAACCTCAAGAATATAATCAAGAGGAAGATGGATGATCACAAGCCACCAAACATATTTTACTCAAACATATACCTACAAATAGCAAATTCAGAGAAACTGATTCTGAAACTGAAGTGGTCTCATATTTTTTTCCTATATAATAATAATAACAACAACATCACTGCATAATTTGAGAATCATCTCCAGCTCTGCTCATAACTCTGGAGACATCAAACATTGCTAACGGTTTTATTAAATTTTGTATTTAATATTTATGATTATTCATGTTCTACATAAACTACACTCAAAACATAAGCTTGTATTCCTTTGTGAGAATAACTGGCAACATTTTAAAATAACAAGCCCATATGAAGAGTAATTGATCATTATTTAATACCTTGTTAAAGATACAGTACATCATGAATATTGAATGAATTGCTAATTTTGCATTAAGAAATGTGGTGGTTTGAATAATTAACCATTTACTTAGTAACATGTAAATAATTAAAGTACTGTAAAAGATTTTGAACAATTGAATACTTGAATTCTGCATTATATACAGTGCTTACAAATACATTTTAAAATCATAGAATTATATAAAATAAGTCCAAAAAAAACAATGATTATCGTTTTAAAACCAAAATGCTTTATTTTCCACTCAATAATAACCAGAATAAAGCTAAATAAAATGGTTTAACATGAGAAGGTGGCAATAAAGAATAAAGAATAAACTTACTAAACCTTTTCATTTAATTTTATCCATGATTTTTATGAATTGCCATAATCTGCCCCACCCCCGCCCAATGCACAGATTTATTTATTTTTTTTTTTTTTTGAGAGGTTCGCTTGTGGTGAGAACGTGATCTGGTCTCGATCTGACCCATCTATCAAATGTACTCCTTTTTAATAGAGCTAAACTGCTGATAAGGCACAGTTTAATTTGATATATATTAGCCAGATAATGTACTGCTTTGATCAAACAATTTCTCTGCTGCTGCTCCATGCTGTTTACATATGCAGTAATGTGCAGCGTTCACTGCTCGCAGATGTGCGACTTAGAAAAGTTAGAAAAGTATATACTAGTATTTAAATTGACACCACTAATATAAAATTAAAATTGAGTCTTACATTTCTTACATTAATTATTTTGTTTATATTTAAATATCCACTATATGCTAACTTTATAACAATTAATCGCACTAGTTCTTCTTAAATCAGAGAACATTGTTGTGATTAATCTAGTTTTTTTTTTTGATTGACATCACTATTATACTAATATAGAAAAAAACATGCATTTACTTCATTCTTCTATTTTTTTTTTTTTTTTTAATAAGAAATCAAGGGCATTTAAAAAAAAAAAAACACTGTTTAGAAAAGGCTTTATAGTAAATTTTAGAGCATTACTGTGAGAATCTGATGGCATTAGGTGACCCGAACATTCGTATTTCTCTACAGAGACCAGACAAGTTGTGAAGCTGTGAGAAGGTGTGTTCACAATCCTTTGGACATACAGTGTATGTACACTACCAGTCAAAAGTTTAAGAACAACCCCACTTAGCTTCATTTATTTTTCCCATTTATTTCTGGGACGATATATTGTTCACAAAAAAAAAATGCAATGTTCTATACTATTAAAAGTAAAAGTCTTTTTGTAATTAAGAGAAATTACAGATAAAGCCAGAGAGCAGTGAGTACTGTTTTCTACACCTTTAAAAACTCTTGGAAACTGGAGAAAACTGGTACAGGAAGAGTCACGTCTGGCTGACCCACATGGCAACAGCTTTAGCCTTTAGCTTAGCTTAACGTGCATTATACACATTCTAAACTAGGGGACTAAGTCTCATTTTCAGCAGAGAAGAGAATTAGAATTAGAGATCTGATAGGTGAAGTGAGTGACTAGCAGTAATAAAGTCTAAGATCGCTGAGATAAAGAAATAAAACAAAATATAAAAGCAGCTTGTCTGGGCCATACAGCATTGCTACTACTACTATTACTATTGAACACTAATCAACAATAGGGTTTTACTTTTCTTTTCAAAATCTTTGACCAGTGGTATGTGTGTGTGTGTGTGTGTTTTAAAATGTGTTTATTTGAACAGAACATCTAAGAATATTAATTTTGATACATTTTTAATGCTGACATGTTTTACATCCTGCATAAACTGAAGGAGCGCTGCAGTATAAATGAAGGCTGGCAGTAATGCTGTAACAGGGAGACACAGTGTTGGTGTGATCTCTTCTGGCCAGCAGAGGGCAGTGTCTCCTCTCCAGCACTAGAGGATTACGAATACGTGGACTGATGGAAGGAAACCACAGGTTGAGGCACACAAGCAAGGAAACGTGAGAAAATGTCCTGAAATGGAAGACAGCGTGGAGACACACAATACTCAAAACACTCAAAACTGCTCAGCAAATGCAAAAGTGAAAGAATAAAATACATGACTTGTGATTAAATGGTCTGGACGTGATGCTACTGCTGAATATTCATAAATAAATACTAAATCTAAATACTTCTAAATACTAGTGCATCTAAAAAAAAAAAATAGAATATAATTGAAAAAAAGTTACTTTATTTCAGTAATTAACTTGATGATTATGGCTTACAGCCAATAAAAACGCAAAAATCAGTGTTTTATAGAATCCGAATATTATATAAAACCAATTGGTACTTTTGGCAGTGTGGGCAGTGTGCCAAATCCTGCTGGAAAATGAAATCGGCATCTCCATAAATGACATGGCTCCCCAAACCATCACTGATCATCAGTAAATTTTACATTTCATTTGTAAATCAATGGAGCAGAGTCTGAAGGAAGAGCAGAGAGACACACAGTCCAAACTGCTTGAGGTCTAGTGTGAAGTTTCCACCAATCAGTGATGGTTTGGAGAGACATGTCATCTGCTGGTGTTGATCCACTGTGTTTTATATCAAATCTAAAGTCAGTGCAGTGAAATGTTTTCCCACACAATATTACAGCACTTCATGCTTCCCTCTGCTGACAACTTTTATGGAAATGTGGATTTCATTTTCCAGCAGGACTTGGCACACTGCCCACACTGCCAAAAGTACCAATTGATCTTAAATAATATAAACATTTTCCGAGACACTAATTTTTAGGTTTTCATTGGCTATAAGCATAATCAACAACAATAAAGTTTCACATTTTAAACTGAATTACTGAAATAAAGTAACTTTTTTATTATATTAATATTTTTAGAGATGCACCTGAATATCTACTTATAAATATATCCCATTTTGATCTTTAAGAACAACATTATGTTGAGGTTTATCTAAATACAAACCTTGAAAATTTGCTTGGTCCCTCTCCATCTTCATCGTCAAAGTCCATCCTGCAGAGAAAGGCATGTACTTGTAGTTATATATTTATACAGTACAGTTTTAATTGAGACATAACACACAAAATGTTTGTCTCTCTTTTTCTGCAATAATACCCCCTTCTCTTCTAGAAGGGCTTTATACTTGATACTTTATACTTATACTTGATTAAATGCTGTGAATTGATTGGTAATCTGATTGCATTCAGCATCACTTAGAGCTCAACTTATCAGTGAGTGGTAATATAAGTGAAGGTACTGCTACTGGATGATCAGTTGTAAAACTTCAGTTTAAAAACCTGTAGTTCTGAGGCGTGAAGAAAGAACTATCCATCAGATTCTTTTGGAAAAGGGTGTTGGAGATGAGACGGAGTAGTAATCATACAACATCCTAATGTCACTACTGCTCCTGACGCTGAATGCAATCAAATTCCCAAAATTATTCTCGTCAAAATCATGCAAGCAGTTGAGAACAGCCATGTCAGCAAATCATACAAAATAAAAGTGACTTCAATCAGAATTTCTGTATCAAACTTACTGTACCTGTTTTTCTTCACAATATGCTGTGGACAAAAAAATATTCAAACATCTGCATTTAGGAGGTTTTCATGGCTACACTGGTCTGGACTTTCTGACTTCTCAATTTGCGTCCTAAACAAAAAAGCAGGCAACTAAAATTGGGTCCGACCAACAAACAAGTGGTCTTGGCTTGGATCTACTGCTTCAGTGGTGGAAATGATCACAATAAAAGTTTTTTTTTAAAGATAAGAAAAGGTTTATACAAATTTTAAGCAGGACTGTATGTTTTATTATGTCAAAGAAACACATTTCTAATAAAATATGGTTTAGTGTGTAGTGGCTTAAACCAGACGAAAAAAGTAGAGCGAAAAAAAAAGAGAAAAAAAAAAAAAAGAGTTGGTGTTGTGCTAAAACTTGACTGACTCTGCTCCTTTACAAAGTAGTTCAGGTTTATGGTGTAGATAAACTCTGCAACCTTGACAATACAGTCAAGGCTTATGGTCCAACCAAACTCTGCAACCTTGAAAAGACAGTCCAGGTTTATAGTCCAACCGGATTCTGCAATCTTAACAAGACAGCCCAAGTCCAGGCTTATGGTCCAACCAAACCCTTCAACCTTGACAGAAAGACAGTCCAGCTTACAATCTAGATAAACTCTGCAACCCTGACAAGACAGTCCAGCTTACTGTCTAGACAAACTCTGCTCATTAATAAAGACAGTCCAGGCTTATGGTCTAACCAATGGTCTATGGTCTAACAAAGCAATCCAGGCTTATGGTCCAACCAAATCCTTCAACCTTGACAAGAAGACAGTCCAGGTTTATGGTCCAGCCTAACTCTGCTAGCTTAATTAGGCAGTCCTTTTTTTAGCTTGATGAGATTCTTAGCTAATACGTATCTCAGCCAAACTCTGCTGCCATGACAAGGCAATCCAGGCTCATAATCCAGCCAAACTTGGTTGGCTTCATGAGACATTCCCAGATTATATCTCAGCCAAACTCTGTTGCCACGACAAGGCAATCATGGCTCATAGTCCAGCTAAATTCTGCCAACTCAGTGTGGCAGTCCAGCTTATGGTCTACCAAAGGTTTTTCAACTGAGATCCGCAAGTGTTGGCATTTGTTTCTTTTTACCAAGTCATCACCAGAATTTAATTGACGAATAACAATGCAATTGCAGTGGCATAAAACTAAAAACTAGAGTGTTTTGCTGAGACACACTTATAGAGGGGTGTGTAATAACACTTCGGTCTCTTTGCAGATGAGATTATGCTGTGAGGATGATGAGACTGTAAGAGAGGTGCTGCTGAAGAGCAGTGAGTGGGCAGCACAAGTGCGTTACCAATGGAAACAGGACTGCGTACGAGTATACGAGTGTGTACGAGTGTTAGTGTATGACGTGTGTTTCTGTGTGTGACGATAATAAGTCATTAAAAAGCCACAGTTCTGACTGACTAGGACGTTCTGAGCTCAATCACTTCACCTGAGGCTGGAACAGCAGGTGTCTGATCACAGCACAGTGAAGCTTAGCCTTTCTGATGTGCCGACCCTGCAGGCGCTCAGATATATCAGATTTAAATAAGTTAATAGAAGCTTAGAGAAAATAAAGAAAGGCCCTCACAAGACCCTCATATAAAACAAGCGCAGTTTACACAGTTAATCTCAAAGCATGCCAAAGTCGTGCGATGGCAGTACGTAAACTGATCATGAAGGGTTATCTCAGAAGAGGGCTTGGGAATGCCCACACCTGTTTAAGTTGTAAGGAGTTATCTTGAGGTTGAACACTTGCTCATGGCAAATGTGCTCACGGCAAGATTTAGTGAACCATCGGAATTTGAGCAAGAGAAAGCTAAAAGAATATTTAACATTTAGTGGGGGCGTCACAATTCTCTAAATCCTCGATTCGATTTAATTCCGATTTTAGGGTCACGATTCGATTCGATTCTCGATTTTCTTTTTTCTTTTTTTTTAAAGTGATACAAGTGATCTGTAATACACCACATTAAGCACTAATGGTCAAATTTAAATAATTTAATTAAGATATAAATGTAATGCCATCTAGTGGCTTTTTTTGGTAGCAGCAGTGTACACTATTAAAACAGCACTGTACAACATAACAAAATAAATAATAAAAAAATACAAAATAATAGAACAATTAGAGCCTTAACAAACTGAACTCTGCTCCGCAGGACAGTTAAAAAGCTCCGCGAGACAGCATCAACAGGACAGGGAAAGTTTTTGCTCTTACTGCCTTTCCCTATTAGGCCACAGTGGGGCGTGTAGTGTCGTGTTACGGTGTTTGTTGTTGCACCGCTAAAGTATGGAGGATGAAGAAAAAGAAATCCAACCGATTTGGGGTCACAATTCAAAAAAATTGAATCGTGACCCCAAGAATCGATTCTAAATCAAATTGTGGGATTCGCAAAGATTCACAGCCCTAGTGAAAACACTGAAAGCACCCAACTGGCACCATCTGGAACCATGATATCCATTACATTTCAATTTCCCCAGCTAAAAATCAAGTTAAATAACAAGCAGCCAAAAGAAACAACACTCCAGAGAGTACAGTGCAGGAAAGAGTGGCTCTGGACACCTCTGTTCCAAAATCAGCGTCTACACCGGCTCCTTCAAACGACCTGATATTAAAGTTTAAATGACTCCAGTAAAGAGAAGAGCGAAATGATGGCTTTTAAGGGACTGATCTGCCCTGAGCTCATTTAAAACTTTCTGATGAGAGCTCAATTCAGTTCACATTTTAATACTCCTTTTACACCACAAACACACACACACACACAAACACACACACACACACACACACACACACACACACACACACACACACACACACACACACACACATACCATCATCATCTGTCAGAAACTGAGTAAAACACAAGCTTCTGTTTATTTCATAACCAGAGCACTGCAGGTTTGATTCTAACAACAAAACTGTTTTTCCAAGATTTTTATAGTTTTACAGTATATCACTGTATTTTTATTATTATTATTATTACTTTAATTTTTTTGTAAGACTGGACTCCTATATACAGTTGCAAGAAAAAGTATGTGAACCCTTTGGGATTACTTGGATTTCTGCATAAATTGGTCATTAAATGTGAACTCCATTTTTGTTTAATATTTTCCTTTTTGTAGATTTGTCAACAAAAATGTTAGCATGTGCCAGAGATTTCTGTAAGTCTGCACCCGACACTCTAGGATTCTTCTTCACCTCATTGATCATTCTGCGCTGTGCTCTTGCAGTCATCTTTACAGGACTTTACCACGCCTAGGGAGAGTAGCAACAGTGCTGAACTTTCTCCATTTGTAGACTGTTGTCTGTCTTACCGTGGACACATGAACATCCAGGCTTTTAGAGATACTTTTATAACCCTTTCCAGCTTCATGCAAGTCAACAGTTCTTGAACGTAGGTCTTCTGAGAGCTTGATCTTTTGTGCGAGGCGTGATTTACACCAAGCAATGCTTCTTAAGAACAGCAAACTCAAAACTGGTGCGTGTGTTTTCTTTTTTTATAGGGCAGGGCAGCTTTAACCAACACATTGAGTGTTATTAGTTTAAGCAGACTGTGTTTGTCTATTGTTGAGACTTCTAAATCCAGGTAATCCCAAAGGGTTCACATACTTTTTTCACACACTTGCAACTGCATTAGCCGCACCGTTATATATAAGCTGCAGTGTTCAAAGCGTGTGAAAAAAGAAGCGGCTTATATCCTGGAAATTACGGTACTGTTTTCATACCTGCCCAAACGAACTGCACAAAGACTACAAATGAACCAAGTAGTGCTGCTGTGAAAAGTCCCTAAGGAAATCCTAAGAGATTATCATTAACTACCCGAAGAAAAAAAGAGTAAACGCTGCGTGGAAATAAGAAATTTAAAGTAAAGCAGATGAGAGTAAAAAGCTAAAAAGAGTTATTTTCCATGTGGTTACTTGGATAACAGGATTCTATTACCGCCACAGGCTGAGGTAAAACCACATAACGAAAGGAATTAAATACAATTAGTGCACTGACTGAGTTTTAGTCGAGCAAGACTGATTAGTGGACTTAGTAAAGACAGCCCCAGAATTCATTACACCCATTCATTTATCTAAAGTCAGTGTTTTCACTTCTCACACTGCAGCTCAGCGCTCATCAGTTCACACGACTGAAGTGTGTTTAGATTACATTAAGAGTCTGACTAACAAGCAGCTGTCAGTCTATTTCAGTCAATTAAAGCTGTTAAATAAAGTGGAACAGCAGCATTATTTTATTTTGGTGTCCAGAGCTGGAGGTGATGAAGGAAATGCTCGTCTCCTGTACCAAACCCAAAGCGCAAACAGCGATGAGTGTAATTAATTAACGTCAGCGGCGCTGAGCGTCTCTCCAGGGGGGAAGGCAGTATGACTAAAGCATCATGGCTGGGGTAACTTTATGATAAAAATAACACTGCTGAAATAATTATATGAGTAACATTGCACTACTAATAGGGGTGCAGGAAAAAAATCGAATCACGTTTCTAACATTCAGAATCGATTCTCATTTTCAAAAAAATCTTTTTTGTTTTTGTGGGTGCAGCTACTGTCGCGCAGAGCTTTTTAACTGTATCACGGAGCTCAGCTACTGTCGCATGGAGCTTTTTATTTTTTATTTTTTTTTACTGTCACGCGGAGCTTTTTTTTTTTTTAACTGTCGCGCGGAGCTTTTTTTGTAACTGACGCGCAGAGCTTTTTTTTTTTTAACTGTCGCGCGGAGCTTTTTTTGTAACTGACGCGCAGAGCTTTTTTTTTTTTACTGTCGCGTGGAGCTTTTTTTTAAAACTGTAGCACGGAGCTTTTTTTGTAACTGTAGCGCGGAGCTTTTTTTGTAACTGTCGCGTGGAGTGTTTTTTGTAACTGTCGCGTGGAGTGTTTTTTGTAACTGTCGCGTGGAGTGTTTTTTGTAACTGTCGCGTGGAGTGTTTTTTGTAACTGTCGCGTGGAGTGTTTTTTGTAACTGTCGCGCGGAGCATTTTTTTTTTTTTTTTAACTGTTAAAGAGCTCTGCAGGACAGTAGCTGAGCTCAGCAGGACAGTAGATGAACTCTGCAAGACTGTTAAAAAGCTCTGCGTGATAGTAGGTGAGCTCCGTGAGACAGTTAAAATGCTCCGCAAGACAGTAGCTGAGATCTGAGGGACAGTAGCTGAGCTTCACGGGACAGTAGGTGAGTGTTGTGAGATAGCAGCAACAGGACAGGGAAAGTTTTTGTTCTTACTGCCTCTCCCTATTAGGCTACAAAGGGGCGTGCAGTGTCGTGTTACGGTGTTTGTTGTGGCGCCACTAAAGTATGGAGAATAAAGAAAAAAGACATCCAACCGATTTGAGAGAATCGGAAAAAATTGTGACCCTAAGAATCGACTCTGAATCGAAGTGTGGGATTCCCAAAGATTCGCAGCCCTAACTACTAAGGTAGATTTCTGGCCGAAATTGAACTGTTGAGATAATTGTGTGACTAAAGTAACACTGCAGAGGTAAATATGCAACTAGAATAGAACTGCTGAATTAAAATCATAATTGGAATGGCACCGCTGATGTACATTTCTGATTACAGTAGCACTGCTGAGGTTAATATATGACTAGCATTGCAGTGTTGAGGTGAATGTATGAGAAATTGCACAACTGAGGTAATTTATGACTGAATAGTGTGGATGAGGTAAATACAGGTGTTGGATGAAATGCTCATCTCCTGTATGAAATCCAAAGCACAAACAGCGATGAGTGTAATTAATTAATGTCAGCGGCTCTGAGCATCTCTCCAGGGGAAGGCAGAGAGCATAAGTCAATCTGATATATGTTTAGGGCATATAACAGAATATAGGAAGAAAAAAAAAAAAAAAAACACCATTGATTGCAGAATTTACATTTATTCACCCATGAAACATTACACAGTGGGGCAATCAATACAATATACGGCTGCGAGGCAGACCTCCAGATTAAAGAGGAGTTCCACTGATTTTTCAAAGCTATGACTGCACACTTCAGTGGATCAGGTGTAAACATATTCAGTCAGAACGGAGGACTGGAGTGTAAGTGTGCCTTATTATAGAAAAGCTTACTGAATCTTTTTTTTTCCACAGGATTTTGTTAAATTTATAGTTTTTCTAACCACTGTACAAATGAAACGACATAAGAATATATCAGTCTTGCTTGAACACATAACATGTTCACATTCCAACAAACATACATAGAAATTACAACACATTTACCTCAGAAGTGCTATACTAATTATGAATTTAATTTGGCAGTGCTATTCTAGTTGCACATTTACCTCAGCACTGTTATTTTAGTCAAACAATTATCTCAGCAGTTCAATTTTGGCCACAAATCTACCTCAGTAGACGTATAATTATCTCAGCAGTGCTATTTTAGTCATAAAGTTACCCCAGCCATAATATGTTAGTCATATGTACCTCAGCACTGCAATTGTAGTCACACAATTATCTCAGCAGTGCTACTTCAGTCATAAAGTTAACTCAGGCATCTTATGTCTTCATATATTACCTCAGTAGTGCAATTTTAGTAATTTATTTACCTCATTCATGCTATTCACTTATAAATTACCCCAGTAGTGCAATTTCCTATACATTTACCTCAGCACTGCAATGTTAGTAATATATTACCACAGCAGTGCTATTGTAATCAGAAATGTACATCAGCAATTCAATCTAGTTGCACATTTACTTCAGCAGTGTTACTTTAGTCATACAATTATCTCAGCAGTTTAATTTTGCCCACAAATCTACCTTAGTAGTGCAATTTTAGCCATAGAATTATTTCAGCAGTGCTATTTTAGTCATAAAGTTACCTCAGGCATGCTATTTAACATTGCACTACTGAGTTAATTTATGACTAGCCATTTACTTACCTCATATAATAATATAGTACCATAAAGTACCTCAGACATGTTATTTTAGTCATAAATTACCTAAGTCATGCTAGTGTAGTCATAAATGTAGATCAAAAAATGCAATTTTAATCAAACATTCAGTGGTGCTATTCTAATCATAGATTTATCTCAGCAGTGCTACTTAAGTAATAAGTTGGTTGAAATTTACAGCAAGAAAGGCAGAAAGTCTTTAGGTAAGTCTTTAGATTAAATCATGATTTTTTTTTTACACCCCTAATAAATTATAGTCAGAGAAAGAGAGATGTTGAACTCACCCAGATGATCTCCTCTTGCCCCCTCGTCCTGGCATAGTGCCCGCCATTCTGACCTGTCCTGCCACAGCTCCTGCCATGGTCACAGGCCCGGGTAGATCTGTGCCCATCTCTGCAAACCAACAAATCACATTTAGAATGTTTTTTTCCACCAGTTCTGCCATTCATATTTGTAGAATGTGAAAGATTAACATGCCTCATGGAGGAAGGATAATAAAAACTTCAACAACACTAACCAGATAACCCTCTAAAGAGTGCGTCTTTAAGTAAGTAGGAGAGCTATGAAACACCTCTATTCACACAACAGAAAATGGTTTGGTGTCACATTTGAGCCCTACCAAAAACACAGCAATTAAATTATGTTTTATTTATTTATTTATTTATTGCACTGGATAAGCAGCTCTTTTCGGTTATGTTTCCATTCCGAACTTCATAGCGAAGCTACAGATTCAGATTCATAGAGATTTAGATTCAATAACAGTGCAAATTATTTAATATATTAATTTAAATATTTAAATGTACTTATAATACATATTAAAATTCATTATTAAATCAAACTGAAAAAAAAAAAACCACATCTGATATATAGGTTACTGTACACCAGTGAGACGAGACCCTTTAAAAGTGCTCTCTGCATTTTGAATGAAACTCCCCGCAGCTACAGTCATCTAAAAATGTGCGGCGCAGACATTTCTGATTAAATATTTGCACTGTGTCTGGATGATTTACACTCCAGCTGCCCCTCTGGGGGGATTCTCCGGGGGGCAGCCAGCTTTCTCTGCCCTCAACCAGTGTTTTCTGTATTTCACATGTTTTGTTAAAGTTCAGGGAAAGATCTTTATGGAGAATTTGATACACAAATTCACTATATGCCCCTTTTATAATAAATTAATTGAGTTACACCTGTAGAGAAATATTGTCAATAGAACAAATTACATCTTGACATTGCTTGAGGGGTATAATGCTTCCAGTACTGAGCTGTGAAGCAGAGCAACTGTATTCTCTGGAACGACTGTGCTCAATTTCAACGTTTTTGGGTTTTGGGAGTTGTAGAGTTAAGGATGAGGTAGGGGAGACTGATCAACCAAACTCCTAAACTCACTAATAATCTTATATAATAACCAAGATGGTCAACCACCATTTACAAGAACCGTAGACTGTACAGGTGTGACCAAACAGCCACGATTGTGGGCTTCCTGTTAGTGCCAGCACCACTGGCAGACGACTGCACAATGAAGGACAACATGAAAGCAAGCAATTCATTTCACAGATGAGCTGGTGTGTTTGGAATCATGAGCAGATTCATTTCCTTCTCCACAATTTAGCCTTTCCATCACATTGGTAAATCAAGGTTAATCTTTGTCTCATCAGTCTATAATCAGTCCACAGGCTTTTCTCTGTACTTCTTGGTAAATTCCAGCCTGGTTTTTCTATTCACCTTGCTAACAGTGGTTTTCTTCTTCTGGTGAAGCTTCTGTAAACAGTAGATTGTGAAAACTTCACTCCTGCTCTCTGGAGGTTGTTGCTGATGCTCTAACAGATGTTTTATGATCTTTCTTTACAGAACTCACAATGTTTCGGTCCCTAACTGCTGTGGTTTTACTTGTTTTACCTGTTCATTATCTGTTATTTACAGTAGTACACCAGTGACGACTTTCTTCTTCAGGACATTCCAAACTACTGTTCTGGCTGTTCTGGCTCTAACTATAAATAATGCTCAGTCTGCAAAGATAAAACCCAAATCTGAAACTGAATGTAGAGATTCAGCACTGTTTATTGTTTCTATACTTTTGCTCATAAGAAAAACGGGTGGGTTCAGACAGAAGGTTATATCTTCTAAACTGTGCATCAGATCTAGATGTAAATACCTGGAAATAAAAGCTGAAATGTTGTTCTTTCGTCGCATGGTAATCTTCTAATGTAAAATTTAAATGTTTTTAGTCTAGCAAAAAATTGAAATGAGTGTTTACAAAATGCATATATGCTGATTTGAGTGAACACTCCTGCTTTTAGATTACTAGCTAACGCACACAAACAGATATATAGCTTTTGAATAAAAATTAAGAGACCACTTCAGTTTCTGAATCAGTTTCTCTGATTTTGCAATTTATAGGTATATGTTTGAGCAAAATGAACATTGTTGTTTTATTCTATAAACTACGGACAACATTTCTCCCAAATTCCAAATAAAAATATAGATATTTAAAGCATTTATTTGCAGAATATGAATATGAATGCATTATTTGAAACGCCAGCTGTTCTATCATGAAACGGTCATTTCCGTTGGGTTTTCATTCTCCTTTAAATGTTTATCCTATGGTACCACCCCCGGCTGTGAGTGAGAAGCGATGGGCGTTCAATGGCGGCAGCAACAACTGCGACTTTTAAGTGTTAATATGCTAGAAATGTGTGACATCACTCAGCAATAGAGGCTCTCTGGAGGCACCATTCACACATGTGGTCCCCCACTGTTGCACGCAACCCCCCTACAACCTACAGCCTGACCTTCTCCACCCAACAGCCTGACCCCCATTACATCCCCACCCCAATCTGCCTGTTAACACCAAATCCCCTACCCCCACCCTCTACACACAGGCCTAAACACACACACACGGTCAGAACAGACCTGGAGCCTGGTGAGGAAACATCTACCAGCCCAAAGCAACACGAACGCCAGCCGTGCACAACACCGGCTCACGCTCGCTTCAGCGCCTCTAGTCAACTGCAACTGATAAGCCCAACAAAAGCCCCCCCTAAAACACTACCTCCACACCCCCCCTCCTCCTCCCCACCCCACCCGTCCAAACTCACTCAAAACGCTGTTAATATTTGATGTGGAGAGCGCTGCACCTCTCCTCCGACTCGAGGAGAAAAGAGCTTCTGTGCAGCCCAGCCTTATCATCAATTCATTCGTGAAGCACAAGCATATTGTACGTCTTTATACAAACTCCACTTCAAACGTAAACTACAAGACGATTCCTGCGGCTCTCACAGGAGACCCGGCGGTCCGGGACAGGGCGGGGGGGCGGCGATCACGCCATGCTACCGTCCACAGCATGCATTAATAAACAAGCAAGATGTCTGGGATGATCAAGGCACGTTTAAGTGGATCAAAACGTGTTTTACAAAAATATATATAAAAAAAAAAATTCATGCAAGGATTATCAGTAGGTTTTAAGCGGTTGTTCAATTTAGAGCTTAGATCAGGCCCCCCAAAAAAAACCCTGACACTACGATCGGAAAACCGCTGGTTTGAATCCTGGTCATGCAGCTTGCCATCAGCTGTCGGAGCCCTTAGAGGGCACACAATTGGCCTTGCTATCTCCTGGTGGGTAGGTGGTGCTCTTCCCCCCCTCATCACTCCTAGGGTGATGTTGATCAACACAAGGCATCTGTGAGTTGATGTATCGAAACCGAGTCGCTGCACTTTTCCTCAGAGTGCGCTGTGATGCTACTCGGCAATGCTGCATCAGTGATGGGGGATATACAGCTGAATAGGAGCTGAACTGGTGGGACAATTGGCCTAGCTAAACAGGGAGAAAATTAAGAAAATACAAAAAATAAAATCCAGCCCGACAGCTGGACTATGGACTATGTCACAGACATGTCACAGACCAGGTTCCATGAGCACAAACTGACAGGGCCCGGAAAAAGTGGTGGGAAATCTCGGCCCGACCCGAATTCAGGTAGGGGATCAGGTCTGGATTAGGCCAGGGAAGGAACTCAAAACCCTAGTTCCATTTAAGCTCTGATTTAAAACTGTCCAGTTCCTACTTGGGAAAACACGTTTCACATGCATCAACAGTAGTGGTAAAATCAGCAATATTATACAATTTATTATAGGCTTGGACAATATTTTTATATAAATATTTATCATATAGTATAATATCATAGTCATAATCCACGTCACTCAGAACCCATCCAAGAGCCACATTAAGCCAGCAACTATAAACCATTAGCCATATCATTTTTGGTCACAAAATTTTTTGGAACTAAAAATGTTAACCTGCGACAACGTCAAAAACGCTAACCTGTGACAGAAATAAAAATGCTAACCTGGGACAACGTCAAAAATGCTAACCTTTGACAGAAATAAAAATGCTAACCTGGGACAGAACTAAAAATGCTATGCTGGGACAACATCAAAAAGGCTAACCTATGACAGAAAAAAAATGCTAACCTGGGGCAACGTCAAAAATGCTAACCTGTGACAGAAATAAAAAGGCTAACCTGTGACAGAAATAAATGCTAACCTGGGGCAACGTCAAAAATGCTAACCTGTGACAGAAATAAAAAGGCTAACCTGTGACAGAAATAAATGCTAACCTGGGGCAACGTCAAAAATGCTAACCTGTGACAGAAATAAAAAGGCTAACCTGTGACAGAAATAAAAAGGCTAACCTGTGACAGAAATAAAAAGGCTAACCTGTGACAGAAATAAAAATGCTAACCTGGGGCAATGTCAAAAAGGCTAACCTTTGACAGAAATAAAAATGCTAGCCTGGGACAATGCCAATTATGCTAACCAGGGACAGTGCCAAAAATACTCACCAGGGACACAACAAAAAAAAATGCTAACCTGAGGCAACGCCAAAAATGCTAACCTTGGAAAAAAAAGAAGGGAAATATTTTAAATGTATTCAACACAGTATATTGATATATATACATACATTTTAGAGATTATGCAGAGATATTTTGGCCTGATGCCTGGGGTACATATCACCAGTGTTTAAATTACAATATATACTGGTTTCTACTGGTGAGTAGATATGAAGAACAAAAAAAAAAGAAAAAATACCTGGATTTTATTCATTTTACTGCATTAATAGCCCTATAGAAATAAGTGCTAGATCTGTGCAATGCTGATCCAGGTGAATTTAGACCAAACTTCTATAGTTCATAAATATAAATGAATATAAATACTTTTTTAGCTACATTTAAAAAATAAATTAACCGATTAATCAAACTGTACTTCATGGATTAACTGTGCTTAAGATATATCAGATCTCTAAAACAGCAGGGGCTCCAGAGCGTGGATCAGAAATCTTCTTCCTGCCTCTTCTCTGTGTCTTTCAGTCTCTGCATACGCTCCATGCCTTCATAATCACATTGAGAGACCCCAGGTCAAACTCATTAATCCATCCTGAGGGACGGGAAGGTGCGGACGGCGTTCCCTCTCTCCTTTATCCGTCGTCACTCCTGTCACGCCTCTGCGGCTGCTTTTCCACTCAGCCTGGCCGTCGTAACGACCCGAGGTCTTTTCCTATTCATCACATCCCCGAAACCAAACGCCCCACGCGCCGCCGGGACGGGTCCCGCTGCCTCAGGCCCGCAGCTTTCATGTCTGCCCCCCTTTTCCCGGTAACACACGCCGGCGACAAATCCGCGTCATTGTGTATTCTGCATGAAAAGCACAGGCCGCAGGGAGGACCAGACGACTGCCTGAGAAAATTCCTCAATCAAATCAAATCACACCACTGTCTCTGCTGAAGCTCCATTCATCTCCTCACTCTGATGCTCTAATGCAGGATCCTATACAAAATATCTGCTTCATTTGTTCTTAATTATACCACAGTTAGTTCCGACCCTGCAACGTGATTGGCTGAGAGGCGTTTTATGAGTGACATTATCAGCCAGTAATGCACTGTAACCAAAGCTCTCCAGGTATTACTCCGCAACATACAGCTAGGGCTGCAACGAATGACTATTTTTGTAGTTGACTAATCTGCCAATTATTTGTTCGATTATTCAATTGTTCGATTAGTCGATTAGTTTTGCAGTACCATCACTGATTGGTGGAAACTTCACACTAGACCTCAAGCAGTTTGAACTGTGTCTCTCCACTCTTCCTCCAGACTCTGATCCCTTGATTTACAAATGAAATGTAAAATTTACTGATGATCAGTGATGGTTTGGAGAGACATGTCTGTCATCTGCTGGTGTTGATCCACTGTGTTTTATTATCAAGTCTAAAGTCAGTGCAGTTTTGTTTTCCCACAAAATCTTACAGCACTTCATGCTTCCTTCTGCTACTGACAAATTTTATGACGCACTGCCCACACTGATATAAAAGTACCAATTGGTCTTAAATAATATTCTAATTTTCTGATACACTGATTTTTGGGTTTCATTGGCTGTAAGCCATAATCATCAATAATGAAATAAAATAAACGCTAAATAGATCATTTTGTGTTTAATACACCTATATAATATATGAGTTTCACATTTTTAACTGAATTACTAAAATAAAGTAATTTTTTTAATGGCCCTGTAGAGTGTATATTGTTTTAATAGACATTATGCCTTATATTTCAATGGAGCTTAACAGGGCCGTTACCAATAAAACTCAGTAGATTTGATAACTAATCAATCAAGCTCTCTAGGCCTAGTTTACATAGAACTCACTAGACTTGGTATCAAAAGTCATCATTAGGCCTAGTTTAAACTGAGCTCATCAGATCTGATTTAAATCTAATTTACTAAGCTTGGTATCAAAAGACATCATTAGGCCTGGAAACAGCAGACACCATTTGGCCTGCCTTCATTATAATTCATTAGGCCCAGTATCAACAAACCTCCCAAAGCCTGGTATCAATAGAACTCATTAGTCCTTGTTTTAAACAGACGTCAATAGAGCCTGTATGAATCAAAACAACAGACAAAAGTCAATAGCCATGATATCAATTGAATATATAATTCCTGCTACCAATATAAATCACTAGGCCTGGCATAAAAAAAAAAAAAAACTCTATAGTTCTGGTATTATTAGACCTAGTTTGACATGATCCGTGAAATGCTCCCTGGCGCTGTCCAATAGCCATGATTGTAGGTCATCGTGACGGAGGAGCTGAAAAGAATCCGACAAACTCACGTAAGGACGTGGACGATGATTGGTTGGTGATGCTTAATTTGACCTAGGCTGTGTTCACATTACAAGCCACATTCCTCAAATCTGATTTTTTTTGCTCAGATCGGATTTAGCTATCTTGACGGTAGGGGTGGGCAATATTATATTGTATACAATATATCGTGACAGAAATATCATGATATTAAAAATCTATATTGTGACAATACGGATGTTCTGTCTTAAAAGTACTGTATTATTGACTGTTTTAAGTTTTTTTTAAGTATTTATTGTATGATTCTTTTAGTTAGCAGTTTATATCGTCGCTGTCCTATGAAAAACACTTCTCCATTTTTGTTAATTTTTAGTTACTACATAATTTAAACAGACAAACTGTCCCTTACACTGTGTCAAAATTTCTTAATGCAAAGACCAATAGAAACTCTTCAAAATGAACTGAAATAAACTCTTTTTTCAGTGACTTCCACTGAAAGATTACAATGTTTTTTCTGTTTTGGAGAGAAGTGTTTTTCATTGGACAGCGACGATATGCATGCACCAAATATTCTGCAATATTTTTTGCTGCATTATATTATTTTACACGGTATTATTTATTTTGCCACATTGTGATTATACCATTATACTATTTTCCCGATATTAATGAACTATTTTAGTTTTCCTATACCTGGTCTGAGGTTCATGTTCAGGTCGAGGAGGTGGAGAAAAACAAAAAAAAGGCCATGCAGTTTGCTTTTGCTGTTTTTGCAGCTATAGCCACACTAGTGCTGGACCCGAATATTCGGGTATTCAGATATTCACTCGTTGAGTAGGTATTCAGTTTTTAATTTTGGTATTCGGATATTTGTTTTCTTTCCTTTTCAGAGCTCCACCTCACTCTAACATCACACTTCTGTTCAGGTTAATAGCGGTATAAGATATAAGAGAGGCAAAATTCAGAGAAGTTTAGCTATTTGAAAGCATTTCAAATTGAGTGTAGACAAGACAAAGGCCAAATATGTGCCAAATATGTGATATTCAACTAGCATATCATGGTGGCACATCAAGCTTGAGGAGCCATCTAAATGCGGTAAGTATTATTTCTTGACGATGTAAAAAAACAAGATTATTCCTGCTAGCAAATATAGCTTTATGAAGCTGCTTCTGTCTGACATTAAGCCATGGTGTGGGGCAGCAGAAAATTAGGGGTTAAAGCTCAAAAAAAATCTGGAGTGGGGGGAAAGAAAGAAAAAAAAAAAAAAAACGGCCTATCACTGATCATTTCCGGCACCAATTTTTTTTCCCGTACTTTAATCCGTTTTTAATTCGTCTTTTTAAATACGAATATTCAAATATTTGCTACCAATCAGTGCCGAATATCGGGAGCTCAAAAAACACTAATCAGGCCAGCCCTAAGCCTCACAGCTGCACCAAGAGATGTGTTGGTGTGAGAGAGAAGCACATAGCGCATGCACAAAAGCAAAAAGACGCATAAATTCCAATGGATTGGATGCATATCTGATTTAGGAACACATATGAAAGTGACTCAAATCTGAATTTAAAAAAAAATCTGGTTTGCCACGTTCACAGTCATGAAACAATGAGATCTGAGCAAAAAAAAAAATCAGATTCGCGTCACTTTAGGCTGGTAATGTGAACATTGTGAGAGACAAAAACGTCATGTAGTTGCCCAAACCCAGATTGTTTGCAGACTGGAGCTGCTCAATCCTCTCTGTAATCTCAAAAACCAACGGGCCAGCACTCAAACCGCAGTCGTATCACATTCACCACAGAACAGAACACACAGCCCCTCTAAAACACGAGCCGAGGGGCCGGGCTGACTCACACTCACACACTCAAAATATGATCTCAGTAACTGCAGCTGCATTTCATGTCGAGGTACTAAAAATGAGTATGTGCTGAGTCTACGCCACCAGACTGAACGGAAAAATGTTGCCTAATTAAATTAAATTCATCCAACCCTCCAGTTCTCAAGCGCCGCGTCTGCAGACTGCAGGAGCTAGCCGAGCGCGAGCTTCTTCTCTGACTTTTAAACAAAGTGTCCTTCAGTTCCACTCCTGACAGCTGACTCTTCCCAGAATGCTCTCGCGCATTCTAAATCGTGCTCGGCAGCCCGGAGCCTCGACCAGGTGCTAATAACGCTCGCATTCTTTATTCATCTTCCCCCTATTTGCATTTCCAATGAGGTGGAGGAGGGAAGAAAACCGTCCGGTGGGGAAAGCAGCGTCAGTGGAAGTGAAGGAAGCACCGCAGATGCACCAGGAACACGGCGGAGGGTGTTTTCTGCTTAAAGGCAAAAAAGGGGAGTGGTCTGGTCACTGTTTTCCCTTGATATCACATCACTTCCTGTGCTGTTTGTCTCATGATTTAATGTCTTGCATTTGGTGACGTAAAGCTTGGATGGAGCTGCTTGATCATGGAAGAAACCCATTCCAAGAAGCTCTCTACACTCTACTGTTCTTGTGCTAATTTAAAGATCACATGAAATTTGGAGGTCTTTTTCTGCAATAAAATAACTTAACATTCTGAAAAATTTGAGGGCTTTGAAATTTCCTACAGAAGCTGCCTGTTTTCCAGGAGATTACATGTTCACAGTGGGCCACTGTGTTTTCCTACCAGCATTAAACGCAGCATCTGAAAATGTAATACCTACAACAACTTTAACAATAAATTTAAGACAATTTATGACCTTAATTACCCAGATTTAAATTGAAGACATTTTACGAATTTTTGAGGACCCACGGTAACCCTTTGTATGTTGGATAATGTAACTTGCTTAGAAATTGCCCAGATAGCCTGGTGTTTGTGTGCATCACTGTATGCCCAGATATGGATTGGCACGCTGGATGCAGTCCTCCAGGTGGATGGTAGTTCCGGTTGAGAGTACGCTGTGCACAATTGGCTGCTGTATTCTGAGCATCCCTGACTAACTGACCGCTAATGTTAACTAGCTTTACGCTAACATTAGTTCTATCCCTGGTAACTAATCATTTCAAATCAGTAACAGGAATCAAACCCAAATTCTGCAGGTTTGAAAATAGACATGAAAACTACACACATAATGAAACAAAAGGTTTGGAGAACATGTTTGATTTGTATTCAGAAAAATATAGATTTTAAAATGATGTTCAGAAAAGAGTCAATTTTACGATTTTACTCATTATATTGTGACATTAGCAGATTAACTTTTAAAAATATATTTTTTCGATTACAATTACGCTCTCAGTAACGGTTCTTATCAAACAGGAAAGCTTTTTATGTAACGCTTGAACAGACATCCTCACGATTCCCTGGTGTAACGCAACGTAAAACGTTGATACTATACTATATATGTTCCCAGTATACTCCTGACACTTTGGATTAAGAACTATTTAATGCCCACAACAGCTGCACAATATAGTATTTTTTTTTACATTGCAAATGTTTTCTATAATAAATATTAAGATATTAAACAATGCAGGGCCCATGACCCCCACCCGTGCTCTGTCTCACGTCCAGACCGATCAAGAGCTTAGTCAGCGCCGAGCAGTGTATATATATAAAAAAAAAACAGAGGTAAACAGCAAAACAACAGTAATGCCTTTTATCAGGCATTTAAATGGCTTTTAAAAAGGCAAGAAAAAAGCTGCAATTTTCTTAACTTACTTAACACTCTCTGGCTTCCTCTGTCTTTTTTTCTGAAGAAACGACTTTAAATACTTTTAATAGTTACAGTTATCAGTGTTTGTGTCTTTTTCTAGAATCTAGACAAGAGTTTTGGTTTTGTACATTGTAATTAGGGGTGGGCGATATGGCCCTAAAATAATATCACGATATTTCCTGGTATTTTCGTGATAGCGATACTCTTGGCGATATGACAAAACTTTTTTTTTTTTATTATTTAAAAAAAATACACCATATACTGCAAGAACATATATAGAACAATGATCAAGAACAAAAATATTTTATTATTACATACAATATAATACTGCACACCTCTAAGTGAGACATAAAAAAAAATACAAGAATTTTATCAGATTTGTAACAGAAGTCAATGATCCAGAATGTCATGATAATTATAATAATAATGCTCTCCAAATATCTCCATATATCCAGGATTAAAGTAAAATAAATGATACTGGGCAGATACAATCTATCTCTAGTAGATATATAATGGGAAATGGGATGGGTGATATGGCACGATATTTTATCCATTTCCAAAGCTTAAATGTCAAAAATAAAGGGGAAAAAAGGGGAGCGTTCTAAAGCTTTTAACCGGACTATTGCTGTAAGAATTTGATTGCAGCGACAAGCAAATTAAAAAAAGTCCAGGATGTTAAAAGATCCCGTCTTAAACTCCATAATTCACAAAAGTATTAGATGGAGCATCATGTTTTTTATGCTACAAAGAGTTCTATTCTATTGGCAGAACATCTCTACAAATGCATGCACATGTCAGAAATGGGTGCAACATAAAGTAGCTGAATATATTCATTAGAAGGATTATCCACAACATTTGGGCATATAGTGTTAATCTGAGCTTTAATTAGCTTAAGGTCTATTTGGACTGACACCGTTATTCCCTCACCTGTTCCTTTCCTTTACCTGTTCTAAACAGTATTCAAATGCAAGAACTGCATTAGGTTATTAAAAAAGTTAGTATAAACAAGTGTTTCCATTAAGTTTTGATCATTTAAGATCATATCAGATCATCGTTTCATAGCCTAGGAGCTGTTTGCTCACTAGCCGACCACTCAACATGACCAAAATAGCACCAAACAGACGCCTACATGATCGTGACTACCATGACATATGCTAACAGCCTGAACAAGACAGCAGAAGCACAGGATGTGCATTCATACAACAGTATTTATACTGTGCTGAAAACAAATAGAATGAGCTCAATTACTATGAATTAGAATACAATATACTGTTAAAATTAAAAAAAAAAAAAAAGACAACGTAAGTGAAACGGACACATAAAGAGATAGGCCTACCTAAGGAAAAGCTGTACAGTGGCTTCAAACGTGGCTTTCCCATTGTGTCACCTTACAACCACAAAACTAAATGGATTTTATTGAGATTTTATTAATATAGACCAACACAAAGTAGCACATCATTGTGAAGTGGAACGAAAATGATACATGGTGACTTACAGTGATTGGACAATGAAACTAAAACACCTGGTTTTAGACCACAATAATTTATTGTGGTGACGGACAGTTCTGGTGGAAACAGATTATATCTGGCATGACTTGAGCTTCCTATCCCCTTGACTAGCCGGGGCAGCGGTAGTGTATTGGGCCGCAAATCTGACAACAACCTACTTTCCATCACCCCATGTTTAATTCCTTATTGTTAAAGCCCTTACTGTAGCTCATAACGTTACAAACCCTGTATTGTGGACCAAATTTTACATATCCTCTTTTGTGGTCCAAACTTTATCACCATACTTTAAACAAAATAAATATACAGTCATATTAAAAAGTTTGGGCACCCCTATTAATCTTAATCATTCTTAGTTCTAAATATTTGGGTGTTTGTAACAGCCATTTCAGTTTGATATATCTAATAACTAGGGGTGGGCAATATTATATCGTATACAATATATCGTGACACAGAAATATCATGATATTAAAAATCCATATCGTGATAATAGGGCTGTTCTGTCTTAAAAGTAGTCTATTATTTACTGTGAAGCATTAGGTTTATTTATTGTATAATTGTTTTAGTTTGCAGTTTATATGCATGCACTAAATATTCTGCTGCATTATTTGCTGCTAGGGCTGGACCCGAATATTCGGGTATTCGGATATTCGTTCGTTGAGTAGGTATTCGGTTTTTAATTTTGGTATTCGGATATTCGTTTTTTTTCTCCTTTCCAGAGTTCCACCTCACTCTAACCACTTCTGTTCTCGCGGGTCCCGTCAGAATATCTTGCGCGCGGGACAGAACTGAACTGTTATTGGCTGGAGCGGGAGTTTAATCCAGACGATGCGGGAGCAAATTAATAAATAGTTAAGAAAACTGTAATAATTGTAAAAAAAAAAAAACCTAAAGAAAACTCTCAACGCGCAGGATGGACCGACACACACACGCACACACCGATGGTGTTTGGACTGGGGTAAGGAACGGGACCACACTATTCAGCGCTGCTGTTTTAATAAATATATAAGTAAATTTGAAGCATTAAATGTAGTTTATTTAATTTATATTAGGAACGTGGGGCGGGAGCGGCAGAAATGTGTATGTGGCGGGCGGGCGCGGGATTAAAAGAAGCAATTTTTTTGCGGCGCGGTAACGAGACAGAAACGCGGGAGCGTGGAAGAGTGGGTTTAAAAATCAGTCTCGCGCAGACATGATAAAAAAAAATGCAGGCTCTTCGAAACTGATTTATATAATAAAACGTAAGGGGTAATGTGGCAACAGTAGGGGCTAAATCGGTTACAAAAGCCTGGCCTACAAAAATGATGTCTGAACGAATTTCCTCTTATCTAATATAATTTAACACCGAAATAGACCAAGTACAATAACGTCCTTAACAATGACTTTCCTCTACTCTAATATAATTTAACATGGTTTAAAAATATAAAATAATTTCTAAACAAACAAAATATTTAATATTGAGCTTATAGCCCAAGTGCAAAAATACAAAATCAGTAATATGCCCTGCACGATCCTTTAACCGAAATAGACCAAGTACAGTTTACAATGACTGTCCTCTAATATAATCAACAATGTTTAAGAATATAAAATACTTCCTGAACAAACGTTTCTTTTGTTTGTTTTTTTTTAAGCAAATAACCTAAGTGTGAAAACACAAACAGCAATTTACTGGGCTGGCTTGCGCAGCGGAGAAACCGTGCAGCAGCAGCCTCCTAGCCTGCTTACGCAGCGGATAAGCCGCGGTGTAGGGCAGCAGAAATTCCGGGAT
Source organism: Astyanax mexicanus (assembly GCF_023375975.1). Lineage (NCBI taxonomy): Eukaryota > Metazoa > Chordata > Actinopteri > Characiformes > Acestrorhamphidae > Astyanax > Astyanax mexicanus. The sequence goes on along the minus strand of NC_064423.1, from coordinate 10,688,097 downwards.
GAAAACACAAAGAAATCTGGGCTAAAAACACAGAAAAAATATGAGGTGAAAACACAAAAATCCGGGATAAAAACACCAAAAATCCGGGGTGAATATGTCTCGTCGGTCAGAGCAAATTGAACATTTTTCAGTGGATTAAAGGGGCCGTGATTTGCTTTTTTTTTTTTTTTTTTTACCTCTTTTTTAAAAAACGAATATTCGAATATTCGCTTCGAATCAGTGCCGAATATCCGGAGCTCAAAAAACGCTATTCGGGCCAGCCCTATTTGCTGCATTATATTATTTTATGCTATATTATTTATTTTGCCACATTATGATTATACTGTTATACTATTACACTATATTCCTGAAATGAATGAATTATTTTAGTTTTCCTATATCTCCAAGTATATCGTTATCGCAAAAATACCCTGAAATATCATGATATTATTTTAGAGCCATATCGCCCACCCCTACTAATAACTGATGGACACAGTACAATAAACCTCATTTCAATCCTGAAATATTACTAACAGAAAATGTGCAATATGCATTAAACCAAAATTTGACCGGTGCAAAAGTATGGGCACCCTTATCATTTTATTGATTTGAATACTCCTAACTACTTTTTACTGACTCACTGAAGCACAAAATTGGTTTGGTAACCTCATTGAGCTTTGAACTTCATAGCCAGGTGTATCCAACCATGAGAAAAGGTATTTAAGGTGGCCAATTGCCAGTTGTTCTCCTATTTGAATCTCCTAAATCTCCTGTAAGTCAACATTTATAACAACAGTATAAATGTATACATTTTTTCAATTTATCTTATTTGGTGCATTTAGTGCACTTAGTGCATTTTATTGTTTTGCTTTTTCTTATTCTTTTGACTACTTTAACAGTCTGCAAATGTTTCTTGCTTACTTTTGTTTACTTTTTACATATTACACATACAACTCTGGAAAAAAATAAGAGACCACTTCAGCTTCTGAATGAGTTTCTCTGATTTTGCTATTTATATGTATTTGTTTTAAGTAAAATGAACATAGCCATTTTATTCAATAAACTACAGACAACATTCCTCCCAAACTCTGAATAAAATATTTAGAGCATTTATTAGCAGAAAATGAGAAATGGCTGAATTAAGAAAAAAGTGCAGAGCTATCAGACCTCAAATAATGCCAAAAAAAATACTCATATTCATAAAGTTTTAAGAGTTCAGAAATCAATATTTGGTGGAATAACCCTGTTTTTTAATCACAGTTTTCACGCATCTTGGCATCATGTTCTCCTCCACCAGTCTTACACACTGCTTTTGGATTCAAGCAGTTCAGCTTGGTTTCCAGAGGTTTGCAATTTGATAAAATCAAAGAAACTCGTCGTTTTTAAGTGGCCTCTTATTTTTTTCCAGGGCTGTATATGCACGCTCACCATGATAAATAAATATGACCATTCCAGCACTCCCCCTCCAACTGTAAACAAACAGTAAATGTGTTTCCTCAGTTTTAGGCCAAGACAGACTGAAGCAGGCAGTTCTTAACTAAACGAATACTCCAGACAGGCAGGCAGGCCTAAGACCACCTTCCACCAGGAATCAACAGGCACAGCCAGCAAGCCCCGCTAATCCCAAGCTCCGGCTTCTATAGGCACAAAGCAAAAACCAGCCACCAGCTGGACCATAATGGAGATCCGAGCAGAGCCAAGCAGAGCGGCGCAGAGCTGATCACGTAGTGCATTGTGGTAAATGTATTCAGACCCTGATTTGCATTAGAGGACTTTAGAGAGCAGCTCGCACTGCAGAGCTGAAGTGCATAAAGTGTGGGTGGGCAATACAATGATATTTTAACATATTGTGATACATTTTGTAATCATGAAACACAATAAGTGTGTGCCATTTCATATCATACGCATAGGCAATGATATCGCCCAAAATCCTGACATGATGAAAAAAATCTATATTGTGACATTGCGATAGGTTTCTTAAGAAAAAGCAGCTTGTTCTGTAATTATTTTGATATTTAATGTATTTATTTTGAATTGTTTGTTTCAGGTTTACATGCACTAAATACAGCTCTGTAAAAAAAAATAATAAGAGACCACTTCAGTTTTTGAATCAGTTTCTCTGATTTTTCTATTTATAGGTATATGTTTGAGTAGACAACCTTTCTCCCAAATTCCAAATAAAAATATTATAAATTTAGTGCATTTTTTTTACAGAAAATGAGAAAGCGTTCAGACCTCAAATAACACAAATAAAACAAGTTTAATTTAATAAAGTTTTAAGAATACAGAAATCAATATTTGTTGGAACAACCCTGGTTTTTAATTACAGATTTTATGCATCTTGGCATCATGTTCTCCTCCACCAGTCTTGCACACTGCTTTTGGATAACTTTATGCTGCTTTACTCCTGGTGCAAAAATTCAAGCAGTTCAGCTTGGTTTGATGGCTTGGGATCATCCATCTTCCTCTTGATTATTTTCCAGAGGTTTTCAATTTGGTAAAATTAAAGAAAATCTTTAATTTTAAGTGGCCTCTTATTTTTTCCAGAGCTGTGTGTTGTATTTGTAGTGTATGTAGAATATGAAGTTTTGTGGTAGATATTTTGTTTTTGTTACACTGTTTTCATTTACACAAAATTGTTTTGATGTAGTAGAATATTCCTGAAAATAATAAAAAATCAATGTTTTGCCATATTGCCAAGAATATAGTCATCACAAACATACCCAAATAATATTGTGATTTTATTCTACTCTATTCATACACAATTTATTGTGACACAGAAATCTTGTGATAATGACCACATTGTGTCTTGAAAACTGTCTATTATTTCCTGTGCACTTTTAAAGACATTTTTTTTATATACATTTATTTTTGGACCACATTGCCTACTCCTAGAACACAATACACTTTAACAAGCATATAGTGTATATTGTCAGTGCTTAAAAGTACACCATGTGACTGTATATTTGATTACAGCAAAGTGTAGCAAACTGTAATAAACGTTACTGGAATATGCATATAAATCTGTGTAACTACGGCATTTTGTGTGCATGTCAAAATCTCATAAATACTGTCCATAATGAAAATATCTTTACATATCGAGACCCAATCGTTTTACTTTATTTCTTTATTGAGTTTGACGATTTAGCTAAACCAACAAGTTTGACCATGCTGGTTCAGCAATGAGTCCAAACATGACAAACATGTTCAAGTTCTTCGACCACCAAGATCAACATGTTTTAGCCTTAACCAGACCAATCCAGACAACTATAAATATGATGAAGCTTGGGCTTTCTGGTTCATTAGCATAATCCATGTTACCAAGCTAGACAACAAGCATGACCAATCTGGATGACCAGTAAAAACAGCAAAACCAGCAAAAACTGGTTGAGCAACACGAGCAACATTACCAATTTGAAGAACCAGTATAACTAAGCTTGATCACCAAGTCCAAGCTATATGACCAGCATAAACAGGGTGGGCAACCAGCATGACCAAGCTTGACAATGAATGCAGGCAGGTTCTTCAAAAAAAAACAAGCTGGTTGCCCATTTAGACTAAAGTTGGGTGACCAGCATTACCAGCAATACCAACCAAGTCCAAAGTGGTTGACCACCAATACCTAATCATGACTAAAATAAAACACCTTCGACTGACCAGCATAGCCAACATGACCAAGCTAGCTGACCATCAAGACCACGTTAATCAAATAGTATGACCAAGCTTGGCAAATATGACCAAGCAGGTCAACCAACATTACCAGCAAGCCAAGATGGCTAATAGAACACCCAGACCAATATGACCAAGCTGGTGGACCAACAAAACCATGCTGGTTGCCCATCAAGATCATGACCTAGCAGTACAACTTGACTACCAGACCCAACATGATCAACCAGCATGGTCTTGTTTGGCAACCAACATGGTCATGTTGGATCTGGTAGTTGTGAGCCTCAAAACCAACATGCCCATGCTCGTTGCCCAACAAGACCAACATGATGACCATGCTGGATGACCACCAAGACCAAAATGACCATGTTATAACCAACCATTACCAAAATCAACTGCAACATATGGTCGACAAGCATCAACAGCTTGGCAAACATCAAACCCATCACACACCATTATAATTCAGACCTGGTTAACCATCTAGCCAAGCTTACCAGTACAGGGAACGTTCTCCTCTGGATAATCAGCTTACCAACCATTAAAGATCATCTCAGAGCCTGTGAGAGCAGTGATCAGCTGAAGCTGGTGTTAGTGTGGATGTTAAAGCAGGGCTGGCACAGCGAGGAAGAGGAGGTGATGAAGGATCAGGAGCAGGAGGAGAAACAGGAGGAGGAGGAGGAGGAGGAGGGGTGATGCTCCCTCTTCACCCACCGATCCTTTCTTTTGTTACCGGGAAAACGTCACTCGCGCAGGAGCACCGGAGCCAGTCTCCCCCGATCAAACCCTCGATAATCAAAGATCAGACTTACCGGAGGGGTTCACCGCGGCGGGGGTCGCCATGCTCCGCTGCTCGCCGGAGAAAAACGGACACAACAATAATAACAGCAGCGGCGGCGGCGTCGGTAAGCCCGGGGATCTGGACGGTGGTGACGCACGCAGCGAGTGGCGAGCTCCGGGCCAGCAGCTCGAGCCGCCCGATCGCGGGGCGGAGGGTGTAGGAGGGGCGGGCGGGTGTTTACCGCGGGCTGTGTGGGTTGATGGCCGTGCCGCCCTGCTGTACGGAGCCCTGGCTCTGCTGCTGCGGAGCTTCGCTACAGAAAAAATAACGCAAGATGTCTGAAAGGTGCGGAAACACCGCGAGACTTCAGCCTGCATACATTACCGCGCGCCCTGCTGGGCATGCGCTCATTACACACAAGCGCGCGCGCGCAGCTCCGCGCGGGACAGCTATAGTGCAGCTTTTAGAGAATGTAAGAAAGAACAGTTAAATACATTTTTAATCAATTTACTAATTAATACAGTTCAAAACACAAAAATAAGATTAGGTAACGGGTTTGGTGTAGGTTTGAATGTGTTAAAAATATATAAATATATCTAAAATCACTCAATCAGATTTTTTTTGTTTAAGTACAAATATATTAACACAATCGTGTTTGGATCACATTTCTTTTATTTACTTATGAAAACATGTTTGATATATGTTTTAATTTGATAAAATATTTTTATCTAAATAAAAATATATATGTTTAGTAGCACAAAATATATATTTAGCAAAAATATTTTATTTTATTTTACAAAGATCTACTATTTATATACTTAGCCCCACTATTATAGCTTAGCAGCACTACTACAATGCTGATTGATTTACTTACAAAAATATATCAAATTTTAATATATTTTAAAATTAAATTAATTTGAAAAAAAACACATATGCACACATATTAATTAATTAATAAAACAAATTCTAAAGAAAAAAAATGTTTGCTCACAAACAATTATTGTTTTTTAACAAAGCAAAAAACAAGAAAAATTAATTCTGTGTTGAAAAAAGTGCATAGTCAAAAATTGTTAATTTACTTCTGAAAATGAACATGCATTATATATTTAGTAAGCAAAAGCCAAAATTCGCCAATAATGTTAGATTAAATTTATTTTACATAGATATATGATTTATTTTCTAAGCACTACTTAAATGATTTTTAGAGCACAAATCTTTCATTCACTTACAAAAATCTATCAAATTATTTTTAATTATAAAATGATAAATAAATACTCGCATATATAGGTTTATATTAATATATAAAGTATATAAATAAATTTTTAGTGCAACATTTAGAGCACAGTTGCCATTTCTTTTTTTTTTTACAATTTGGAATTTTAAAGGTTGAAATAAGCAAATTTAAAGTAAAACAAAATCTTTATTTACAAAGCAAACACTTGAATTATTTTGGTGATAGTTGTAAAAACCATACTTATTCATTTTCTAATAAAAAATGATGGCCAATTCACTGTCATTTGCAACTTTAGAGAACTTTAAATAATATTATTAATTTAATTAGCAGTATGTGTTAAATTCATTTATTGCGAAATTGTTATTTATTTATAAAACGGCATGTTTTTAATAAAAATAAATTATTTTCTACAAACAATTATAATTTACTTAGTAAGTAAAATATTTTATATGTGCACGTGTTTATATTCTGCTCATTTTTATTTTCTCTGTAAATTTTTGTTTTTATTTTATTTACTCAGCATACTGTATATGTTATTGACATGTAACTCAGATTCAAGCTGTCTTGTCAGTCCAGACTTTGAAAGTCTGCCCACAATGAACTCTATTACACACACTAAAGACTCCACCAACACTAGACTAGACCTCCTGGACATTGCTGATCATGTGACGTTTCAGCGTTCTAACTCACCAAGCTTCTAATTACACACACCTGGTCCTATTAGTATAAATACCCCCCTGTTTCTGTTTCTTTGGCTTTGTGGCCCAGTATTAAATCTAGTTCTATTTCTTCTACTGTGTGGTTCATTTGTTTATTGCACTTATGTTTCAGACTCAGTTCTCTATTTCTTACTCCTCTGACTATCCCTGTAAGTTAGTTTTCTTTATTAATAAACTTTGTGTTTGGTTAATTACCCCAAAACTTAACCTTAAACTCTACACAAACCTAAAACTTACCTTTTTAAATCTAAATCTTAAATCTAGTCCTGGTCTTGGTCCTAATAATAACATTAACCACTGTAGAGAATAAGCAGATAGTTTGTTACCAATTTTAAAATGTACATTCATTCTACCATTTATGGTGCTAAACTTTAAAGCAGAGTTTTAAACTCTTAAACTCCACTTTAGGCTCATCAAGTTCAGACAGAAGAGGGCTCTTTTGGATTTGGAGGCCAAGGACACCTGATCCAAGACAATTTAAACTGTATTTCCACAGGGCTTTCCTCATTAATCTGCTGCTGTAATCCAGTCAGATGTATTCCATGAATAGACCCTTATTGAGGTCATTATCCTACAGAATCCACAGGCGCTCTTTTAGTCTGCTTTTAGTTACTTCCAGCGAGTTTAGCAGAGCATCTGCGTGTGTGTGATGTTTAATACGCCACATCACAGAAAGAGGAAAGGGCTTCTGATGGTGTAAAAAACTCATTGAACCCAAAATTCTATAAATGACTGAAATGTTTGTCTGACCAGCTTCTGTACCACAGTCCTGCTCTGTGCTTATTACAGAGTCTGCTGTTTGTTCCAGGCTTGTGGTCAGCTCTATATAAACTGAAACATCTCACTGGCTGCCATTCCCCGTTATGCCCCAGTGACCTTCAAAGTGGAAATTTTAATGTGTGCTTTATAATACAACCTCAAAGCCAAAGCAGGAATCATTATAATAAATGCAAAACTAAGTGTTTCTGTAACATTTACTTCATATTTTTTTGGATTGCAGACTAAAGTATAGACCAAAGATATGTTGTGTTTTTTTTCTGGTGAACTTGATAATATTTGTTAATATATATATATATAAAAAACTAATATTTTTTTAAGCATTTAGGTGCTCTTATCTGGGGTGATGTTAACTAACTGTGGTGTCTAAGGCTGGTAACTCTGGTGAACTTATCCAGTGCAACAGAGGTAACTCTTGTTCTATTCTTCCTTCCCTCTGGTGTTCCTGATGAGAGCCAGTTTTATCATAAAGTTTCTGATGGTCTTTTTGACTGCGCTCGAGCATACGTTCCAAAGTTGTTGAAATGTTTCGGATTGACTGACCCTCACTTCTTAAAGTCTTAACGTTTTTTTTGCCGTAATCTAAATTAGAATATTACTTCAATAGAGCTATTTACTGTATACCAGTAACTCTACCTCTTTACAACTCTACAACTGATGCTGTCAAACATTAAACACGTTAAGAGACAAGAAATTCAAGTCATCAACTCTTGATAAGTTCAGCACAGCTGTTAACTGAATGCTATTCCAGCCAATATGCACAAAGCTGTCATCTAAGCAAGGGGTGCTATTGTGAAGAATCTAAAATATAAAACATGTTTGTTTACAAACATAATATCATAGTTTGGATATATTTTAAAATAATGAAAAAACCTTAATATATGACTGAAAAGTTATGATGTAAGACAATATTCCTAATATACATTTTGAATGAGATTTGCCTATTTGTTATTTCTCAGGTGGCATGCGGCTTAGTGGTTATCATGTCTGCCTTCCAGCACTTGGGCCCTGGGTTCAAGTCCCTATCTGGGTGGAGTTTCATCTTTTCCTCGTTTCTACATGTTTCCAAAGACACTATCAGTCAAATTGGATACTCTGAATTGCCCAGAAAATGGATATTCTTAATTTTATTCCCTATTTTATTAGTACTTTGCTTTAGATAAGATAATGTCAGATATCTATATTTTTGTGTTAAAAATATAAAACAACAAAGGAGAAAGTAAAGTGTGTGAACTAATTTGAGATTTAATCTGAAGAAGAGGCTTTTCAGCTGAATATGGTTTGTGGTTGTGTTGGTGCTTATATATAAATATAGTTCTGGGAAAAAAAAGAGACCACTTAAAAATGATGAGTTTCTTTGATTTTATCAAATTGAAAACCTCTGGAATATAATCAAGAGGAAGATGGATGATCACAAGCCATCAAACCAAACTGAACTGCTTGATTGTTTTTGCACCAGGAGTAAAGGCATAAAGTTATCCAAAAGCAGTGTGTAAGACTGGTGGAGGAGATCATGCCAAGATGCATGAAAACTGTGATTAAAACCAGGGTTATTGCAACAAATATTGATTTCTGAACTCTTAAAACTTTATAAATATATATATATTTTTATTTCTACTATTTCTCAGTTTCTGCAAATTAATTCTGTAAATGACAATATTTTTATTTGGAATTTGGGAGAAATGTTGTCCATAGTTTATAGAATAAAACAACTCAACTCTTTTTACTCAAACATATACCTATAAATAGAAAGTCTCTGAAGTGGTCTCTTATTTTTTTCCATAGCTATGTATATTGTACAATCTATGTAATGTTAAAAAGATATTAAAACAATGTTGCAAAAGTCAACTTTGATTATTATTTCAAAATCAAAACATAATGCAACATGGAATTGACTTTAATATGATATTAATTCAGCTGTGAATGACATTTTAAAATGTTGAAATGCTGGCTGGATGTATATAACTGTATTTACTTCTTATCTTATGTAATCCATGTAACAAATAATTAAGTCTTAAAATGAGTTATTTGCAAAACAAGGCTCTTTCCACTATTAATTCTGTACTTTTAGCTCCTCTACATCCAATTCTGCCACGCCTTCATTGGATTGTTCACAGTAAAAGCCTTAATGTTGCATTAATTCCTACATAGCTGTTCAGAACAGGCTTAATGGAATGTAACTCTGGAGGAGAAACTTGCTCTGTGTAGCAGAGCTAATTTAACAGCGATGGTTTTAGTGCATATAGCCGGGCTTGCTGCAGTGTTAATGGCTCACATTAGTTCCTTTGGTTTAGCCCAACAGGAGGAGGTAGTCGCATTTATTAGCTCTTTTACGGTGGGTGTTTTGAGGACTGCAGTACTGCCCCATTAGATTATACGCACCCCATTAGTCCAAAACACACTCATCACACAACGCTGCGAATACACCACTTAATAAAAAAGATGATAGACTTGTTTATTTAGCTTCCGGTCTGCTAATGCAGTAGAGTTCCATTTGAGCTGATTAATGGTGGGTTGGGAAATCTGTTCACACTTCAAGATGGAGTGAATTCATATGTGTTTGCTGGAGATGACTCAGCATAAAGAACATTTAGCATTTAAAATCATGAGGCCTACAATCATGATATGGTCATTTGTTTTAAAAACTACACAGGTCCTTGGTTTTGGTCCAGTGAGGTAATGCTACATGGATACTGGATACTACCGTTATTGGTAGAAAGATTTGGCCAGGTTTACGCCCCCCATTAATTAAATAAAACTGTGATTAATCCTACTTGCTGGAAAGCTGAGTTAAATTTTACTACTAGAATCAAGAAATCACTTAAATAGAACCTGTCTTACAGCATAAAGCAGCTGAACGATCTCAAAAAGCAACACATTATGAAGAAATTCTGTTTAGAAAAGGTTACAAAGTTATTTCTAAAGCTTTGGGACTCCAGTGAACCACAGTGAGAGCTATTATTCACAAATAGAGAAAACACGGAACACTGGTGAGCCTTCCCAGGAGTGGCTGGCCAACCGAAATTACTCCAAAAGGAGTAATCCAGGAGGTCACAAAAGAAACCAGAATACCATTTAAAGAACTGCAGGCCTCAGTTGCCTCAGTTAAGGTCAGTGTTAATGATTTAATAATAATAAAAAAAACTGATTGAAAATGGTCTCCATGGGAGAGTTCAAAGGCAAAAAACACTGCTGACTAAAAAAAGAACACAACGACCAACAAATATCTTGAGAATCCCCACATCTTTGGGTAAATATTATTTGGACTAATGTGACAAAAAATATCATCATACTGAATGTAAAACATGGTGGTGGTAGTGTGATGATCTGGAGCTGCTTTGCTGCTTCAGGGTTTGGTTAACTTGCTGTAATAGATGGAACCAGGAATTTTGCTGTTTACCAGACAATCCTGAAGGAGAATATCTGACCATCTGTTCATGACCTCAAGCTCAGGTGTACTTGGGTTCTGTAGCAGGACAATGATCCAAAGCACACAAATATGTCCACCTCTGAATGGTTTAAAAAATAAAACTAAATGAAGGTTTTGGAGTGGGCTAGTCAAAGTTTGATTGAGATATTGTTGATGATCTTAAACAGGATATTTATGCTGGAAAACCCTCCAGAGTGGAGAAAAATTTCTCCACAGAGATGTGAAAGACTTGTTGCCAGTCATCAGTAAAGCTTGATTGCAGTTGTTGTCGCCAAGAGTGACACAACCAAGTTTTTAGTTTTAGGGACAAACAGTCTTTCACACAGGGCTAGATTGGTTTGGATTTTTTTTTCCTTTAATCAATAGAATTATAGTTTAAAAATTGTCTATATATTTACTCAGGTTATTTTTGTCTGATATTAAAGTTTGTTTGATAATCAGAAAAATATAAGTGCTTACTTATCTCTCTCATCTGCTGAATGTAACGTTGGAGCAGACAGGAGGCGGACGTAAAAGCGGGTAAGACAGACGAATTTATTAAATAACAAATAAACAAACAAACAAATAAGGAATAAACAAGAAAATATGAAAACATAAACAAACAGGGAAAAAAACAAAGAACTAAATCTAGACAGATAATAACTAAACAGGGCTGGAGATATATATACAAGGAAAATAAACGTAAATATAAACAAGAAATAAACAAGGAAACAAACTAGAGAAATAAACAGAGAATAACTAATAAACAAAGAACTATGGGACGTGGAGAAAAACTACTAGAAACGTGGCAAGACAAATGACAGTGGAAGGTGCAAAGACCGACAGCAAACATAGACTAACAGGTACTAATGTAGTAACATGAAACAAAGAGCACCTGGGGGAAGGGCGGAGCTACAAATTACAGACACGTGACAGAAAAATACCGGGGAAACACACTAGCAAACGCTGAAACACAGGGGAACAGAGCGAGGCCGTGACACTGAATTGCTACAGACAGTAGGTACAGATGTACAGATCCCTCCTGTCAGGCGAAGTTTACTGTCTAAGTCTCTCAACCGAAATGAACAAAATGGCAGATCTTCAACTGATCTGGTTGGAGGGGGTTCTCTTCTTTCTGTTCTCCATGCTTAGTGTGGCACACACGTACACAATCCAAAACAATAATCAATTCTTTCCTTTTTATTTGATTTCAGATGTGACCTTTATTTTGCCTTGCCTGTTACTTGCCACAATTGAGTTTAAAATGAGCTTTAAATGCTTGAAACTAAGTTATTTAGCCACAATTGGCACAATTTTGGCACAATTCTTGTTTGTTTGTCTTGTTATAATACATACAAAAGAAGTAAATATGTGTAAAACAAACATGTGTAATTGCAATCATTTTCTGGGAGAAATACTTTATTTTCTGGAATTATTTCAAGGACGCCAACATTTAAGGCCATGACTGGAGATAGCAACCATATAGCAACGTCTTTGAAAGATCAGCTGAACCTGGTGTCAGAGATCCATCACATTTATAAAGTTTTGAACCGATTGCTGAACTGTTTATTTAACTTTCTTTCAGCGTTAGCTACGTTAGCAGTTTTAGGAGATGTGGTCTACTCATTTAGCCCCTTGCAACTGAGCTGGGCTTGGCAGTCGTGTAAAATTTTCATTCATTCTTCCTTCCAGTCGATTTGGAGAGAACACATCCACTCTCTTTGCCAGTGTCTCAGAGCCCAGCCAAACTCCCACTAAACGCAATCATCACTCTGTTTTCTGGAGCGAAACTTTCGACCTCAAGGCTCTGTGGTCCAGTTCTGAACTTCCTGCTCCTCTGAACTTTTCTTCTGACCTGGTTTCACCCAGCGTTTCAGAAATACAGCAACACCTGCACTTTAGCCCGTACTGTCCTGTATAGAGCGCAGTGGTGTGAGGATTTCAGATTAGCGCTGAATGGCGTCTCACTTCGGCAGTGTGATTAAAGCCCAGCAGAAGGAGCCGTCTTCAAAGAACTTCAAAGCCAGCACTGTTCAAGCCCTCTCAGAGATTTACATGTTAATGTCAGTGAGATTACTGTTGATAGAGCAGTCAGGCTGCCAATTATCCACATGGTAGGAACTGAAAATCACATAAACTGATCTAAGAGCATCATGCTGGATCATCATCTTCATGTTCTTTTTTATTTTGGTAACACTTTACTTGAATGGTCCATTTGATGGCCTCTTTGATGCTCAACTGACATTCAACTGACATTCAACTAACATTCAACTACATGTGTATTAAATGCAAATGAACTAAAAGGTGAAAGTAAATGATTCTCTATAGAATATAACCCTACATTCAACTCTAACCCAAACGCTTATCTTAATATTTTAGGATTGGGTTTAGGGTTAGATTTTAAGCTTAGGTTAAGGTTAGGGTTAGGGTTAGGTGTAGGGTTAGATTTTATGGTTGATTAAGGGTTAAGGTTAGGCTTAGGGTTAGGTGTAGGGTTGGATTTTATGGTTGATTAATGGTTAAGGTTAGGGTTAGGTGTAGGGTTAGGTTCTATTTTGAATTATTTACATTCAACATAGGGTTAAGTTAAATTTAATGGACATTCAATTCAGTGTTAGTTGAATGTCTGTTGAGCATCAACAAGCAGGGCCGCTGCTAAGGTTTTGGAGGCCCTAAGCATAACTGGTCAGGGTAACTGGTCACAAAAAAGATGAGCGTATCATAAATAATTCACATTGGGTTTTAAATTTAATAATGTCATAATTTCAACACATTTCATTCTCAGTCAATTTGGCTCCCTGCAACTGCAAAATGGTTGAGGCCTAACGCTGGCTGCGTTGTCTGCGTATGCAGAGCGGCAGCCCTGTCAACAAGGCCATAAAATGGACCATCCAAGTAAAGTGTTACCTTTTTTTTTTTTAAGAAGTTCCAACACTGTTAGTCTGGATTTGTATATCTAATTAAACTATTTGTTGCATTACTATATAATGTTAATAAATTGTATCTGTAGGACACAGGTCAATTAGGTATCATGCAGCTTGATTTAGGGTGTGCTGGTGTGTTTTTGAGACTGTGAGAATGCAATAAATATCCCTTGCGCAGCTCAGAACATGAAAAAAGCATGAACTAATTCTCTTAATTAATCATGTGTGAGTTTTGCTAACGTGGTGCTAGCATTGCAGCATGCTAACATGCTAACGTGGTGTTTGCCCTACGGCACTTTATAAAACATGTTGGTTATGCCAGCTAAATCAACTCTGGCCCGCTCACCAGGGTCACTAACGTGGTGCTAGCATTTTGGCAGGCTAACAATACGTTGGTTATGGCAGCTAAACCAACTCTGGCTCGCTCACCAGGGTTGCTAACATGGTGTTAGCATTACAGCATGCTTACAATACGCTGGGTAAAGTGAGCTAAAGCAACTCTGGCCCGCTCATCAGGGTAGATAAAGTGGTGATAGCATTACGGCACACTTACTATACGTTGGGTATGCCAGCTAAACCGACTCTGGCCTGCTCACCAGGGTCGCTAACATGGTGTTAGCATTACAGCATGCTAACAATATGCTAGGTAAAGTGAGCTAAAGCAACTCTGGCCTGCTCACCAGGGTCGCTAACATGGTGTTAGAATTACAGCATGCTTACAATACGCTGGGTAAAGTGAGCTAAAGCAACTCTGGCCCGCTCATCAGGGTAGATAACGTGGTGTTAGCATTATGGCACACTTACTATACATTGGTTATGCCAGCTAAACTGACTCTGACCTGCTTACCTGGGTCGCTAACATGGTGTTAGGATTATGCCAGCTAAACCAACTCTGGCCCGCTCACCAGGGTCGCTAACATGGTGTTATCATTTTGGCACACTAACAATACGTTGGTTATGCCAGCTAAACCAACTCTGGCCCGCTCACCAGGGTCGCTAACATGGTGTTATCATTTTGGCACACTAACAATATGTTGGTTATGCCAGCTAAACTGACTCTGGCCTGCTTACCTGGGTTGCTAACATGGTGTTAGCATTACAGCATGCTAACAATACGCTGGGTAAAGTGAGCTAAGCCGCTCAACAGGGTCAATAATGTGGTTTTAGCATTACGGCACACTTGCTATACGTTGGTTATGCCAGCTAAACCAACACTGACCAGCTTAGCAGGGTCGCTAAGATGTAGTTATCATTACAGCCTGCTAATGCAGTGTTAGCATTACAGCACACTAACAATAGGCTATGTTGGTTAAGTCATTTAAACCAACTCTGAGCCCGCTCACCAGGGTTGCTAACATGGTGTTAGCATTACAGCCTGCTAACACGGTGTTAGCATTATGGCACGCTAACAACACGTTTGTTAAGCCATCTAAACCAACTCTGGCCTGCTCACTAGGGTCGCTAACATGGTATTAGCATTACAGCATGCTAACGTGGTGTTAGCATTCCAGCACGCTTACAATATGTTGGTCATATAAGTCATCTAAACGGACTCTATTTCACCTGAGTTAAAATAGCTGATTAATGTTACGACATTTTACGTTTTAATAAAACAGACTTACTCACTCTATTGCATTTAATTTCTCCATCTAATTTTCTAGGAGTATTTTAAATCTATATTTTATTAGACATCAAAAATAAGGCTAAACCCAAATCTTAAAAGTAATTTTTTTTGTTAAAATCAAGTGATATTACAAAAAAACAGTTAAATTAACTTGCTTAATGAATATATGTAAATTCAACTTATTCAAGGCTTACAGTGAACTATTCTCCAGCCCTTACATCTAGTAACAGGAGTGTCTGGAGGTCTTGTTTCTCAGAGTGGATTTTTATGCTTTGAGCAATGCCAGCCCTCCACTGTGCTCAGCATATGACCCGCCAGATTCTCACATTTCTACATATTTCCGCTTCCATCTGGAGGAAAATATTACCACACATCCACTGCGCAAGAACAACTTGAATAAACATGAGATATTTATAATTTTGCTCAGTATCCAAACCCTCCTCCCTCACTGTAAACCCAGAAGTTGTTTGAACTCAAATAAATTAAGTCTGGTTTACACAAAATTGGAGATTTCTAAACAATACTCAACTTTTTTGAGTTGTGGGCACATATATACATTAAAACTGAGATCTTTGAGTTGAACCAACTTATAATAACTGAGTTTAGTCTGTTGCCATTAACAGCTTCTTTTCCATTGGCTTCTGTCACAATCTATTTGCATACTGGGTGTGTCCAACAGTTACTGACACTCACCATCAGTGTGTAGTGATTCACCCGGGGCTACCTTAGGTAAACTTGTAGATCACAGATTATTATTAAATACTTGCTCTCTGTGTTGTAGCTGTAGAACAAGCATCATTTACTGAGCTGCAGTAACTCTGTGTTTTTGCGGTGCTCTCAGTACTTTTAGTTGTTTACTGTTTTCTTTCATCTACTTTTCTATGTGTATTTAAAACAAATAGTTGAATGAAACCAGAAAGAAGACTAAATACAAGTTCAGGAAAATATTAATTTAAAATATGTTTGTGTATGTATTTGTTAAGTTCACTGTACTTAAAAAATATTTTACATGAACTTAAAATTTATTAGGTAATCAGTTACGACAAAAGTTTTGAGTTCAGTCAACTTATCGGGTTTTACAGTGCTCCCATACTACATTACATTTCCTCAAATATGAGGGTGAATTCACATTCAGCACGCATACACTGCCTTCACTGCCTCAGAATGTGATCTAACTCTAATAAAAACTCATCAGACTCATCTGGGTTGTAAATTACTTTTTCTCAGACTGTTCCAGATCATATTTCTTGATGCAAACTGATCTGATGTTTAAGTCAGTCACTTTCTTTAACTTTCTACACTGACTCTACAAAGTTTGTACCCTTGAGTTATAGCGTGCTCATTGCTACCTTACACCCCTGTCAACAGTCTATTTTCACGCCGTACGCACAGGCTCTTACAATAGCGCCAGAGTTTGAGGAATAAATCTACACTGATGGGCGTGGTGGTCTAGAAGTGAGGTGTGTTCAGGTAAATTTACAGGCTGTTGGTATTTTGGCGGCAGAAAACCTAGGTGCGCCACTGACTGAAATGAACCCAGACAACAGTCAATCATCATTCAAGTCCATTTCGATAGGTGCACCATGCACACTTCGTAAACACGCTGCAGAGCACAAACCCAACTTTTAACTCATAAATAAACAGAATAACGAATAAAAAAACACTGCTGTTTCCTTAAATGAGCTGCTGGCATACCTTCACAGCTTGAACGCACAGGTCAGTATCCTCTAAAATGCACAAAAGCACCGCACTGTTAAGATATGAATGCGCCAAAGCCAGAGCGTACCTTCCCCTAAAGGGAATGGCAGGTGACACACTGCTCGGTTTATTTCACATTGCGCCCAAAACACACCCATGATTAATTAAGAGAATTAGTACATGCCTTTTGTGCATTTTGAGCTGAACAAGGTGTTTTTTTGGTGCCCTCACGATAACAAAGACACGCCGTTATACCCCTAAATCCAGCTGCACAATGCACAATTGACCGGTGCGCTATACATCACTAAAATAGGGCCTTTAGTCATTGAGTCCTAAAAGTAGTTACAAAGAACCAAATCAAGCAAATGAGACCAAAACTGAAATTAGACTAAAATTATCCAATTTTACATAACTAAAAGTACACAAAACTCTGCTTTCAGTATCTGGTGTAAACATTTCAGTCTGATTAAACTCAGGACTTTGAAATGTCTATTCCAAAACCTAAACTTAATACTTATACTTTAACCATTCTCTGGTAACACAGCCTATTCACTTAGGCTTAGGGTCATTGTCTTGCTGAGTGACCCACATTTGTTCTCTTGAGAATCACTTTCCTTAAGAATTTTTTGAGCTCTTTCTGCCAAGTTCTTGGACCAATTCTGTTCGAGCTTATAAGAAATGTGGTGTTTTTCACTGAACCAGCACTATAATAGGTGATCATGAAAAAATAAAATAAAATGCTTCTATTGAGAACTTTTGATTACATTCCTCCCCTGTCTCTCTGTCGCTCTAGGCGTGACTTTAGTTTTCACCCATTCTCGTTTTTCTGCCTGTTCTTGGGCTCTCTATCTCATTTTGAGGGTATTTTTCCCGGCCATGTCCCAATTCACTAGGCGGGGCAGTAATTGTGTATTGGACCAGGACTCTGATAACACGGATTCGATCCCGAATTTCGATTTTTATTTTTTTTCTTTCTTCTTGGGTTTACCTGCTTTGAGATAAGCTGTTCTTCAATTGGTTTTAACAACCCTCTGGGCTGGAGAGCTACTAGTCAGTTTTTTTTTGTGGTCCGCCATGCTATAGAGCCTGTAGGCAGCTTCCTCAACACCCAACAAGCAATTAGGCCATTGGTGCCTTAGATGCCTTGTTTGAAGCTACCTAAGTGCTATTTCTTTACTTGCTGGTTCAGGAGGTCAACCTGAAAAGCTTCTTCCCTTGTAAAGACAATATCTATCCTTTGGTTCAAAATTTGAAGGTATCACATTTTTTGAAAGTCGTGCAATATCTACAGGGTATGATATACAGCGAAAGATTTCTTGCTTATTGCTCTGAAATGAGATTTAAGAGAGGTCATGGTTAAATAGATTCCTAAATGAATCCCTATTGTATTTCTGAATAACTCCTTGTTCTTCGGTCCGTAGCAGCATCAGCCAAGAAACTTCAGCTTAATGACTCCCATGGACAGTGCCATGTGGCTTTTCCAGCAATTATTTTTAAAAATTTTTGCTGAAACATTAAAGTTCTGTAGAAGAATTTACACATAAACCTACATACAGACCTTCAGAGTTGGTTTCACAGACAGGGATTAAGTCCCCAGGCCTGATTTTCAGGATCTATAGTGCATTAGTCAATTACGCATAGAGCAGCTTCATTTAGGGCGTGTCATTGTGTATTTGGTATCGTGAGAGCGAAAAAATATCCTTGCCCGGCTCAAAACGTGCAAAAGACATGTTCTAACTCTCTTAATTAATCACAGGTGTGTTTTGGGTTTGAAATTTGTCATTCCCTTTAAAATCCAGGAGCGCTCTGACTTTGGCGTGTTGATATTTTAACAGGGTGGTGCTTTTGCACATATCAGCAGAGGATAAGTGACCTGATTTTGATTCGGTTTATTGTTGATGTAACCCAATATGAATCTCTAAAGAGTTGGACTCCAGCAATCCACAGTCTAACAGTTTGTGTATAATGGAGGAAATTCAAAAAAGCAGTGGTCAGCCAACAAAGATCACACACAGAACAATATGTGTACACAAAGAGCTTAGAGAATTCTTAAGGAAAATGTCAGGCCACTGGTCTGTAAGCTGAATCTCAAGAGAACATGGGTCACACAGCAAGACAATGACCCTAACATTTGTTAACTGAGTAAACTACAGGATGTTCAGCTTTTAAAGGTCCATATTAATGACTGTAATTAGTTTTATATAGATTCAGTATGCAGAGTGTGCAAAAGTCTCATATTAATAACTGTAAATAGTTTAATCCAGTATGAATCTGCAGGATGTGCAGTTTTTACAGTCTGGCAGTAATAATTGTGCTGTGATTAATCCAGTATGAATCCACAGAGTGTGCACATTTTGAAAGTCTTATATTAATGAGTGTGAATAGTTTTAATCCAGTATGAATCTGCAGAGTGTGCATTTTTTTACAGTCTGACAGTAATAACTGTGCTGTGATTAATCCAGTATGAATCTGCAGAGGGCACAATTTTTTAAAAGTCTCATATTAAGGACTGTGAATAGTTTCAATCCAGTATGAATCTATAGAGTGTGCAGTTTTTACAGTCTGACAGTAATAACTGTGACTTGACTTGGCTTTAAACCCAGAATTAATCTGCAGTAAAAGGAAAAAAACTGTGCTGTGATTTAATCCAGTATGAATCTACAGAGTGTGCACATTTTGAAAGTCTCATATTAATGATGGTGAAAAGTTTAACTCCAGTATGAATCTGCAGAGTGTGCATTTTGTTTTACAGTCTAACAGTAATAACTGTGCTGTGATTAATCCAGTATGAATCCAAAGAGTGTGCACATTTTGAAAGTCTCATACTAAGGACTGTGAATAGTTTAAATCCAGTATGAATCTGCAGAATGTGCAGTTTTTACAGTCTGACAGTAATAACTGTGACTTGACTTAAACCCAGAATTAATCTGCAGTAAAAGGAAAAAAAACTGCTGTGATTTAATCCAGTATGAATCTACAGTGTGCAAATCTTTAAAGTCCCATATTAATAACTGTAAATAGTTTCAATCCAGCATGAATCTGCAGAGTGTGCAGTTTTTACAGTCTGACAGTAACTGTGCTGTGATTTAAATCCAATATAAATCTACAGTCTAACCAGTTTTTACAGAGTGACTAATTCTGACAGTGATTTGATAGAGAGAGAAAGAAAGAAAGAAAGAAAGAAAGAAAGAAAGAAAGAAAGAAAGAAAGAAAGAAAGAAAGAAAGAAAGAAAATGTCAATTCTGCTTCAGTGGTGTTTGGAGACATATCTGTTGTTTGTTCTTGTTAGGAGGAGTATTTACGTGGCAGCTCAGAGACAAGAAGTAGACAGTGCAGCACCTGTACCAACACAACTCATCTCTGAGGAGAAAACACACAGTGAGAGCCAGACTGTCCAGCAGCTTCCACCAACTGCTCATCCCCATTAACATCACCTCTATTCTGGACTCTCTCCAGCCCCCTCATCAGCAGTGGAAGTGCCCAATGTGACCATCTGTTAGCAGAAGAAGCAGAACTGGCGGTTAGTGCTCTCCTGAAACGGTGTTGAGTTGTGCAATTATGTTATATCAGCAGTAATTTGATGATAACAGTTGGCTGGCTTCATGTGACTCAGAGGAAGAGGTGATGAGTTAGTCCAAGCTACTGTATTTCAACTGGAAATGACCAAAAATATAGGAATAATTGGATAAAATGATTTTTTTATATTTTATTTTATTTTATTAAAAAGATACTTTAAAAACGTATTCTACAGAGTACTACAAGGAATATTCTATTCTTTTACCTTTTGTCTATTTCTTTACCAAATAAAAGGCTAAAGCACTAAAGTCAAAACTATTAAATTCTTCAAACTTAGAATGTCCCGCTAATTTCTCTTAATTCTTCCTTGGTTTCTAAATGAAATGTAAAATTTACTGATGGTCAGTGATGGTTTGGAGAGACATGTCTCACCATCTGCTGGTGTTGATCCACTGGGTTTTATCAAGCACTTCATGCTTCCCTCTGCTACTGACAACTTTTATGGAGATGCAGATTTCATTTTCCAGCAGGACTTGGCACACTGCCCACACTACTAAACTGGTGTTAAATAATATTCATTTTTTCTGAGACACTGATTTTTGGGTTTTTATTGGCTGTAAGCCACAATCAACAATAAAAGACACACTTAAACACTTAAAATAGATCACTCTGTGTGTAACACATCTATATTCTATGTTCTATTTTTTGAGATGCTCTAGTACAGTACATTGACCACAAGTGTTAGAAAAGCCTGTTACCCTCTTACTGTACTTAAGTTGCACTTTCCTCTCTCCAGACTCTCCTGACCCACTTTAGTTCACTTACTACTATCTTAATAGGGCACTAGATGGTATTCCTGCCATATTCCTAGATGTATATACTGTCCTAGAACACGTACAGTAGGACACTATTTATAGATGGAAGCTCAGCATTTAACACTGTTGCTCCTGCCCTTAAATGCAGAAATCTGGGCTTAAGCTGTGTCATCTGCCACTCGGTAATGGGTTTCCTGACCTCAGGTGGTGAAACTTTGCTATGAGCTCTGAGAGCTTGCCAGGCATTTTATTCTAGAATCTACAGTGAGATCCTGGAGGAGAAAAAAATGAGCAGAACTCCCAGACTCCAACGCAAGCCCTGAGGGAACACTTCATGATCAATTTACATACTGCTACCCGATGACTTTCTGCAAGTCATGGGGTAAGAGTAAGATAGCATGGCAAGAGGATGGTCTATTTTTCATCACAGCTTTGTAGAAAGTACCCTCACTAGAAGATTCACTGTTTGCTGCAGGCGATGACAGAACTACCAGACAAAAGATTGTGGCAAAGGCAAAGTGTTACCATCAGTCAGTGACATTCACACCGTTTGCTGGAACGATAAAGCCAAGGCCATCACTCAGCACTCCAACCCATTCCCTATTATTTTTTTGCAGAGGGCCTCCAGGGTTCGGAGGTATTTTAAGGTTGTCGTGTTGCAGAGCTTGTTTGAGGTCTGTCCACAAATTTGGGACCAAAGTGCAGAGCCCTCACGCAATGCAGGTGCAGTTCCAGCAAGAGAACCGATCTCATCTCTCACCCTGAGGTAAGGAGATACTCTGACCAGACTGACCTTCTTGGACCAGACTGTAGTCACATTAACTTCCCTCAACATGCCTTTTGCAATCATTTAGTCCTCTTGAGCAATGCTAAAATCACTATTACAAACTGTACAGTGGGCAAGACCAAGACAGCAAGTCTTTGTGATGTATCAAGAGCCACTGTATCCAGGGTAATGTCAGCTTACCACCAAGAAGGACGAACCACATACAACAGGATTAACCGTGGATGCAAGAGGAAGAACATAAAACCACGAATGCCCAGTTCACCTCAACTCTCCTGTTTCCACCAGAACTAAGTTATTATGGTCTAAAACCAGGTGTTTCAGTTTCATTGTCCAACCCCTGTACTTATCAGTTCCTAAGTGCACGCAGATTTGCACGTTCTCTTCTACTTTTTTTATGAGCTAGGAACCAACCTGTTTAATAGAATATTCTGCTGCTTCTTCATGATGCCTCAAGATGCAACAACTGTGGGGTGTTCTCTTCTGCCCCTACCAGAGCCCAGAAACCTCCTCTTAAGTGCATCTGTGTGCACTTAAGAACTGATAAGTACCTAATCCTGAAGACTGAAGAGGAATGCCAAGTTCCACAGATCCACTTTGGATCTCCACCAAGGCTACCTTTTGGTGGCATTGCAAACAGACAGCCATCACAATCTCAACGCCTTTATCACTCAAACGGGATCTTCAGGTACAAAAGCATTGCTTTTTGTCTAAGCTTGGCCCCCTGGCTTTTTTCAGAAGATGGTGACCTCCATCCTCATGGGCATTCTGGGTGCAGACATGTATCTTGATGACACTGTGGTTTACAGAACCACCAAAGAGCACCGTGGTAAGACTTCCCCTGCAGTAGCGAAATCACAACCTAATCCTAATCAATGTCACAGGTTCTGTCAAAGTGTTTAAAGAGAATGGCAAAGGGGTCGAATATTGCACTGTGTTCACCATGGGCTGGTGAAGTTAATCTCTGAACCAACGGCATCCAGCTGGGTAAAACCCAAACCACTGAAAAGGTAAAGGCCCCATGCTGTGTCACATGGTATTTGAACCTGAGACCTGCTTTGTTGCCATGTCTCTCTGGCAGATGGAGTGAGCCGACAATATCGATCTCTGTAGTGGAGGGCGATTTATAGTGGCTTGTGCAGGAAGAACCGTTGATAGGTGTCCAGGTTCAGTACTGAGATCACAGCAACAGTGTTAAAGAGGAGAGGCAGCGTAATGTCATTAATGACTCTGGGGACTTTGTGGACACCAGTGATTAGAGGTTTCTGGGCTCTGGTAAGGGCAGAAGAGAACACTCCACAGTTGTTGCATTTTTCTTCGTATCGTGGAGCAATTGCCTGATCTAGGTCTGTATGTCTGGGGACCTCAGTTCCCTTTATAAAGAAAGCAAACCATCTCCTGCCCTGCTTCTGATGCCATTGTCAACCAGGTCCAGCAAACCCCTTACATCTGCTACAGAATGCTGAATGCTAAGATGTGTTATATAATAGGTATATAACTGCCTGGCCTTAGTGTTGTAGGCTATAAGAGCAAGTTACTATGTGTTGATTAGTGTGGCTATATGCTAGCTGGGCTTTATCCCATTTTCTCCCCAATTTACATGGCCAATTACCCAACCCATTCATTAAGACTCCCCCTATCACTAGTAATGCCCCAACCTCAGGAGGGTGAAGACTAGCAAATGCCTCCTCCGACACATGTGAAGTCAGCCACCGCCTCTTTTCGAACTGCCGAGCAGCCAGCACGTCTGAGGAAAGTGCAGCAACTCGGTTCCGATACATCAGCTCACAGACGCTTTGTGCTGATCGACATCACCCTAGGACTGATGTGGGGAGAGAGTTCCATCTACCCACCCAGAGAGAGCAAGGCCACTTGTGCTCTCTCAGGGCTTTGGCAGCTGATGGCAAGCTACATAAATAAAGCAGTTCTAAACTGCTTTGCTTGGGTGGGCATTAGAGCATAATGGGTGGGCATGATAGTTATACTGTATGTCTTCAAACTTCAGGCAAAATAATTGAAGAGTACACTTTTATTATGTAAATTAATAAAGATGATCTAATTGTAATAAATTTAATACCCCACCTTGGTTAAATTACAAATATACTGATAGAACAACTCTGTTATGTGAAAAGGTGTCTAGTCATAGGCTGAGAATATAATATTCAAAAGTGGAAATAGAAATAAGTGATTAGTATAGTATGATTAGTAAATTAATGTGTTTTCTGACATATTTTTCACCTGAATTGCAACAGAATTTCTCTTTTTACAGATTGTTTTTACATTATAAACCTCTTTTAATACTGACAAAAGGAAGAAATTATTTACAAAAAGAAATAAGGAAGACATCTACTGTACTTTAATGGAAAAATCTAGTTAAGGATTGTAGGATTTTCCAGTTGATGTAATGGAAAATGTACGTGTACAATTCAGTTTTTTTTTTTTTTACATTTGTACAGTATAACAAATAATGTACAGATTACAAGTGCACATAAATAAACAGGTATCTATTTTCAATTAACTACTACACTACTATCTAATAGGGGTGTCACGATCTCGATATTTTATCGAAATCGAATCGAAATGAGGTCATGGTCTCGAGTATCGAAGTCAAAAAGAGGATCGACGATCCCTCCCGCGCGTGCTACGCAAATAGCGCAGCGCGCTACGCAAATGGCGCGGCACCAACACAGCGCATCCTATTCATTTAAATAGAGAGAAACGCTGCATGAGCGCAGCCCCGCCCTCAGTTCTGCTGTGTGAGAGACAGCTGCCTTTCAACCACGGAGGAGAAACTGAAAACGGATTTATAGAAATATAGACAGGGCTCTCAAGTTTTGAGTGTCGGCGGGAGTGTGATCACTGTTTTTTATCTGTCCAACGGGGGAGGGGGGGCGGGGGTTGGGCGCGCAGGTTTTGTATCTGTATCTAACGGAGGGGTGGGTGCGCGCAGGTGAGAGCGTGTGAACTCGCTGAAATGCGTGTCAGTGTGACTTGAGAACACTGACTATAGATCACAGTGAGGTGGATTAAAAATCTTAAACTTATAATTGACTACACCTGTTGCTTTCCATTGAATTAAAAAAACATCTTTCTCTCAGATAAAGTAAACACAAGCGTGTTTCTGACTAAAATAAAAGCTTTTCAGGAGAGATATAAGTTATGTGTAAATATTTATAAGACAATACCTGACAAAATCTGTTTTAATGACGTTAATAAACATCACTGTGACAGCGCTAGTCACAGTTTCACCACATCACTTATCTAACCAGCCTGTACTGATTTCTGCCCCCCAATAATGCTTTCAATTACCTCTAATAGCCTTTAATAGTCTTCATTAGCCTTTAAAAGACTTACCTGGCGGCCGTGGTGTGTCCACTAAACTCCGTAGTTATAAACATCCTGAGGTTAGCAGCGCGCTAACTGACCTGTTTATAATGTAATCCGAGCAGTGACTCCGTGTCGGCTGTTCTAACCTGCTGCTGTTAGCTGCTTGGGCTGAAAGATGAACTGTAGTGAGCTGTATTATCCGGTTAGTGGGGTTAAAACCTTTATTTGTTTACAGAAACAGTAAAAACGGACTGGCTGAGCCCTGTAGCCCGTGGCTGGGCTGTACTGAAGTAGTGACTGAGTGAAGAGAGCGGGGCTTGTGCTGCTGCTGCAGCTCCGACTAGTGGTTGGATGAAGAACTGCAGCTTCATGTAAGTGAGCAGTTTCACCAGCCATCCACACACAGCTCTGATAAACTGCTTGTTTTAATAGTGCACACTGTTGCTACCAAAAAAAGTCACTAGATGGCATTACCATATATATATCTTAATAAATAATAATAATAATATTTATAATATTTATAATAATAATAATAATAAATATATTATTTAAATTTTATGAGGCATAAAATAATAACAAGAAAAAAAAAAAGGAAATCGAGAATCGAATCGAATCGTGACCCTCAAATCGAAAATGAAATCGAATCGAGGATTTAGAGAATCGTGACACCCCTACTATCTAACTAACTAACTACTACAGGATCAGATTTGTTCCCTCTGATGTACAAAGGAATTTCTAACAGCAATAAGTACAAATTTGTACCATTTAACCAGCCAAAACGTACATTCAGTATTCTGTATCACTGTACTAATAAACAATATATATTTTAATTGCACACTGTTTATTTGAAAGACAGACAATTTTGGATCATCAAGTTTTTGAGCCGTATTTAGTTGATGATGATGTTTATAATCTTTATAATCTTTATTGGCACAAAAACCATGGGTACAAAAAAGGACTTTCACTGAAAGGTACCTTTTTGTACCTCAATATAAGGTACAGCCCCAGCGACAAGCTTTGTACTGTTTTAAGTACAAATCTGTACTTACTTTTCTTAGTGTGTAAACACATATACAAAGCGGCAAAGTGGCTAACATTTGGGGGGGGGGGGCAACGCCCTCTCAGCCCCCCTTTAGAACCAAAACTGACTTCTGCCCAGATAGCGTGAAGAATCAGCAGCATTGGCTGAGATTGGTATTGGGCTGATGGTTTACACTTAACAACCCGAGAATTGGCAAAAGCATCTTGAACCGATTCCCATATTATACTCAGCAACCGGTGTGTTGGCAAACGCAACTTGCGCCGACTCCCATATTATACTCGGCAACCGGGGTATTATATGGCACAACAGCTTTGGCAGATTATAATCAGTGATATTATACTCAGGTATACCCAGGTGTTGGCACAATAGTGGGTCCATATTTGAGAAGTGTTAGTACAAGGTTTAAATCGTTTAAGATATTAAAAAGGGACTTGAATTGACTAAATGGAATGATTTGCTAAATTGGAGACTTTGGAACACTTTGGGAGTTAAAACTGTTGCACCAAGATAAAGGCCACAAGGTGCTGTATCTTTTTTTTTATTTTATGTGATAATGTCTTCACATGTGGCTGAATGAAATGGGGTCTTACACGTCATCCTATTGGTCCATTAGCGTACAAACACATGTGTCTGAAATACCCCTCCCCTTTCACACCTCAGTCGAATCTGTCTGCCTCTCTCTCTCTCTCTCTCTGTCTCTCGCGCTCCCTCCCTCTCTCTCTCTCTTTCGCTCTGGCTGCTGCAGTAGTGCTGAGAGCTGGATGCTGCAGCAGCTCAACGCTCCTGATCCAGCCGCCGTGCAGCGAGCACCGGAGCACACACTACTTTCTACTCCACAGGATGTGAGATCAGGTAGGACACTTCATTTCTCTCCTCATCCCTCCATCACCGGGGCAACCCATCATCTGCCATCCTGCTGCTGCCTGGGTAATGAGAATGAGGGGGGGTTCAGCTACAGGCGATTTCCCTCCACATGCTGGGTTACGCATGAATTTACGCTTTAAACTCTGAGCTGAGGCTTAAAACCCAATCAAATTTATATTGTTTCATATTTAAATTGGTGATTAAGTGAAGAAAAGAATTTACAGTATTAAAAAAAGGGTACAGTGGAGTAGAGTGGAGGTAAACAGCTGCCATTAATCTGGTATTAATTTCAGATTTACTTAAATTGTAGTTGTAACACTTGTTTTGATAAAGTAACTATAAATCATTTTGATGTGAATTAAAGTGAATAAGTGCTTTATTATTCCACACACTAATGCATTATACTGTATATACACTGTATATAATACAAGACTACCTATTTATTACAATATATACTGTACTGTACACCCACTTTATATACACACGTTTTACTTATTCTCTACATTGTGTGATAGTTCTACAGTTCTACAGCTTTGAAAAAAAATTAAGAGACTACTTAAATTTCTGAATCAGTTTCTCAAATTCTGATATTTATAGGTATATAGGTTTGAGTGAAATGAACATTATTGTTTTATTCTGTATACTAGGTTTTTTTTCTATAAACATCTCTCCCAAATTCCAAATAAAAATATTTAGGGCATTTTTGCAGAAAATGAGAAATGGCTGAAATACCAAAAAAACATGCAGAGCTTTTAGACCTTAAATAATGCGAGGAAAACAATGCAAAGTTCATATTCATAAAGTTTTAAGAGTTCAGAAATCAATATTTGGTGGAATAACCCTGGTTTTTAATCACAGTTTTCATGCATCTTGGCATGTTCTCCTCCACCAGTCTTACACACTGCTTTTGGATGACTTTATGCCTTTACTCCTGGTGCAAAAAAGTCAAGCAGTTCAGCTTGGTTTGATGGCTTGTGATCATGCATCTTCCTCTTGATTATATTCCAGAGGCTTTTAATTTGGTAAAATCAAAGAAACTCATCATTTTTAAGTGGTCTTTTATTTTTTTTCCTGAGCTGTATGATTGCAGACTGTAGTCCTCCTGTAGTTATTTCTCTCTGCATGTTTTACTATCCTCCTTTTGCCCTGTTCTGCAATGGTTAGGATATGGTACAGTGATATAGTGACACTGAGGTGTTTAAAAACACCAGCAGCACTGCTGTATCTGATCCACTCATACCAGCACAACCACACAACTGGTCCTGTGTGGTCTGACCAATGAAGAAGGTTAAAAAAAGATAAAGATAAAAAATGATGCAAAGAAACTGAAGGTCTGGAGTCACCAATAATTACAGACTTCAAAGTGCTTCTGTATGCACAAAGGAGCTGATGAGATATTTCCATTTATGAAATAGGTACTTATTAATGTGAGGAATGAATATTTGAACTCTTATAACCTATGGGTTCCTTGGGATCCTTAGAGTCTTAATGGCTTGAGGCATCATCTAATGGTTTGTGGTGGTGCTGCCGCTCTGAAATGAGTTTATCTACAGCAGTTGTTTAAAACATCCTATCCATGCCAATAAGCTGGACCCCACAGAACCATCACAGAGCATGTGTTACAGTATTTAGGTGGTGGGTTATTATTCTCAGCACTGTAGTGATGCTGACATGGTGGTGGTGGTGTGCTAGTAGTGTGTGTTGTGCAGGTATAAGGGTGGATCTGATACAGCAGTGCTGCTGGAGTTTTTAAACACTGTGTTCACTCATTGTCTATTAGACACTCCTATCTAGCTGCTCTAACCGGATAGGCAGAAGCTCATCTGTTTCTGCTCAGTTTGTGTTGGTCAAACTCTTGTTCTTCAACAGTGCTCAGAAGATGCTACCCACAGGATCCTGCTCACAGTACACTGCTGGCTCATGGATTATTCTCCAATAGTCTAATAGTGACACCTCAGTGTCTTGCATCAAAGATTTGAGAAGAGAATCAAAGATTCGAGAAGATTTGAGAGGAGAAGAAAATTCAAAAAGAGAAAAGTTTTGATAAAATTTGAGAAGAGAAGCAAATATTTAAAAAGAATATAAAAGAATTGAAAAGAAAATCAAAGATTTTAGAATTTGGGAAGATTTTAGAAGAGAATCAAAGATTCGTAAAAAAAATTGATAAGAGAATCAAAGATTTGAGAAGATTTAAGAAGAAAAGCAAAAATTTAAAAAGAGAATCAATCAATCAATCATTTGAGAGAAGCAAAATTTGAGAAGAAAATCAAAGATTCAAAAAGAATATAAAAGACTTGAAAAGAGAATCAAAGATTTTAGAAGAAAAACAAATATTTAAGACGATTTTAGAAGAGAATCAGAAATTCAAGAAGATTTTAGAAGGGAATCAAAGATTTGAGAAGAGAATCAAATATTTTAGAATATTTTAGAAGAGAATCAAATGTTTTAGAAAAAAAATAAACATTTTAGACACTTAGAAGAGAATCAAAGACTTGAAAAGAGAATCAAAGATTTTAAAAGAAAAGCAAATATTTGAGAAGATTTGAGAAGAGAATCAAATATTTTAGACCAGTTTAGAAGAAATTAAAAGTTTCAAGAAGAGAATCAAAGATTTGAGAAGAAAATCAATGATTTAAAAAGATTTTAGAAGAGAATCAAAGATTTGAGAAGAGAATTAACGATTCAAAAACATTTGAGCAGTAAGATTTAAAATGAGAATTAAAGATTTGAGAATATTTAAGAAGAGAAGCACAATTTTGAGAAGAAAAGCAAAGAATTGCAAACATTTTAAACAAGAAGCAAAGATTCAAAAAGAATATGAAACACTTAAAAACAGAATCAAAGGTTTTAGAAGAAAATCAAATATTTTAGACCATTTTAGAGGAGAATAAAAGATTCTAGAAGAGAAGCAAATATTTGAGAAGAAAATCAATGATTTAAAAAGATTTTAAAAAAGAATAAAAGATTCGAGAAGTGAATCAACGATTCAAGAAGATTTGAAAAGTAAAGATTTGTAAAGAGAATTAAAGGTTTGAGAAGATTTGAGAAGAGAAGTACAATTTTGAGAAGAAAGATTCGCAAAGATTTGACCATTTTAGAAGAGAATCAAAGATTTAAGAAGAGACTCAAAGATTTTAGAATAAGAGGATAAAAGAGAAGACATGAGATAAGAAAATAATTTTAAATAAATTACAGCATCTGATGAATTGTGTGGTGAGCTGAACTGTGAGCTGAACCCACAACTGTGATATATATATATATATATATATATATATATATATATATATATATATATATATATATATATATTTACAGTATTTATTATATGATGGACTGCTTCTCTCAGGCTAGTACTGACACTTTTGATGTTTATTATATGATAAATAACCCATAACCCTGCTGATTTATTACATGTGGAGTTTACTGTGTGTTTGTGTTACTGGTGGAGCTGAAGTCTGATTTATTATTAATATAAAGAGCTCCTAGGCTCAGATTTATGACTGACTGTAACGAAAAATCGGCTCTAGTTGAAGAAATAACAATGCACTGCTAAAGTATGGCTCATTCTCTTGACTTGGCTGATTATTCTGGACTGTAAATTACACTGTACCTTTCAGAAATGTCAGTCAGTGAGAAGGTTTAGGTGTAGTTTTGATTTATTTATAAAGATTGATCCTTGAATTGGAAGAATAGGATTATTTTAAGACTGCTTATCACGAGGAGGGAGGTTTTCATTACTGCAATGCAGAAAATCTTATTATACAAACCTACAGCTCATAAAATAGCAGCTTCACTCTCTTCACTAAAGCTAATAAAAGAAAAGAGTACAAAGACAAAAAAGCATAGATGAGAAAAAAAATGACCAAAAAAGACAAAGAAAAGTATAAAAGAGAGGAGATTAGATAAGAAAATAATTTTGAAGAAGAGAGGGTAAGTGATGGCAAGAGAAAAGCGAAGAAGAAGCAAGATTTAAGAAGAAAATCAAACATTTAAAATCGAAGATTTGAGAAGTGAAGCAAAGGTTTGAGAAGAGAATTGAAGGTTCGAGAAGAGAACCAAAGATTTAAGAAAATAATCAAAGATTCAAGAAGAGAAGCAAATATTTGAGAAGATTTGAGAAGAGATTCAAAGATTCAAAACGATTTTAGAAGAGAATCAAAGATTCAAGAAGATTTGAGAGAAACAAAAATTTAACAAGATTTAAGAAAAAAACAAAGATTCAATAAGATTTGAGAAGAGAATCAAAGATTTAATAAGATTTAAAAAGTGAATCAAAGATTTAAGAGGATTTAAGAAGAAAAGCAAAGATTTAATAAGATTTAAGAAGAGAATCAAAGATTCAAGTAGATTTGGTAATAGAATCAAAGATTTAAGTAGATTTGGTAATAGAATCAAAGATTTAAGTAGATTTGATAATACAATCAAATATTTGAGAAGATTTAAAAAGAGAATCAAAGATTTAAGAAGAGAACCAAATATTCAAAATAAATTGAGAAGAGAATCAAAGATTCAAGAAGATTTTAGAAGAAAGGAAAAGATTCTATAGGATTTGAGAAGAGAAGCAAAGATTTGATCATATTTGAGTAGAGAAGCAGAAATTAAAGAAGAAAGAAAATATTTGAGAAGAAAAAATAAAGTAAAGTTTCAAGAAGATTTAAAAAAGAGAAACATAGATTTGAAAAGATTTAAGAAGAGAAGCTTCAAAAAGAGAAGACTCAGTAGAAAAAAATCTTGATATATGAGAAAAAAAAGAAGATAAATTTGAAAACAGAAAATTTTATAGAAGAGAAGATTTAAGAAGTCAGCACAACTTTGGAAAAGTAAGGATTTGAGCAGAGAAGACTGAGAAAAGAGGAGAATATGGTATGTAATATTTGATCATAATTCAGTATTTGCAGTAGAGCAGTAAATCTGTCGGCTGCAGGTCACTGTCTGAAGAACAGAAAGTGGAGACTGGAGATGAAGCGCTGAAGTGCAGACTCTGAGAGAGAACATTAGTGTCTGTGTTTATCTGTCTGTGACTGTCCTGCTGATGTTCTGGTGTCTGCAGGAGTTGTGCAGTAAATAAAGCCGGCTGTCGGGGCTTGTTTTGTTTGCTGTGGGGAAGATGAAGCCGGTCTGATGTCGGATCATTTGTGGGAAAACAAACGTGGATGTTTGAGACAGACTGAAAACCAAATCCATCACAGAACATTATGTAGCAGTGAGGAAGAAAGCTCAGCTGATCTAAGCTGATATCGAATTTACACACATAGACTTTATAAATTCATCTAATCATCTAAACATCTAATGTTCAGTTACTGAAGTGACTGTTTCAACTGTACATGAAAAGCTAGAGCATTGTTTTGAGGATTACTGGATTGTTGGAACAGTGATGCCATTCCCATCATTTCTGCTGTAGACTCAAAACATTTGAGTTTGAGATTAAAAGATAATTATGAGACAAACGACCAACATTTCAGCTTTTATTTCCAAGTATTTAAATCTGAATCTGAAACACAGTTCAGAAGATTCAGCACCTTCTGTCTGAACCCACCCATTTTTCTTATGAGGAAAATTATTGGAACTGATCAACTTAAAGTAAATTAAAGTGAATAAGACTTAATATTTAGTTGCAAATCCTTCGCTTGCAATAACAACATCATGTCTGTGATCCACTGACATCACTAAACTTCTGCATTCTTCTTCTTCTGTGGTGCTTTTCCAGGCTGCAGTGGGTTTAGGGTCATTATCTTACTTCTTTAAGAAGGATCTCCCAATCAGTTTGAGTTCATCTTTTTTTTAAATTAACACACTGCAAAAAACTAAACCTTAGCAAGTTGAATTTTCAAAATTTAAGGCAATAAATCTTAATTTCTTCTCTGATAAGACTTTTTGTCTTACTAAGCATTGTGTAAGTGTTAGATTATTTTGCTTATTTTAGGGATAATTATCTTAATCATTCTTACTTAGAATTTGTACCTTATTTTAAGTAATGTGAACTCAAAATAAGCACAATCAAGCAGCAATCAAATTATTCTGATTCTTGTGTCCAAAAACAGTGACTTTTTTGCTTGATTTAAGTGTTACTTCACTCATTTTGAGACTTCTTTTTTTAAGAAATCTTACTAAGAAAATGTTGCTTAACCCATTGGCAGATTTTTTTGCTTAATATACATATATTTGTCTTAATTTGCATACATTTTTATGTCTAGTTTTTGCCAATGGATTTTTTTGCAGTGCAGACAAAATGTTTCTCCTAAGCTCATTAATGAAACATCAGTGAAGAATAATCAAGACACTACCACCACTGTGTTTCACAGATGAGCTGGTATATTTGAGATCAAGAGCAGATCCTTTCTTTCTCGAAACTTTAGCCCTTCCATCACACTGCTAAATCAAAGTTAATCTTTTTCTCATCAGTCCATAATCAGTCCACAGGCTTTTCTCTGTACTTCTTGGTAAATTCCAGCCTGGTCTTCCTGTTCAACTTGCTAATAGTGGTTTTTAATCTTTCTGGTGAAGCTTCTGTACTTTTGTTCATAAAGTCTTTCGTGAACATTAGATTGCGATACCTTCACTCTTTCTGTTATCTTTCTGTAATGGGATTTACCTTAGTCATCACCTGTTTTTCAGTACACCAGTGACGACTTTCTTCTTGCGGACATGTCAAACAGTATTTCTGGCTGTGAACAATATTTGTGCTCTAATGGTTCTGATTGATTTTCTATCTGCTCTCTTCCAGCTTCACAGTTGCTTGTTTTTTATTCATAGACTCGTCAAGCTCTCTGGTTGTCATGTTGGTTATACTCCTCTAACTATAAATAATGCTCAGTCTGCACAGATAAAACCCAAATCTGAAACTGTGTGTAGAGATTCAGCGCTGTTTATTGTTATTAATGTTCCACATGTTGTCACATGTTCCAATACATTTGCTCATAAGAAAAATGGGTGGGTTCAGGCAGAAGGTGCTGATTCTTCTGAACTGTGCATCAGATCCAGATATACATACCTGGAAATAAAAGCTGAAATGTTGATATTTTGTCTCATATTAACCCTTTAATGTCAAATTCAAATATTTTCAGTCTGCACCAGAAATAATCGGATTGACCCCACTGTTCCAATACTGGTTCTTTTTTGGTTCATTGGTTAAAACCATGAGCCAAGGTCTAAACTGTCACCCTTGCAAGTTCCAAGAGTGAATGGAATAACAGTGACCTACCAGTGGTCACTGAAACTGATCATATACATAATTATTATTATATTATAACAGTAATCCTGATTCATGTGCTCAACACTAAGATTACTGTTTATTAAACATTTATTAAAAACATAAGTTAAATTATCCCACTTTAAAGGACAATACTGGCCTCCCAATGACTAAATCCTCCCCCAGTAAACCAATTTCTGCCCAGACTGCCTTAAAAAAGGAATTGAAAGAGATTTAGTCCAGCATGCTGCCCATCACTCCGGACACGTTAATTCACTCATTTATATTCTGAGGGGCTTCTCTCCGGTGACAAACGGCTTCAACTTTGGCAGCTGATATGGGAGAAATAAATGGGACAAAATTGAACCGTATTCAGGGAATTTGTTCAGATTGTGTTGAAGCGCCATCTCTACAATACAGCCAAAAATCAGAGGTTCAGTGTTGGATGTGTAGAATGATGGACCAAATATTGATCTAGACACTAATCACTCTGGTGAAAAAAAAAATTATATATATATACCGTATTTTTCGGACTATAAGGCGCACCGTATTATAAGACGCACTATCAAAGAACGCCTATTTTCTGCTATTTTTCCATACATAGGGCGCATCGCATTATAAGGCGCGTTAAGTGACACTAGAAAGGGTGCCTATATCAAAGTGAACAGGGGTGGCGCCATGTTTCCCTTCCCCCCACCGGGGGTGGTCGCTTGCCGGTGGAGCGTCTCAGTATATATAAATCTAGCTCTTTCAAAGTCAAACGAGTGCTGGATATTAATCTACACAGATTCCTCTCCTGAAAACTGTTTATTTGGGTGAGTAACGTGCTTCAGTTTATTTACAGTAAGCTTAGATTTCCAGATGTCCACTAAGGCTTGCTGCACCAGCGTTAGCATAGCTATCCGCTAGCACGCTAGCTAGTCACCTAAACTAGTAAAGTTAACCCAAACTTAAACGACAGCGTTACACTGAGTAATCCTGCGTGTTCTGGTAAGACAGTGAGATATTAGCTAGCGATTTGTCCCCCGTAGCTTGTTTTAACACTGTAAACAAGCAGACTACAGGCTGATAAAACTCACCTCTGAGAGAGTTAGCGCTTAGCATCTAGCTAATGCTAGCCAGGCAAAGCAGCACAGACTTACAGGCCGATAACTCACCTCTGAACGGTGAACGCTTAGCGATTAGCATCTAACTCTAATAATACTGCTCCAGCAGTATATTTAGAAAATACTGATCTCTGAACAGTGAAAAAGCTAGCTAGCTAAGCGGTTAGCATCTAGCTAATGCTATTGCTGCTCTGCACGGAGTGTGTGTTTACTGCTCCTTACACCTGACGGGTAAAATTTAGATAATACTGATCTCTGAACAGTGAATAAGCTAGCTAATGCTATTTGCTGCTCCAGCCTCGGAGCTGCACGGCTCTGGACTCTGTATAGCACTGAAACTCTGTATAACGCTGCACGGAGTGTGTGTTTACTGCTCCTTACAACCTGACGAGTAAAATTTAGATAATACTGATCTCAGTGAATAAGCTAGCTAGCTTAGCGGTTAGCATCTAGCTAATGCTATTGCTGCTCAGCCTCGGAGCTGCACGGCTCTGGACTCTGTATAGCACTGAAACTCTCTATAACGCTGCACGGAGTGTGTGTTTACTGCTCCTTACAACCTGACGAGTAAAATCCATACAAAAGGCGCACCGTATTATAAGACGCACTGTCAATTTTTGTGAAAATTAAAAGTTTTTAAGTGCGCCTTATAGTCCGAAAAATACGGTATTCTTAGGTGTACTTAAAATATTAAGAAATGTCTAAGTAGGCTGTTGTAACGAGGAGGAGGCAGGATGTAAACGCAAGTCTTTTTTATTTTCCATATTTAAACTAACAAAGAAAAGAACACTAGGGAATATAAAAAGAAAAGGTAACTAAAACAAAACACTATGAAACAGAGGATAAACTAAAATACTGAACCAAACAAGCAAGCTACGCAAACAAAGAAACAAACTAAATAAAGCAAACCTAAAACACTGAGGACAAACAACACAGCAGGTCTGTGGCTAAACAAAACAGATGAACACAATCTGGACAGAGTAACATGACAAATAGAGACAAAAGATGCGACAAACTACAAAGGAGCACATGGGGTATTTATACACAGGCACACACTAGGGACACCTGTGGAGGTAATGAGGGGGCGGGGTTACAAAGGAGACAGGAGGGGTTACAGATGACAAGGCGGGGCTAAGGCGGAGACATGACCAAAACACAGTAGCACATGGCTGGGAAACATGACAGGTAAACAAAACACGAGAACAGAGGACAGGAGCAGGAAGGAACCAAAAAAGGAAAGACACTGGACAGACACAGGCTAAGGTGTAACATTACCCCCCCTCAACGGCGCCACTACCAGAGGCGCCGAGAGAGAGGGAACAGAAAAACAAAAGACAGGGCTAGACAAGACCTGGGGACGAACACAGGGGCTGGAACAGAGTCAGGAAACTAGACAGGGGGTACTAATTTGGACTGGAACGGAGACTGGACAGGTGGTAGAAACAGAGACTGGACAGAGGGTTGTACATTGGACAAGGACACAGACTGGACAGGGGGCTGAACTAGAGACTGGACATGTGGCTGGACATTGGACAAGGATGCAGACTGTACAGGGGGCTGGACGTTGGGCAGGGATGCAGACAGGTCAGGGGACATGAACAAAGACTGGACAGGGGGCTTAGACTGGACAGGGGACAAGGACTGGACAGAGGGCTGAGACAGGACGGGGGACTTAGACTGGACAAAAGACTGGACAGAGGGCTGAGACTGGACAGGGGACTTAGACTGGACGAAAGACTGAACTAGGGGCTGGACACTTAACATAGACGAAGACTGGACAGGAGGCTGAAACAAAGGTGGAACAGGGCCGAACACAGAACCAGGGGTTGAAACAGACTGGACCAGGGATGCATATGGGGACTGAACAGGGGACCGAGCAAAAGACTGGGCAGTTGACGGGGCAAAATTAGATAAAGGAACAGGGACCATAACTCGGATGGGGACAGAAACCAATACAGTGACTGGGACAGGAACAGAAACACAACTAGACAAGGGCACAGGGACACAGACGGACACAGGAACCACAACTGGGAGAGATACAGGAACAAACAAAACTTGGGGATGCCCAGGACTGGCTAAAGTCTGTGGGGTAGTTAGAGGGGCCAGCCTGGGCACAGTTCTTGGGAAGAGGTCCGGGGGCCTTGGGGCGGGCCTAGGAGCCCGTGACCTGGGAGCAGGCCTGGGGATAGGCCTGGGGGCATACAAAGTTCTGGGAGTGGGCACAGGGTCAGAGGCGGCCGGAGCCGCGGCCGGAGCCGCGGGCACAGGGTCAGAGGCGGCCGGAGCCGCGGGCACAGGGTCAGAGGCGGCCGGAGCCGCGGGCACAGGGTCAGAGGCGGCCGGAGCCGCGGGCACAGGGTCAGAGGCGGCCGGAGCCGCGGGCACAGGGTCAGAGGCGGCCGGAGCCGCGGGCACAGGGTCAGAGGCGGCCGGAGCCGCGGGCACAGGGTCAGAGGCGGCCGGAGCCGCGGGCACAGGGTCAGAGGCGGCCGGAGCCGCGGGCACAGGGTCAGAGGCGGCCGGAGCCGCGGGCACAGGGTCAGAGGCGGCCGGAGCCGCGGGCACAGGGTCAGAGGCGGCCGGAGCCGCGGGCACAGGGTCAGAGGCGGCCGGAGCCGCGGGCACAGGGTCAGAGGCAGTGGGTACCACGTGGGCGGCAGGCACGGCTGGTGCTGGAGCTGAGGCTGGAGCAGTGGGAGCTGCTGGAGCTGGAGCTGAGGCTGGAGCAGCGGGAGCTGCTGGAGCTGAGGCTGGAGCAGCGGGAGCTGCTGGTGCTGGAGCTGGGGCAGCAGGTGCTGGAGCTGGAGCTGAGGCAGCAGGTGCTGGAGCTGAGGCAGCAGGTGCTGGAGCTGGAGCTGAGGCAGCAGGTGCTGGAGCTGGAGCTGAGGCAGCAGGTGCTGGAGCTGGAGCTGAGGCAGCAGGTGCTGGAGCTGGAGCTGAGGCAGCAGGTGCTGGAGCTGGAGCTGAGGCAGCAGGTGCTGGAGCTGGAGCTGAGGCAGCAGGTGCTGGAGCTGGAGCTGAGGCAGCAGGTGCTGGAGCTGGAGCTGAGGCAGCAGGTGCTGGAGCTGGAGCTGAGGCAGCAGGTGCTGGAGCTGGAGCTGAGGCAGCAGGTGCTGGAGCTGGAGCTGAGGCAGCAGGTGCTGGAGCTGGAGCTGAGGCAGCAGGTGCTGGAGCTGGAGCTGGGGCAGCAGGTGCTGGAGCTGGAGCTGGGGCAGCAGGTGCTGGAGCTGGAGCTGGGGCAGCAGGTGCTGGAGCTGGAGCTGGGGCAGCAGGTGCTGGAGCTGGAGCTGGGGCAGCAGGTGCTGGAGCTGGGGCAGCAGGTGCTGGAGCTGGAGCTGGGGCAGCAGGTGCTGGAGCTGGAGCTGGGGCAGCAGGTGCTGGAGCTGGAGCTGGGGCAGCAGGTGCTGGAGCTGGAGCTGGGGCAGCAGGTGCTGGAGCTGGAGCTGGGGCAGCAGGTGCTGGAGCTGAGGCTGAGGCAGTAGGTGCTGGAGCTGAGGCTGAGGCAGTAGGTGCTGGAGCTGAGGCTGAGGCAGCAGGTGCTGGAGCTGGGGCAGCAGGTGCTGGAGTTGGAGCTGAGGCTGGAGCAGCGGGAGCGGCTGGTGCTCTTGAAAATCTGAGCTTCAGTAGCTCAAAGAGTCCCTCCACCGTCTTTGCCTTTTCAGGCCTTTGGTCCGACACAATGTCCGCCCATTGTGAAGCCCTACCCCTCAGTAAAGTCTTGATAAAAAGTACCTTTATAAGTTCTGGAAGGGTAGGGCACAACAAATGGTCGAGGTAGAGGGAGCACTGCATGATGAAGCCCTCACAGGTCCCGTGTTCCCCATCATATTCACCGGGGGAAGACATCAATGAGGGTAATACCAGCGGCTGTCCATCTTGAAGCATGGAAACAAGGCTCTCCAAAAACTCCTGCTGTTCCTGCATCGCCGAATAAAGACTTGCTACATCCTCAGTGGGTCGCATCTTATGTAACGAGGAGGAGGCAGGATGTAAACGCAAGTCTTTTTTATTTTCCATATTTAAACTAACAAAGAAAAGAACACTAGGGAATATAAAAAGAAAAGGTAACTAAAACAAAACACTATGAAACAGAGGATAAACTAAAATACTGAACCAAACAAGCAAGCTACGCAAACAAAGAAACAAACTAAATAAAGCAAACCTAAAACACTGAGGACAAACAACACAGCAGGTCTGTGGCTAAACAAAACAGATGAACACAATCTGGACAGAGTAACATGACAAATAGAGACAAAAGATGCGACAAACTACAAAGGAGCACATGGGGTATTTATACACAGGCACACACTAGGGACACCTGTGGAGGTAATGAGGGGGCGGGGTTACAAAGGAGACAGGAGGGGTTACAGATGACAAGGCGGGGCTAAGGCGGAGACATGACCAAAACACAGTAGCACATGGCTGGGAAACATGACAGGTAAACAAAACACGAGAACAGAGGACAGGAGCAGGAAGGAACCAAAAAAGGAAAGACACTGGACAGACACAGGCTAAGGTGTAACAGCTGTAAATATACTAAAAGATTTAACAGTACATTAAATTATGCTTTCATCAAGTAAACTAAGAAAGTAAACTTAGATCATACTAAAAAGTATAATATAGAGTATATTAAATAAATAGATTACTATGAAGTACACTTTTAGTTCAACGTAATTCAATATACTTCTAAAATACTTCTAAAAATAAATTTCCAATTATATTTTTGTTCATTTTTAGCAAAGTGTGCTAAAAACTCCTGTTACAGTAGTTCACTTACTACAAGTACAATGCATCCTATAACTTTTTAGAAAGTAAATTAAATTAAAATAAATTTGTAACACGCTGAAAATTGTAGGACAATATATTTTATATATATATATATATATATATATATTTACATACCCAACAAAGTATACTAGATACTAGAAGTGTGCTACTTACAAAAGACAGGAACAAGACGTATATTTGTACTCTTATGTAAATATTTCTTAATTTTATATATATACAGGGTTGGACAATAAAACTGAAACACCTGTCATTTTAGTGTGGCAGGTTTCATGGCTAAATTGGAGCAGCCTGGTGGCCAATCTTCATTAATTGCACATTGCACCAGTAAGAGCAGAGTGTGAAGGTTCAATCAGCAGGGTAAGAGCACAGTTTTACTCATAATATTGCACTGCACACAACATTATGTTGTTGTGGTTGTTAGGACTCCTTAGGACAAACACAGAGCTCGCAAGACCTAGCGCAGCAATGCATGCCCAAATCATGATGTTTCCTCCACCATGCTTTACAGTTGGGATGATGTTTTCATGGTGATGTGCTGTGTCTTTTTTTATATCTGTTTAGGAACTAAGCGCATCTCTCTGGGGCTTGGCAGTGCAAACTTGATGAATTAGAAGAAGCCATGCAATCTTAAGGCATGACACTACCTCCACTCTGTTTCACAGATGAGCTGGTATGTTTGGAAGCATGAGCAGATCCTTTCTTTCTCCATAATTTAGCCTTTCCATCACATTAGTAAAGGTTAATCTTTGCCTCATCAGTCTATAATCAGTCCACAGGCTTTTCTCTGTATTTCTGTACTTCTGCATTTACCTTGTTATTAGTGGTTTTCATCTTCTGGTGAATCCTCTGTACTTTTTATACTTTTGTTTTGTCACAGTCTTTCTTCTGTGAACAGTAGATTGTGATTCCTTCAGTCCTGCCCTCTGGAGGTTGTACTGTAACCTCTACCTGTCTACCTGTTCATCACCTGTTATTTACAGTAGTACACCAGTGACGACTTCCTTCTTCAGGACATTCCAAAGTGTTGTTCTGGCTGTGAACAATATTTGTGCTCTAATGGTTCTGACTGATTTTCTCTCTTCCAGCTTCACAGTTGCTTGTTTTTCACCCATAGACTCGTATAGCTCTCTGGTTTTCATGTTGGTTTTACTCCTCTAACTATAAATAATGCACAGTCTGAACAGATAAAACCCAAATCTGAAACTGGGCACTGTTTATTGTTTGAATAATTAATGTATCAGGACACATCTGACAGTCACATATTCCAATACTTTTGCTCATAAGAAAAATGGGTATCACTTTAAAATAAGACTACCTTCATAAAGGGTTTATAGATGTTTTACAATGAGTTTATTAATGGTTACTAATTAGGTTGTAAATGCCTTAAAAATCATTAATAATCAGTTATAACACATACGTAGAAAGGGCAACAATGACCTGTTGTTTGTCAAATAGTGAACCCACAGCCATCTATACTGTTGCCCTTTCTAATTATGTGTTATAACTGGTTATTAATGATTTTAAGGCATTTACAACCTAATTAGTAACCATTAATAAACTAATTGTAAACCATTTATAACCCCTTTATAAAGGTAGTCTTATTTTAAAGTGGTACCGAAAAATGGGTGGGTTCAGACAGAAGCTGATGAATCTTCTGACCTGTGTATCAGATCCAGATGTAAATATCTGGATGATAAAAGATAAAATGTTAAGCTTTTGTCTCCTACTAGTCCTTTAATGTCAAATTCAAATGTTTTCAGTCTACAGCAGAAATAATGGATGGACCTCAGTGAATTAACTGGTGTTTTTAAACACTGTATTGACTCACTGTCCACTCCTACCTAACTGTAGATGTAAAATAGATATACCACAATGTAGAAGTGAAGTCAGAGACAAAAGCTCATTGTGTTGGTCATTTTCTAGTCCTTCATCTAGTCCTTTGTTTAAAATCATGTTAAGTTTAAAGGTCTTGTTCCATTGTTTTTTCATTCATTTTAAAATATCTAGTTTTGGTCCCTAGAATGAAGGAATGCCATGTGAGCTGTTTTTTTGTAAAAAAAAAAAAAGTGCTCTGAGGTTTCTGTTTAGCCCTGCTTTAGATCACTGAATTAGAGGTCTCTGAAGAAAGACAGGATTTGGCTCTTGCTCATGCATATTCATACATGCAAATATATCACCTCTGATTGGCTAACAGCACTGCAGCAGAGAACACCTACCTGCCTTCCCCCCACAGTCAATTTTACAGCTCTAAAACTCAAAGGATTAAATGTTTTAAATGAGAAGATAAAGCACTGAGTTCTAGGTAAAGTTAATCCTTAAACTCCCCCCACCGGCATTGAAATAATTTCTTCCAGCTAAACTAACGCTACTAAACTTTTACATCAGATTTGGTGATTGGGTGCTTGGGCAGTTTCACCACGTCGAAGACCCAGAGTCTATAGAGCTCTATATCGTACCGACGTGAACGGCGCTCACTTTGATTGATGTTTTGTCGAGTTGTGCTGCCTTGTCAAACCGTGCTTCCCTAGTGTATATTTCAGGTCTCTGTTAAATGCGGAATCAACCGGAGATCCGATTTAAACCTATATTTACTTACACAAGAAACAGAAGCTGTAAGTCGAGGTTCAGCGCTTCCTGTGGACGGTCCTGAGCCGAGGTGGGGGAGGCCATGAAGTCACTGGCTGACGTAGACAACCTAACGTCTCTCTGATCAACTCGTATTTCTGAGGATTTTCTAGGATTTACTTGCTACTGCAGACATTGGAGGTTGAGGAACAGTTTCATATGCAGCATGCAAGAAAGAAAAAATGGATTTTAGCAGAATGAGACCTTTAAGTCTAAAAAATATTACTTTTATCAGTGTACTGCAATACAGCTGTACTTGTTGTTTTACTACTGCTGCCATTTTTGTTGTCAATGTTGATGCTGCCATTGTTGTAATAATGCTGTGGCGACATTGTTATGCTAATAATGCTATCTGGAGCAGAACTGACCTGAAATGCACTGAGAGAGAGAGAAGAAGGAGGGCAGGCAGACATTATGGTCTGGCAGGATCTGGAGTATAGATGGGTATGGGGATGTATTGGCTATTAGGAGATGATTAGGTGTATCAGTATAGGCTGTGTTGGCAGGGATACACTGAGGGCAGGCTGAGGCGAGAGGAGAATATGACGGTAATGAAACTCTTTGGCCTGTGGCCCAGTCGGCTCTGAACATCCACTCTTAACCACACCTATGATCACTGCAGAGAGGCTGGGATTAAATATTGCTATGATTCAGAGAAAGGTGACCAATAAGAGGACTAACAGGCAGGTAATGGAGTTTTGGGGGCGAACGATAAAGTGAAAAACGCTCAAACTTGTCTTTTCTGGATCTTTAGCCCTGTTAAACTGATGGACGGTGTTTTTTCTGAAATCAGTGGTATTAATTGGGAGCTGCTGCTGTTACAGTTTTGGCTGTTCTTGGAAGTCTTTACACTAAAAGGAAAAAAGTATTGAGGCCATGGCTCATTCATTGTTTCGTCCTAAATCAGGGGTATTAAAAAGTTTACCTAAATTCCTGGTTATTATCAAGATATTTTTTGGCAAATGTAAGATGAGCCATTGTGTTCTTTTTGGTCAGCAGTGTTTTTGGAACCCAGTCTCTTTTTTCACTCACTTTAATATTATTGAATCATTAAAACTGACCTTATATGAGGCAAGTGAGACCAGCAGGTTTTTAAATGTTGTTCTGGGTTATTTTGTGACCTCCTGGATGAGTTGTTCATGCCCTTTTTGGAGTAATTTTGGAAGGCCAGTCACTTTCACTTTCATCACTTTCACCCGTATAATTCCCTGTAGAAAGCAGTCTGCTGCAGAGAGAGAGAGAGAGAGAGAGAGAGAGAGAGGAAGAAAGGGGAGACAGAAGAAGTGCGACTCATCTGAATATCCTGCTGACCGTCCCGCTGAAAAGGTCACAGAACAATGAAGACCACCAGGCCAGCTATCTCCCGCAGCAGCAGCAGGGGGCTGTCATCCTGATTGTCTGCGCTGTTTTGTAGTTAAGGATTTTTAGGGACACTGAGGTGTGTACTTATTACTAATACTAATTAGTTCTTGAATAGGAACCCTGCTAAAAAGTACAGCTTAAGAGTGTTTTTGCTAACATCTGGTTTTACAGTAGATGATCCAAGCTGGTATTTGATGGTCATGGTGGTTTATAAGCTGATCAACCAGACAAAAACCTTTTCAAAAACCTATTTCATAAAGTAAGCCAGCTAGTTATCCAGGTCTTGACCAATACAGTCCCCAGACAGCATTTTTGGTGCCTTTCTGGTGCATTTTTGTGGCTTGGTGATGCAAGCTTGATGAGTACATATCACACATTACTGAACATGTCTTCTCCTCCTCACTCACATCGCTGTGTTGTCTTTCCCCCATGCTACCTTCCTAACCAGCACTTATACAAAAAACATA
The DNA here is from genome assembly GCF_023375975.1 of Astyanax mexicanus. NCBI lineage: Eukaryota > Metazoa > Chordata > Actinopteri > Characiformes > Acestrorhamphidae > Astyanax > Astyanax mexicanus. The sequence goes on along the minus strand of NC_064423.1, from coordinate 10,643,404 downwards.
CTATTCTATAAACTACAGAAAACATTTCTCCCAAATTCCAAATAAAAATATTGTCATTTAGAGCATTTATTTGCACTAAATCAGCTTTTAGACCTCAAATAATGCAAAGAAAACAAGTTCATACACATAAAGAGTATGAGTCAGAAATCAGTATTTGGTATAATAAACCTGGTTTTTAATCACAGTTTTCATACATCTTGTCATGTTCTTCTCCACCAGTCTTACACACTGCTTTTGGATAACTTTATGCTGCTTTACTCCTGGTGCAAAAATTATTCAAGCAGTTCAGTTTGGTTTGATGGCTTGTGATCATCCATCTTCCTCTTGATTATATTCCAGAGGTTTTCAATTTGGGAAAATAAAAGAAAATCATAATTTTTAAGTGGTCTCTTATTTTTTTTTCTCAGAGCTGTATATGTCTTTTAGTATACAAGGTGTGAAAAAGTGGGTATGAATCTATATAAGAACTTTATTTAGAAATGTTGTTATATTATGTATGCAATATTATTTGTTCCATAATTTGCTATTTACAGTTCTGTATCACGAAATTAAATTTGAGAGAAAGAAAGAGAGAGAGAGAGAATGAAACAGAAAAGAGATATAAGAGACTAAGGGAAATTATGTTACAGTAAGGGAGGAGAGAAGAAAGATAGAACTGGAAAGGAAAGCGAGAGTGAAAAAAGTAAAAAAGAGAGAGTAAATATAAAAATATAGATAAAGAAATATCTTGGAAAAGAAAGGGGGAGAGAGGAAGAAATGGACATAGAGACCGAAAGAGAGAGAGAGAGAGAGAGAGAGATAGAAAGTGAGAGTCTGTTCCCTGCAGTGAAGTGTAAACATAGAAACAAAAGGGTCCAGTCTGGAGATCTCACCCAGACAGAGCTCTGCTCTCCTTATGGAAACACTGTGCTGTGTGTGTGTGTGTGTGTGCGTGTGTGCGTGTGTGTGTGTGTGCGTGTGTGTGTGTGTGTGTGCGTGTGTGTGTGTGTGTGTGTGTACCCATCGCTGAAGTGGTTTCAGCAGATGCTCTTTCTTTAGACCCCTTCACTGGGTGGCAGATGGGCTGTGATCAGTGACATCACACACACACACACACACACACACACACACACACAAACACACACACACACACAGAATCTCAAATCATCAAATTTTACAATTAAAACGTGAATATCTGGATCTGAAACACAGTTCAGAAAATTATGCACCTTCTGCCTGAACCCACCATTTTTCTAATGAGTATTGGAACATGTGACTGTCAGGTGTGTTTTGTTGCTCAGGTGTATCAGAAACATTAGAGCTCAAATAATGTCCATAGCCAGAACTACTGTTTAGAATGTCCTGAAGAAGAAAGTCGTCACTGGTGTACTACTGTAAATAACAGGTAAAGAACAGGTAAAACAAGTAATTCCACAGCAGTTGATGACAGAATGACTGTGAGTGCTATAAATAAAAACCCTAAAACAACTGCTAGTGCATCAGCAACAACCTCCAGAGAACAGAAGTGAAGGAATCACAATCTACTGTTCACAGAAGACTTCATAAACAAAAGTACAGAAGCTTCATGAGCTGAACAGGAAGATCAGGCTTGCTTTTACCAAGAAATACAGAGAAAAGCCTGTGGACTGATTATAGACTGTTGAGACAAATATTCATATTTACCATGTGATAGAAGGGCTAAAGTTTAGAGAAAGAAAGGAACTGCTCATGATCTCAAACACACCAGCTCATCTGTAAAACAGAGTGGAGGTAGTGTCATGGTTTAAGGTTGCATGGCTTATTCTGGGACGGGCTCATTATTCTTTATTGATGTAAATTAAACTCAGAAAATTAAGTGTACAGGAACATTTTGGGCCATATTCTAGCGATCTGGTATCATGAGGGTGCAAAAAATATGCCTTGTGCAGCTCAAAACGTGTGCACTAATTCTCTTAATTAATCATGGGTGTGGTTAATTTTGGGCGTAGCGTGAAATAAACCAATCAGTGAGCCAGTTGTCATTCCCTTTAAGAGGCAGGTGTGCTCTGACTTTGGCCTGTTCGTATCTTAACAGTGCAGCGCTTTTGTGTATATTGAATTACATTAAACGAAAAAAGTGGCATAGTAGTCTATTTTTTTTAAATACACCATATACTATACAAAGTTTACTTTTAAACATTTGATGAAAGCATGATATTAATGTACTTCTAATATATTTTATATACGTAAATAAATCTGTTTGTATATTTTTAGCACACTTAGACATTTCTCAATATGTTTTAAGTACAATAAAGTATATATTTTTTCACCAGGGCAGTCATGATTGAGCTTTTGCTGTGGTTTAACATGGTCAGTAGCGCAGATCTATTTTTCACCACCAAGATAGAAACATGCCAGAAATGTACCTGAACACACCTCACTTCCAGACCACCACGCCCATCAGCGTTAATATATTCCTAAACTCCAATGTTATTTTAATGATGCTTGTTCAAGGCATAAAAATAGACTGTTGATGAGGTGTAAGATAGCAACGAGCATCACGACAGGCCTTTCGCTGGGTGTGCCAAAGGGTGTTTCATTAGTTTTGGAGAGAACTGTTGCTCATATACTTCCTTACACACACACACACACATTCTCATACACACACACACACACACACACAATCACAATTCAATCTATCACTGCATTTAGCTTACATACTTCCTTACACTCTCTTTCACACACACACACACACACACACACTGCACACTGCAGCACATTGTTATCTCCTGAGCCAGTTCGAGCGGTCCCGGATGCGGAGGCTGTGATTGGGCCGTTCATCACAGCAGGCAATTATGAAAATAGTGAAAGTGTCGTCCAGTATTAGAGCTTAAATGATAACGGTGCTGAGGAGCGTTTATCTCCCTCAGCAGAGAACAGGCTGACCAGACCTGCACCATTAAAGAACCCATACACCAAACACACCTAAACTAAACCTGATATTCTCTCTTCTGGTGCACTTAACATTGTTACACTGACTGCTCACATTAACCCTTTCCACCCTTTTTTTTGTTTCAATTTCTAAAAATGCTGAACGTTTTCTGGAGCAGTTAAAAACGTAGCTCACAAGAGCTGGTGATGTAAGAAGTGTGGTTGTGGAACCTTAAAGCTGAGTGGTCATTTTATTGTGCTTATTTAATGATATGTCTGAGCATATAAACCAAAGCAAAAATCTCAAAAGCATAGTTGCTAAGTACATTAACAAGTTTTAGACCTGTTGTTGGAAGCTCTATCTATCTATCTATCTATCTATCTATCTATCTATCTATCTATCTATCTATCTATCTATCTATCTATCTATCTACATTTGAACATAGAAATTTGTGTATAAAACTTCATTATATCATTATTTTTTTTTTTTTCATTTACTTTGGTGAAGAAAAAAATTATTTATTCCTTTTTCAGTATTTAGATTTTTGTTTCTGCCATTCGCAAACAGAAAAAACGTATCATCTCTCAATCACACAAGTTCATATGAGTGCATAAGCAGATGAGCGAATACATTTTTCACTATAGTGCATGGTCAGTGTAAATTTTATCAGTTCACTTTTCTGACTGTTTCAGACTAAATTTGAATATAGAGATCGCTAAAATTGGGCCCTGAGGCACATTTTAGTGTGTATTGACCAGGGCTGGACTGGTAATCTGGCGTACTGAGCAAATGCCGGTGGGCCAACAGTCCTCAGGGGCCGATGCTGATTTTTCCTCTTCCTTTTTTTGCTAAGTGACCGGCCCACAAGTTAGAGGGGGCGACCCATTGGCCAATATTTAAAATAGACAGTGGACTGAACCAATCAGAATATAGAAAGAAAGCGGCCACACTCCTTTCTCTGCGTGGTTTAGCTCTGAGCACATGGGCGACTTCAAACAGTGCACCGGAGAGTGCACACAGGGTCCAGCGCTCATACTGTCTCTCTCTCCCTCCCTTGCTCGCTTAATCTCTCTCTCTGACTATCTCTCTTTTTTTTCTCTGTCTCTCGCTCGCTCTCTCTCTTTTTCTCCCTCGCTCACTCTCTCTGACTGTCTCACTCTTTTTCTAATAATAAAAATATTTTTTCTAATAATAAAAATAATAATAACAATTAACTTCTTATATTTAATATGCTGATGATACATTGTGGTTCTCGGAGAGAGAGAGAGAGAGAGAGAGAGAGAGAGAGAGAGAGAGATGTGGGTAGACTGTGGTGTTTTGAATACGTCACACACAGCATTCTGCAGATCCCCAACACACACAGTGACGAAGCTGGAAGCCACTGTCTCTCTAAGCTGGCATTTAGTGGCAACCTCAGGAGAGAGTCCACGAGTTTCAGAGCTCCAGAGCTTCAGCTCATACCAGAGGTGCTGAGGGGGTCCAGCTGGCTTCGTGTTTCAGGCTCAACCCTTAGAACCCTACGGACAGATTTTCCGTCCAAAATGACACCTTGTGTTCTCAGCTTAATTACTCAGGAATCCCTTCACACATAAACATAATCCATATATGGTTCGAAAGGGCAGAGCTTTTACCTCATAAACACTCTATTCTAACCATTTTTTAAAATATATCTTAGGTTTGAATATATTTAAAGTCTATACATCCAAACATACGTAAAATCTTTTTTACCAAAACACGGCCAGTTCCAGGAAAATATAACAATTCTGCTTCCTTTTACATTTTAAATGATTATATTTTTGAGCAGCCGTATGGCTTCTGGAGTAAAAGAGATCAGGGCATGTGTCTGTCTGATATAATTACTGTGTTATAAGACCTGAAAGAGAAACTGACAAAAACGCCTAGGGTTCAAAGGGTTAAACCTGCCATGTTCAGCTCCTTTCTCTCTGGCTTCTTACTGAGCTTTACGTTTAAAGTCAACCTGATTCAAAATACACTTTTTCAAAAAAAGAAATTTATTTTACCTTTCCTAGTTATTAAAACATTGTCATTCATGTTCACATGGTAACCCAAGATTGAGGTCAGTATCACAGTTCCAGTGCACCACTGCCCAGTGCTGAAGGCCTTTTTCCAAGGCTGTTTCAAGGCATTTGGGGGCCCCAAGCTAATTGGACCCCATCACATACTGTACCATCATCTGAGTTTAGCCAAAAGTGCAGCTACAAATGCAACCAAATAAAACTCAGTTCAGGTAAGTAAACTTAAGGTGAGTAAGGACATGTAAAGTAAATTAAATATTATCAAATATATAAAGAATAGATTGAGAGTTTGGTGTGTTGTTTTACATAATTTTACATAAAGTCAGTTAGACAGTAGCTTTATCCATTATAGTGTTAAAGACAGTGAACAGCTGGTGTGCATGGAAACTGCTGAACATGTTCCAGTCTGGTTATATTCTACTGTTAGTAACTGTTGGGAGGGGCCTCTTTAAGGGCAATTCTGATTAGAGCGTAGATTTTCTGCCCGAACCTGAACTCGGGCCGGGTCGGGCCAAGATTTCCCACCACTTTGATTGGGCCGACTCGGGTCAGCCTCTGTTTTTTAATGCTATTTTTATTTAATATAAAGCTGTGTTTTTTTTAAGAAAAATTCCACAGGTTAGCCTTATTGTTGTTTTTTGTGTTTTGCGCTGATTATGGGAGGGTTGGGCTCGGGCAGAATGTGCACAGGCTTGGGCCGGGTTGGGCCGGATTTTTTTGGGCCGATCTAAGCTCTAATTCTGATAACAGTGTGGTTGTACTTTCCTGCATTGTCCACCAAAGAATTTAAACGGCCTCTCACACAGTTTGCCAGGCAATTGCTTAGTTTGCCTGTCCTGTTGCAACAGGCCTGCTTTTTAGCCTTCTAGCCCATGCTTGATAATAGGAACAGTGACCACTGAAACCTGATTACAAACCTGGTACAAAAGTGCAAACCTTGCATTAGGAAATATCATTTGTTTAGATTTATTAGGAGATCTCTTGGGGGAAATACTGACTTTTTACAGAGAGCTTTCCCTGCACAGAACAGTGTTCTCCTCCTTTTCGCTACATGATTGAGATGCTATCTCATACAGAGTGATGAGGGTAGTGTAGGGTTCACTCAGAGATAAAAGCTTAACTTCGCCTCCTCTTTGCATGACAGAGTCAGCAGTAGTTCCCCAATAAACTGAGGTATGGGTACTGCTGCTATAAGCTCCTGCGCCAGCAATCAGTAATAAAGCAGTAGCAGTGTGGATATCTTACCTTCACTCAATACTATAAAATCCTAAATTAAGGACTCAATGGGCCCTATTGTACACCCTGCGCAAGGCGCATCGAGATGCTCATTCCTATCTTACACTTGTTGACTGTTGTCAGGGTTTTAATGAGTCAGTGGCGCAACTGTATTTCCGACCAGAAGAAATTTCCCTGAACACACCTCACCTCTAGACCACCACACCCATCAGTGTAGATTTATTCCTAAACTCTGATGCTATTTTAATGGTGCGGTTGCAAGGCATGAAAATGACTGTTGACTGGGTGTAAGATAGCAATGAGCATTGTTACGTTCCTTGCGCAGGGTGTATGATAGGAATCTATAAGTGCTCATTCAAACAATGCTTTTTGTTCAAGACCTGTCCATAATTAAAGCCCAATTGTGAATTTGAATAAAACCACCTTAACCTAAAAACCAGGTCAGTCAATCAAAGTAATTGTATTATCACCTTTTGATCAATGCAACAATAAAAATCGAAGCATTGTCCTAGAAATAAAGGGTCCAGATGGGACAGGTCAGCAGCAAAGGGCGTTTGAGCCGAACACAGGTGAGGTAAATCCCAGAAACTGCTGAGCATAAAGAATGTCCTGCTCTCTGAGGTGAACTATCAAAGCGGTGTCTGATAGTGGAACCGTTGCATTATTGAAGCTGATTTATTCGTTACTGGCCCCGAGGGTCCAGGCTTTGAACATGTCAGATGATCGGGGTGGTGGAGGATGTGGGGAGTCAAGAGAAAGAAGGACACAACTGCCAGCAGAAGTTTCAGTTCAAGGGGAAAAAAAGGGTTGCTGGGATTCCCTCGAGGGGTGGAAATGAAAGGACGACCCAGTGGTTCAGGACAAAGTGTGATAGACTGTTGATTTAGGTGGACTTGTATGGTAGCTGGAGGCAATTGTAAAGAAAATACTTCAATAATGTGATTTTAAACATACAAACTGATTGGAATCATGATTTAGTACGGAAGCAGTATCCACAAAAGGCGAAATCTTCGATGAGCAAAGATGTGTAAAAAAATCGATTGAAATGTTTGGTCAGACTCTCCCCATTTTCCTAGTAGGCAGAGGTGGAAAGTAACGAATTACATTAATAATTAATAATTACTCATGTTACTGTAATTTAGTCGATTTTATGAGTAATTACTTAACTAATTACTTAATAAGTAATAATTAAGAAACTAGCAAGAATAGAGCAGCTGAGAGAGATTTTTTGCAAAGAATTTCAGGAACATGTTTTGTATAGCCCATAGACCTATTTTAACTTTTGTACAAAAAAAAAAAAAAAAGAGATTCTGAATTTCTTTGAGTCTCTCTGATTCTGCTATTTATAGGTATATATTTGAGTAAACTGAACATTGTTGTTTTATTCTATAAACTACAGACAACATTTCTCCCAAATTCCAAATAACAATATTGTCATTTACAGCATTTATTTACAGAAAATGAGAAATGGCTGAAATAAAAAAGATGTAGAGCTTTCAGACCTCAAATAATGCAAAGAAAACAAGTTCATATTCATAAAGTTTTAAGAGTTCAGAAATCAATATTTGGTGGAATAATCCAGGTTTTTAATCAGAATTTTCATGCATCTTGGCATCATGTTCTCCTCCACCAGTCTTACACACTGCTTTTGGATAACTTTTTGCCACTTCCTTTAACGAAGGGCAGTTCACTGAAGTTATAAGCCCACCTTACAATGATACAGTAGATTAGACTAAGGATGGCAGTGCGTCTTTTGAAACAGGCCAAACCCCAAGACTTCCATGCTATACGTTAGAGTGTTTTTATGATAAGTGATATAATGAGACCTAATCAATTCAGAAGGATTTACAACCAGTTGGCAAGTTTTAATCTTATAGTCATATGCTTATTTTTTCACATTAGTTTTTCTGCACCTCAGATATTAATGCCTCTTGTCAAAACGTGAGAAATGATGTAGTCTAATGAATAAAATAAATGAAAGCAGGGCATTAGGCAGATGAGTAATGAGAGCAGAAGAAACATTCAGTTTCACACATAGATCAGTGAAGCATACTAATCTTACTGGAGTGTGTCTGATACACTGCTGGGCAAAAAATAAGTTCTGAAATTTAACCTCAATAAGAAAAAGTAATAGTACACAATAATAATATGGAAGATGCACTTTATGTTTAGTAATAAGGTAAAAAAAAATGTAAATGTAAATCACAAAAGGTGATTGTAATCATGGTTTTGTACAAAACAGTATGCACAAAAGACAGAGATTTTGAGATACAAAGATTGGCGAAAGATCTGCAGTTTGTAACAAATGCATAATATCCTCTACAATGCATAATATCATTAAACTATTTAAGAAATCAGTAGATATTTCAGTGTGTAAAGAGAAAATGCACAAGCCTAAACTGATCTCTGAGCCCTTAGATGGCACTGCAACAAGAACCGCCATTCAACTGAAACTGATTATACAATGCCCCTTAAGAAGTGTCTTTGGCTTCTAATAAATTATTTAAAAATATATAAATAAGGACAACAATGCAAAAAAAGAGAAAATCTAAGCTTTAATACAAGTGCCTTTTTTTGGTGGGAAAAAAAAACTAGGGGCAGGGCGCAAAGAGTATGCCTTGCGCAGCTCGAAACTCAAAAAGGTATGTATTAATTCTATTAATTAATAATGGGTGTGTTTTAAGCGTAACATGAAATAAACCAATTAGTGTACCTGTGGTCATTCCCTTTAAGAGGCAGGTGAGCTCTGACTTTGGCGCGTTCGTATCTTAACAGTGCATCGTTTTTGCGTGTCTCAACAGAGTGTACTGATCTGTGCGTTCACACTGCGGAGGTGCACCAGCAGCTCATTTAAGGGAACAGCAACGTTATTTTATGTAAAAGCTGGATTTATGCACTGCAGTGCATATATTTAAGTGTAACAAGCAGGGGTTAACATGCACTGAGCAGCTGACTGTTGACTGTTGTCAGGGTTTTAATCAGTCAGTAGCACACCTGTATTTCCTGCCGTCAAGATAAAAACACGCCAGATATTTACCTGAACACACCTTACTTGTAGACCATCACACCCATCAGTGCAGATTTATTTCTAAACTCTGACACTATTTTAATGGGGTGGGCACAAGGCTTGAAAATAGACTGTTGACGGAGTGTAAGATAGCAATGAGCATTGTGACGCATCTTGCCCAGAAAGAGAGAGAAAGAGAGAGAGAGAGAGAGAGAGGGAGAAAGAGACGTGAGGTATAAGTTTAGGGTACCACTTTAAAATAAGGCTCCCTTAAAAAGGATTTATAAATAGTTCCTAAAGGAGTTTATCAATGGTTATTAATTAGGTTATAACCCATTAATAAGCAGTTACAACACATAAATAGAAAGGGCAGCAGTGGCTTGTCGTTTACCAAATAGTGATAATGTGATTCCACATCCGTTCATACTGTTAAACCTCAGATCTTACTAGATACTTATCTTACTTTTTTCTTATCTTTTTTCTATCAGTCAGCATTAACATTTCTGTCAATAACTTTATTAATTTAACTACAATAACATATTAAATGACTAAACTGACTTCCTGCATTATTTTATTACATATGTTAAAATGTCATTGTCACTGTTGTTCTTTCTATTTATGTGTTCTTGTTTATTAATGTTTTTAAAATATTTATAACTTAATTTGTAACCATTAATAAACTCCTTTATAAACTATTTATAAACCCCTTATAAAGGAGCCTTTTTTTAAAGTTAAGAGTGGTATAAGTGAAGAGTAAGAATTAGTTAGAAGATTATATATCGACGCAGTCCAGTGAAAAACACTTATCTCCAAAACAGCAACTTTATAGGAGAGAGAAAAAACCTTGTAATCTTTCAATGGAATTCAATGTAAAAAGAGTTTATTTCAGGTCATTTTAAAGAGTTTCTATCGGTCCGTTCATCAAGAAATTTTGGCACAAATAAGAAACAGTTTGTCAAAATTGACAAAAATGGAGATAAGTGTTTTTCTTTTGCCAACGACGATATACAATTAAATCAAAATATATAAAAAAGTAGTCTACCTTTCGAACTTAGAAGTAGAGATGCTGTATGTACATCACTAAATACTGATTAAAAAATGCTAAACCTTTACCAACTCTACCATTTAAATTAAAATTTGTAAAATGGAAAAAAAATCAGTAAAAAAAAAACACGTGTTAAAGCTGATGTCGGAACAGTATTTACACCATCACAACAGTACAGTGTCTCACTACAGATAAATATCTCTACACTGTATCTGCAGCATCACCGTGGTGTGCATTTAGTGTTGCTGTGGGATGGGCAGAGCGGGACATCAAATAAACAAGCATGATTGCTGCTCATCTGACAGTAAAAGCCTCTTCAGTGCACTGTCATCAATCAGAGCACACTCACTCCGCTCACTGTCATTCACACTGCCGTTACATAATGCCTCCTGATCACCAGCGGAACTGATGTGTTGTGGAACTGACCGGACAAAGAAAGTGGGCCAAGGTAGACAAACAGACTGACTGACCAGAGACAGTGGTCTAAAAAAGGGGCTTAATAATAATAATAAATTAATAAATTAATAAATTATGTAACAGTAACAAATAGTCTTAAAGGTTAACCCAACTTAGTGTACCCTTGTGAAAAAAGGGAGTATACTTAAGAGCATTAAAAGTGTGTTCAAATTAGGTAAAGAATACTAAAAGTACATTTTCAATTTAATATACTTTATGAAAATACATTAAAAATACTTTCACTGTATTTCTATAAAATGTATTTTTAAGCCACGCTTTAAATTATACATTGTGTTGATAGAAAAAAAGTATATAGTGGCAATAAATACTCTTTTTTAGTAGCATTTAATGTGTACACAATATGTGCATCAATACACAAAGTAGTACATTCACAATATACTTTAAATGTATCGGCCGACCAAAATGATTTTAAAAGGGCATGGACAACTCATCCAGGAGGTCACAAAAGAACCCAGAACAACATTTAAAGAACTACATGCCTCACTTGCCTCAGTCAAGGTCAGTGTTAAATATTTAATAACAAGAAAGAGACTGCTTCACAATGGCCTCCATGGAAGAGTTCCAAGAAAAAACACTGCTGACCTAAAAGAACAAAACAGCCCATCTAACATTTACCAACAAACATCTTAATGATCTCCAGAACTTGGGTAAATATTCTTTAGACTAACGTGACAAAAGTGTAACTTTTTGGAAGGCGTGTGTCCCGTTACATCTGGCGTAAAACTTACACATAATTTCAGAAAAAGAACATCATACTGAATGTGAAACCTGGTGGTGGTAGTATGATGGGGCTGCTTTGCTGCTTCAGGGTCTGGACAACTTGCTGTAATAGATGAAAACAGGAGTTCTGCTGTTTAACAGACAATCCTGAAGGAGAATGTCCAACCATCTGTTTGCGACCTTGAGCTCAGGCATACTTGGGTTTTGTAGCAGGACAATGATCCAAAGCAAACAAACAAGTCCACCTCTGAATGACTTAAGAAAACAGTTAATGCTGGGAAATCCTCCAATATGGCTGAATTAAAATAATTCTGTAAAGAAGAGTGAACCATAATTCCTCCACAGAGATGTGAAAGACTTATTGTCAGTTATCAGTAAAGCTTGATTGCAGTTGTTGTCACCAAGAGTGAGATGTTTTGGAGGCAAACACTGGTTTGGATGTTTTTTTCCCTTTTAATAAAACTCTGCTAATCAATTAACATCCTTCATGATGACTGAGACCAGATAGAGATTCAGCTCTGTCTCTGTGTGTTGAGGAGTCTGATTGCCTGGTGGATGAAGCTGTTGCAGAGTCTGCTAGTGGAGCCTCGGATGCTCCTGTATCTTATGCAGGATGGCATCAGAGTGATGAGTCCCTGTGAGGGGTGGGTGGGGTCGTCCACAATGCTGGTGGCTTTGCAGATGCAGCATGTGGTGTAGATGTCTGTGATGGAGGATAAAGAGACTCTGATGATCTTCTCAGCTGTCCTCACTATCCGCTGTAGGGTCTTGCGGTCTGAGATGTTGCAGTTCCCAAAACAGATGGTAATGCAGGTGCTCAGGATGCTTTTTACAGTCCCTCTGTAGAACATGGCGAGGATTGGAGGTGGAAGATGTGCTTTCCTTAGACTGCGCAGGAAGTAGATTCTGTTGAATAATCAGAATAATATATGGTTATGGTGGAGATGATGTGAGGGTTGGCTTGGTAAAAAAAAACCCTGAAATGTATTTTTGCAGGGTGGCACGTCCACATCACAGTATCTGAACTCGAGAATAGTTTTCGGCTGCTCGACACGTCTTTACTCACATCACTCCAGCCCTTCTTCAAATTCCCAGGTTCAATCTGTAGCCATTTATTTTACTGTGCCGTGGAGCCAGGCTCTTATTTTCCCTCTCCAGATACATAACTCAACCGGCCTGCCTGCAGCATATTACACAGCCATATGGCAACTCCACTAAAGCTAATAAAGAGTTTATTTATTACTTTACTTTCATTCGTGCAGAGAGATTGACCAGAGTGGGCTTTTCATAACCCTCACTTCAATCTGCCTCAGCTCCATCATTCACCTTAAGCTCTTTCTCTGTGGTCTGTAAGCACCCTGAAAAAAAAAGAAACGTGCTGGATTTACTAGATTCAAATGTCTGCAGTGTTGTGTGCATCATTCTCACATTAATAAAATATATGGAAGGATGGTTGTTGCGTAGAGACATTAAACTTAAAGACAAATCAGTTATTACGGTTATGGTTATTATTGTTATATGATTTATATTCATGTACGTCTTCTATTTGTAACCATGTAACTTATACCACACTTTGAAGATAAACCACATTGCCATTGGTGATGTGAGGCATGGATGGAGTTGCTCAGCCATGGAAACCCAATTCAAGTTGGTGAGCTCTGAGCACTTCACAACAAAATTTACCATTTTAATTGAATTTTTTAAGAGTTCATTTAAACACCGTCCTAGATAACATATGGTCTATACTATAGTGTTAAAATAACTCAACCACAAGAGTTATTGAGTTAACTTAACACCATATGGATTCATATATTTAATCTTTGTAGCACTGTATCATCAGTGTGAACACATTTTACCCCACAGGTTAAAACAACTCTCAAAAATGTTAATTCTATTTTATTTTGTTTTTTTGAATATTTTCTGAACTTCTGAACCCAAAATATACCATATACCAGAGTATCTATGAAACATAATAAAATGTGAGCTATATCACAAAATAAATTACTTTTTTATTCTATCTAAGCTTTATTTAGAACAAGAGAGACCATTAATAGCTGCCAAAAAAGCAGTGGTTCTCCTATAACACAATAACTCTTGGGTGTAGACCCTTATCCACCATCCAACCCAACACCAAGAGAGTGAATAACGCTCCATCAGGGAAAACCACTGCAACTAAATCCCATTTACCCACAAACACATATTACACACACACACACACACACACACACACACACACACACACACACAGAGAGTTGAATTGAACTCTGAATAATAACACCAACTCTGTGGATTGTTTATCCATGAGGGTTGTTTTACACTGTGATTTTAACACTGTGCATTTTACTGTGTATGCTCCTCAGCATCCATTTACATCAACAGAGGTTGATTTTGTTCACAGTCAATTTCACTTTGTTATAATATCACTAATGGATGGCTTTAGGATATTTAACAGTGAGAACATTTCAAGACTGGATTTGTTGCACTGGTGCTGCATCCTATCACATTTCCACCCTGGAGTTCACTGAGCTCCTGAGAGCAACCAATTCTTTCACTAATGTTGTTTGTAGAAGTAGTCTATGATTGAACACCTGAGTTCACTGATTTGGATGGGTGAGCGAATACTTTTGGCAGTATATTGTATCAACACTCAACTGTTCCAGACTGTTTGGTATGAACAGCTTTTTGATTAGACACACGGTTTTCTCATAGTTATTAACAAGTTATTAACTTATTTGGTACACTTTTAAATGCTAGGACCTAGTGTTGGGCGATTACGGCCTAAAATAAAAAAAAACATTTTTTTTTTTACAAAAAATCTGATTTGCAAATATAATAAATATATTTTCTGTTTGGTGTTCAGGCGCCTTGGGTTGCGTGAACTCACTGGAGTATATCACTGGACACTGGAGTATACTTCAGAATGCGGGTTTGTGACTGAACAAAAAATGTAGAAATGACACACTAAACGAGTCACAGAAGAAAAGGAGAGATTATTATTATTTACCAAAATGAATCACAGATCCTTACCGGAGAGCGATGAAGCTGCAGTTTACGGATAAATATATGCAGAGCGCAAACCCAATGTTTTCAATAACAACAAAGAGAATAAAGAATAAAATAACACTGCTGTTTCTTTAAATGAGCGGCTGGTGTAACTTCACAGCATAAACACTCTTAAAGGCAATGGCAAGTGACACACTAATTGACTTATTTTTAAGTTACGCACAAAACACACCCAGGATTTATTCTTCTTTTATTCTAACGGGAAATGAGATTGAATGAGAGGGACAAATATTGAAATTTTTTTGGCAACATAAAAAAATAGCATTAATTAACTTTTTGTAATTTAGGGAAATTTATCATTCTGGCACCTCTACTGCCGAAATAAAACCTTGTTACAGATGTTTTTACAGTGTATAGTTAGTTGTACTGTTTCTGTAACTCACACTTTAATGACTTAAGGGGTGCTGGGGTAATTTTCTTTTTAATGGGGGGTCCTCTGTGATTTTATTCCATTCTGGAACGACCATGTATGTGTTTTTTTCAGACGTCCTCTGAGAAAATTACAGGCTGAATTATCTACTGTTTTTCGCTGAACTCTGTGGTCCTCTGGTAATTTTAGTCTCATTTTAGTTTCGTCTCCTCGCTTTTAATAAAGTAGCTATTTGTCCACTGCTACACTCCGTAATTACACTTTGGGCTCACGTTTTTACGGAGATTTACGTAAACACAACAGGGATTGGAAATGGAGCAGCTACTGAACGCGATGTCATGTGACAGAGAAAGCCAAAGAACTCACTGGTCCTCCTGTTTTTTCGATTGCAGTCCGGATGCAAGAGTTTTAATCACTGAGTAGAAGTGTGAAATATTTTTCACAGATGTCCCCCTGAGAAACTAATCCCAAGGTTTATTCTAGTCATGCATACTAATTAGCCATAATACTGTATTAGCACCTGTATTAGCCTTGTATTAGCCTTGGTTTTCCATTACCCTGCTGTTGGTCCAATGGTTGTCTCTTGGTTAGAGCTTTTAGGTAGGTATTGACCACTGCACACCAGACGCCATACAATGCCATACAAGACCTGCTTGAAGTTCTGATCCAGTCATCTAGAATTTGTTGTTTGGTTCTTGTCAAAGTGTCTCAGATTCTTACATGTCTTGAATAACTGACTGTTCCTTTGCAGCCTAATTTATAAATCCACCCCATGACAGATTCTACTTTAGTTAATGCCTCCAATTCACCTGTCAGTGGTGCTAATGTTATGGCAGAATGGTGTATTCAGGTGGTAGGGTTCTTCAGACACTCCAGAAACAAACCCCAAACATGGCTGAACAGAAACGTAAAGTTCTAATGGATTTCTGGAAGTTTCTAGGAGTTGCTCCTTTGGGAAGGTACCTTTACTTTTACTGCACTTATTATTCTACAGACATAAGAATGCCTTTACTCCAGCTGGGATTCACCAGCTCAGCGTCTCTTTGCTCAGATCACTTCAGCAATTCTGGTCATGTTTTCAGGTGACAGGGTTGTTAAAACTTAAAGCTGTTGAGGGTCAAGAGTGCAATGAGTGGCTGAGATCTTATTATTTGAACAGGTAAGATTTATATGTCCACACTACTTTCAAAACATCAGGCAAGAAATTGGATTTGTACCTCTGTGACAGTGTGAATGTAGTCTAAATTAGTGTGACCAAACCGGACTTTGGGCATCTGGTTGGAATATTTTGGCTGGGGGTTTAAAGTTTTAGTAGGAACACGAACATGTGTTTGTGTGGTTTAATGATTTGAACATTAGGCATTGTGATGCTCATTGCTATCTCGCACACTGCAAACTGTGCCTTTTAAATAGTGAAGCTTACGAATATATACAGCTCTAAAAATAAATTAAAAGTGATGAGTTTCTTTGAATTTACCAAATTGAAGATGGATGATCACAAACCATCAAACCAAATGAAAATGCTTGACTTTTTGCAGCAGGAGTGAAGGTATAAATTTATCCAAAAGCAGTGTGCAAGACTGGTGAAGGAGAACATGCCAAGATGCATGAAAACTGTGATTAAAAATCTTTTAAATCTTTATGAATATGAACTTATTTTTTCTTTGCCTTATTTGAGGTCTGAAAGCTCTGCATATTTTTTGTTATATCAGCCATTTCTCATTTTCTGCAAATAAATGCTATAAATAACAATATTTTTATTTGGAATTTAGGAGAAATGTTGTCTGTAGTTTATAGAATAAAACAACAATGTTCATTTTACTCAAATATATACCTATAAATAGAAAATTTGCGGTCTCTTATTTTTTTCCAGAGCTGTATCTACACTGATGGGTGTGGTGGTCTAAAGGTTAGGTGTGTTCAGGTTAATTTCTGGTGTATTGCTATCTTGGCCACGGAAAACACAGGTGCACCACTGTCTAAAAACAACCTAGACAACAGGTAATCGCCCGGCATTCATTGCTATCTTGGCAAGACTGGCCCGCCACACACTCTTAGCGTTCATAGACTCCTGTTTGTTACACACACACACACACACACACACACACACACACACACACACATGCAGCAGTGCACAAACCCAGCATTTATATCAACAATAAACAGAATACACAATACCATAACATTTTTGTACTTGTAAATTACCTTATCATGCACCATTAGTACATGCCTTTTGACAAGGCATACTTTTCCTGTCGTTATAACAGCAAAAACACACTGACACGCCCTAAATCAAGCTTTGCAGTGTGTGGTTGAAGGCTCACCTATAGATCACTAAAATAGGGCCCAATAACTTACATAAATATATACTAATCTATATTTACAGCAATATTTATGTATTTACAGTAATAAAGAGCCTGAATTGACAGAAAACCAAATAGTCAAACTGTCACACCTAGCCACCGTTCCACTGTCCTGAGATCAGCCTCTCCAGACTATTGAGAGGCTCTTAACTGGTGCTCACCTGCTAATTATGGTTCCCTGTGAGATATTGCCACTGTGTGTCATTATTGAGCGTTCTTTTCCCTGCGTTTATTTATTCCGGAGTTTTGACTCTTTGCCTGTTTTTTCAAATGCCACTCATCATCTCCTGAGTACTGATTATTGTCACCTGTTTCCCATTTAACTTGATTTAAACCTGTATATAATGTCTGCTCAGTTTAAGTGTCAGGTCTTAGCCCTGTCTCGTGTCTCTGTGTGTCTTCCCCACGTGACCTGTGCTCCCCTGTGTCTCCCGTCTTAGTAGATTTCCACCTGTGTCTCATTTGTAGCTCTGCACCTTCCCATGTCGTTTTGTCTTTCTCTCCGTTTAATAGTCTCTCTCAGTGTTTTCTTGTCTCCTAAGCCTTAGTCCCGTGTTTCTCGTTTATATCTTGTTTAATGTTTCTAGTTTCTTGTTTACTTACGTGTTCCCTAGTTCCTTGTATATACCCCTGCTTGAAGTTTATTAGTTTATTCCATTGTATATATTTCCCTTGCCCAGTTTAGTTAATCCTGTCTTGTTTTAGTTCCTTGTTTGTTAGTATTTTGGTTTATTATCTTTGTTACATGTTTACTTGTTTCTTTGTCTTTCTTTGTTATTTATTTAATAAATGTATTTATATCGCCCTTACCTGCACCTGTGTCCGCCTCCTCGTCTCCCTGCCTGGGTCATTCGTGACATTAAGTAAGATGCTTGAATTTCCAAGGGTCCTACCTGGGTAGTCTGGAGAAACTTTTTACACATTACTTCCAACATCATTCAACGTTGTTATTTAACGTTTCTGTGTGGGAAAGCCACCAGAGAGGTTACTCTTTGTGCTTCGCCCTACAGTGGAAAAGTGGCTTTTATCTAGAACTGTATTGTCAACTTCTAGGTGCAGCTTTTGTGAAACAATCTCTCTCTCTTTACTATTTATTTTTATTTTCATTTATTTGCTTCACATTGAGTTCACTTTTGCAATAAGGTGTGGCTTGAAAAGACCTATTTATGTATGTAAAAATCTGGATACAGAAAGTACTGTATGCATGAAATGAAACTACTTTCTGGTCACATCTGCTTTTGATAGAAAAGGCCAAATCCTGCTTTGCAGTTTCCTCACGATTCTGCTGTTGACGGATCACTTGCTTCACTTATTTAGAAAATTTTCTAGAATCTCAGATCACAGAGCTGTAAATTTATAAAGCCCACTCAGATCCAAATAACCAGCTTTAATGAATTCATAATGCTCTCCATGCATTATGAGCTGTGGTTCTCTCAGAGTGAGGAGCTCTGTTTAGCTCAGAGTTTCCTCTGTGTGCACAGTGTGACCTGGCAAAAGCAGCGAGTTACAGTCTACACAACACACACACTCACATTTGTGGTTCTATAAACAGCATTTTTTTTGCAAAACAGTTGTGGATGTGAATCACATTTACATTAGTAAAGAACCTTTACTTCTATGTATTTAGATCCTTTAAAAGGTTCTTCTCACACAACTTTTTATTAATTAAATATTTCTGGAATCAAATAAGATTCTCTGCTTTGCGTTCCAATACCTGGTCCGAGTGTTACACAAACTGCCATCAATCAGGAGGTGTTCTCCCTCTCATCATCTCCTGAGTACTGATTATTGTCACCTGTTTCTCATTTAACTCTATTTAAACCTGTCTATAATGTCTGCCCAGTTGAAGATGTTAAGATGCTAGAATTCCCAAGTGTCCTACCTGGGAAAAGAGATGTGAGCGTAAAGCACATTCATATAAATAAAGAACCTTTATTTCCACCTCTTTACATCCTTTAAAAGGTTCTTCACACACAACTTTTTATAAACGTATTATTTCTAAAATCAAATATGGTTATTTTATGGCATCAGTCAAATAACCCTTCGTAGCATCTTTATTTTTAAAAGTCACTATGGGATTCTCAGATACAAATAAGATGGTTTACTAAAGAAAGTAGTGGTAGAGGGGATAGTCAAAATGTTCAGGGTCAAGTATCAGTATGCAGCAGCAATAGAGAGCAAACATACCATAAACAAGATTTAGTCCAGAGGTGACAAACAAGCAGGAGAAAGCGTAGTTGAAAAAACAAAACAAGAACATACATCGGCAAGAGGTATCAGAGGGTAAGCAGAAGGGAAAGTTGAAAAAAAAACAAAACAATATCTTACATGAGAGGGTAACACAGGTAGCAGGATAAATGCATTGTATATACAAAACCAACAATATATGTGCGAGATGTGTGTGAAGTAAGAGTGTATATATACAGCTCTGGGGAAAAAAAGCTGATACACTCAAAAATGATGAGTTTCTTTGATTTTACCAAATTGAAAACCTCTGGAATATAATCAAGAGGAAGATGAATGATCACAAGCAATCAAACCAAACTGAACTGCTTGAACTTTTGCACCAGGAGTGGCATAAAGTTATCCAAAAGCAGTGTGTAAGACTGGTGGAGGAGAACATGATGCCAAGATGCATAAAAACTGTGAATAAAAACCAGGGTTATTCCACCAAATATTGATTTCTGAACTCTTAAAACTTTGTGAATATGAACTTGATTTCATTGCATTATTTGAGGTCTGAAAGCTCTGCTTCTTTTTGTTTTTTTCAGCCATTTCTCATTTTCTGCAAATTAATGCTGTAAATGACAATATTTTTATTTGGAATTTGGGAGAAATGTTGTCTGTAGTTTAAAGAATAAAACAACAATGTTCATTTTACTTAAACATATACCTATAAATAGCAAAATCAGAGAAACGGATTCAGAAACTTTTTCAGAGCTGTATATATGGGCATGAACAGGTGAAATCAATATTCCGGTGATTGACTTCTTGGAGGTGCCGTGTGCCGAAACATGTAATTGCGTGAGGGAGTGATGTCAGTGTGTTTTTTTCTGAAACCGAAGGTTCTAAAAAGGAGCTTATCCTACTTTTGTTGGAGTAACTGTCTCTAATCCCAAAGAAAAGAAGGATGTTGGATGATCACCACCCCACTTTCTTCCTAACCCCCCAAATTCATTCCAAAACTAATGAATGGAGCACCATTCATTATTCCAGAGAACACAGTTACACTGCTCCACAACTCAGCTTCAGGGGCCACTTCTGTTATTTTCAGCTTGTCCTAAAATGCATGTGTACAGCTGTCTGTGAGGGTGGGGAGTTCAAAGAATGATTTGTATTTGTAGTAATAAAGTAAGTAAAGGTTAATACCAAAGTAATTACATTCCATATGTGTAGCAAAAATACCAGTTATTACCTAATGCTGTTCTGAAGGGTGTAAAAGCCTGTAAACACAACTTCTAAATGCCTAAAACCCATTGGTTAGATTGCCTCTCTTATTTACAACCAGTTATGTTTGTAGGATTTTTGAGAAGACATAGGCCTGAAGCTAAATTCACACAATGACGTGAATGCAGACACTTTGAGCTCTTTGGAAGGCAGACTAAATTTCACACATAGTTGCATAAATAAATGTGCTATGATTCATTTCCTAACGCAACGCAAGTGCGAGCTGCTACCTGAGCATCACCGCAGGGGTAAGCCAAGTTATCTTGTACCACCAGCATGCTATTTTGTAGTCCACTGTTATGGTCTTCATCGTCCCCCCAAGCACTGAATGTTTTAACCAATGCACATGGAGTCTGTGTAACAACAGAATCACAGCAGAACTGCTCTGCATTTTACAGAGCATTGTATTGGATTCATATTTTATCCTTGCTTGAATATGTTTTGGGCTTTTTATTGATGAATTGTCTCATAAACTAGACCCCATCCATTAAAAATCATACTTTAATCACTTCATGTGGCCTTTAGTATTGCTCCTGAAGACCCAACCAATGGAAGTGCTCCAAACATTGGCGTAGGAACCGGAGGAGGGGGATGGCAATATCAGAAATCTGCACCCCCGCCATGAAAAGCACCCCCTCTTGGGAGCGCATTTCTAACTCAAGTTTCTATTTAATTAAAGCAATTATCTCCACTTTTATCTCCACAAGAACAAAATGTCACCTGCAGCCACTCCCAAGAGGGGGTGCTTTTCATAGCGGGGGTGCAGATTTAGACACTACTGAGGTTTGTTCAATGAGCAGGTAGAGAGGAAGTGACGGATTAAATAGGAAAGGAAGTGGGAGGAGTGAGGGCGTGGTTCACTCCCAAAATTTAGTTATGATACATAACTCCACGCCAAGAAGACGTGGGTGTGCGCTCCCGAGAGTGGATGCTTTTCTTGGCGGTGGCGCTGAATTTGGCACCAGTGTCCAAATTTAAGCAATAAAATCTGCAATTTATGCTTGATTTAAGTCTTACTTCACTCATTTGAATACTTTGTTATTGCTTATTTTAGGAAATCTTACTAAGAAGAAATTGCTTACTCCATTTTCAGATTTGTGTTGCTTAATATAAACAAATAGATCTCAATTTACACATACAGCTCTAGAAAAAAAACTAAAAGACTTCAGTTTCTGAATCAATTGAGAAATGAGAAATGTCTAAAATAACAAAAAAAGATAGCAGAGCTTTCAGACCTCAAAGAATGCAAAGAAAATAAGTTAATATTCATAAAGTTTTAAGAGTTCAGAAATCAATATTTGGTGGAATAACCCTGGTTTTTAATCAGTTTTCATGCATTATGGCATGTTTTCCTCCACCAGTCTTACACACTGCTCTTGGATAAATGTATGCCTTTACTCCTGGTGCAAAAATCCAAGCAGTTCAGCTTGGTTTGATGGCTTGTGATCATCCATCTTCCTCTTGATTATATTCCAATTTTTAAGTGCTCTCTTATTTTTTCCAAAGATGTATTTTGGAAAACATTTTTGCAAATGTTTTTTTTTTTGTAGTTTAAATCTACTACTCTATAAAACTTAAAAACAAACATGATTAAACATAGTGATAAAATGAGTTAGAATTACACACATACTGTTTTTAATATCTTTTTCTGTACCTCTAGAACATTCTCCACTACTACAGACATGGGATTTATAATGCCGTATAATGCTGTGTCAGAAAACTCTGTAAAAATCACTTTTACAGTTTTACTCAAAGTTCTTACATTAAAAAAATCATTTTTACAGTGAGAGTCTTGTTTTATGAAACAAAATATTAGTGTTAGTACACTGAAAAAAATGTGGAGTAGGATTTACTTAAAAAAACCTTGTACACGTTTTACACACAGAAATACTAAGTAAATTTAACACAGCATTTTTTTAAGTAAAATTTACTTGCATCTCCTTACAGTTTTTATTAGTAATACCAAAGTAAAATTTACTACTGAAAGCAAGTATTTTTTACTTAGTTATATTTTGATTAAAAATTACTAGTAAAAACCTTGTACACGTTTTACACACAGAAATACTAAGTAAATTTAACATAGCATTTTTTTAAGTAAAATTTACTTGCATCTCCTTACAGTTTTTATTAGTAATACCAAAGTAATATTTACCACTGAAAGCAAGTATTTTTTTACTTAGTTACATTTTGATTAAAATTTCTGGTAAAAAACTAGTACACATTACACTAAAAACTCCAAGTATTTTGTTAATAATGGGCACTGCTTAAAACACCTCCCTGAAAAATGAAGACACACAATATCCACAAAATATAATTTTATTTTTAAACACAAAACACACAGAAAAATTATGGGCATTTTGTAAGAGTACTGCTTAACTGGTTAACTGCTTAACAAATGTCCACTTGACCTGTCTTAGTTTTATCTTCTATCCCAATTTAGCTTAGCTCTTGCTCTATACAATTAAGAGAAGTAATCCAGAAACAATTGATCACAGAATGATATAAAATGAACTCAAACATCTCACGAGACAATATTCAACCACATATGAGGAACACTGCTTTCTTCAGACCAGAGATTCAGAATCATTTTTTGGGTCAATTTATGTCAAAGAATCTGCTCGTGTGTGCGCTGGCCAAGGGCATAGTTACTGAGGCAAGTAGCTAATGCTAGTGAGGGCCATATACTACACAGTAAGCTCGGCTAGCCTCGTGGTAACTGAGCCAAGTAGCTAATTCTAGTGAGGGCCATAGACTACACAGTAAGCTCGGCTAGCCTCGTGGTAACTGAGGCAAGCAGTTAATGCTAGTGAGGGCCATATACTACACAGTAAGCTCGGCTAGCCTCGTGGTAACTGAGGCAAGCAGTTAATGCTAGTGAGGGCCATATACTACACAGTAAGCTCGGCTAGCCTCGTGGTAACTGAGCCAAGTAGCTAATGCTAGTGAGGGCCATATACTAGCTCGGCTAGCCTCGTGGTAACTGAGCCAAGTAGCTAATTCTAGTGAGGGCCATATACTACACAGTAAGCTCGGCTAGCCTCGTGGTAACTGAGGCAAGCAGTTAATGCTAGTGAGGGCCATATACTACACAGTAAGCTCGGCTAGCCTCGTGGTAACTGAGGCAAGCAGTTAATGCTAGTGAGGGCCATATACTACACAGTAAGCTCGGCTAGCCTCGTGGTAACTGAGCCAAGTAGCTAATGCTAGTGAGGGCCATATACTAGCTCGGCTAGCCTCGTGGTAACTGAGCCAAGTAGCTAATTCTAGTGAGGGCCATAGACTACACAGTAAGCTCGGCTAGCCTCGTGGTAACTGAGGCAAGCAGTTAATGCTAGTGAGGGCCATAGACTACACAGTAAGCTCGGCTAGCCTCGTGGTAACTGAGGAGTTAGCAAATGCTAACGGGAGTCATATAATACACAGTAAACATGGCTAGCCTCATGGTAACTGAGAGGAGGTAGCTAATGCTAGCGGGAGAATAGACTAGGGCACTTTGTCATAAAGCTGGGGGGTTAGCTAAATGCTATCCGGAGAAATTAGCAAACAATAGCGGTGGCCAGGCGCCGAGTTAATTAGCCGCGGTAGCTAACGCTAACACGATACCGGGGCGGCTCATATTACACACAACACACTTATACCCATATCAACACTCTTATACCCATATCACATTATACACTTCAACATTTACTTATTTCCCACCTGGATAAAAGGATGAAGAAAGACGCGTTCAGCAATCATCTGACAGGCAGTACCTGTTATCCCAGAGCCACACTCTAGCGCCCCGCATTAAGTTGGGGCGTGTCTAACGTCTGACGTCACACGAGCGTTCTTTTGGCAACATTTTACTTGAATTTCTTTAGTTAATGTAATGATGACAACATTTCAGTAATTTTTACTACAGTTACTACAGTTAAATTTACTGAATGTATTTAACTAAATGGGAAGACACACAATTACGCAGAAACTCCAAGTATTACACTGAATTATACATTACATTTTTGAGTAATTCTCAGAATTGATGTTTTCATGTAGAAATTACTTTAATTGTCCTTGTTGTATTTACAAAGTCAAAAAATCATTTTTTACAGTGTACATTTGTTCGCGTCCTTTTCAGTCAGCAGAGGCTGTTCATGATCCACTGGCACTCTGATGTATTTCCAGGCCTTGGTTTTGAAGCGCCGTGTTGTGGACAGTGTTATTGACAGTTTGAGGTCAGGATGAGTCAAATTTCCTGTCTGTCTTTATTTAATATCAGGGTGAGCTTTGTCCAAAAGTTCCTTCATTTCATCATAGCACCAAACATTAGAAAAACTGCTGAAGCTGCTGAATCTCTTTTCTGTTGTGTAACTAACACTGGTATCTCTGCCT
Source organism: Astyanax mexicanus (assembly GCF_023375975.1). Lineage (NCBI taxonomy): Eukaryota > Metazoa > Chordata > Actinopteri > Characiformes > Acestrorhamphidae > Astyanax > Astyanax mexicanus. The sequence goes on along the minus strand of NC_064423.1, from coordinate 10,618,382 downwards.
GTGAACAAGAGTAATTGATAAACTGATCATGTCCTCTCATTTACTTTAATACTCATTACCATATTCAGCAGTTCAACTGCCCTGAATATCCATCAGTTTCACAAACTCAAAATAAAAGACAAATATGCTTCATAAAGCTATAACAGCTGTAACGAATTATTCATAGTTAATACTGAATAATTGACAGGAGATACTGGATCATTAGTAGTAGGCACAGGGTTAATTAATAATGACTCATTTATAATAGATACTGAATTATTAGCAGTAGACACTGAGTCATTCATAGTTAATAATGAATCATTTATAATAGATACTGGATAATTAGTAGTACTGAGTCATTCATAGTTAATAATGAATCATTTATAATAGATACTGGATAATTAGTAGTACTGAGTCATTCATAATTTATACTAAATATTCCATAGTAATTACTATATAATTACTAGTAGATTCTGAGTCAATAATAGTTAATACTCAATATTTCTTACTTACTGAAAGAGTTCATAAAATACTGAATAATGTAATGATATACCAAATCATTTAAAATGAATAGTTCATAGTAGTTACAGACTCATTAGTAGTAGATACTGCATCTTTCTAAGCAAATACAGAATAAAGTAGATACTGAATAATTATTAGTATTTACTGAATCATTCATAGTAGATACTAAATAATTGGTAGTAGGTACTGAATGATCTATAGTAGATTCTGTATAATTATTAGTATATACTGAATCATTCATATTAGATACTAAACAATTGGTAGTAGATACTGAATAATCCATCCTACTATGGATTATTCAGTATCTACTACCAATGATTAATATCTACTATGAATGATTCAGTATATACTAATAATTAGTACTGAATAATTATTAGTATATACTGAGTCATTCATAGAAGATACTGAATAATTAGTAATAGATACTGAATAATTAGTAGTAGATACTGAGTCATTCATAATAAATACTGAATCATCTATAGTAGATACTAATTAATTAGTAGTAGATACTGAACCATCCATAGTAGATATATTGAATCATTCATAGTAGATACTGAATAGTTATTAGTAGATACTTAATAATTAGTAGTAGATACTGAATCATTTATAGAAGATATATTGAATCATTCATAATTAACACTGAATCATCAATAGTAGATACTGAATAGTTATTAGTAGATACTAAATAATAATTAGTAGTAGATACTGAATTAGTAGTAGTAGATACTGAATAATTAGTAGTAGATACTGAATTATTAGTAATAAATACTGAGTGAATCAATCATAATTAATACTGAATCATTCTAAGTAGATACTGAATAATTAGTAGTAGATACTGAATAGTTATTAGTAGATACTGAATAATTAGTAGTAGATACTGAATAGTTATTAGTAGATACTGAATAATTAGTAGTAGATACTGAATTATTAGTAGTAGATACTGAGTGATTCATAATTAATACTGAATCATTCATAGTAGATACTGAATAATTAGTAGTAGATATTGAGTCATCTATAGTAGATACTGCATCACTTATAGTAGATACTGAATCATTCATAGTAGATACTACATTTTTATACTAAATAAAGTTACTGAAAGATTTCATAAAAATACTGAAAAATTAAATGCTATACTACATATTGAATATTGAATATGGCAGAGCAGAGACTGAATAGTTCATAGTAGTTACAGAATTATTAGTAGTAGATACTGAATCATTGTTAGTAAATACAGAATAATTCATAGCAGATACTGAAGAATTCGTAGTGGGTTCTGAATGGGTCGTAGTAGAGCCTAATATCTGAATGCACTGAACGCTGTTGGGTTCTGGAGGTTACTGCTGAAGTATTGATAACAGCACTGTACACAACACAGTGAGAACTATATCCACAGCGTTGACTGTAGAGACTCTTCCACTGCTTCACCTCTGCTGAATGTTTTACAGCCTGAGTCAGGCTTTAATAACTGACCTATTCTCTTTCATAACTCTGGTCCTGCTGGCCTCAGTGAGAGGGCAGCGTGTTCCCATTGTGTCCGTTCCAGAATCTGGCTCTCACCCTGTGTTTGAGTTCCTCTGCCAAGTCTATCACCACTTCCAGCCAAGTGTGGATCACTAGCTTTATAGATTAGTAGTCAGGATGCAGAACTCTTATGAGTTTTGCTTATTTTAACTGGCTTAATTGCATTGTTTGATACAATCTAACTAAGTACAATCATAATTTATCTTTACATCTACAGTCCTTATAACTTCAGAGTAAATGGGTGGGCATAAATTGTTGGTGGGGTAAACTCAGGGTAAGAATTATACAATGATAATTGGGGGGGGGGGGGGGGGGGGGTCAAGTATTTCTTTGGGGTGGAAACCAGTACAGCGCAGACGCGTGCTTCACTAAACTGAAGTCTTACAATCCTTATAGTGTCTCGCTTACTTACTGTAATGTCCACAGCACGTAAAAGATAAATCCAATACATCAGCTAATGTAGCACATATATACCACACAATAACCTTTATAGATCATATATTATACAGCAAAATCCACAGTTAATCCTGCAAAAACACACTCAATGCTACTGGCTGTTACTGGCTGTAGGATGCCCTACTTTGATAGCTGATGATGCAAATGGTTTAAGTGGTTCAAGGGCTTTAATCAGTTACTGAAACACTGATCTGACCTGCAGTTTGTCTCTTATCTTTCCTTACAGATATAAGGCTGGTTTTCCATTGCCGAGAAATAACCGCCCAATTTCATTGCAAGTTTGGTGGGCGAATGAACTGACTCGACTTTGTTTACAAGTACATTTCCTGCACTTAAAAGGACAGTATGTAGCAAAATCCTAACCATAGGTTGGACACACCTTCTAATTTAATGTTTTTTTTTGTATTGTATTTATATTGTACTGTAAATACCAGATAAATACTAACTACTATATACTAAAGTCATCCATATTATGAAGGAACACATAAGGAATGATGTAGTAACTTAAAATCTTAAACAAACCATAATACTCTAGGTGCTCTTATTTGGGGTGCTGTTAACTTGCAGTTGCAACAGGGTGCAACAGAGGAAACTCTTGCTCTTCCTTTCCTGGGGTGGTCCTGATGAGAACCAGTTCTTTCAAAACTTTTTGATGATCTTTGAAGCACTTGAGGAAACTTTTAAAGTTCTTGAATTTTCGAAAATTGACTAGCCTTCATTTTCAAAGTATTTGTTTCTTTACTTAGTTGATTAGTTTTTGCCATAATAACTGATGCGCTGAAACACATTAAGAGGTCAAGAAATTTAAGTAAACAACTCTTTTTAAGTTCAGCACAGCTGTTAACTGAAACCCATTCCAGGTGACTCCACCTCATAAAACTGAGAAAATCCAGCCAAAATGTGCACAGCTGTCTAAAATCTAAAACATAATCTCATTTTTGTTTACTAAATAAGTCCATATGTTTTTGTATTAATCTATAATAAAAAAAAACACTTACACAAAGAAAAACACTGAATTTAAGTTGTGTCCCTAAACTTTTGTCTGATAATGTAATGAATACAAGTAGAAGCCAAACTTGTCTTGGCTTTCTGATTACATTTGGTGTGTGAGGAGTGTGTGTGAGGAGTGTGTGTTGGACAATCATTGGACAGTGGAAGGTTTCATTTATGCTGTGCAAAGAGAGATAGATTACACTCTGACCTGAAAATAATCTTTAACACTCACACTCATAAACAGGAAGTATGGATGGTATTGACCTATGCCGGCCATAATGGCCTTGGGGAAATAAACGGATAATAGGTCAGCACTTGGTAGCACTGCTGCCGTCATTACTGGCCATTTACACACAGGACATTACGGTGGATATATGGAGATATATCATTCTCTCCCTCGTTCTGTCTCTAGCAGATAAGCAATCAGGATGGTAGCAGCAGTCCGGATCGATGTGGACAGATCGAAGAGATGGAGGAGACTACGCCGGACCCAGCCTTTGTGGACGTGGATCAGGGTCTGACTCTGGCATGCATCGCCTTCCTCTGCCTGCTGCTGGTGGCCATGATCATCCGCTGTGCCAAAGTCATCATGGACCCCTACAGCGCCATCCCCACCTCCACCTGGGAGGAGCAGCATCTAGACGATTAGCAGAAGCAGGTGCATGCACATATCGGAAATCTTTGGAAACACTGAAACCCTCAAAATTCCCTGTGGAAATCATGAAACTCAGTGATAACATTAAGCTAACTGATGGGAGAAGTGAAGGTCATGGGGATCTGGTCACAATGGCACCTTTTAAGGGATAGGAGATACAAAATAGGCAATAAAATACCAAGTGAACAAGCAGTTCTTGAAGTTGATGTATTGGAAGCAGGAAAAATGGACAAACAAAATAATCTTAGAGTTTTAGGGTTTTTCTCCCTCTGTTTGGTTTGGTTTCACACAAGCACAAACCTGAATGCACCAAATAGCGCACCAATAAACCACTTGAGCACAATAAGTCTCCTCTGATTGGCCAGAGTAGTCTGGTGCAGGAGCAAGTATTATATAGTAAATATAGTAGGGCTGCAACTAATGACTATTTTGGTAGTCGACTAATCTGATGATCATTTTTTCGATTAGTCGATTAGTCAACGATAATTTCTGCCACGTCCTCCATCTCAGAAAAACAGCTAAACATGAGATTTAAAAGCCATTTAAATGTCCACAGCTAAACGGAAATGGTTAGACAAGCATGGGGTATTACTGAGATGCTACAATCAAAAAACACCAAAAGACAAGGTCAGGGTATCATGGATGCTAAAACAGGCCCAACCTCAAAACCTTAAGGACTTGAAGGATCAGGATCTCCTGATAACGATTAAATGCTGCCCAAGATGCAGTCCAAGATGGTTGCACCAGTAGTAAAAGCAGAAGAATTAAAATGTTAATTGCCACATTTATTTGCTCCTCAAGTTTTGTCTGTGGACATGTTTCCATAGTGTTTAAATAATCAAACCAGTATTGCTAACAGTGCTAATATGGGGCAATGCTAACAGTTATAACCCAGGACATAAAAAGTATATAAAAAAAGCATATTTTGATTGGATTCCTTAAAACACTGTTAAGTGATCACACTTCAGTTTTTGTGAAATAAGTATCTAAAGTTTTCATAATTTTTCCAAGTCACTGCACTATTACATGCTTTTTAGCGGCAGAGAGAACCTTTTCCATATTGCTTGAAACCTGTGGCCTGCTTAATAATGTGGAACTGTGCATTTTGAGTTTTTTTTATTACTGTTATCATTGGGAGGTTTTACAACTACTTAAAAACATCCTTCACCTCTTCAGTATTGTCTTTTTGTCTTCTAGGAGCACCTTCGCCTGGACGAAGGGTACAGGTCCATCCACTGAAAGCACACCATCTACGTTCTCTCCGAACTCTGAAACTACCTACAGCCTCAAAGCTGGGTTCCAGGCCAACCAGAACAATCCAATACCACGCAGCCCACTTGAGAGGCTGTTCTCAGAGCAGCTATCGACAAGAGGAAAGCCCACGAATCATCCCGCACACTTAAACAACACCAAGTGCAATGAGGAAGAGTGAGCGCTACAGCATGCCTGCGTGACTTTTCATTTATCTTCTGAGGGCACCTTTTGCTTTTCTACATTTTTCTAATAATCATGATGGATGGACTGCACAAATATCGAGTGTGCTGTGCACCGGAGCGAAGCCTAGCTCGGAGGCATGCTGACAAAGGCAGCCTCGTACGAGGAACTCCTCCTTACGCCTAGAAATAGAGGCAGTTCATGCCTGTTTACGACGAGGAGACAATAGTAGCTCTGGTAGAATGCAATTCAGGAAAAATGGCGGAGGGTCCTTTACAGGAAACTCCACAAACTCCAGAGCAGGACTCTCTTAGCTGAGCTTCGAAGTTAAATTCGCCTTCCCTTTACCCTTTAATGGACTAGTTTGGCAAAGAAAAACATTTTAATACATTACAAAACACACGACAACAAATAACATGTCTAGAGTCTGAAGTTTGTTTTTCTTTAGCTTAGCATTGGAGCTAAAAGGCTAATGTAGACTGGAATGAAGAAATAGAGGTTAGCACAGTGCTAAACCGCATGACTAAACTAAACATCTGTAAACTTGTGCCTCATATCATGTCAACCTTTTCGGTACTCTCTGATAATAAACCTGTTTATATGTTTTTTGATACAGTTTGACACCTTGTTCGTCCATAAATGTGGACTAAAGAACAGCACACAGCTAAAAAAAAAAAAACAGTAGCAGCAAACAAGCATAACTAGCACAAACTAGCTAGGTCATAAGCTTTTCCTTGACGTGTTAGCTAGCAACATTAGCCTCATAGCTCCAGTGTAAAACTAAGAAAGCAGACTTAAGTCATCAAATACAGCTTTGAAAAAAAAAATTAAGAGACCACTTCAGTTTCTAAATCAGTTTCTCTAAGTTTGCTAATTATAGGTATATGTTTGACTAAAATTCAGTAACATTTTTGTTTTATTCTATAAACTACAAACAACATTTCTCCCAAATTCCAAATAAAAATACTGTCATTTAGAGCATTTATATGCAGAAAATGAGAAATGGCTGAAATTACAAAAAAGATGCAAAGTTTTCAGACCTCAAATAATGCAAATCAATATTTAAAGGAATAACCGTGTTTTTGGATAGCTTTATGCCACACCTGGTGCAAAGATTCAAGCAGGTCATCAGCTTGGTTTGATGGCTTGTGATCATCCATCTTCCTCTTGATTATATTCCAGAGGTTTTCAATTTGGTAAAATCAAAGAAACTTGAAAGAATTACTTTTAAGTGGTCTCTAATTTCTTTTCAGAGCTGTATAAGTCATCAAAGGTGATTAACTACATCCAAAGGGGGGAGTTAAAAGCTCATTTCTTTCTGCCTTTCGTTTCTTTTAAAAACTAATCCTTTAAATTTGCTCTTTTTTGCATTAGCTCGAACAATCAGCCACTTTCTTGGTCCTCTGTTGTCCTTCAGCCATGTGCCGGTTAGTGTATGAGCGTATGTACCTGCAGAGAATTATAATCTAACCTGCATGTTATCAAGTGCCTCAGCTGAAATCACAAAGATAGTCTTGAATTGCTTCTGTTTTTTTCTCCAGTTTTTACAAGTGAACAGTAGCACACAATCAAGGACGAAGCAGCAGATTAAAAAAAAACGCGCCTTGTCTGATTGAAAACTGCAATCGTGCTACATTTCGCCTGTGTGTTCTTATGCCTAATAAAGATAATGGTGAGTTTAAGGCTCTCTTTGTTTTATGTCTTAATTGGTAGCATAGATTGTGTATAGCTGCACAGAGCATCGTCTCTCAAAAGTGAAGCCAACACAGGTCGGGCGCCCCCTGCTGTTCGGTTTCAGGGGGGAGGGGTGGGGTTTGGGGGGTTACATGTATCTCTGTGTTTGGGCCCCATTCAAAAGCTCCTGAGCTTCCTAGGGTGTCCCTTTTCACATGATATAAATGTTGAAGTTTGCCTTGTTGTTCTGAACATGTGTGTGTGAATAAATAAATGATGATGATGATGATGATGAGAAAGCTGTGTAACCCCACCCATCCCTATAGGCTTCAATGGCAAAACGGACAACTTTCAATCACGTTTTTTTTCCCCAGTATACTGTAATTCTACCTCCATTATTTAAATGCAGCAGCTAGTGTAACCTCTGCTTATATTGTTACATTTTTTATATCCCCATAGGATTCGTTTTTTAAAGCGTTATTCAGCTCTATTCTAAAAGGTGTGGTTATTGGTGTGTAAAAGGGAAGGGTTACACCTAGCCGGGGTGGGACCAATGACTGTATGGGCGGGACCATAGACTGTGTGAGCTCTGTGGAGGCAGCCCTCAGGGGCGGGGTTATTTAAATGAGTAGGCTGTCTCTCCACAGTCTTTCTCTCTCCTCTGGTCTCTACTGCGCAGACTCGGGTTTCGGGATCGCCAACATGGCGGAAGATTTTGGCTTCATTTTCACTGAATGAATGGGAAAGGCGACACGGCATCCATCTTTTTTTTTAAGTCTTTGATTGGTAGCAAAACATCTTAAAGGAGAAATTCGTCTTAAAGTGTGAAATGGACTTGTGTTGTAGTGAAACATGACAACGGATATAAACTTTTGTTGAATAACCCATCCTCCATCGGCTTTCCGAAATACAGCGCTTTTAGCCGATGCTTCCAACAGGCTTACAATGCTAGTCATAGGGGCATAGCGTTGCCCATGCAAAAAAATAATAATAATACTAATTTTTACACCATTAACAAACTCTAAGTAGCTCCACACTTTGAGTCTCGATAAGTTGACTGGTAAGCATGAGTAGGTAGGATGGGGGAAACCGTAACCGTGGGGGAAATATCTGGTGACTGAAATAAATTAGAAATAAATTATGAAATTATGAAAGTCTTAGGGTCCTATCGTACACCCTGTGCAATGTGCGTCCTGATGCTCTTTGCTACCTTACACCCTGTCAAGAATCCTCTGCTGAGAAGCACAAAGTGTCGCTCTGTTAAGATACGAATGCGCCAAAGTCAGAGCTCACCTGACTCTTAAAGGGAATGTGAGGCAGGTGACACACTGATTGGTTTATTTCACGCTATGCCTAAAACAAACCCATGGTTAATTAAGAGAGTTAGTTCATGACTTTTGCGCTTTTGAGCCACGCAAGGCATATTTTTTACCCCCCTGATACCCATGACACACCGACACGAACTAAATTAAGCAAATGGATTTATCAAACAAGAAATCAAATAAACAAACAAACCAAAAATCAGAACAAAAACAACAAGGAAACATGGAGTACTGAAAAAAAAAACGAGAAAAAGCGAAGATACAGTACATGACAAGGGAACACAGAAACAAAGGGGCTATATATATGGATGGAAGGAGACAGGAAACACCTGGGAACAGGTAACAAGGGGGCGGATCTACAAATAGTCACAAGAGGAATGTAAGGCTGGAAGAACTACTTAACTAAGTAAAGAAAATAAATATTTTTAAATGAGTCGCAAAGACCGTCACAAACGTTATTATGAAATGGGCTCTCATCACATCAGGAACGACCCAGAAAAAGGAAGACTGAGAGTTTCCTCTGTTGCACAGGATAAGTTTGCCTGAGTTACCAGCTTCAGAAACCGCAAGTTAAAAAGCACCTAAATGCTTTTGTTGGTTTGTTTTACACTTTTAAGTTACTACATGATTCCTTATGTGTTTCGTCAAAGTCTGGATCACTTCAGTGTTCATTTATAATGTAAAATTAATTTACAATGTAAATGAAAATCTTTGGAAGTTTGTCTGGGATGGTAAAATCACTTGAAATGTTGTTTACTGAAAGGCATTTGTAAGCACTGACCGGGAGCAAACCTGAGTTTTATTGCTTCTCCCAAGTTCGCTATTTGTTTCATCATTCAGTCTCTTTTCAGACTTTCTCTCTTATTCTCTCTCTCTTTCTCTCTCTCTCTCTCTCTTCACTTCCTTCCTTCCTGTGGCCTTAACTCAACTGAGCTCCCAGCTTCAAACGAGCCGCTCTCTTTCCAGCGGTAGGCAGCCCCCTGATATCTCCCACCTAGGTGCAAAAATCCTCCAACCCCCTACAGCAAAAAGAGCTCCACAGTAAAGAGGAAAATGAATCCACTCAGCTCCAGAGTGGGGTGAGGGTGAGGTGGGGGTGGGGGGCGGGGGGCTCTGACATTTCACACTGGTGTGGAGCTGTGGTGGCTGTTCAAGCACAGGGCTAATTAAAGCATCTGGCTTCTTGATATGCGGGTGAGCGTTTTACGGCTAACCTCGGTGTCTGAGCTAATCAAGGCTCCACGCGGTGCGGCGCTTGTGAACTCCACAGCACTCTACAGAGAATTCACACCCTGCATTAAAAACAGATGGTGGGTTTTCACTCATCTGTCAAACAAGGGAAGACTGTAGTGGCATTAGGAGTAAATAAACTTACCTAGATAGGCTAGCCTGGCAGTTAGCACAGCAATTAACATGTTGAACATGTGTGTAATTAGCTGTAATTGTTAAAGATTCTGTCAGAATGTGTTATAATGTCAAGAACAGCTGGTAAATTACTGTAAACACTCCAGAGCCGGGTTATAATTAATGGGCTTTCGGGGCTTTAGCCCCGAATAATTTTCCTGTAGCCCCAAATCAGCTGTATTGTATTATTAATGAGGAGACAGGCTGTGTAAATGAAAAATCTCTTAACGTGAATCATGGAGACAGTTCAAGGATAAAGTTCCGCCTTTCAGGAGAAACATACCCAGGCAACGCCTCTGATGTAGGCACTGAGTGGTCTAGCGGTCTAAAGTGCTGCCACTATGATCAAGAGATTTAAATCCCAGTCATGCAGCTTGCCCGAGAGAGCACAATTAACCTTGCTCTCTCTGAGGGTGGGTACATGGCGCTTTCGGTTTCTTAATTATTACTGTATAATTAGCACCCTTTCAATCATCTTTTTATCAAATGCCACATGCCCTGTCATACAGATGAAGTCTTAACTCTTATAAATATGATGAATAGTCAAAAGTTTTTTTTTTTTTTTTAGGTTTTGAGGTTTAGATAATGACCCAGCTAAAATGGAAAATGGATTAAAATCCTTTACAATATCTTCCAGTCTTCCCTGAAAGTGCAGACTGACTCACTAGGCTTCAACCCTGCTGATGAATAGCGAAGTTCTGTACGTGAAAGTATTTAGCGGTTGACGCTCTCGCTCCTTCTCTTGAGGCCCTCATATAGATGGTCTAATTTCTGCCAGCTGCTTTCTTACTTCTTCTATCAATGAGTGTATTTGTTTCCTCCTCGGTGGAACGATTAATCAACTTAAGAGGGCCTCAGGTTCCCCTGCCCCGTTCAATTCGTTTAAACGCCCCGTGTCATTTTCTTGGCAGGCCTGTTGACGGTTCACTTAACCCCGGCCAGAGAGTTTGTTTGGATTATAAAATGTGTTTGGAAGTCATGTTGGGGAACATATGCAGATGTGGAGTTTTTTACGTCTCCAGAAAGCAATATTCACGCAGAGCCACTCTGTTTCAAGGAAAGAAAGGAAAATTGAAGAAATATGGATTTGTCGTGAGAAAAAGGTTGCAAACAGACATGACATATTAAGGGTGGAGTAGTTCAGGGGTGGGTTTCCCGAAAGCTTCGTAACGCTAAGAACTTCGTTAACTCATACTTAAGATTGATCGTTAATTAAAGAGTGTTTCCCAAACCCGTGCGTAACTAAAGTACTACGTAAACTCACTCGCAGATTAACGAGTGCTCTGACCCAGTCGTTATTCTTAAGAGCTTCTTTAGGGGATCTCGACTTGCAGTTCAGCACCTTAAACACCAGGGACCGCCAATTTTGAAGAAGAAAAAATATTATTTCCGTGGTTGAACAATTATATTATATTACTATTAATTATAATCAATTATATTATTATATAATTATCAATATTATTATATTATATTATATTATATTATTTTATGTTATGTTATGTTATGTTATGTTATGTTATGTTATGTTATGTTATGTTATATTATATTATATTATATTATAATGCCAACTTTGTCTGTGGCTTGTAGTATAACTGGGCATATTGGAATTGACCAATCAAACCCACGAATAAATCATTAAAATCCAGATTAGCGATGCTGGAGTTCTTGACATTAATGCTGCAAGAAATGCAATCAGTGAATTCCTGCAGATGATGCTCACGGTTTAAGCAAAGCTGCAAAGTAGGTCCGGTGCAGGGGACGCCTGCGGTGTCTTTAATCCCACCTATACGTATTGTAAAGGGTATCGGTGAATGTGCAGGTAATATTTAATAATATTCCTTATTCAGGTGCTTCTAACCAACATTGTGGCCGTTCATCTGGGCAAACTCTGGGGTGTGTCAACTCGCAAATATATAAGTACCAGTCAAAAGTTGGACACGTCTCATTTAATTATTTTATTTTTTATTTTTTTACATTGGCGATTAATATTAAAACCATGAAAACGATTAATTGACGCATATGGAATTGTCTAGTAAACAAAAAGTTGCATGGCCTTCACAATCCCCTGACCTAAACTCAACTGAGTGATTTAGGATGAGCAGGAGCCTCATAGAGTGTATATAAAACATATTTTTATATACGTATAAGTATATTATTTATATTATTACGTATATATTATTATATTATTTTTATATAATTTATTTTTTATATATTTTATATTATTTTTATATAATTATTCATAATAATAATAATAATAATAATAATAATAATAATAATAATAATACATTAATATTACTATCAATATTACTATTAATAATATTAGTATAATATCTATTAATATAATATATATTAACTATAATAATTTTAAAAAAGTAAGAAAAGTTTAATGTTTTAAAATAGATTAGATTTTTTATTATTTATTTAGTCATATGTATCTTTAGGAGTATTTTATTAATGCCAAAGTACATCCTTTTGTAATTTAAATTTCAGAATATGTATAATGTTGATGATTACAACACAGTTCTACGTTTTTATGGTCTAATAGTGAATAAATACTGCATATATGCAGTTGAATCGATATTTGTGGATCGATTGAGCGCGCTGTGTCGGAGGAGGAGTCAACAAAGACGTTCTTTAAACTTGTTCGTTAATTTTCACTTTGCGAAGCTCTTTGGGAAACACTCGCAGAACTGGCTCGTTCTTTACTCACGTCATTCGTTAGTTCGTTCGTTATTCCCTAAGATTGATCGTTTTCGGGAAACCCACCCCAGTTCAATATTACTAAATAATTCAGTTATTCATTATTATATTACTTTATAGAATTATTTATCAAGTTTAGCCCAAAATATTCTGCTGTTTAGGTTTTACTCTTTTGCTTTATATTGCATGATCTACAATAAATGATCTACAATAAATATTAACATGGTTAGCTTTTAACCAGTATAGATAAAAACCTTTTTTTCAGCCTGGTGGACTAATCAGCATCCTATACAAACATTAATGTAATACATTGATCTTAATTAATCTGCTTTAATTGCTGATTAACCCTTTCAGACCTGAATTATGCTCCACTGATGAGAAAAATACATGAACATATATGAAAAGATATGAATGCTACCTGTAATGCCACCTTAAATGTTCTAAAAATACATATATATTTAATTAACTTTTCATAGGAAGCCTTTTTATTTTGCAAACCATTCCTAAGCGTTCAAACAAACATGGTTAAATGTGTTCTAAATCACATAAAGTTAGGTCTCCCCTAACTTAAAATCTCAAGTTTTGAGGTTGTAAGGTGACAAAGTTCAAGGGTATGAATAGTTTTGCAAGCCACTGTATTCCAATTTTAAAGATTGAACATCTCTGCCTGAAGGAATATAAAACAGCTCTTTTTTCTTTATGTTCTGAGTTCACAGATATTAATAGGAATCAGTTCTCCTTAATTTGCTGACATTTACAGTAGGAGCTGAGCTTGCGTCAGCATTTTTCCCTCTGTTGCCGAAAGCTGTGTTTGACTATGGATTTCTTTTATGCCGCTGTCGTCTGGGAGACGTAATTGATTAGCAGCGTTTCGGAACAACAGCGCACACAGACCTGGATGGCTTTAATATTGCATGCTGTGTGTTCTCCAATGCACAGCAGGACCATTGTGTGAAAGGCAGCAGGAGCTCTTCAGTCAATAACTGTAAACAAGCCAGGCAGAAATGCGTTCGGTCCTTCGGCTCTAATTCACTGTGAAAATCTGAATTATTGCACCTGTATTTTATTTTATCTAACCAGTAAGAAATACCTAAGGTGTTTGTACTAGAAGCTAAGACTGTGAATATGGCTAACAGTGAATGTAATAATAAGATAGTAGTAGCATTTTCTCTTCTTAGCTGGAAAATACATATTTACTGTACTTTCAGTATTTGTTGCACTATAAGGCACACCAGATTATAAGGCCCACTTTTAATGAAGGTCTATTTTCTGGTCTACTTTCATATATAAGGCGCACTGGATTATAAGGCACATTATGTGACACTAGTAAGGAACAGGGGTGTCGCCATGTTTTCCTTCCAATTCAGCAGGTCTCGCCGCTGGGTGATGGGGGGGAGGCAACTAAGTTAAGTAAAGCTAAGTTAAGTAAACAAACCTGTAATTCTAAGTCAAACAAGTGCTGGATATTAATCTACACAGATTTCTCTCCTGAAAACAGTTTATTCGGGTGAATAAGGCACATCCGTTTATTTACAGTAACTCTAGATTTCTAGATTTTTCACTAAGGCTGGGTACAGCAGCATTAGCATTAGCATTAGCAGCTAACCGCTCAGTAAAGCTCCCATGGCCATCCAAGAATCCTTTTATTGCTTAGAACTTTTTAGGAAACCCAGCCCTGCTTTGTTGGAATAGAGTTAAGAGAGTTAAGAGAGAATTAAGCATGCAGAGAAACATGTAAAATGTACTGGTGCATTTTAATATTTAAAATAAAAAATTTATATCATTAAAAAGTTATGTTATTTCAGTAATTTAATTCAAAATGTGAAACTCGTATATTATATAGATGCATTACACACAGAGTGATCTGTTTCAAGCTTTTATTTATTTTATTGCTGTTTAAGATTATGGCTTACAGCCAATGAAAACCCAAAAATCAGTGTTTCAGACAATTAGAATATTATGTAAGACCAAAAGTACCAATTGGTCTCATATAATATTAGATTTTTTTAATTGGCTGTAAGCAATAATCATCAAAAATAAAAGAAATTAACGCTTAAAGTAGATCACTCTGTGTGTAATACATCTATATAATATGAGTTTCACCTTTTGAATTGAATTAATGAAATAAAATAACTTTTTGATTATATATATATATATATTTTTTTTTTCTTTTTTTTTTTGAGATGCACCTGTAACTAACATGCTGGGGTTAGGTTTATGCACTCGGCAGCCATCTTTGCAATGTCAGGTGGCAGTTATATGGCAGTTATAACTCACAATCTGTTTGGTCTAATTACTATTACAACAACATATTTTAAATCCTTGATAATATCTGACAAAAAAAACATAACTAGTTTGTAACATTTGACTCCATAATGCACAAGAAACATGATTTTCCAGTTTAGTGTGGCCTCATAGAGGTGGAGCTTCCCACTTGTACACTGACCCTCCTCAACTGGCAGTGTAATCAGTTCACTGATTGGTTCTTTTTTATTTTTTTAAGGGCAGGACTTTATCCTTGAATGGATGATGGGTTGATCATTATGAGAACTCCCATTTATATCTGAACCTGTGATTGGTCTCCTTGTTAATAACGTTTTTGGCCCATATTCATTAGAAGAGATGTTAACAAACATTTAGACATACAGTAAAGTAAAATACAGTGTCTTTCTTTTCATTCTTCTCTTGATCTTTCTCCTTCATGCAAGTTTAAGGTTATATCCACCGTGAGCTCTCCACCTGCAGCATGCACCCGGGAACATCAATAACAGAGTGAGAGAGAGAGAGAGAATGAGAGAGAAAGAGAGAGAGAGAGAGAGAGAGAAAGAGACTCAGTCTCAGCCTTAAATGAAACCATCTAACTCTCCCCATGACCCTAGAAGATCCATGCCACCTAAGTTCATCACCATCTGTTCACACATTAAACCCCAATTTCCTACCAAGACCCAACACACACAGTGTGTGTGTCATCCTTACTGTGCCCAAATTTAGACTGAGACACACAAAAGTTTTTAGACACCTGCTTATCCATTGTTTTCTCGGAAATCAAGGGTATTACTGGGGAGTTTGTCCTTACACATCTGAGAAGGCATTAAACTAGATGCTGAAACTTTGCCGTGATGAGGATTTGATTGCATGCAATACAATAATAATACCTTTAATAACTGTGATTCCAGCACCTATATCTGTGCAGAGTAAAGCTGTTTTAACACTGAACGCTGAAACATTGCGCTTTTACAGTGTTTTTAATAAGACTTGCAGCGCAGATGTACACATAGTAAACAGAGTCGTTTGACTGTGAGCAGTGAACACAGCACAGACAGCGCATGTGAACAACATGGAACAAAAACAGCTATTGTTCATAGCTGTGGTAATTAGCGTTATCTGGCTAATAGATCAGATTAAACTGTGCCTAATCAGCAGTTTAGCTCAAACAAAAGGAGTATATTTGATAGTTGGTTTGTTGTTTTCACACCTGCTCAATCTAACCACACTGAGGGTACAAACGAATCAGTCTGTTTGTACCAGCCCAAATAAAGCTGGTTTGAAAAGGCCCCCCAAAAAAAGACCATTAAAATATTTTTTCCGGATTTAGCTTAGCCAGTTGTGATCCTTGTGCCATTGTATCAATGTCCTAAAGCATTTTCACGCTCATTTTTTGTGCTTGCTCTTTTAGTTTAGTACGTTTGGTGTAGAAACAAGTGTGTTTTTTAGTCCAGGAGTTGTCCAGAGTACCAAGCTTTGGTCCTCCTGAAATTAGTGGTCTGGTGATCAATTTGATTCCACCAGACTCTGAGTCGGATTGCTGCAGGTGATTGGTTCATTATGTGACGTGACTGCTTTCACTTATCGCGTTACCTTCCGTTTTCATCAGTATATCCTAATAAAGCACAGTGTGATAGGACTTTAGCCCTATCTGGACCGGATTAGTTTCTCAGGGGAACGTCTGTGAAAAATATTTCACACTTCTACTCAGTGATAAAACTCTTGCATCCGGACTGCAATTGAAAAAACAGGATGACGAGTGAGTTTTTTGGATTTCTCGGTCACATGACATCACGTTCAGTAGCTCCTCCATTTCCTCTTACTGTTGTGTTTACGTGGATAGCTATTTTATTAAACGCAAAGTGACGAAACTCAGAGATGTGAGTCCGGACGGGACTAAAACTACCAGGGGTCAGCGATGAACAGTAGGTAATTGTGTCTGTAACTTTCTCAGAGAAAAAACACATGCATGGTAATTTCAGATGTGAATAAAATCACAGAGGATCCCAAATAAAAGAGAAAATTATCCCAGGACCCCCTGAGAAACTAATCCCATCCAGATAGGGCTTTTGTGTAGTGAGTAGAGATATTGGAAATGGCAATAGCCTTAATTGTTTAAGAAGTGGGCTTGGGATCAAACAATCTCAAGTCCAATCCCTTGGACTTGCAGGAATCTCTACCATTAACATTCCCAACTGTGGTGCCCTTGGGCAAGTGACCTAATCCACAGTAGTGCTCCGCTCTGGATGCATGTTTGGTGGACATTTTTGGTGGAGTACCTGTCACACTATATGCCGCAGGAAAGGTGACCTTAGTCATTTGGCTTTTGTTGGCTGGCCAGTTCTCTAATATGCGAGATATATCAATGTGCCTAACTATGGATGAACTGCTTCTCTGTGACCTCCAGCCTTGGTTTAGCCTAAAGCACCGGAGAAAAGTAACTAATCACTCTTTCAGAGGCTTGTTTCTGAAATGCAGGCAAAAGTTACTTAATTAAAGTGGCCTCCGGGCAGCAAGAGCAAACTCTGGGTTACAACGATGGGAGCTGAGAGCGGAGGAAGCAGTTTGTTGGCAGTTGTTTGTGTAATTGTCAGTCTAAATGTGGTCCCAGTGCGCCTATACCTTCTGTGTGTGTAACAAAGCGATGGATTGCTGGATCATTATGGGCCATTCAAACCCAGCAGGTGAGTTTAAAGTGGAGACAGGCCAATCGATCTAATGATGCTGCTTTTTGCACACTCACTCACTCACACACACACTTCTGTCCTCTTGTTTAAGAATTTTAAATCGACAACACACACCAAACACACACCAGTGCAGTGCATACAAGTGATCACACAGATACACTAGGCCTGTATGGATTAAAGTATTGGGACTTTTACTCATTTCTTCTAAAAACCAACTGTCCAGCGAAAACCTTCTACTAGATTTTGAAGCCTTAGTGAGGTCATCATCATACCAACTCATCCCTGACTCATCCCAAAACTATTGAATGGAGCATCATTTGAGCTCCAGTGAACCTAGTTCCCATTTAGCCCATGTCTTTAGGTCAAGACTTAGCTCACTGTAGCTCTGGCTGTATCTTTAGGGTCATTGTCTTGCTGGAAGGTGAATGTTCTTCCCAGTCTCAAGTCTTTTGCAGCTTCCAACAAATTTTCTTCTCAGGATTGATATGTATTTAGCTCCATCCATCTTCCCATCAACTCTAACCAGCTTCTCCGTCTCTGCTGAAGAAAAGCATCTCTACAGCATGAGGCTTCCACCACCATGTTTCACAGTGTGAATGGTGTATTTAGGGTGAGGAGCAGTGTTTCCTTTTTCCGCCACATGTAGCGCTTTGCATTGAGGCCAGAAAGATCAACTCTGGTCTTATCTGACCACAGAACCTTCTTCCACATGTTTGCTGTTTTCCTACATGGACAGATTCTACTGATCCACCTGAGCTGTGGATTTCTGCACCTCCTCCAGAGTGACCATGGGCTTCTTGGCTGCTTCTTTGATCAGTGCTCTCCTTACTTGATTTGCCAATTTGGGTGAACGTCTTGCCATGACTTGGTAGGTTTGCAGTTGTAGAATACTTTTTCCACTTTTGGCTTATGGATTGTGGAACAGTGCTCCCTGAGATGCTCCAAGCTTGGGATATATTGATTTTATAACCTAATCCTGCTTTAAACTTCTCCATAACTTTATCTCTGACCTGGCTTGTGAGTTCCTTGGTCAAATTCTCTGCTGTGCACTGAGCGTGCACACGCACACAATATTACAGCACTACTTCTGCTGTTAATCAGCCATTGTCCACTGTTCTGTCTACAGAAGCTAGTCACTATGCTGTACTAGCACTGTCTGTGTTTGTGTCACATAATTAATGTTACAAAATAATAAGCATTATGATGAGACAGGTTATGGCCCATAGCTAATATATCCACTGTGTGTGGGCGGCCAATTAGCCATGGATATTGGATTGTTTTTTTTTTCAAAGAAAAGAGCAGGCTGTTCAGTTCCCCTGAAGAGTTGATACATAGTTTTGAGTAGCTTCCTTCTTTTTAGCTATTTAATTTTGATGGGATAATGGAGAATGCAGCTTTGGGAGGAATGTTTGATAATATGCCCAACAGTTTAATCTTCTTTATATTCTAATCTGCTGAAAAGATGTTTAAAATGAAAGTAACTTAACTGTCCCTGTACATCATTGTTTGTGTCTCACTCCTCGTGGGAACTGTCCTGAATTTAATTTACGTTCTATATTTGATTTTAAAGGGGCAGTGTGGCTGGGTTGGTTGGCTGATCAGCACCCCTACAACTCTGATCCTAGAATAACCCCTGATGTGTGCATTTGCACATCTATGTCAGCAATAAATGCAACAAAAAAGCATCTAGTGCAGCTTTCTGGTTGTAAGCTAGATTACGAGGGCAACTAAGCTTAATAAGCTTGAACTGGGCAGTTGAGACACACAAAGCACCACACTGTTAAGATAAGAACGCCCCAAAGGAATGACAACTGGCACATTGACTGGTTTATTCCATGTTACGCCCAAAACACACCCTAATAGAATTAGTACATGCCTTTTGTACGTTTCGTGCTGCGTAAGGCATATTTTTTGCGCCCTCACGATACCCGACACATGAGACACTCTAAATCAGGTCGGCAATTAAGTTTGGCCACGGGCCAGATATTTCCCAAGCCATTATGTGGTGGCCACAAAAAATATATCTGTTTTGGAAAATGAAGTATAATGTGATGAAGTGCTAGTAGCTCTTCGGCCCAGAGGGTTGTTGAACCCGATTGCAGAACAGTTGATCTCAAAGCAGGTAAACCCAAGAAGAAAGGAAAAAATAAATAAATAAGCACACCACTCCCCATGGAGGATCGAACCGGTGTTGTTAGGGTCGTGCTCCAATATACTACTGCTGCTCCGGCTAGTGAATTGGGACATAACTGGGAAAAAAATATTATATATAGATAAGGAGCCCAAGAACGGGCTGAAAACGAGTCATGCTGAGCACGACAGAGAGACAGGGAGTCATGTAAACAAAAGCTCGCCAGAGAAGCATTTAATATATATATATTTTTTTATTATCATTCTTTATAGTTCTAACAACCTCTTGGGCCAGATGTTTCATGCTTGTGGGCCACATCTGGCCCGTGGGCCGCCTATTGCCGACCCCTGCTTTAACTCAAGCTTTATGATGCTCAATTGAACGGTGCGCTATAGATTGCTAAGAAAGGGCCACTAGTATGGTGTCCAGTGACTTCTGCCATGTCCAATGGAAACTACAGAACGTAGAACTGACCAAATTAAAAAGATCAGCTTTTGGTTGAAGACAAAAAGTGTTAAAACATTCACTCAAACGTTTATAGAGCTGCTCTGACCATTTGTGTTAGCCTGTAGAAAGCTATAATAGGACCCTATGACTGTTTTATATAGAAAAAAAGGCATAAGTGGAGATCACATGGGCAAATTAAAAATTTAATAATAAGCAAAATACAAATCTATATAGCATAAACATGTTTTGGCTTGGCTTGGCCAATAGCGTTTAGAGTAAGAAGGACACTGTGAATGTAAATTTTGCTGAAGTGTTCTTTAATTACAGTAAAAGAGCTTATCTCCATTCACATGGGGACAGTGCACTTGTGAGGACTTTTGAAACAGGCAGAAAGGAAGAGCATTAAAATCGGCTTAAATCAAAAGCATGAAGGGCTTATTAAACCTGAGGCACTCAGAGAGAAGTGTCTCGTTCACGAGGACAATGATGAAGTCACTTTAAAGTCTGACCTGTTCAAAAAAGGGTAAAGCTGAATGAAGCGCTCTATCAATACACTACTCACTGAACTGCATTCATTACTCAGAGGCTTTGATGCACAGGAACAGTTGTTTTTAAGAGAGGTGAGGGGTAATTACTTTTAGCGCTTAGTTTAAATAGAGACATCATTGTCTGACCAACTCAATATTATTACATGACCGATATCAAGTATATATTTATAGTTTAAACTGCAAATTTTGTGGACAATTGAGATTTTATTTTTATTAATTTCCCGACTCATCTACATCTGTGTGCATCTACAGTGTATCACAAAAGTGAGTACACCCCTCCCATTTCTGCAGATATTTAAGTTTATCTTTTCATGGGAAAACACTAACAAAATGACACTTTGACACAATGAAAAGTAGTCTGTGTTCAACATATAAATTAGAAGTGTAGTAATGTAAATTTATTCTTCCCTTAAAATAACTCAATTATACAGCCATTAATGTCTAAACCACCGGCAACAAAAGTGAGTACACCGCTTAGTGAAACTTCCTGAAGTTTGGACTCATCAAACCATAGGATAGAATTTCAGTAATCCATGTCCTTCATTGACATGTCTTCAGCAAACTGTGTATGGGCTTTCTTGTGTACAGACTTCAGAAGAGGCCATCCTTCCGTGGTGACAGCCATTCAGACCAATTTGAAGTAGTGTGCAGCGTATGGTCTGAGCACCGACAGACTGACCCCCCCTGTCCTTCAATCTCTGCAGCAATGCTGACAGCACTACTGTGTCTATCTTTCAAAGACAGCATTTGGACGTGATGCTAAGCTTCAGTGCACACAGCTTCTTTGCACGTCCAATGCGAGGTCTGTTCTGAGTGGATCCTGTTCTTTTAAAATGCTGGATGATCTTGGTCACTGCGCTGCAGCTCAGTTTCAGGGTGTTGGCAATCTTCTTGTAGCGAAACAATTTGTCTTTAAAGATCCTCAGAGAGTTGTTTGACATGAGGTGCCATGTTGGAACTTTCAGTGAGCAGTATGAGAGCAGTGTGAGAGAGCTGTACTACAAAATTTAACACATCTGCTCCCTGTACATACCTGAGACCTAGTAACACTAAGGAGTCACATGACATTTTGGAGGCAAAATAACAAGCATTTAGGGGTGAAGTCTCTTAGGGGTGTACTCACTATTGTAAGCTAACTCACAGCTAACTCAATGTTACTGTGTTATCTAGCTTGCCACAGCTAGCTTTCCGCTAACCTTAGTTCTCTCCCCGGTAATGTAGCTCGCTGCCAATGTTATTATGTTAGTATGTTAGCTAGCTCTCTGCTAACCTTAATTCTCTTTCCAGTAATGTAGCTAGATAACTCGCCGCTAACGTTACTATGTTATCTAGCTTGCCACTAACCTTAGTTCTCTTCCCGGTAACGTAGCTAACTCGCTGCTAATGTTATTATGTTAGCATGTTAGCTAGCTCTCCGCTAACCTAAATTCTCTTCCCAGTAATGTAGCTAGATAACTCTCTGCTAATGTTAGTATGTTAGCTAGCTCCCTGCCAATGTGAGTTAGCTCGTTGTTAACCTTAGTTCTCTTTCTGGTAACGTTAGCTAACTCACCGCTAAAGTTAGCATGTGCTTTCCTATCTGCATTAAACGCACCGTTTGAAACTTTAATACCTACATCAAAATTACAGTAAATTTAAGACATTGTAAGACATTGTAAGTGCTTTCACCTTAAACCATTTGATATTAAATTACTTAAAAAAAAAACAATTACAAAAGCAGATAAAACTTACTCTTAAACATAGACTTGGCTGAATAAGGTACATAAGAGGCCTTATAAACATTTAAAATGTTAGAAAACATTTTAGAAATAAGGCTTTTAAAGTAGTCAAAGCCAGTTTTTCAAGCTTCTGTCAAGAAGACAACAGAGAATAAACGAAAAAAGAATTCAGTAACTTTTATTAGCTGACGCTGGGTAACAAACACACAAATAAACATAATACTGCTGTAGGTAAAACACACACACACACACACCAACCACAGACTCAAACACACACACACACACACACTCTGCACTGAGAAACAAGCTTTGATATATTTAAAAAAAATGAATCATTAAAAAGTGGAAGCTTAATAAAAGCAGCTGGCCTTCAGTTCTGAACTCAGTGTTTGGCCTCCGTTAAGAGAGATTTTAAAAAGGTCATGAATATTTAAACATGACTGATAAGACTGAATCTGGTGCAGGATGAGCCCTGGAGGTTGTGTGATGGATGGAGGGATGGACAAAGAGAGGGAGAGAGGGTTAGCATCACTGTTGCAGGGCAGGAATGATTTTCCCCTGGCACTGACCAAAACCAACACGGTAACCCCGGCCTTCACAATAACCTGGAGAGAGAGAGAGAGAGAGAGAGAGAGAGAGAGAGAGAGAGAGAGAGAGAGAGAGAGAGAGACAAAGAGAAGAAAAAGCAAAGAGAGAGAAGCAAGAAAGAAGGAAAGGGAAAAAGGACAGAGCACAAGTGAGGGAGAAAGAAAGAGACAGAAGTCAGAAATATGCATAAAAGGAAGAGAAAACAGGAGAAAGAAAAATAAGTAGTGTGTGTGTGTGTAAAAGAGAGAGAGAGAGAAAGAGAGAACGAAAAACAAAGAGAAGCAAAAGCAAAGAGAGAGAAGCAAGAATGAAAGAAAGAAAGAAAAAAGGACAGAGCAAAAGAGAGAGGGAGAAAGAAAGAGACAGAAGTCGGAAATTTGTATAAAAGGAAGAAAGAACAGGAGAGAGAGTGAGAGAGTGAGAGAGAAAGAACAAAAAACAAAAAGAAACAAAAGCAAAGAGAGAGAAGCAAAAAAGAAAGAAAGGGAAAAAGGACAGAGCAAAAAAGAGGGAGAAAGAAACAGACAGAAAAGTGCATAAAAGGAAGAGAGAACAGGAGAAAGAAAAATGAGCAGTGTGTGAGAGAGACAGCGAGAGAGAGAGAGCGAAAAACAAAGAGAAGCAAAAGCAAAGAGAGAGAAGCAAGAAAGAAAGAAAGGGAAAAAGGACAGAGCAAAAGAGAGGGAGAAAGAAAGAGACAGAAGTCGGAAATGTGCATAAAAGGAAGAGAGAACAGGAGAAAGAAAGTGAGTAGTGTGTGTATGTATTTGTTTGTGTGTGTGTGAGAGAGAGAGAGAGAGAGAGAGAGAGAGAGAGAGAGAAAGAATGCATTAAAATGAAAAACGGTTTACATGTGTAGTAAAGAACGGTGGTAAAGTACAGTAAGAGTTACAGCTTCACATTCACAGATGGTCGGTCAATACAGCTGTAAATCTGCAGCCAAACCATTCAGCGAATCCTGAGTCCTCACATTAACTTCTCTACTTTAACACAGATTGATTCCATTTGATTCTTTTACTCTTATTCCTGAATACACAAAAATGAAGGTATTTGTTCCTTTACAAACATTAATCTGGCTTTTTATGTTTCTTTGGAATTATTGACTTCTTTTTGGCAGAGTGGCCAAAAGGAAAGGTTTGTTTTGTTTTCATGTCAGACAGTGAGGAAAACATGCATATGTGTCTTTTTTCATACAGTGTATTCGTCGCTTCCAATAAAAAAAAACCCCACATATCTCCATTTTTGTCGATTTTTAGTTTACTACATAATTTGAACAGCTAAACTGTCCATTACACTATGCCAAAATATCTTGATAAATGGACCAATAGAAACTCTTTAAAATGACCTGAAATAAAGTATTTTTACATTGAATTCCATTGAAAGTTTACAATGTTTTTTCTCGCTCCTGTAAAATTGCTGTTTTGGAGATATTTGAAGTATTTTTTTGATTGGACAGCGACGATATACACAAACACACCTTTCAGACCCCCCACCTGTAATGGTGACCTCATCTCCGTCTTTGAGGAAAGTCCTGCTCTCTCCTCCACCCAGATCAATCGTCTTCGAGCCTCTCCATGAGAGCTCCAGCATGGAACCAAAACTCTCAGGATCCTACACACACACACACACACACACACACACACAGGAGTCTTTAACATACAGAGTATATCTATCCATCTATCCATCCATTCATGCATAAATTGTAAAACTATGTTTTACAATATCTGGTTCGAAATAAACGGATGGAAACACTACATTTGTAAGTATGAAATCTTAGAACATTAGTATCTCTTCTTAGGACTTCAGAGCAGAACCATGGCAGTAGGCCATCCGACACTCAGCTAACATCATTGTACACAGTGTGAGTGTTTGAGGACAGATCTGATATCTGTTCCAGGTACAGGGTGTTCTCACTGGCTCGTTTTGGGAGCTAGAAAGAAAAGCATGGATCACCTGGGATTACCTAGAGCTGTTTTTTTTTTTTAGAACAACCTCTAAATACAAAAACAAACTCACTGGTCCACTGATGGTCCCGGATGCCAGAAGATCTCCTGGACGGGCATTGCAGCCGTTGACTGTGTGATGGGCCAGCTGCTGCTTCATTGTCCAGTACATATACTGGGGAAACACACAGTATTGATGATTTAATAAAGCTAGTGCATGATTATAGACACACACAGGTATTAACCTTGTTAACTCCTTGTAACCACCATAGATCATGGCTTTTCCCTTATTGGTGTAACTTAGGGTTAAACTTGATACTACACTTTCAAATGTTTGTGGACACACCATTTACAAGCCTTAGGGTTGGGCTGGGCAAAATCCTACGAAGAGGCAAAAGCCTGTGGCTGGGCAGAAGCATGTGGTTGGGAAGAAGCCTGTTACTGGGCAGAGACTTGTGACTGTGAAGGGGCAAAATCCTGTGAAGGGGCAGAAGCCTGTAAATGGGCAGAAGCCTATGAATGGGTAGAAACCTATACCTCAGTAAAGACCTGTGGCTGGGCAGAAGATTGTTGCTGAGTAGAAGCATGTAAAGAGACTAAAGCCTGTGGCTGGGCAGAGGCTTGTAGCTGGATAGAAAGCCTGTGAAGAGGCAAAAGCCTGTGGCTGGGTAGAGGCTTGTGGCTGGGCAGAAACATGTGGCTGGGGAGAAGCCTGTAAAGAGGCAAAAGCCTGTGGCTGGGCAGAAGCATGTGAATGGGCAGAAGCCTGTGAAGAGGCAGAAGCCTGTGAAGAGGCAGAAGCCTGTGGTTGGGCAAAAGCCTGTGCCTGGGCAGAAGCCTGTGGCTGGGCAGAAGCCTGTGAAGAGGCAGAAGCCTGTGGCTGGGCAGAAACATGTAAATGGACAGAAGCATATGAATGGGCAGAAGCATATGAATGGGCAGAAGCATATGAATGGGCAGAAGCCTGTGAATGGGCAAAAGCCTGTGAATGGGCAAAAGCCGGTGGCTGGGTAGAAGTATGTAAATGGGCAGAGGCCTGTGGCTGGGCAGAAGCATGTGAATGGGTAGAAGCCTGTGAAGAGGCAGAAGCATGTGAATGGGCAGAAGCATATGAATGGGCAGAAGCCTGTGAATGGGCAAAAGCCAGTGGTTGGGCAAAAGCCTGTGCCTGGGCAGATGCCTGTGGCTGGGCAGAAGCCTGTGAAGAGGCAGAAGCCTGTGGCTGGGCAGAAGCCTATGAATAGGCAGAAGCCTGTGAAGAGGCAGATGCCTGTAAATGGGCAGAAGCATATGAATGGGCAGAAGCCTGTGGCTGGGCAGAAACATGTGGCTGGGCAGAAGCCTGTGAAAGGGTAAAAGCCTGTGGCTGGGCAGAGGCCTGTGGCTGGGCAAAAGCCAGTGGCTGGGTAGAAGTATGTAAATGAGCAGAGGCCTGTGGCTGGGCAGAAGCCTGTGGCTGGGCAAAAGCCTGTGAATGGGCAGAAGCCTGTGAATGGGCAGAAGCCTGTGAAGAGGCAGAAGCCTGTGAAGAGGCAGAAGCCTGTGACTAGGCAGTAACCTGTGTCTGGGCAGAAGTATGAACATGGACAGAGGCCTGTTACTGGGCAGAGGCTTGTGGCTGGGCAAAAGCCTGTGAACAGACAGAAGCCTCCTGCATGTTGTATTAAGCTTTTTAAAATAATAAACGCTTAAAATTATTGCAATACCGCAAAGTAAAATGTTGTTTTTTAGCTAAACTGTAATAATTGTGTAATAACTGTGGTCAGTAATGAAGTTGGTTTATCTCATTCACACAATGCACAAAGCAAACTGGTCTCCTACCTTGAAGTTGGACTTGCAGATGGTAGATGCCTTACTCATCTTCTCACCTAGCAGAGGGTGAAATACTTTAGTGAAGATAAGTACAAATAAACTTCATACATATCTTATTCTGTCTGCAAGGTTTTCTTCTAGATTTAAAATTTAACCTGATGTGTTCATCTCAGTATAATGCAACATTTTTTTGTATTATGTAATTCAGGCATTAGTGTTTTACAGTTATGTAGTAGTGAATAGATAAAACATACCTTTTACTGAGACAAAGAGGTTGATGTTGAAGGTGTAGGGATCTTGGTGGCAAAGATATGGGAGGGGCTCTGGGTCCTTAAAAAAAGTCAATAAATGTTTAATTACAGGCCAGTGAACTGATGCACAAGGTAGTATGTGTTTTTAATAAATTAGTCATTGAGTGGATGCAAAAGGTCGTAGATGTTTCTACTAAAGTGGCCAGTGAGTAGAAGCCCCTAATCAGTAAGTGGAAGCACATGTTAGTAGGGACTTTTTTCGGACACAAAGTTTTTTCGGTTCCCAACATTATTTGGAGATGACATTTTTCCGGTTCCCAACATTTTTC
This sequence comes from Astyanax mexicanus, assembly GCF_023375975.1. Taxonomy (NCBI): domain Eukaryota; kingdom Metazoa; phylum Chordata; class Actinopteri; order Characiformes; family Acestrorhamphidae; genus Astyanax; species Astyanax mexicanus. Next base: position 10,591,003 of record NC_064423.1, on the reverse strand, counting down.
GGAGATGAAGTTTTTTTTTTGGTTCCCAAAATTTTTCAACCTTTTTCGGTTCACGAATTTTTAAAATATTTTCCGGAGACGACGTTTTTTCAATTCCCAAATTTTTTTTGGAGACAAAGTTTTTTCGGTTCCCAAATTTTTTTCTGAGAAAACTTTTTTTCGATTACCAACATTGTTTGGAGACAAAGTTTTTTTGGAGACAAAGTTCTTTTGGAGACAAGGTTTTTTTTTTGATTCACAAAATTTTTCAACATTTTTCGGTGCACAAATTTTTTTACGATTTTCCAGAGACAAAGTTTTTCCGGTTCCCAAAATTTTTCGGAGAAAACGTTTTTTCGGTTCCCAAAATTGTTCAGAGACGACGTTTTTTTCGATTCCCAACATTTTTTGGAGACAAAGTTTTTTTGGTGACCACGTTTTTTCGGTTAACAAAATATTTCGTAGAAAACGTTTTTTCGGTTCCCAACATTGTTTGGAGACAAAGTTTTTTTGGAGACAAAGTTTTTTCAGAGACAAAGTTTTTTCGGTTCACACAATTTTTCGGTGAAAACATTTTTTCGGTTCACCATTTTTGGAGATTAAGTTTTTTTTTGGTTCCTAAAATTGTGCGCATGTTAGTAGGTTTTTCGAATAAAGTGCAAGGCAAGTGTTTCTGATAAAGTGGCCAGTGAGCGAATATTCCCTTCATTCACAGTATGATTCTATATTCTGCAGACAGCAGGTAAAATCTCCCTGAGCTGAAATGAACATTACGAGCGTGTAGAAGGAGTGAACTGCCTTGCTCTGCTGGGTCCGGCTGGAGAGAGCAGTTGGTAATAACTCAGGAGAACAGACTTCAGCACGTCTCATTGCCCCTAATATGCAAAGTCTGCAGTCTGCTCTGTTCCCGTCGTCACTCTGAAGAATCTCCTTCAATGGGGCCTTCACTAAGATCAGCCCAGCTTCTCCTTTTAACCTCAGATAAGAAGATCATTTTTAAACAAAAAGAGCTACATCTGCAGAGTTTCCTACTAAATGGTTTCTGGCTTGGCTGCACAGTTCTACACTCTTAAAATAAGGATGTTAAATGGTTCTTGGTTCGGTGCAATTGTGCAAATGTAACAATAAGCTGGTGAAAAAAGGATAAGCCTGGATACATGATAAGATAGAGCCGGGCATGGAGGCACACATGTACCATTTGGCATCTTGTGGCACATTTGTTGTTGCAACACAGATGTTGTAGCTGGAAATGTAGCTCCTGCACACTCATAGGCTGCTGAAACTGGCATCCCAGCTGGTCCAATAATCAAAAATCAACTGTTGCAAACAAAGTGCCAAGAACTACCCAAAAATCTCTGAGAGCCTTTTTATAGAGCACATTTATGTTTTAAATCAGATTGGGGCACATTCGTTTTAGACAACAAGTTACACTTATAAAATTAGGTTCTTCAATGTTTGGTTTGGGTATACCACTATACTATCTTAAAATAAGGTTCCTAAATGGTTTTTGATTTGGATATACAGTTCTACACTTTGCTAAGAAATTCTACACTCTTAAGATAAGGTTCCTAAATGGTTTTGGTTTGGGTTCACAGATCTATATTCCTAAAAAAGATTCCTAACTTGTTCTTGGTTTGATTATATAGCTCTACACTCTTAGAATTAGGTTCCTAAATGGTTTTTGATTTGAGTATTTTACATTAAGGTTCCTAAAGGGTTTTTGGTTTACATGCATAGATCTATACTTCTAAATAGGTTCCAAAATAGTTCTTGGTTTATATGTGTAGATCTATACTTTTAAAAGAGGTTCCAAAATCATTTTGGTTTGAGTATACAGTTCTACACAGTTAAAATAAGGTTCCTAAATGGTTTTGGTTTGGGTATACATTTCCATACACTTAAAATAAGGTTCCTAAATTGTTTTGGTTTGGGTATACAGTTCCACACACTTAAAATAAGGTTCCTAAATGGTTTTGGTTTGAGTATACAGTTCCACACACTTAAAATAAGGTTCCTAAATGGTTTTGGTTTGAGTATACAGTTCCATTTGTCTGGAGTTCTCTTGAGTGTCTGCCAGAGATCATCTTCACACTAGACTACATTCGTCTGCTATGTTCTAGTGTCGGAATGGAATTTGTTTATACTTCTCTACATCCAACCACAATCAGATCCATTCAATCTGGATGGAGAGATTTATCTGGATAGGCTTTTTTAATGACAAGAAACCGGAATGAAAAACGAGCTGAAATGAAATAGGAGTAACAAGGCTTTTTTTAATGTAAGGAGTAGAAAGTTCAGATCATTGTGTGAAAATGTAGAGTAGAAGCCTTAAAAATAATTCAGCAAAGTATAGAAAAAACGTTTTTCTAAACCTAAATAAGATAAGGTATTTGTGCTTCCTTACTTGACAACTCTAATTATAAGTGCAGTCTAATGTACAAAGTATCTGAAATTACATTTCAATAGAAATTATATTTTATCATGATTTTGTGCCTTTTTCATTGGTTCACACAAAAAAGTGTGATGTAATTAATTAATTAACACATTAGGTGTGGTTGTGTTTACCTGAACCACATTTGGCTCTGCAAACGGCATTAGGGCCTCCATTGGAACGACCCAGGGCGAGATGGTGGTCCCAAAATTCTTCCCCAAAAACGGACCTAATGGCACATACTCCCAGGCCTGGATATCCCTCGCTAGAAAGAGAGAGAGAGAGAGAGAATCAAAGAAACAGAGAGTAGGTGAGTCCGCTGTGCTCACAGATAACTTCACAATAATCTCCTCCATTATACCTTCAGCTTCTTCTTCAGTCGAGCGCTTTAGAGCTGCTCAAGTACATAGAATCAAACTACCCAAAACGACACGGCAGAAAAGAAACAGCAGTGCATCTCCTTTCCCCATCAGGGATTGGCATGCTGCTAACTGCACTATGGAACTGGTAAAAAACAATAATTATGCTTTATTTAAATAAACCTGTAAACTAGCATTAAAATGTCATTTTATTTGTGTTCCTTAGTTCCAAAGGAGTACTAGAGGATGATACACAGCTGTTAGGACTGGACAGAAGTCAGACACATGCAGATTTAAAAAAGGAAAGAGGCTTAATAAAAAGACTAGGACAAATGCTACATAGAATCATACCAAAAGCTACAAGACCGGATTACTGAGCAAAAAAGTGCAAGGCAAGAATCTGAAACCATATAGAATAGCAAAATCATACACAAAAAAACAAGAATGAGAAAAATGATAGTAATTCTAGGTGGCTAGTCAAAACTTGGCAAACAACTGAACAAAGGAGATGGTATATATAGACAGGAAAACAGACGAAAACAACCAATAGTCAGGTGAGTGAGATCAAGAAGGTGTAATGTGATGATGATTTAAAAAATGAACAAGGCTTTATTACAAGACTAGGACAAAATGCAATGCAATAGAAGCATACCAAAAACTACAAGACTGGATAACTGAGCAAAAAAGTGCAAGGCAAGAATCTGAGTCCATATAAAGTAGGAAAAAAGTCATACACGAAAAACAATCACAAAAATGCTATTAATTCTAGGTGGCTAGTCAAAACTTGGCAGACAACTGAACAAAGAGACGGTATATATAGACAGGAAAACAGGTGAAAACAGTCAATAGTGAGGTGAGTGAGACCGAGGAGGTATCATGTAATGATAATTAAGAGCCATTAAAAAAATTGAAAAAATACAGACAGATTAAGAAGTATAATGCTTAAATTAAGCCATAGTCATAGTAAGTCATAGTAAGATTTAAAATAAGCTAAATTAAAGTAAGACTGAAATCAAGCCAAATCCCTGATTTCATCTCTTAAATTTGGACACAAGAATCAGAATGACTTTTGTGCTCATTTTTGAGTTCAAATGACTTAAAATAAGGTAAGAAATAAGTAAGAAATGAGACTGATTAAGTTCATTGTTCCAACATTCAAGCAAAATACACTTACACTTGATGATTTTCTGTGAAAAAATAAGAATTATTGCCTTGATAATATTAGATATTTTCACTTAATAATATTTTGTTTATTTTTACATTGTACAATTTAAGCAAGTATATATTAATATCATATATTTAATTAATGATTCATTCATCTACTCCAAACAGGAGCTACACAAACAGGGTTGTTCGGTAAGGTCTCTCTCTCTTTGTCTCTCTCTCACACACACACACATACACAACAGACTCCAACACACCACCAGCTCTTTCAGAGTTTCTCATTACCAGGGCGTCCTTAAACGGTCATAAAGCAACGATATCGGCCGCAGCGTGATGTGGAAGGTGCCACTGTAGACTGGCAGTGCAGGGGTAACGGAATAATAAAAGAAATTGACGGCGGTGGTTATTCTGAAGGGCCATTTAGGCATGACCGGGAAACAGCAGTAAATCACAGCCACGTCGTCCGGTTCGGCCGTCAGGGCCTCTGTGAAGTTTTATAGTGGCCCTGTGTGAAATGCGCCATATTTCAGAGCCAACAAGAGGCGGCTTCAGCTCTCCACCTGCAGCAAATGTAATACCTAAAGTATAATACCAGAGTCTAAAGTATCGACACCCTGGTCAAAATTTTCTGTTACTGAGAAAGTGAATAAAAGCCCATCTGACTTCCAAAAGGCAAAGGCCTACAACTAAAATATATATATTTTACAGTTTCAAAATAACAAGAAAAAACCCAAGGTTAAAGTTTCATCACGCATTTTCATCATAATCTTACTGCAGTGCACCAGATAGCCCGGAGAATATATACACACACCGAGCAGCTCAACTGAATCCAAGTTACAAGTTACCAATATTTAATTTACAATATGTTATTATTGAAGCCAGTAGAGGCATCAAAGTTTTTAAATAGCTGTTTATCAGTTCTTCACAATTCACTTGGTTCTCCAGGTAACAAATACATTCAGTTTAGTGTGCATTAATATGATCCTTTAAGCTACAGTATTAATATATTTAAATAGGGTTATAGTTACTCGCACGCATGCGCACTATGGGTATAACCCAAACAGGTTTGTTATAATGGTAAACTTATTAAATTTCTAAAATGTCTTACACACTCGTTAATACTAAATTGACAACGTGTAAAATGCACAGTTTATATATCAACTGCTCAAGGACAAAGACAATTATTAATAATTATTAATTAATAATTATTATTAATTATAAATTATTTTCTGGTTGATGTTTGTATTTTGTTTGTAATTTATTTCCCACTCTATCTAGATTACAGAAAGATAAACTAATAAAATGTGAAGTAGTTTAGACTCGGTATGTAAAAATAAATAAATAAAAACACCACAGGCTTATACATTTTAACAGAATTATAATCAGTTTAAACACCGTCTATCTAGAATTCAGGGATCTATGCCCCCTGCTCATTTTGCAGTGCGCATGCGCGGCAACCGTCAGTGTGTTAGCTTGTTATGCTAACTGGCTAGCGTTAGCTAAGCAGCTCTTCTAATGTGTTTCTTTAGCGGTGCTTTCCTACACAGCGCTCCACAGCGCCTCTAGTGGTATGGCGGTATGAGAAAAATGCATACCAGTTCTAAATTTTCCTCCGGTATACCACATGAACTGGTATACTGCCCAGCACTGCTATATACTCGAGTCGATTTGGCGTCACCTGCCTAAAGATCAGTTTTGTTCAGTGCATTTTTGCATTATATTGTGTAAAGTAAATGTTATAAAATCTTGTTCCATTAACTTATATTAAGCGTGTGTTTATTATTCTGCTGGTTTGGACAAGCTTTTGTTCAGACAGTCAGAGTTGGAGCATACTGAGCCATGCTGAAATCATAAATAATGTTATTTTCTATACACCCAGCTGTTGAGGGACTGCTGATGGAAAATAGGAAAACACTCACCGCTCCAGTCGTTCATCAGGACCATGCCAAAAATGTGCTCGTGGGCTTTCTCTATGGGGATTGGCTCTCCCAGTTTGTTCCCAGCACCCACAAAGAATGCCTACAAACCACGCACGTATCCACACACACACACAACGAAATTATGAATGTTATAGCTGCAGCAGTGCATATTGACTAATTCCAACAGTGTAACCAAGTGTGAAGTTTAAATAATGTGTATGGTTTTATGCGGCATTCACAAATGACTGTTATATAAAAGTACATTACAATGCAATTGCTTTCTGAAAAATGAAATTTGCTAATGTACTCAAGGTGAAACAAAAAAAACAAAAAACTGAACAGTATAGGGTGGGCAATATACAGTGGCATTAAAAAGATTTTTTTTTACTTTATTTACATATTTTATACATACATTTTTTAGATTATCAAACAAACAATAATATTAGACAAATATAACCTGACTAAAAACATAAAAAGCACTTTTTAAATGATGATTTCATTTACTAAGGAAAGAAAAACTAATCAAATCAATATAGCCAGTGTTCTCAAGTCACAGGCCACACATGGCCACACACATTCTCACGCTTGCCAATCCATCGGCTGCATATTATAATGTTCTCTCGTTGAGCCAATCAGAATATAGATCGCTCTGTTGTCAGGCAGACCTAGTAAGAGGGTGGAGTTTTAACCAGAGTGTCAGGCGAGAATAACTGTCCGATTCGAAAGTTCTGAAACACACGTCGGTGAACAACTGAAGCAAATAAAATATCTCAAAAAGTAATACACTATGCCACGATCTGAAGAAATTCAAAAACAGATGAGAAAACAAAGTCACTGATCATCTATCAGTGAGGAAAAGGTTACAAAGTCATTTTTAAAGCTTTGGGACTCCAGTGGACCACAGTAAGAGATTTCATTTACAAATGGAGAAAACGTGGAACACTGATCTTCCCAGGAGTAGCTGGCTAACCAAAATTACTCCACAAGGGCATGGACAACTCATCCAGGAGGTCACAAAAGAACCCAGAACATTTAAAGAACTGCAGGTCACACCTGCCTCAGTTAAGGTCAGTGTTAATGATTTAATAATAAGAAAGAGACTGGGGGAAAACAGTATCCATAGAAGAGTTCCAAACACTGCTGACCAATGGTGAAACCAGTTATGAGTTGTTTATGAGGAGGCTTGTGGGTTGAAACATGACTGGGAGTTTTCCTATGGCTTATAACAGAGTCTGTTCACAGATAAAGACACGTCTTTTAACATAAAGTCAATAAGAGGATGAGGGGCATATAGTCAAGAAAACTAAACAAAGTAAACAAAACTTAAATAAAAAAAACAAAACTTTGTCAAACGAGCACTGAATATTAATCTACACAGATTTCTCTCCTGAAACCCATTTATTTGGGTAAAAAAAATAAAAAAAATAAAGCGCTTCCACCATTTCCAGCATTTATTTACAGTAAGCTTAGATTTCCAATATTTCCAACAGCGTCCAACAGCAATATGCGTCAAGTAGCTATAAATTACGCATTATTCTTTGCACATTTTTTGTAAAATCCTTAAATAGCATCATGATTGCAAACCCCTAGGAACTATATCAGGACCCCATTGGTCTGTACTGATGTTAGCCAAAAAGTATGTGTAAGGCGTGAAATACTGTGTCAAGAGAATAGTAATATATCACAACATATCATATCGCAAAAGAGCTCCTCACCATTTCCAGCTCAATATCCAACTGCTTTGAAGCCCCAAATACAGGTGGTTTGGCTGGAAAACAAAGAGAACAAAGCATAATAGATAAATAAATAATTACAGTCAGCTTTGACAAGTTGGCCTGACGTCCACTCCAGCACGCTCCAGCAGACACACAACGCCCCTGCTGTATTAACATTCAGCTTTGTAACCCTGTTGTTTAGATCAACCGAATTGTCAAGCTGCAGCCTCGTTCGGGCCCGGGCCGGATGACAGCATAAGGCGGCTGATCAAAGGCTAATATTTGGGGATATAATAAGAGCACTAACCTTGTAGTCCTTTGAGCAACTTAACGCAAGCCAACCGTGCAGAGTTCCTTCAGACTTTTACCATTAGTCAGCGTCTTGTGGCCACGGGGCTGCGGTACTGCGGTTAGAGCAATTAAGGTCTATTGACATGGCTGCTACTGAAATGTGCTGGGTCATGGTGCTCAGTGGTGAAAGACAGGGGGGATAAAGTAATTTACTGGAACCACAAACTGTTCCTTACTTTACTTTTGTGATTTTTTGGGACTTGGGAACTTGTTTAAGATGAATATACTGTATACTGTATTGTATGGAGTTCCACAAGGTTCTATCTAAGGGCCAATAAGATTCATGTTAACTATGGCAATATTGTACCACAATTTCTGGGCAATAATCCGCTACTTTTTTTTTCACACGCTTTGAACACTGCAGCTTATTTAACAGTGCGGCTAATATACAGCTTAGAGAGCACTTAAAAATTATGAGTTTGTTTGATTTTACCAAATTGAAAACCTCTGGTATATAATCAAGATGAAGATGAATGATCACAACCATCAAACCAAGCAGAACTGCTTGACATTTTGCATCAGTAGTGGCAAAAAGTTACCCAAAAGCTGTGTGTAAGACTGGTGGAGGAGAACATGCCAAGATGCATAAAAACTGTGATTAAAACCAGGGTTATTAATCTAAATTGTATATATATATATATATATATATATATATATATATATATATATATATATATATATATATATATATGTGTTTAATATGTGCCTAAATTTATATGTGTGTGTGTGTGTGTTTGTGTGTCGTTACCTGGGTCTGGCCTCATCTGGCCTTGAGGTCTTCTAATAGGGGTTCCTGACACTACCACAGATGAAGCTCGGCCGTGATACCCCACCGGCAGCCTCAGCCTGTATACACAAATAAATAAATAAATAAATAAATAAATAAATAAATCACTGTATCACTCCATCATTCCTTACATTATGTTACTAACTGTCAGCCTGTTCCTCCAGAGCCAATAATGAGTGGAGGTAGCTCCCATCAACCATCCATCCACCCGTCTCCTTCTTCACGCTTGAAGGACGGGGCCACGCGCTATCTATCTCTCCCTCCACCTGTCTGACATTATCCTTCACTTAAGTAACAGTTCTGGCAGAAAATCAACTTTGCACAGCTCCTCCTCCACAGCTTCCCCCCAAAATACAGGCAATCGACAAAGATATCTGAAGTTTGGGCACCAAAGTTTCTATTATATATCATTGGTTGTTCGGTTCAGCAATTTCAGTTAAATATATCATAAAGCAGATGAACACAGTGATATTGAGAAGTGAAATTAAGTTTATGAGATTTACAGAAAGTGTGCAATAATTCTTTAATCAAAATTAGGCAGGTGCATAAATTTGGGCACCCCAACAGAAAAATTACATCAAAATTTAGTAGATATTTCGGACCATTCTTCTTTACAAAACATCACCAGTTTAGTCAGGTTTGATGGTTTCTGATCATGAACAGCCCGCTTTAAATCACACCACAGATTTTAATAATATTCAGGTCTGGGGACTGAGATGATCATTCCAGAAATCAAGCTAAAATAAGTCCTACTTTATGTCTCAGGTTATTTTAGCTTATGTTAGCTTTTTCTGAGGTTAGCATTATTAGCAAGACTATGACCATGAGTAGAAATTGGACATTTTTTTCTAATCTGAATTGTGGGGGTGTTTCAATGAAAATGTCCTAGTTTAGAAAAGAAATCTCAACTCTCCATAATGCTGCTTTAAAACTGTACTACTAGACAATTCTGCAAGTAGATGTAACCTAGAGGTCTGCACTCTAACGTCTATGATAAGTGTTTCCAATAAAATGCCTGCTGAACTGAATTTGTAAGGAAACTTAATGAACTGGTCACTCAGTTCACTGTACTTATGCAGACTGATGTAAATTAAAGGTGTCAGTGTTGTGCAGTAAGCGAGCCAATGCAAATGTGGCAGCAGAGCCCAGACACAGCAGCGACGTCCATCAGGTGGTCAGTAATGGGTCAGCTGGGTATTAGCTTGGCAAAACATTAATTTAATGCTTCACATTATGCTAAAACATAAAAATGTTGTAAGCTTGAACTATGCTAAGCTTAATGGCTTTATATCAAAACACTTTGTACTTCTATAATTTCAGACTAGCTAGAAGCTTGAATGCTAGTCCTTCAGTTTCTCTGCATACTTTGTTAGCCTCCCTTGACCCTGTTCTTCAATGGTCAGGACCCCACAGGATAGACCACCACAGAGCAGGAATTATTTGAGTTTGTGGGAAATTCTCAACACTGCAGGGACACTGATATGGCGGTGGTGGGTTAGTGTTTGTTGAACTGGTATGAGTGGATCAGACACAGCAGTGCTGCTGGAGTTTTTAAACATGTGTCAGTGTCACTGGTGGACTAAGAAAAGTCCACCAACCAGAAATATCCAGTTAACAGCGCCCTGTGACATGTGGCCCATAAGCATGAAACATCTGGCCTGTGAGGTTGTTTGAACTATAATGATCGATAATGAAAAACAAAAACTTCTCTGGTGAACTTTTGTCTACATTCCTCCCCTGTCTCTCTGTCACGCTTGGCGTGACTTTAGTTGCCTGTGCTTGGGCTCCCCAGCTTCTTATAAATGTGTTTTTTCCCGGCCGTGTCCCAATTCACTTGCCGATGCAATAGTGGATCGAATAGCGTATTGAACTGCGATCCTGATGACACAGATTTGATCACACGTGAGGGGCGCTATGTTTATTTATTTAATTTTTCTTTTTTCTTGGGTTTACCTGCTTTGAGATAAACTGTTCTGCAATTGGGTTCAAAAACCCTCTGGGCTGGAGAGCTACTAGTCTGTAGCACTCCATCCCAATACACTTCATTTTCCAAAACAGATTTTTTTTGTTGTGGCCCACCAACGGCTTGGAAAATATCTGGCCCGCGGCCAAACTTAATTGCCTACTCCTGCTCTAGGCCATATCATACACCCTGCGCAAGGTGCGATGCGATGCTCTTTGCTACCTTACACCCTACCCAATGACAACAAAAGCCTCTTGACTTAAATTGACTTGACTTTGTTCAACAGTCTATTTTCACGAGTCCATTGCGCCAAATTACTTTTATGGTACAGAAAATGTATTCTGCATGGTGATTCTGGAGAAATCTCTGAAGAAATATTGGTTCAAATATAAAATATTGCATTTTAGTTCATGGTAGATTTTGGTGCCACTAACGTGGAACACCTCCACCCTCTAGTTCCCCTAAACCTCACTGACTTTAAGCACAAGTTCAACTGCAGCAGAATGTAAACCACTTCTAAACTCATGTTCCGTGAGACGAATACTCCCCTCCCCACAGGAGTGACACCAATTCCGAAAGTACGAAGGCTGATTTAGTGACCCTGGAGGAAACTGCAGTGGGTGCTGAAGCTCGAACGGAACTGAAATGAATTTTGTAGCTTCTCTACCTGTCCTCCTTCCATCAATTCGATCCACCTGCAGGCAAATAACTCTCCGTCTCCGAAACGAGAGGCTTTGGAGGCCTGTAAGTAAGAGCGGAGGAAAATTACGCTGCACTGTATTTCTGGGCACAATTCATCGCAGGGTGTCAGGGTTTTTTGTCCCTCCGCAGCAGGTAAAAAAAACGTGCGGGTGAATTATTCTGGCATAGGGCCGTGTGTCGAGGATGAATAAGGAGGGGTGGGGGTTTCGTGAGAATAGCTACAGGGACTTCTCCGTGTAATGAAAGCTGCATATTTCTCTCTGTCTTTTTCTTTCTCTCACCCTCCCGCCAGCAGAGGTGCAAAGCCGCCAGGATGTCAGAAATGTTCAAAGTGAAGTGGAACCAGTGAGTCAGCTTTCCTGAAACTCCTACATCCCACTGGATAAAGACATATGAACAAATCAGCTGCTTCTCATAAACCCTGGAGGCATTAAAGCGATAGTTTGGCCAAAATTTGAATTTACATTTTCTGCTTATCCTCTAATGTCAAGATAGCTGATCAGTTAAGACATGGAAGTAGGAAAGAGATTCTTGTTGCTAATGTTAGCTAGCTCGTCACTAGCTTTAGTAGTCTTCCAGGTAACTTTAGTATTTTAGCTAGCTCGTCGCTAGGGTTAGCTAACTGGTCACTAACGGTAGTTCTCTCCCCAGTAACATTAGTATTGTTTGCTAACTCATTTCTAAGGCTAGCTAGCTCATTTCTAAGGCTATCTAGCTCATTTCTAAGGTCCTGTTAACATTAGTTGTCTCCACGGTAACATTAGTATTTTAGCTACCTCACCCCGAGACCGAGACAAGACCGGTTCCATACAAGGTCGAGTGCAAGACAAGACCGAGACCACTCGTTTTTGGTCTAGAAAGCGGTCTTGAGACAGTGACCAGAGTTGAGTACTACAACATTACCAATTAGCATTATGTAACTTTCCTAAACTGGTGGTAGGAGATAAGAAAAGCTTGTGGACACCAGGCACAGATATTAACACTACATACACAGGCACATAAAGGGTGCACCGGATTATAAGGCAAACTATCAATAAATGTCTGTTTTCTGTTCTGTTTTTATACATAAGGCAAACTACATTATAAGGTGCATTATGTGACACTAGTAAGGCACAGGGGTGTCACCATGTTTTCCTTCTAATTCGTCCCATGTAGCTTGTTTTAACACAGTAAACACACAGACTACAGGTCCATAATACTCACTTCTAACAGCGAAAAAGCTGGCACTCATCGTGGTTAGTGGGTAATGCTAATGCTGCTCCAGCAGTGCTAGCTGTGAATGGCAACAGGCTACAGGCTAATAATACTCACCTCTAAACGACAAAAAAAGAGCTAGCATGTAGTTGCTGGAGATCTAAACTGAAACTCCTGTAGGCACACCGGATTATAAGGCTCACCGATGATTTTTGGGAAACTTAAATGATTTTAAGTGCACCTTATAATGCGAAAATATGGTAAATGAAGCTTACGTACACCAAATAGCATCATGTGATCAAGATATCCCTGTATAAAAAAATCCATCTTAAGACCATCTCGTCATCCAGAAAAAACATATCCTATGCTGGTCAAGGAAGCTGGTAATGGAAGCTTGCGTACACCAATTAGCATCATGAAATCAGCATGCATAGCAACTAAAAAGAAACCAGACTGAACAAGTAGGGAGTCATATACAGAGTCATATACAGGTTATATACACCAATTAGCATATATAACGGACATGTATGCACAGGCTCTAACACCGTAACTAGTAACATTGACTTATTACTTACACCAATTAGAATCATGTAAAGAAGAAGTAAGAAGTAATGGAAGATTACATTAAACAATTAGCATTGTGTATCCAGCATACACAGGTCCTAACACCCTTACCAGTAATGTTAACTTATGTACACTGATTTGTATTCTGTTATCAGTCTACACAGGCACTAATGAGAAATGGAAGCTTAATGTAACTTTAATGCACAGGTGCTAACAAGTATAGGTAGCTAATGTGAGACAATTAGCATTGTGTATCCAGCATGCACAGGTCCTCACACCACCAACTTGCAATGTTAACTTATGTACAACGATTAGTATTGTGTTATCAGCACACACAGGCCCAAGAGAATAATGGAAGCTTATTTACACCAATTAGCATTGTGTAACCTTAATGCACATGTGCTAACAAGTATTGTTTACCCAGCATGCAAAGGCAATTAACAAAGAATGAAATCTTATGTACAGTAATTAGCATTGTGTAATCAGAATACACAGACACTAACAAGTAATGGACACTTTTGCATCATGTAAGCAGCAAATACTGATGCTAATAAGTAAGGCTAAGCTACGTACACCAATTAACATCATGTAAACAGTATATACTGAGGCTAATAAGTAAGGCTAAGCTACGTACACCAATTAACATCATGTAAACAGTATATACTGAGGCTAATAAGTAAGGCTAAGCTACGTACACCAATTAACATCATGTAAACAGTATATACTGAGGCTAATAAGTATGGCTAAGCTACGTACACCAATTAACATCATGTAAACAGTATATACTGAGGCTAATAAGTAAGGCTAAGCTACGTACACCAATTAACATCATGTAAACAGTATATACTGAGGCTAATAAGTAAGGCTAAGCTACGTACACCAATTAACATCATGTAAACAGTATATACTGAGGCTAATAAGTAAGGCTAAGCTACGTACACCAATTAACATCATGTAAACAGTATATACTGAGGCTAATAAGTAAGCCAAGCTTATGTACACTGATTAGCATCATGTAAACAGTATATACTGAGGCTAATAAGTAAGCCTAACTCATGTACACCGATTAGCATAATGTAAACAGTATATACTGAGGCTAATAAGTAAGCCTAGCTTATGTACACTAATTAACATTGTGTAAACAGTATATACTGAGGCTAATAAGTAAGCCTAGCTTATGTACACTAATTAACATCATGTAAACAGTATATACTGAGGCTAATAAGTAAGGCTAGCTTATGTACACCAATTAGCATCATGTAAGCAGCATATACATTACATTACATTACATTACATTTCATTCGGCAGACGCTTTTGTCCAAAGCGACTTACAATAATGAAGTACAAAAGTAATAGGAATTAAGATAACCCATTTTTAGATAGGGCTAAAAGGAGGTCGAAGGGAAATAAAGGGATAGAGAAGTGAAGGAGGGGAGGAAGGAAATGGGGTTAGAAGTAGTTAGTGTGTTAGAGGTGTTAGGAGAGTAAGTGCTCTTTGAAGAGCTCTGTCTTCAGGAGTCTCTTAAAGATAGCGAGAGATTCTCCTGATCTGGTAGTGGAAGGTAGTTTGTTCCACCATTGGGGAACTCTGTATGAGAACAGTCTGGAGGCTGGAGGCTCTGTATGAGAACATATACTGAGGCTAATAAGTAAGGCTAAGCTATGTACACCAATTAACATCATGTAAGCAGCATATACTGATGCTAATAAGTAAGGCTAGCTTATTTACACCGATTAGCATCATGTTAACAGATTGAACAGACACAAACAGGTAAGGGAATGTTATGTAAGCCCTAATTAGCACTGTGTAATTGGTTCAAACTGGGGCTGATATGTAAGACATATTAACTCAAATTTGTATTGTGTACAATACTTGCACAGGGGCTAAAATAAGAAAAACATGCAGTACCAGTCAAAAGTTTAAATGTAACTAAAATTCTTTATTGCTCTTTAAAATTGTTGTAGTTTAATACTAAGGTCAGTGTAATGTTTGTTAATTTCATTTTCTGACCGATAGAGGCTAAATGCAAAACTAGAAAATTTGATTTAAAAACTGATTATTTCATTACTTTCATTATTTTTTTTATGTAATACATTGTACAAGAAATAAGTTTCATCCATTTTTCAAATTTAAATTTTTCATCTCTGCCTCTCACAATTAAAATATCATTAAAAATTAAAAACGTTTTTTTCCCCTGATTTTTCAACTTTGCAAGTTGGATAATACCATCAGATTTGTGTTACAAAATACAAAAAATGACTAATCTTAAAATCGAGAGAAGATTCAACTTTTTTTTGCGAAAGGCTGAAATGAAAAACAAGATAATTTAAAATTTGAATAAAAAACCATTTCTTCTTTACAATACTAAATGGAAAAAAGAGGGATTCATTAAATTTTCAAACCCACTTTTCTATTTTCAATTTTAGATTGATGCGGTCAGAAAAATTAACTGCTAAACATTACACTGACTATACTAGATTCATCCAAACTATAAAGACCAACGTACTGAATTATTTAGTAAACACCTCTTCCTTAGATGACAGCTATGCGTATCTTGGTTCCATCATGAGTCCTTCATAGTCTGGATGACTTCAGTATTCATTTACAATGTAGGAAAATGAATGTGTTCAAAAAAAAAAAAACTTAATGGTACTGTATTTACAATAATTAAAGAATAAATATGTAAACAACTGGTGTAAATGCAAATATATATGCTTTGGTATGACTATGGCTGTAATCGGACTACATACCAGTTGGGCATCAGGGCATTCTCCTTGCCTCGGAACATGATCCCAACGTTAGTGGCATGGTCTCGAGAGGAGTAGAAGTCGGTGTAGTCTCCTTTTGAAAGGAAAAAGTGGATAAAGGTAAAAATTAGAGAGAAAGAAAGAAATAGAGAAAGCTTTCCATAAAATACATTATACAACTACATCACTTCTGCAGACACAGTCAAATGTTTACTCTGAAACATCTGAGCACCATTAACTTTAGTGGAACAGAGACAACAGGCGCCAGAGCCTATGATGTTTTTCCATGTTAGTGCACAGCTCCCTCTAGTGGCAGAGAAGTAAAACTGATTCAAACTATACTGTGTGTAAATAATAGGAAAACGATGTGCAGAGTATTAAGTGTCTGATTTTAATAAGAGCTAAGTCAAAAATTGGTGGGAGTTATAAGGAGTTATTTGCTCTGGAAAAAAATGAGAGACCACTAAAAAAAGTTTCTTTAATTTTACCAAATTGAAAACCTCTGGAATATAATCAAGAGGAAGATGGATGATCACAAGCCATCAAACCAAACTGAACTGCTTGTTGTTTTGCACCAGGAGTGGCATAAAGTTATCCAAAAACAGCGTGTAAGACTGGTGGAGGAGAACATGCCAAGATGCTTGAAAACTGAATAAAAACAGGGTTATTCGACCCAATATTGCTTTCTGAACTCATACAACTTAATGAATATGAACATGTTTTCTTTGCATTATTTGAAGTGTGAAAGCTTTTTTCTTATGTAAGCCATTTGTCATTTTCTGTATGTAAATGGTCTAAAGGGCAATATTTTTATATGGAATTTGGAAGAAATGTTGTACCTTATAGAATAAAACAACAATGTTTATTCTAGTTAAACATATACCTATAAACAGCAAAGAGAATCTGATTCAGAAACTGAAGTGGACTTTTAATTTTTTTTTAAACTCTATATATATACAAAAAATATTATTACATTTTAATTGACATATATTTATTGTTAAATATACAATTCATTATTATTTGATCCCTTGCTGATTTTGTAAATTCGCCCACTGACAACAACATGAACAGTCTTTAAATTTAAGATTTTATGATTAGGTTATTTTAACAGTAAGAGACAGAATATAAAAAACAAAAAACAGAAAAATCATATTATTTCACCAACAGTTGTCTCCTTCTCACCCAGCATCTTACTTATGATTTTGTGGCCCATTCCAGCCTTGTACAGGTCTATTATCTTGTCCCTGACATCATTAGAAGCTCTTTGGTCTTGCCCATTTTGTAGAGGTTAGAGTCTGATTGATTAATTGAGTCTGTGGACAGGAGTGTATATATATATATAAACCTGGCCTTAAAATTGTTGTTTAAGGTGTTTAATACAGGACATCCAATCAGAACAGACCTCAGTTCTGCATGAGCAGTAACAATGAAAAAACAGCCTGGTTTGTTATAATAGGTAAAGACAGGCTGGAAAACGGTTGTATAAAAGGAATTATTCATCTCTATGGCTTCCATAAGCAGAGTAAGCAGAATGGAGGATGTGTGACAGTGTGTGTCACTGTGAGTCAGGCGTCCTCTCTCGCTCTGAGCACTCACCTATCTCAGCTGGCAGATGCATTGCTGCAGATCTCTGATCCACGAAGGCTCTAGAAAGTATAAACACACACACATGCAGGATTTGAGGAGTTTTAAATGTAAATCTTCTTCTAAAACTTTTATACACTATGAAGCACTAAGAGAGTGTCATTGTCTACAGCAGTGCTTCCCAGCTCTGCACATTTTAGTGTTTTCCCTAGTACTGCCAAAATACTGGATCCAGCAAATTAGATAATGACAGCAGTTTTTCACAGCAGGAAAACACTAAAATGTGCCCTAGAAAGCAAAATCTAAACTTGGAGTACTAAAGCTAAACTGGTAGAGGTAAAGCTAAAAGCTCTCCCAGTTTGCACTAGTTCTCCAAGTTTAGCTTTAGCTCTCCAGGAATAGCTTTAGTTATCCAGGTTTAAATGTTGCTCTTCATGTTCAGCTTTAGTTCCCCAGGTTTAAATTTAGCTCTTCATATTTAGCTTTAGCTCTCCTGGGCTAGCTTCAGGTCTTCCTGACTTTACCTCTACATGTTTATCTTTAGCTCTACATGTTTATTTAGCTCTCCAGGTTACTTTAGCTCTCCAAGTTTAGATTTAGCCCTACAACCTAAAAAGCTAAATCTAAACCTGGGCAGCTAAAGATAAACGCTCTCCCAGGTTATATTTAGTTTTCCAAGTTTAGATTTAGCTCTTCAGGTTTATTTTAGCTCTCCCAGTTTAGATTTAGCCCTACAACCTAATCCTAGAAAGCTTAATCTAAGCCTTGACAGCTAAAGCTAAAAGCTCTCCCAAGTTCTATTTAGTTTTCCAAGTTTAGATTTAGCTCTCCAGGTTTAGGTCTAGCTCTCCAGGTTAAAGTTTAGCTCTGCCGGATTAGATTTAGCTGTCCATGTATAACTTTATTTCCCCAGGTTTAGATTTAGCTCTTTGGGTTTAATTTAGGCTCTAAAGGTTTAACTTTAGCTCTACATATTTAGCTTTAGTTCTACATGATTAGCTTTAGCGCCAAAGGTTTAACTTTAACTACAGGTTTAGCTTTAATTCTACAGATTTAGCTTTAGTTCTGTAGATTTAACTTTAGCTCTAAATTAAAAGATTTTGGTTCTACAGATTTAGCTTTTGTTCTACAGATTTAACTTTAGCTCTACAGGTTTAACTTTAGCTCTACAGGTTTAATTTAGGATTAAAAGGTTTAGCCTCAGCTCTATAGATTTAACTTTAGTTCTACAAGTTTAACCTAGGCTCTAAAGGTTTAACTTTAGCTCTCCAGGTTTAACTTTAGTCCTACAGGTTTAACTTAGGCTCTAAAGGTTTAACTTTAGTTCTACAGGTTTAACTTAGGCTGTAAAGGTTTAGCTTTTTAGTTCTACAAGTAAAACTTAGACTCTAAAGGTTTAACTTAAGCTCAATAGATTTAGCTTTAGTTCTACAGGCTTAATTTTAACTACAGGTTTAGCTGCAGTTCTAAATATTAAGCTTTAGTTCTATGGTTTTAACTTTAGTTCTACAGGTTTGGCTTTGGTTTTACAGGTTAAGCTTTAGTTCTACAGGTTTATCTTTAGCTCTACAGGTTTGGCTTTAGTTTTACATGTTTAGCTTTAGTTTTCCTGGTTACATTTGTTCTACAGGTTTAACTTTAGCTCTATGGTTTAACTTTAGCTATCCAAGTTTAGCTTTATTTCTACATGTTTAAGCATTAGCTTTAATGTTTGCTTGTCATGTTTCTCAGACTTGAAGAAAGGGCACTGTGCTTGGCTAGGAGTGATAACATTAACAATAACATTTTCAGGTCTAGCAGTTAGTCAACCAGTATAACGGAACTAGCAGTATTGAACTATTATGACCAACTTGAAGATCAAATGCCAATCTGAGTTTACTAGTGTAGGCTACGTTTCACCTCTGTGACCAGCTTTTTAAGCACCTTGGCCATCTAATACCAGCTTAAGCCATTTAAAACCAGCAACTAGCATATATCCTGGCTGAGCTCCGATCTACAGCTGTGTGTCTTTACCTGGTCCTCAATGTCACATCATCACGCAGTGTGGACTCGTTGGCAGCCAGCAGCTTCTGCAGGTATCTTCTGGCTTCCTTCCAGGCGTCATAGCCCAGGCCCATGAAAGCATTGAGTGTAGGCTATGGAGAAAAGAGCTCATGTTTTACATGAGTTCTACAACTGGGATTTTCAGTCTGGTGCACGTGGACCTTCAGCCTGGTCACATTTAGCTCTCTCTCTGCATATTTTTTTAATTTTATTTATGCACAGTACATCAAAAACATAATAAAGGCCAAAAGCAGTAATAATAATAATAACAGTGCAGGGAAAGTACAAAAAAGCCAACAGGGCTTGTACTAGGCACTTTCCCATTGTATTTAAATGAATTACATTTTAAGTTAATATACAAAATATGAAGTAAAGGAAATAGAGACGTAAAGGAGATAAGGAATTAGAAGAAAAAAAGAAAGGAGGGAATAATAATAGTGTCAGTAACAAAAACAATAGCATCAATAGGTAGTCACAGATGGGTGCAGGATGATTAAAGTAAAGTAATATATTTTTAAGTAATAACTGATCCTTGTAAAAGAAAGTGGTCTTTAGTTAGCTTTTTGAAGGAAGTTAGATTATTGCAAGTTCTTAGATTGTGTGGTAGACAATTCTATAAAATGTGGGGTGTAGGTTGTCAGAGGCTCTGGTAAAGAGGTGATGGATGTCAGAGTTGAATAGGAATACGTTTTGGAAACAGTCTGGTAGAAGGTTTTGTTTAAATAAGAAAATGACTTGACTTGTTTGGAAAAGGTTAATTTCATAAACTCCCTGTCAGCTTCCACCACTGCTCTCACAGAAAGCATTATTGACTGTTTGCTTGAGGCATGCTGGGAGCTGCAAGATCAATATGGATCATGTGATTGTTAAAGATCTAAATACTAATATTTTTTTTTGTATATAAACTAAAACATAAACTAAATAACTGAATGATAGATATATATTTTATAACTGGCAGGAGAAAGAAGATATTATTAAAGATAAATTGAATAAATGAAAAAAAGTTATAAATCTAGAATTAACATAATTAAAGTTTTTATTCTAAGAATAATAATGTTCATAAAAAATAATAATGTTAATTTTATTTCATAAATAAAATAATAAAAAAGCCATTTAGGACGTCTAAGCTCTTTAGATTTTTCAATTAAATCTGGAATTTCTGTATGTAAAATCATATCCCAAGGTATTAGTAGACAAGCCCAATAAATTGGATACATCAGCATTTGAAAAGGAAAAAACAGAAGAGCAAGATCCGCAGTTCCATATTACAAATTATTATATGGTGATTTTGTAAGCAAATAAAAACATATAGATTGGGCTTATGAGTACAGTAAAGATATATATGAGAAAATTATAAATAAAACGTATCTTGGGATGCAAAACCTGTTCCTGTTCCATGACTTTTGGCATGTCATATTAGGTGCTAACATTCCCATGAAAGTAACTGTGTTACTTTTAATTTACTTTAAGTTACTGCAACCTCAACATAACAGATTTACAAAAATTCACTTTATTGGAAGCTTCACTCCATCTTTGAGATTTGAAATTGTGTTTTTGAAGCTAGGTAGCAGTGTTTCACCAGCACAGAGTGAACAAAAAACCTTGATATTGTCATCTTTAGTTGATACTAACTCAGAATAGTTTCTGTATTTCCAGCTAGAAAACGCACATCTCTCTGCTCCCTCCAGTGTTTGTGTCGCTGCGTGATGTTACGTGTCTGTTACATAGGCCAGACATCACCTTACTGTGACTCAAGAAGAAAAATGACAAAAAAATATGGCCTATCTAGAGGCCTATCTCCAAGGATTTGAAAAAGAGGGTAAAGCTTACCTGGTCAAACACATCCTGGTGCTTCCCAAGTGCAGGTCCATTGAAAAGGTGTTTAATGACAATGAGGTCCAAAATCTGGTCTCCTATAGCAACACCAATCCTGTGCCGAGGCTTAAAAAACAAATCATATTTATACATATTGGTGAAAAACAATATAACATGCATTTTATGTCTGCAGCATAATTTTAAAAAAATTATACAAACACTGTAACAATACATTTTTTAAGATTTACTTATTTTTAGGGAGTTTTTTAGAGAGTTTTGCCATGTCCACCGTGCTGCCTGTTGAATAAGCTGGATAATTAATTTAAGTGGTTAAATAACCCATTTTTTTTAAAGAATCTCAAAATATTTTAGATTTTTTAATCATTCATTTAACTAAATAATTTGTAAAAAATTTTGAGTTGTTTAAAGTTGTGTCCAAGAATCCCTGACCACCCAGTCATCTTGGACTAACTCTGCCTCTTAAAAAAGTGATGTTTAACATCAGTGATATTCCAACTTTTATACTGTTTCTTTTCAAACAACTGAATATGACCCTCGGGTGTATTATTGCGATTATACTACAGTTCCATTATCGCTGTTTATTGAAAGATTTTGAGTTAAGGAGGATGAGAAAATACAATCGGTTTGGTTATAAACACTCCACAAGTTAAAATAGTGTAATTGCTGTTTGGCTTGTAAGCGCTGCATCGTTGCTAGGTTACCTGTATGTGGCAGAGTACTACATGGAGAGCTTCGGTTACAGTGCATTACCGGCTGATGATGGCACTCGCAGAATGCCTCTCAGCCAATCACATTGCAGGGTCGGAACTAACTGTGGTATAATTCATAATATTTTACCTAATATTGTATTTTCACACCATCTTTTAGCCCTTAAAATGTAAAAAAAAAAAAACATATTTTTCCATCTTAATCACTTTTTATTTGCACAAAAAGCTGCATGACGGAATGGACAAATTTAGTGAAAATTGGCATTTGGCATAAACCTTAAAATTGTTTCATTTTCAAGAAGACAAATACTTTGATATTTTTATGAAAAAGTTATATAAAAACAATTCAAATGCCTAAATTATGAAAAAAAGCAATCTTTGACACTTTGACAAAAAAATATATATATATTTTTAATGGTGCTTTTTACACTTTAACAAAGTATTATTAAATTCAATCATGCAGCACTGTGAAGGTGGTGAACAAAATCAAAAGAAAATCCAAGAAATCTGTATAAAATGTATAAAAAAAGTTTTTCTAAGTTTTTTTCTAAGGGAATGTTAATTTTCCTCTGTAGTTTTAATAATGTGTTAATTCAGAGTAAATATTGAAAAGTGTATTGTTCCACTATGTTTGTATGAAATTAAAAATTATACAAATATTCTGCATGCAAAAACAGGCTCATTATATTGATACTGATCCAGACCCAGTTATCATAAAGACAGCAGAGTCATGCACACACTGCACATCTGGAAGATCATTGGCCTCCCATTCATTCCACCCAGTTCCCCCAGTAGAAAGCAGCAGAAAGTAGCCGCTGGTAGTTAATATTTTACTCACATTGTCCTGGGTGGAGAAGACTCCATAGGGCAGGTTGTGGTAAGAGAAGTCTGAATTTTCCTCCACTTTTATAAAAGACATGTTTAAGCTGCAGTGAGTTTCAGGAACACTTCTCAAAGTTACCAACAGCAGAACTAAAGCTAAACCCTTCCAGATGTCCTCCACTGCACCCATGTGAGCTTACCGCCTCCTCGCTTTAGGTTTGGCGCACCTATTTTCCGCCAGGCCACGCCCCCAGGTTGACTACGATTGGCTAAAAGTGTTCTACCCCCTTTTTCTGGATTGGCTAAAAGTATTCTCTCCCACTCGAGCGCTCGGATTGGCCCTTAGGGTATACTTCCACACAGTGCTTTACAACCAGCCAATCCTAGCAAAGGGGGCGTAGCCTGTCTGAAAACGGGTGTGGACCAAAAATACGTTTCTAGGCACGAACAGCTGGCCAATCACACGCGCTGTCAGGCATCCTCCCTTCTCCCAGTAAAAAGTCCACCAGCAAAAAGTAAAGTAAGGGAAATGACTGGGAATGACTCAGCACTTCTGTTCTGCTGAAACTTTAAGTTCTTTATGTTCTTATTATATCTTATTAAGGATTTTTTTCTGAAGTTACATTGATTTTAATATATTATTTTAATGCACAATAATTCCTATACCAGCACAGTACCAGAGAACATGTCCAAAAGTTTGTGGACACCTTCAGCACTTTTCGTTCAGAAGTTAAAGGAGAAATCCGGTGTAAAATTAAATGAAGTTGCAGTGAAATATGATAACTACTAACTGTGGTCGAAATGCCCACCTGTGTTCACCAATAGCATTCTAAAATACAGGGCTTTAAGCCGATGCTCCCAACAGGCTTACAATGCTAGAGATAGGGGCATGCCCATGCAAAGCCAATGTGCTCATGGCAAGGCAACATTAATTATCTGTGCCAGCTATTAAGAAAGTTGGGACATTTCATTTCTGTAGTCTTGTGGGAATTTTATGTTTTTATTATCCTCCTTGTGCCCTGTTCTTCAAAAGTCAGGACCACCACAGGCAGGGCAGTGGTGCAAAATGGAATCACCCCTTTGAGGGGAATTCTGATAACAGTGTTGTTGTACTTCCTGCACTGACCATCACAGAATTTATAGTAGCGCTTACACAGGTTGTTGTTGCATTTAATTCATAGCCCGTCGTTCTCTGTGGACCCCAGGCAATTGATTGGTTTGCTTGCCCTGTTGCAACGGCCCTGGCCACTGGTGCTGTATCATTTGAGTGCTGGATCATTCTCATGGTGTGTTTTGAGTGTGTTGTGCAGATACAAGTGGATCACATACAGCAGTGCTGCTGGAGTTTTTAAAAACACTCCGCTCACTGTTCACTTTATTAGATATTTCGACCTATACCTGCTTTGAATCTATTGCTGTACAGTTTGTGTTGGTCGGCCTCTGGTCCTTCACAGTACAATGTTGGTGGACTATTTTCAGTCCAGCAGTGTTACTGAGCTGTTTAAAAACTCCAGCAGCACTGCTGTGTCTGATCCATTAGACAAAATCAATGGGACCCCTATTCACTCATTGGTTTTTCCAAAATGGAAGGGTATTAAAAAATGTTTGTCCTACTTTTGTTGTACTGTCCAGAGATGTCTACTGCACTACAGAGAGATATAACCTTTTTATAGAAAGATGTAAGACTGTCTACAAAATATGTCAGAAATGTCAAAACATGAATACAAAAAACACATCTGGTAATGAATTATTTTAGTTCACAATTATCAGATCACTCTAATACTAACTCTACACAAACCCCCCCCCCCCCCCCCCCCCCACACACACACACACACACACTTTCTTACATTCACATATTTACATAAGCGCACAAACACCTTCCTGAAATATTAATTATAGACCTCCTTTAAACATAAGACAATTTTACAATTTTAGACGGCTGACAAGAAGCTAAAATTGTACTTTCACTGATTAAGAAATCACACTAATGCAAAGAGAAACAATATCACTCATTTAACCTGTGATGATCAGTTACAGACTCCAGAAAAGCCCAGCCCCTCAAGTAGTCTCACCACTTTAAAATAATATAAGCCCAATTAATAGTTCATCATTAAAATTAAAATAGAATAAAATAATATACATTTCTTAACTTCTATAATCTCTTAGACAAAAATAGATTTAGACTGAGGATATATACGTAGAAGAATGATGTCAAATCAATCTGCAACAATGGATTTCAGTCAGGCATGCATCACTGAAGGGTCTGTGATGGTTTAATTGTTCAGAGTCCCAGTGGTAAATTTGCAAGAGGAGATAAGTGGAGAAAAAGGATTGTCCATGACAAGCCACAGCTCAGATCTTCTGTATCTTCTCTCCAGCAACGACGGGATTCTCCTTCCTGATTTTCTCAGCCGCTTCAGCTTTGTAGTCGTAGGGGCAGTTGTGGTCAATAGTGCATCGGTGAACACCACAGAAATAGTTCCCACACCGGCAGTTGTAGTCTGGAACACAAAGACGCAGATTTAAGCCCAATCCCATTTTACCCTTTGGCCCTACCACTTACCCTTACCCCTTCTTTTTGAGTATAACCATTCCCAATGGAACAGAGTTAGAAGCGGAAGGTGTTCAATCCTCCACCGAAGAAATGGGACAACTCTTCGGCCACCCGATACGTCATCAGTAGCGCTAAAGTTCAGTAACCTAGCTGCTGCTGGTTAACAAGTTAACTTTAGGGCTTTATTGTATGTCTTTAGAAAGGGGGGAGATGGTGCAGAAATTATTTATTATTGTCCATTTCTTAATTTCTCTGTGAAGGGGAGCTGGAATTAGCTTTGATTAGCATTTATTTTATTTTATTTTTCCATTCCACCTTAAATGCTGTAGCCCTGCCATCTGTTGCACCATTTAAGGTGGAACGGGAAAGTTAGCTAGCTAGCTCTAGCTAGCTACTGAGACAAACTACTAGCAATCTTTTTTATGCTTGTTTTGAAGAATTTAGCCATAAAACACTGAAACTACACATTAAACTATGGTAATATAGAGCTAATCTCACTTTTAACAAGGAACATATTTACATTTGTTACATTTATTTGAAGTGTGCCTCTGAAAATCTCTGTATAAGGGCTTACAAGCCCTATCCCTTCCCCCTACCCCTCCAGCTTAACAAGAATCGAGAACTACTGTCATAGTAGTGGTAATGAACAGACAAGCCAGAAATCACATCCACATTCAATACAGGAGCCTCATATGCACATCCCACAAATCAGTACTGTGTTGTTTAGCTGTCATCAGACAAAACTCATGGGACATTTTTAACAGTCATGAAATCCTTATAGTAGCATTTATGTTGTTGTTTTTTCACTTTCTTTTTTCACTTTTAGAATGCATCTAAAAAAATGCATTTTAGAAAGACAGTGTAAAGCTTTAATTCATGCTCATAACAACACAATCAACCCCGTTCACACTGAAAATAAACCAAATTAATCACAGACTTGCTAGAAGCAAGACATTCTTACCAGTTAAGGCCAGTTTCTTGTTACAGATGAAGCAGCGCTTTTTTTTTGGTTTAGAGTTCTCCACTACAGGGGCAGAAGACTGCACTGAGACGCATGATCCCGAGGCTGTGGACAGTATCACAACATGTATGAAAAACATGAGATACTTAATCTATTACAGTACCAGTTAAAGTTTGGACACACCTTCTCATTCAATGCTTTTCCTGATTTATTTGATTTATTTTCTACATTGTACATTAATATTTAAGACATGAAAACGATTAAGGGACACAAATGGAATTACGTAGTAAACAGTAAAAAAAAACCTTCCCAATCCCCTGATCTAAACCTGACGAACTGAGATGGTGATTTGAGGTGATTTAATTGGGATGAGCTGGAGCTTCACAGCGTGAAGGAAAAGCAGCAGCTATTGTTCAGCACCTCCAGAAACCCCTTTCAAGGCGCTGAGAAAACTATTCCAGGTGATTCTTCCTCATGAAGACACCAAGATTAAAATACCAAGAATGTGCAGATCTGTCCTCAAAGCAAAGATAAAATGTGCTACTTAGAAAAATTTAATGTATAAAACATATTCTGGTTGAACTATTTTAGTTTATAGAATAATTCTGCATGTGTTCCTGTATAGCTTTAATATAGACTTTAATATTACATTTACAATGTAAAAAAAAAAAACAAAAAAAACAGAAAATGAAGGAAAACACATTGAATAACAAGAGATGTGTCTAAACTTTTGGATTGTACTGTATGTAAAGTGTAACATTTAACATAGTGTACTGTATCAGGGTATTGTGATTAGCATGTTAGAAATAGTTTGAGCTTGAGTTCAATCCTCATGTTACATCAGAAACATCACTGCAAAACACTAGAGGGCAGGGAAGTCCACAATGAACCAATGATAAAGCTAAACATTAAAAACAAAAAACAATGTATTTATGTGTTGTATTTATGTAAAATACTAATAGAAATATATAGCAGTTCTCCTAGCAGCTACAGTGTTAGGTCAGATCAATGATTTAATAATAATATGTTTTTAGAAATAAAAAAATTAACAAATTCGAGACATCACTCGACTGCATTAAAATTAACTGTTCCTAATAAAGACAATCACAATTCTAATCTGTGTGGTTCAGGTTTACTTTACCTAATGGTTTAGCATCTTATCATCTCAGCATCACAGCTATAGAGCTAAACTAAAGAAGTACACATCTTGGGTGACTTATGAAACTGAGTAATTTAGACCTTTACTAATGATGGCTAATTATTCTAGCATCACAGTTAGCCATATTCTGCTAATGCTACACTCACCACCTTCTCCATCTAGCTGAAGCACTTCATCCAGTTTTCTCTTTCTTACCCTACCTAGGACCTCTGCTGATGATCCAAATGATCCTGACATCTCACTCATGGTAACTCTCTCCTGAACACTAGCTACCTCTGCACTGTTAGAGGGACCTTTTACACACACACACACAAACACAAACACACACATACACACATTTCTTATATTGTTGATGATTATGTCTTACAGCCAATGAAAACCCAAATGTCAGTATCTTAGAAAATTTGAATATAAGACCAAATGGTACTTTTGGCAGTGTGCCAAGTCCTGCTGGAAAATGAAATCCACATCTCCATAAAAGTTTGCAGCAGAGGTAAGCATGAAGTGCTGTAAGATTTTCTGATATAAACACTGGACTGACTTTAGACTTGATAATAAAACACAGTGGATCAACACCAGCAGATCACATGTCTCTTCAAACAATCACTGATTGGTGGAAACTTCACACTAGACCTCAAGCAGTTTGGACTGTGTGTTTCTCCACTCTTCCTCCAGACTCTGATCACTTGATTTACAAACGACATGTAAAATTACCTGATGATCAGTGATGGTCTGCTGACAACCTTTATGGGGATGGGGATTTCATTTTCCAGCAGGACTTGGCACACTGCCCACACTGGTCCTTTATAATATTCTACTTTTCTGATACATTGATTTTTTTTATAGTTTTATATTTGTGTAAAATGAAGCTTTTTGTTTTATTCTATAAACTACAGACAACATTTCTCCCAAATTCCAAATAGAAATGTTGTAATTTAAAGCATTTATTAGCAAAAAATGAGAAATGGCTGAAAAAACAAGAGCTTTCAGACCTCAAAGAAAACAAGTTCATATTCATAAAGTTTAAAGAGTTCAGAAATCAATTTTTTTTTTTTAGAATAATCACAGTTTTCATGCATCTTGGCATATTTTCCTCCACCAGTCTTACACACTGCTTTTGGATAATTTTATGCCTTTATGCCTTTGGCTTGTGATCATCCATCTTTCTCTTGATTATATTCCAGAGGTTTTCATTTTGGTAAAATCAAAGAAACTCATCATTTTAAAGTGGTCTCTTATTTTGTTCCAGAGCTGTATACTAAACAACTAACCGTATTGAAGCTACACATTTTATTTATATGGAAATAGTGTTATGTTGGAAGCTGGAATGCAACAACATTCAATCATATTTAATCAGAGGATTAATTACTGCTTTTCTCATTAAAAAAAGTGATTCTCAGGCTTTTCACTGGACTTTGTCCATTTGTTGGACCGTTCTCAAATCAACTACAGGCAAACAAAGCAGAGACGAGAGTGGGTGTGAGGGTGTGTGGGACGAAGCGAGGCCGTTTCTATGGGATTCTGCTGAACTTTTATCCATGCGTGTCACAGCACCCTTGATAACCTGCCACTGCCAACTACTGCTCTGAGCTGGAGAGGCCTGTGAAGAAGCTGCAACCAGATAAACAGACAGTTGACAACGTGTCTCTAACACGCTGTGTCATTTAAAGCTCACATAATAAATGTGCCCAACAGCGGTCAATTATTTGCAGTTTGAGGACAATATGATTTTCTCCACTATGACAAAAACAAATACATGGAAAACAAAGACATCTCCTAATATACAGCAACACTATATGTCCAAATGTGTGTGGATACTAATTTTAAAGAATTAAAAGAGTTCAGCTTCTTTAAATTGTTTCTAGGGTAGTCTCAGAACAGCTTTGTTGTAGTTTAAGCTATAACACAAGAGTTTTGGTGTGAACAGAAAAAAAAATTAGGATGTTTTCACACCTGTAATTGGTTTCTATGGTCCAGATTAGCTGATGATATAGTTTACTTAGAGCGTTTACTCCCTCTGTTTGGTTTATTTTCACACACGCACTAACCTAAACACACCAAAATGAGCACCAATAAATCCTCTGATTGGTCAGAGCTGTCTGGAGTGGGACTCTAAACACAGAACACTGAAATTCTGCACTTTCAAACACAGTGTTTTCAATAGAACGTGCAGAACAGATGTAAACATGGTAAACGGAGTTGTGCGACTGCGAGTAGTGAACGCAGCACAGACAGCGTGTGTAAACAGCATGGAACAGAGACAGAGTTTGTTCATAGTGGGGGGGGGGGGGGGGGGGGGCGGTATGGCCCTAAAATAATATCATGATATTTTATGGTATTTTCGCAATGACGATACTCTTGCTGATATGATAAAACACTGAATTAAAATTTAAATAAAAAATATTTCAAGAATACACTACTGCAAAAATATTTAAATTACATTTTATTATTGCGTACGATATATGTCACACTCCTAACCGAGATATAAAAAAAAAATACAAGAATTTGATTAGATTTGTAACAGAAATCAATGATCCAGAATGTCATGTTACTAATGTTACTAATGCACTAATGCAATATATCTCCATATATCCAGGATTAAAGTAAAATAAATGATACTGGACAGATATAATCTGTCTCTAGTATATATAATAAGAAATGAGAACAGTGTGAATTTTCTTTTGCTAAAAACAGTAAAAGGTAGTACCCTGATGTGATAACTAGGGGTGGGTGATAAGGCACTATATTTCAGAGTATTATATCGTTCACAATATTCGAAAATGTTGGCGATATTTTTGCGTAGACAAGATAAGGCGCGCCCCTAGTTCATAGCTGTGGTAATTAGCATTATCCGGCAAATATTTCAGATTAAACTGCGCCTTATCAGCAAAAGTAGTATATTTGATAAGGTTCTCACCACAAACAAACCGCTTTAGATTTCGTTTGTTTTGAGCCGCACCCAAGTGGGATTACTGTTTTCACACCTGCTCAATCAAACCGCACCAAGGGTACAAATGAACCAGAGTCCGTTTTAACCAGAGCAAATAGTGTTGGTGTGAAAATGCCCTTAGACCACATCTTAAAGTGGTCTCAGTCTGTGGTCTCAGTTTGTTCATTATTTGAAGTCTAAAAATGGAGCAGTGGTGGGAACAACAAAAAAAAAATTTATTGAAATTGTCTCAAAGAAGTTGCTCATGGCTTGCACTCTGAACTATGCTTTAAACGACTCTAAAAAGACGATGAGATGTGGAGTGAACAGAAAGAATTCAGACCACTTCATAAAGTGGTCTCAGTCTAGTTCAGTCAAGGGTTGATGTCAAAAACTAAATAAGTCTTAAAGAGGTTGACTGATGGTCTGTGCTTTGAGAATCGAGTTGTGGAAAGATCTCAGAACACCTATTGAAGTGGACTTAATTATGTTGGCTCCTGGTTTGAGCTCGGAAAAAGTAATGGTGGTGTCAACAGAAATAATTCAGACTACATTCAGAAGTGGTCTCAGTCTGGTTGATTTATCGTTTGAGCTCTGAATTAATTAAGATGTGAACAGAAAATAGTGTGGTCTGAATCTGATCAGTGCTAAAATGGACCAGAAACAGAACGAAGACGTCTGTAAAGTTTGTGTGTGTGTGTGTGTGTGTGAGAGAGAGGGAGAGAGAAAGAGTGAGATTGCTGTACCTGCAACTTCTTCTGTTTTTAGCTCATCCTGGGCTTCTCCTGAAGTCAGCTCCTCTTGTGCTCTTTCTGTTGCTGTTACGATGCTTTGACTATTAAAAGAAATTCATGTTTGTAAAAAACAAAATGACAGAGTTTGCCCTAAATCTAACTGTTCAGCTAAGACTTTTGATGTACCAAGATTGCTTTTTATTAGGGGTGTGATGAGACACTAATATCACGAGACGAGACACAATACTGGGTTCACGAGAACGAGACGAGACGATATTTAAAAATAAAATTTTAAAGAAAATGTCAAAAATGAAAAATGGCTTGAAAACTAGAGTTTTATTTGACAAAATCATATAACGCAAACTTAACAGGCTGGTTTCTCTCACACATTGATTCTATAAGAAATAGAAATAAGTAAAAGAATTTAAAAAATAATAATTTTCTAGGTCTTATATAGTGCAAACAATAAGTGCAAACCACAACCAGTCATATCTCTTGTAATTTAACCATGCATAACCACAACCAGTCATATCAAGCCTATGCTTGAAGTGCAAAAAGAGACAGAATTTTTTTTTTAATACAGTACAGAGCTAAGGCATTAGTAAAACTGCCTACAATGCATAGGGGCAGTGCACTAAAGGGAGCACCAAATGAAAGCCCCAAATAAATTTTCTCGCAGCTTGCTGGTTCTGTCATTACTAGCGTGGTGGATCTCCTCCACCCCCTCCTCTTCTGGGGGCGCTAATACTAGTTGCACTCCTGCTGTGTTGCCAGATCCTTGACAAGAAATATCGTCACGTTTTAATATCGCGATAATGCCACGAGATCTCGTCACACCCCTACTTTTTATGTTTTAAACTGGAGCAACAATACAAACATCCGATAGCTGACAAAGTTATAGGCCATTATTATGTGACACAGTGAATCGATGAATGCTAAATGTCTGCACAACTTCAAAAATGAAACATCCCATAAATCTAATACACACTATCAGGAATTACTCGAACTCGAACTGCAGTATGTAAGTTAAGGTGGCCGCCATAACAACAATCATTTACCACCTTGACAACAAAACCCTGCACTGGCCACTATACAGTCTCACTCCCAAGATACCACCTCATAATTTATACCTCACAAAACACAATTGTGGGCATTCCCGAGCTGTCCCTTGAGGTTATAGTTTAGGATCAATATGCATACTGCTATCCCATGACTTTTGGGATGCAGGTGTATTTTAAACAGTGACAGATCTCTGGCTTGGGGACCAATAAAACAGATCTCAGTACCTCAGCTGAACAAGAAAATGACAGTATGGCGCTAAAATCATGTTTTTTTCCCCCAACAAGCCAGAAATAGATCCATGTCAGCTGTTAAATAAGTACTTTGTTTGAAAATAATTATCTCTTTTTGTATTTTTTCCAAACATGTGAGCCCCACACAAGCATGTTGGCCGGGTCTGTTGGCTGATGTACTGGAACTGGGGATTCAGTGCTTTCCTCTGAGCACACTGGCTGCCTGGTGATTAAGCATTGATGGCATTTTGAGAAGACGTGAGCTAGCTGATTTAACTTGTGTTAGGGGAGGCATACACTTGTCCTCACCCTCCTAGTGTCAGGGGTATTGGGGTTAATGATAGGGGGAGTCTTAGTGAGTGGGTGAGGCCATTTGGAAACTGATGGAGAATAAAAAAAAAATAAAACGTGATTAAAAAGCCTCCCTTTGGTCAATGATTCTTAATAACTGCTGGTCATAAACTGCACAAGCAAGTCTATTACATAAGCATGGCAGCTCCATTGTAAAACTAAAGACACAAACTTCATGCCTCGTCTGATCAAAAACATGAGGATGTAGTGTGCAAATTTGATTTCTGTTTAAACCAAAAGCTGATGAAATGAGTCACATTTAAATCATGGAAAGGTGTGGGCAAAATGTTAAGGTTATTCAGTGGAGTGTAGAGGTAAACCAATCAATTCAATGCAGCAGGGGCAGAGACTGTGTCTCTGCAAGGTCTGAACCAGAAATTGAGCTGAAATCAACCCAGAAATAGGACAAAGTGAGGAGAATGGGTGTGCGCATTACCTGTTTAGCTGTAGTGCTGACGAAGCCGTGACTGTGTTGGACTGTGTTGAGAGTGATTCTCCTAAAGTGCTGAATCTAGTCGACACTGTGGGCAACAGGAGCAAAGACAAAATTATTCCTCACATCCTGGATATCTCAGCAAGCAGGCATCTGACATCCTAAATTCTTCAATTCAGAGAAATATTGCTCTGTGCTAAGCTAATTTACACATAATCACAAAATTATTACACATTAAAACACTAAAAAGGACATGAGATGTGAGAGCAGGAGCCAGAAATGTGTTATACTTAGAGAATAGTAGAGTGAACACTGCATTATCAGGATTAGGTTTAAGTTACTAATACTGAACTTGTTTAAATTAAAAATGCTCAAAGATGATTTTCTCAAAAATAATCAGCGCACCTTATAATCTGGTCTGCCTTATGTATGAATTTTACCAGTCAGGTATTAAGGAGCAGTAAAGCCACTCCACTGAAGTACAGTGTTATACAGGTTTCAGTTTAGTTCTCCAGCACCAGGGCTGGAGAAGTATTAACATTAGCCACTAACCAGGCTTAAGCTCTACCTCTGTTCAGGGGCGAGTATAGGGCTCCTCAGTGTAGTGCTGTTGGGCGGCATTAGACTCTAACTGCGGCTGGTGCTTGTGGTTAGCTAGTGCTAATGCTGCTGCACCCAGCCATAATGGAAATCTGGAAATCTAAGCTTACTATAAAACCAACAGAAGCACTTTACTCACCCAAATAAATCATTTTCAGAGAAATCCCGAGAAATATAGTTTTGTTTACTTAGCTAAGCAGGTGAGACCTGCTGAATTAAAAGGAAACACGGCGACACTCCTGTTCCTTACTAAAGTCGAATAATGGGCCTCATAATCTGGTGCGCCTTATTTATGAAAATAGACCAGAAAAGTGACGTTTACTAATAGTCAGCCTTATTATCCGGTGCATCTTATACTGTGAAAAATACTGTATACTCAAGTGTTAAACAAACCAAAATACTCTGTGAAGCATTTAGGTGGCTCTTATATGTGGGGTGCTGTTAACTTGTGGTTTCTGAGGCTGGTTACTCTGATAAACTTATCCTGTACAACAAAGGAAACTCTTGCTCCTTTTTTCTTGGGGTCCTGATAAGAGCCAGTTCCATTGGAACGCTTTTGATAGTCTTATAAGGTGCACTGGCCAATTTTGGGAAAATAAAAGGAAAATACGGTAAAATAAAAATCCAAACACATCCTAAATAAATATTATATAAATATAATAAAATAAATGAGTCTACACCCCAGACCGATAATGGGTTTGTGTGGGGGTGGAGCTTATTATCACTGATTTGTTTTTTTAGACATAAGTACTCTAGCCGAATCGTGGATCAATTGCACAATTACATTTCCTTGAATCACTTTTCTGCATGTAGGATTGCCAATGCTAAAGCAGCTTGCTGCTTAAAGCGAACCCCACACCACAAATATCAGGAAGACCAGAGATCAGTAAAGGCTCGAAAACAGCTTTCACACATGACCAAGTGTACTTTACCCACAGAGCAAGCCCACACGGGTCCGGATAAAAAAAAAAAAAAAAAAAAAAAACTATGTAATAATGTAAAAAACACCCTAAATCTTAAACAGCTCATTCTGTGCAGACAGTATCTGACCTGGGTCGCTGACTCTGCTGCTGGAGTTCTGTCTTTGTAAAGAGTCTTTGTAGCAGATGGAGCACATGCCGTTGTTTCGGGGGTTGCCGTAGAAGCCACAGCCCGCGGTACACGGAATAGGCACTTGGGTTTGGTTGGTCTGCTGAGCCATGTCTTTCCTGTGGTTCAACCAGAGACAGAACAATGAGCAATCCTGTTAAAAATGTGGGGAAAACTGATAACACTGGAATATGGAACACGAAGAAGTCATAAAAACTGAAATACACAGTGACATGCCAAATGTCATGGGATACAGTACAGTTGCAAGAAAAAGTATGTGAACCTGCATAAATTGGATTTCTGCATAAATTGGTCATTAAATTTGTCACAAGAATAGACAAACACAGTCTGCTTAAACTAATACCACACAAAAATAATATGTTTGCATGGTTTTATTAAACACAACATGTTAACATTCACAGCGCAAGGTGAAAAAGTATGTGAACCTTTGGATTTAATAACTGGTTGATCCTTCTTTGGCAGCAAGAACTTCAACCAAATGTTTCCTGTAGTTGCAGATCAGACCTGCACAACAGTGAGGAATTTTGGAACATTCCTCTTCACTAAACTGTTTCAGTTCAGTAATATTCTTGGGATATCTGGTGTGAATCGCTCTTTTGAGGTCATGAGGCCACAGCATCTCAATTGGATTCAGGAGGTTAGGACTCTCCAGAAGGCGTATTTTCTTCTGTTGAAGTAATTCGGTTGTTGATTTACTTCTATGTTTTGGGTCGTTGTCCTGTTGCATCACCCATCCTCTGTTGAGCTTCAGATGGCAGACAGATGGTTTTAAGTTTTCCTGCAAAATGTCTTGGTAAACTTGGGAATGAATGTTTCTGTTGATGACGGCAATCTGTCCAGGCCCTGAGGCAGCAAAGCAGCACCAAACCATGATGCCCCCTCCACCATGTTTCACAGTTGGGATGAGGTTTTGATGATGGTGTGCTGTGCCTTTTTCTCTCCACACATAGCGCTGTGTGTTCCTTTCAAACAACTCAATTTTGGTTTCATCTGTCCACAGTATATTTTGCCAGTAGTGCTGTGGAACATAACAGTGTGCGGTATTAGTTTAAGCAGACTGTGTTTGTCTATTGTTGTGACTTAGATGAAGATCAGAATACATTTAATGACCAATTTATTCAAAAATCCAAGTAATCCCAAAGGGGTTTACATACTTTTTCTTGCAACTGTTTATAAATTAATCATGTATTACCTCTGGAGATAGCTTGGAAGTGCCCGTACCTGTATAAGTTGTGAGGAATTGTCTTTAAAGTGAGGTCAAATTGAATAAGTTTATATTGGATGTGGCGGATACGATACTAGTCCAAATCTCTTATGACATGTGGTGTGTCAATGTGATATAACTAGTGTAAGATATTTTTGGATGACAGTCAATAACAAAACATGTTATTGTTCTCACCATGTTCTCCCATGTGGCGGGATTACATAACAATATAATATGTCATAATATTAACAATACCCTAACAGTCTGACATTTCACACAAATAATACACTTCAATTCAAATGCAATTAGGCTGATTAGACTGTATGATTAGGTTTTCAGATTTCTACTATCGTTCTGTAAAGCTTGAAAATGCATTTGTGGCTCCCTGCGCAATACTAATAACTGGAACTTATATTTATATTATTTCACAGTTACTAAAAATAAACAGCCCTGCATGACACTCAACTCTTCTTCCTCTGCCATCTTCCTGCTCTATCTGACTCTCCTTGGTTTATCTGCTCACTGCTGACTGTCCCTGCTCTCCTCCCTGCTGCTTTCAAAGGGGCCGATCCCCTAGTGAAGCCTGTGGATGGTTAAACACATCACTAAAACAATTCATGCATAAGCTCATTTCTGCAGTTTAGTTTCTATCTACACTTTTAGCCAAAACATTAAAACCAGGGCTACCCAATATTGAAATAAACTGACATTGCAATAACGTATCTGACTGCAGTATATTCTGCAATATTTACAAATTTAAATATTTAAGAAAAAGGTAATTAAAAGCTGTAACAATAAATTAAATATATCTTACAGACATTGCACATACTGTAGTATTAGTATTGTGCATGCTCACATTGCGATGGCAATCCTGAAACAATAAATGTGAAGCTCTAATTAAAGCTACTGACAAATAAAGTTAATTAAATTGACCTCTGTAAGGGGGTGGAAATATTAGGCAGTAAACAAACAGTCAGTTCTTGATGTTTATGTGTTGGAAGCAGGGAAAATATACAAGTGCAAGAAACTCTAGAAAGTCTTGTACAAGAGCAAATCTGTGATGTCTAGACGACTGGGTCAGAACATGCTGAAAAAAAATCAATAAATGTAAAGAACCAAAGAAAAAGCAATAATTTACTATAGCAGAGCTACTCTACTCACACATTTAACTCAGCAATGCCATCATAATTTACTATAGCAGCACTATTGTAGTTACACATTTACCTCAGAAGTGCCATCATAAACTTACTTTAGCAGCGCTACACTAGTCACACATTTACCTTAGCAGTGCCATCTTGAATTTTCTAAAGAAGCGCTGCTCTAGCCACACAATTACTTTACCAGTGCATTTCTAATTATGCATCTACCCCATACTGCTATTGTAATCAACAATTTATAAGTTACTATTCTAGCACAGTACAGTTTGTATTTTTCTGGTGGAAAACTGGCAATTTGTGAAAAGATAATAAACTGATGCTACACTAATTAATTAACTAAGCGAGTAGAGAGCGGTACTGTATACTGTATATGTCAGCACTCTGATACGCAGTGCCGCCAGAGGTTGGGGGAAGAGGGGGGAATGAGCGTGAGCCACCCACCACTGCTGAAAAAACTCTAATGTTACAGGAAATATTGCCTTTTGACTACATTTGATCACTGTTTGGTATAAATTATGCAGGTTTTTTTTACAAATACATTTGGCAACTGAAGTCTTAAATGTCAAAAAATATTTTTTTGGTGTTTGGCTGAAAAACTATGGTTGCCAAATATTTGGAGCATCCCTTATTAAAAGGACCTTGCTATTTAAAAGGATGTAATTGCATTAGAATGCTATTATACTATGATTATATCAGTGTATAATATATAATCATAGTATATCACTATAAATGGTCTTAAAATGACAATAATCACAACTATTTAAGTAGCAATATATCGTCCAAAAATAACAATATATTTTGACAGGACTATTTCAATGGACATTTTATAAAAGCAGCTCTAAGTTTAAAAGACTTTCCAGTGTAGTTCATATGGTGAACCATGAGAGAGAAAACACTGAGTGATTAAAGCAGCCATCCAAGTTCCTGACACAGCACTACTTGTCAAGATTCTCAGGAAGATTACTCTGTAATTCAAAGCATCCCTGCAAAACAGCTGATTTTCCAAGTTTTCTGAAGTGTAGCTCTTTTCTCAGTTAGGCAGACATGTGGTTTAGTATAATCATGCCAAAGCATTAAGGCATGTGTTCAGGCCTTCTATTTCAGACACACTCTCTGGTATTAACATTGTTGACTGTGAACAAATCAGTTCTAAGTTAGCACTTCTGGAAACACTAGAAGTTTCTGGAAATACCTGGCAGCTTCTGGAAACAGCCACATTACATTGGTGCAATTTGCAGATTTAGAGTTACAGACTGTAGCTCATTTGTTGCTGTGGGGTCTACAATAGAAACGGACCACCATAGGAACCTCAATAACCTGGTATTATCTGAGTGTAGTGGTCTGTGACATAGCTGGTATCGTTTGGATGATATTGTCCCAGAAAAATTTGGGAAAAACTATAGTTTTA
This sequence comes from Astyanax mexicanus, assembly GCF_023375975.1. Lineage (NCBI taxonomy): Eukaryota > Metazoa > Chordata > Actinopteri > Characiformes > Acestrorhamphidae > Astyanax > Astyanax mexicanus. The sequence continues at coordinate 10,552,243 of NC_064423.1, read as the reverse complement.
GTTAAAAAAATAATATAAAAGTATACTGCATTTACAGTGATAATACCAGTTAATGCACATTAAAACCCTCATATTAGCCAATACTTAGCTATTTATGTTCATATATTGTACGATAACTCAAATTAAAAATGCAATTACTGTTACAGGCCTATTACTGATACTGACAAGGTACAACATTTGGGACACTACTAAGATAGTAATGGGTTCGCCACCCAAAAATATCCAACCAAAAGCAGCTTTGCGGTTAGAAACTGACCTCTGATAGGTTGAGATTTGATACCACAAAGTGTTAATGGCAAAGAAGAGTTACAGTCAGAAACAGGGTGATTGAGTCTGAAATGTGGCCATTAGTGTACAAAAACAATTTTCACCTGTAGAATAACACAAAAATAACTTAAAGACCCAAAAACTGGTTTGTTTTAATTTTGGTCAATATGCTATTAATCAGATATTGATATGAACAATATAAAACCCACATAAAAACAAATTATTGACCTTTGCTTTCAGTATCTGCAGCGAAACGTTATTGATAACTTTCTTTTTGCAACCCAGTCACACAAATAGGGCTGCCACGATTAGTCGGTATAATAGACATTGTCGATTATTTAAATTTGACGACTACAAATTTAATTGTCGACTAATCGTTAATTTGTAACAGTACCGCATTACACACAGTGCTGAGGACAGAAGCACAATGGGAGATGGGTAAAATGGCTAACTTATACAGGTTATACTCAACTTAGTCTGTGCCCAAACTCAACAGATCAAAAGAAGCGGTGGCTGACTTCACATGTATCGGAGGAAGCATGTGTTTGAAGGGCCAGTCTTCACCCTCCTGGTGTATTGGGGCATTACTAGTGATAGGGGGAGTCCTAGTGAGTGGGTTGGGTAAATGGCTGTGTAAATTAGGAAAAAAAAAAATACAATTATTTAAAAAAAAAAAAAAAAAAAAAAAAAAAAACAATGGTCTTGAATTTCCTCCATTTGTACACATTCTCTTTAGAGAAGATTTTGTACCCATTTTAGACCTGATGAGCATCAACAGCTCTTTCTCTGCACTTCTCAGAAATCTCAAATTCGTGCTATGATACACTTTCACAAAACATGTGTTGTGAAGAGAAGTTTTAACAGATCCCTGTTCTGATGCCCACTCATCGATTGAAACCACCTGTCTTTAAATTGACCTTTAAACTAACTGCTAATCCAAGACGTTCTCATACTTTTCCCTTTCACTAATATAAAATATTGAGTCATTTCCTCAATAAATACATGAACAAGTATAATATTTTTTGTCTCATTTGTTTAACTGGGTTCTCTTTATTTCCTTTTTCGAAAAATTGACAATTTATGCAGAAATATAGAAAGTTCTTAAGGGTTCACAAACTTTCAAACACCACTATAAATATTACACCTTCTCAACAGGTGTTTTTTACAAAAATAGCAAATGATAATTTAATATTATATTTAGAATTATTTATTTATATATTTATTTATATCTTATATAAATAGCCAAGACTATTTTTTTTTGTGGGGGCTCCATTTTCATAGAAACCCCCTGTGCAAAACAAAAGCTAGGAATCACTCTCTGCTGAGTAACTGGCTAATTTAGGTGTAGTGAGTACACAAGCCTAAATGAACACCCTACATGGGCCTAGGCAAAAAAAAATAACAAACGACGCCAGGAAACACCTCCTTCTAATACGAAGCTCAAATAAAACACTCACTAACCAACAAGCTACAACCTGTAGATCACGTCTTATCAGCACAAAAGAGCTGCTAGGTCAATGTTTAAGCCCCTAAAACATCAACACAGCTGCCTAAAGACTCTGACATTCGTCAAACAAACAAGACACAAAAAGCCATATTGTTACTCACCAAGTTACAAACACATTCACATGCAGGCTCGTCCGCTTGTACACTAGGCTAGTGAGTGGAGTAAAGCTCCTGTCATTCACTCACACTCACACGGGCTGCCCTGTGACCAGCCTAGAAAAACCCCATGTCTTGGCACAGGCATCTAGCATGCTGCTCGGGAGGCTTGACAGAAACTGTGTGTCTAAGCAGCGGGATTACAGGGTTTGCCGGCTTTACACACCAAGCTCCTGGACCAGAGAGTCAGCCATGGAGACTGAGAAGAGCCAACACTCCAGTGGCTCCCATAAAAAAACAGCTAGCCTTAGCAACTCTAATCCTCCGGCGCTGCTTGCCAAACATGCGAGTTTCGGCTTCAGTTCTGGCTACCGCTGGTCTCTACTTAATTACTTTTGTCAATCTCTTTTTCTTTTTCATACTTTGCAATGGCAGCAGCGTGTCACACTTTTTGTTTTGGTCGAGAAATTCATGCTTAAACTGTTGCTAACCGTTATATTAGTAATTTAGGAATCTACCGATCATTTTCAGTATTTATTGAGTATATTTTTAAATAGGCCAAATAGAACTATTAGAAACTTCAATACAGTTCTCTTGTATAAAACTAAATCAGAGTGCATGTATTTTCTTTGCATATTGTTTTATTTTGCATGTAGTGTCTTAGTCTGTAGCTACTGTTTTAACTCAGGCTAAAGTGTCAGCTTTAGAAGTCCCAAGTCTCCAGGAAGTTGCGTGAATCTAACGCATTTCAATCACAGCAAGTCAGATAAAATCATCTGGAAACCTTATGTGCACGTTCTTCTCCACCAGTCTTACACACTGCTTTTGGATAATGTTATGCCACTCCTGGCGCAAAAATTCATTAAAAACCAGTGTTATTCCACCAAATATTGATTTCTGAACTCTTAAAACTTCATGAGTATGAACTTGTTTTCTTTGCATTATTTGAGGTTTGAAAGCACTACATCATTTTCAGCAAATACATGGTCTAAATGACAATATTTCTATTTTAGATAAATGTTGTCTGTAGTTTATAGAATAAAACAACAATGTTAATTTTACTCAAACATGTACCTATAAATAACAAAATCAGAGAAACTGATTCAAAAACTAAAGCAAAAACTTTTATCTTAGGTTTATTGTCCACTGTCAGAGACATCCGGAAAACACAATGCATGATTTTTTTTTTTTATAATTTATTCGTGTGTTACTGCTGCAAATAAGTATTTGAACACGTATCAGCAAAAATTCTGGCCCTCAAACACCTGTTAGTCCACCTCTAAAAAGTCCACTTCACTTATTATTCTAAATTAGAAGCACCTATTTGAGGTCGTTATCTGCGTAAAGACACCTGTCCACCCCACACAATCAGTAAGACTACAACTACTAATAATGATAACTATTGGCTAAAGACCAAAGAGCTGTCCAAAGACACCAGAAAGACAATTGTAGACCTCCACAAGGCTGGAAATGGCTACGGGGCAACGCCAAGCAGCTTGTTGACAACAGAACGACTGTTGGAGCAATTATTAGAAAATGGAAGAAGCTTAACATGACTGTCAATCTCCCTCGGACTGCTTGTTTGCTTGTTGTAACTCTTGCAAATTAAACTTAATTTTGTATATTTTTTCAAATCTGAATCTGATAACACATGTATTTAACTATTCAAAACATGTACTGGTCAATCTCAGACAGCTTTACTGGTTTCTAAGCTGAAGATGGTTACATGTTTCACAGTCCTGTTACCAAAACTCATGTGGTATTTAAAAAGCATGTTTAAAAGCAAGTCCACCAATTCCTTTTATCTTCTCTTAAAAAAGTGTTGTTATATAATTGATGTTCAAATAACTGATATCTATGACAAAAAAAAACACTATATGAATGAACATTCTACTTTTCTAAAATATTATGCAATTTATTAAATAAATGGATAAATGATGAACCAAATCGAATTGGAAATAAACAGAGAATTTAAAAATGATCAAGTTGATAATAGACTTGAAAAAAAAAAAAAAACTAAATTGCGACTAGGCTAATAGCATGAGGACACTGAGCACATTCTAGTGATTTTCCCAAAATTTGTCATTTAAAAAAATAAATAAATAACATAAAATTTAGGTAACAGGAATGAGTGTTGAGATTGACCTTCTCAGTCATATTTACCAAAAGATCAAAAATACAGAAAAACAAATAAGGGAACTTAATTTTGGTCTTCCCATGGTCTACAGAAGAACCAACTGATGTCACTTCCTGTTGTAGATGTGAATTTTAGAGTGTTTTTAACTTAAATATTGAGGATTTATTATGCAAAAAAATAATTGTGTTTACTGTGTTACTTTTGCAATTAGGACAATGTACAAAACAATATGCTTTTATATTTTATATTATACAATTATTTTTTGTGCAATTTTTTGGAGACAGAAATGGCACTGATTCTGCAGAATGTGCCCTATATTGTGGCTTATGTGCTGACACAGATGTGCAAATACACAGGCACAGCTTGTTTAGTCCCTGTAAAAAAACGTTATACAATATTACAGTAGAGCAGATAAACACAAAACTATTGGGACCACACATAATGTTGGGATGAGTTGGGGAGTTGGAGATAAGGTGTGTGTATATGGGGAAGTGATCATTCAACATCTTTATTACACTTTTGTAGCTAAATGCACCTAAATTCTCACAGCAATGCCCTGACTTCTTTAAAAAGTACAAACAGTATTCCAACGAAAGCTCCAAAAAAATTGTGTTTCAATACTTTTGTCCATGTATTAAATGTGCATTATCATCATAGATTTACATACCACTAATTAATGCTGTTTAATCAGAAGATTCACTGTTCCTATAAGGGCTAGGCTTTGTATGAATAAGGTGATGAAACTCATAGTCAACAACCAGCCACAGTGCAAAAAAAATCACACTGGCATAAGCCTATTGTAGTCCTTTCCAAAACACAGACCCCCACCTGACAACTGGTACTGATTACAAGCAATGCCTTATTATCTGCCTCGCAATTGTAAGGTTACACAATCATTTCTAACTCATATATCAGGAATTAAAATCTGATTTGTAAATGGGTTTAATGGAATTGCATTAATAATATTAATAATAGCTGGCTGTCATTTTTACAAGTAAGTAACTTTATTGTAATTCAATCACTTATCTGCCTCTATACATACATGTATATAATATTAAATATAAAATATATAAAATTATTAAACTTAATGCACCTATTCGTTAGGATAACATTTATATTTGTATAAATGTTATCCTAACGAATAGGTGCATTAAGTTTAACCTGAGGAGTTTTTTTTTTAGCTCAATAATTCGAACAAAGCTATAACGTTACATCATTTAAAAGGCATCTGAATACATATTACATGCTAATTTAGACTGTTTTTTATTTTGTTTGTTTTTAATTTTACCCTATTTACATTCTTAATCTTATAGTTTCCCTACATAAAATGAGTTTACACTAGCAGGTTATGGTAGGTAGTGGTATAACAGATCATATTTTATTTATGGGTATATTGTTTAACCTATTCCTTTTTTTGCTTTTAAAGTGCTTTGTGAAGCTTTTTTAAGCTGTATTTATGCATGAAAGGTGTTTTACAAATAATAATAATAGCAACACTGATACTAATAACATTTTTATTATTATTATTATTATTATTATTATTATTATTATTATTATTGTAATAATTACTATTATTATTATTATTATTATTATTATTATTATTATTATTATACTCTATGAGGTCCACCTTACAATTAACTTCACTATGGACTGTACTTTATCCATTTTAAAGCAGATACTGTTGTTAATATAACGTTAATAAAGTATATGGTCAAACTGAGAGTAAGTTTAACTAACGTTACTTTTAATATCCAATTTATTTTTAAAAACAGCTAACTAGCTATGTTACTGTTGTGACAACAACAATAACAACATTCTAACTTACATTAAAATATTACTTTTAATACTAAAATACGCTTATAAAAAGTGTCAACTTACCTTAAAAACTCTTTTTTCTCAGTTGTTTCTGCCTCTTGAGTTGTCTAAGTAAAATAAAATACACGAAATATTAAAAACACACAAATACTCCACATATATATACAACGCTACCTATGTGACTGATCCAAATCTAACGCGAAAGCCCGCCCACTTAAACAATGATTGGTCAGTCCTTCACAAACCACGCCCACTGGCTATCTGCGATTGGACAAACGCTGCGTCAGTCATCACTTCAGCGACAGCCAAGTTTCAGAGTTAGAAAACGTCTGAAGGAGTTTAACGCAGAAAAGGGGGCTGTATCTGCAACATTTCCCAAATATGTGCCACGTAGTTTGTTAGAGAGTAAGATACAGGCTTTATTTAGTTAATCAGAGCTTAATTATAATCGCTAATCCGTTAAATTAAGCAAATATTAGCTAGTTACAAACACAGGGACCTGCTAACCGAGCAGGAACCCGTAACTGTTGCTCCTGATTGTTTAGTTTAGTCAGCTAACCCAACGCTAGATTTTTTATCTCGTTTCTCCACTAAATGCAGGTTAATTTGTATATAAACAATGCAACACTTCACGCCACGGTTTAAATAAGCCTCTGTAAAGCTAAACTCCTGAGCTAACACTATTTATTCAGCTTTATCTGCCTTGGTTTGCCTTAAATATCCGAAACTAGCTGTAATAATAACAGTGAACTCACCGCCTCTGACTCTCACAGCTGTTTCACAGCCCAACTTTCCTCCCGGCGTCAACAAGTCCGGCTAATTCTCTCCGTTTCCTTCAGTAACTTAAGATAAATGTGGCTGTTAAACGGCTGTTAAGCGACTGTTTTTCCTGGATGTCGTATTTCAGCAGCTCCCCCACCCAGAAACTGCCTGTTTGTCACTGTTGTCACCCTCCATCCCCCCACTGTAATATCTGCACTGGCGTCATATGGCAACCCGTTTAGTCTAAAATCACACCAGCAGAACTCAATACTCAGCTCTTAAATCAGGTTTTACTAATATAAACTCTAAACTAATCACAGAGCTCTGTAATAACTTTTAATGTTTTGTTTCTAGTATAAACAAACCCTCAATATCAGATACTAAATGTTTTAAGAAATAATATACAGCTCTGGAAAAAATGAAGAGACCACTTAAACATTATGAACATTATTATTTTTTTATTTTACCTCTGGAATATAATCAAGAGGAAGATGGATGATCACAAGCCATCAAACCAAGCTGAACTGCTTGAATTTTTGCACCAGGAGTAAAGGCATAAAGTTATCCAAAAGCAGTGTGCAAGACTGGTGAAGGAGAACATACCAAGATGCATGAAAACCAGGGTTATTCCACCAAATATTGATTTCTAAACTCTTAAAACCTTATGAATATGAACTTGCTTTGTTTGCATTATTTGAGATCTGAAAGCTCTGCATCTTTTTTGTTATTGCAGCCATTTCTCATTTTCTGCAAATAAATGCCCTTAATGACATAATTTTACTCAAACATATACCTATAAATAGCAAACCAGAAAAACTGATTCAAAAACTAAAGTGGTCTCTTATTTTTTACAAAGCTGATATACTAGTAAATCTCACAAAATGTGGATATAACTAAAAAGTTACTTTATTTCAGTAATTCAGCTCAAAATGGAGAAACTCATATTATATAGATGTACAGACAGAGTGATCTGTTTTAGTGTTTATTTCACTGTTGATGATTATGGCTTACAGCTATCAAAAACTAAAAAATCTGTATCTCAGAACATTTGAATATAATATAAGACCAATTGGTACCTTTCACAGTGTGGGCCGTGTGCCTGGTCCTGCTGGAAAATGAAATCCACCTCTTCATTAAAGTTGTCAGCAGAGGGAAGCATGTGCTGTAGGATTTTCTGGGAAAACACTGCACTGACTTTAGACTTGATAGAACACAGTGGACCAACACCCGCAGATGACATGTCTCTCCAAACCATCACTGACCATCAGTAAATTTTACATTTCATTTGTAAATGAAAGGAGACCAGAGTCTGGAGGAAGAGTGGAGAGACACACAGTCCAAACTGCTTAAGGTCTAGTGTGAAGTTTCCACAATCAGTGATGGTTTGGACGAGACACATGTACATTCAATTTTGGTTTTGGATAGTAATTGAAAAGCTGATAATGGTTTGATCATTTTCAGTGTAAAATAAATGAAAAGAATTCTTTCTTTGTCAAATGTGTTTATAATAAACAGCAAAGGTAATAATAAACGGCAAATAAACAGTATTTTTCATTAAAACGTGTAAAGGTGTTTTCGTGTTTTTTTTTATTAGAACAGTGGTGGAATAGGGCAAAGAGTGCAGCCATTGCTTGATTTTATACTTAATTAAATACATTATTATGCTAAACTCAATTCTTTTAACCTAAAAAAATAAAGGTTTTTTTTTTGCATTTACACCTCGCACACTGAGCAGTTCCTGCAGTTACTGACTGTATTAGACCCTTTAAAGAGAGTTATATTTTATACATATTTGAGCTCTTGAACGTCATTTTGATAAAGTATTAGGTAATAATGTAATAAGCATTCAATACTATATAAACAATAAAAGAACGTATCATAAATAATAATTAATTACATAAAATAAAATGTAGTAACTCTTTTCTGACACCTTGTGGAATATCTGTGTACTGCATGCACTATTAATATTTAAAGGGTTAGTTTTGAAGACGTATTTGGTTTTTAATTATTTTTATGAACCAACCCTTCTGCATTAGAATGAAGCCTAATCGTCTAATTTGTAATTAATTTATTGGTTAGTAATATATAAAAATAATAAAATGTATAATGTTATATGATACTGGTTGATAGCCTAAAAAAAGTTTAAATATCTAAAAAGTAAAAGTAAAAAAAATTATAAATAAATAATAATATTCCAAAAAAAAAAAAAAAAAATATATATATATATATATATATATATTGCCAAAACGATGCAATAAAAGAGAAAAAAAAAGTATTGTGTGTTTGTCATTCAATTTAAATTCTTTATTTTTTTATTATTTTATTATTATTATTATATTTATTTTTATTGTTTTTATACAGTGCATCATGCCATTAAAATTATTAATTAATCAATGTTTATTTCCAAAAACACAAAAGTGCTCCCGTTAAAGTGCCCTAGATTTCGGATTGGAGCGTGCTTCCTCACTCGGAGCTGGTTAAACGCAGTGACTGCACACTTCGAGTGAATGGGGGAGAATGGAGCTAAACGGCTAAAAATCTTAAATTAAAAAGAGTACCTAACTAACTAACAATCGATATTGCTTTAATTTAATTAAGAATTTACAATCTTCTTACTAACAAAAAGAAAACCTACCTGGAATTTTTCGTTTTTCTACAGGATGCAGGTTTTTAGTAGTAAACTAGGAGTTTAAAGGCTTTACACTTTTTTTATATATGCGGTACGTTTTATATTTTTCTGTGCTTAGAAAATTAGTAAATCCTGCAGTATAAATGTTAATAAACATGAATAAACACTGATTTTGTTCAGTTGCTCCATAGGAACCCATTCATTTTGCTCTCCCTCGGCAGCGCCCTCTGGTGGTTCAGACCGGAACCCCGGGCTCTCATGCAGTGGGAGTTCTGCTCTGTGGAGCTGCTCTGAGTCGCTCAGACTGAGCGCACGTGTTTCCAGCGTGTCCAGCAGCCGCTGCTGTTCTCTCTGAGAGCGGAGCTGCGGGTTAATGATTAGCGCTGAGCTTCAGTTTGATTTTATTTCAGTTTGTTTACTGACTTTTCCCCCGGAGCTGCTGCTGTAGCTGTAGCTGTAGTAGCAGTAAGAGTAGTAGCTGCTCTCCGGTCGCAGCAGCGGGTAGCAGGAGCTGCAGGTATGGCAGCGCTGAGAGCAGCTAAACAGGCTCTGAGGAAGGAGATAAAGAAGCGGGTAGCGACTCTCAGTGAAGAGGAGAAACTCCGACAGTCCCTGCTGGTCTCTCAGAAGGTGAAGGACCTCTTCTGTTTTACAGCTGCTGCGTTTAGCTATACTACACCTCGTCTGCACAACAGGGGCGTCCCTATACCTTTTTTTAAAGAGGCACTAAACCTGGGTTGCCAGGTCCAACAAAAATATCCAGCCCAAACTCTAAAGCCTAAAGTGTAAAACCCGCCCTTAAAAAGTCTAATCTAGCCCAAAATATATGTCTGTCACACGTTTGAAGCAAAGTGCATAACAGCTTTATAAGGGATTTTTTTTATTAGTATTGCTATTTCTCTTGAATCATTAACAATATTGTAACAATAGTGTTTTATTAGTTATGTTATAGTAGTTTTATATCCCAGTAAAGAACATTTAACACTAACATTTTTTTTTACAGCTTTGTTTATTGAGTTTTTTTTAAGTACTTGGCATTTACAACAAAGATATGTTCATAACTTGCACAGTGCACCACCATGCATCAATAATTAGTGATAAACTAATATAAATAACAATAGGCCAAAGTGCAAAGTATTACAAAGGCTAAAAAATCTAAAACAAAGGTAAAAAAAAAAAAAAAATATATATATATATATATATATATATATATATTTCCTTAACAAGCAAGTGCCAAATATCTTTTGCATCCATTAACTTTATCATCCAATCATGCATCCAGTCTCCAATATTATTTTAAAATATAAAATTATAAAAATAATAAGAACGGTTCTCATTCCGGAATTGCAGGTAGATTCAGTTGTCTTACATAAGAGGGGGTCCCAGATTGCCCAAAATTTTTTTGTAGACCCTTTAAGTGTGTGATTATTATTTTTCAATCGTACGCACTTTAAGACTGTTTCAATCCAGAGAGCATGATGGGACTTCCATCTAAGCAAGATCAATCTTCTTGCCAACAAAGTGGTGAAGGCAAACAGATCTTTGTTTGATTTAGTCAACTGTAGGATGGATAATGGGACCCCAAATAATGCAATAACAGGGTCTGGATTAATCAGTGTATCAAATACAGCTGATAGCGTACTAAATATTTCAGTCCAAAAACCTGTAAGAGCGGGGCAACTCCAAAACATGTGCACATGATTAGCAGGAGATTGGCCACATTGTACACAGTTAGGAATACTAACATAATTAGCAAAACAAAGAACTCTCTCCTTTTCATTCTGTTCTCTATGTCATTATGTTCTCTGGACTGGATTTTCAAACAAGCTCAATTTGGCAGGAAAACCGCTAACCTGGCAACTCTGCACTTAACCCCCTGATTTTAGCTGACTCCACCCTCAGCTTAAATTTGAAAAGTGCTAAAAAAAAAAAAAAATGGGAGGAGTATTTGGGAAGGGCACTGGATGATGTATGGGTTTAGGTGCAGAGCATAAGGGTGAGCTGATTGGTCTGGTAAGACGCAGATGGTTGGACATCAGCAAGGGGTGATGTACCAAGTTTTTCAGACCTTAAGAATTTATAATCCTTTAATTTTCCCAAAATTTAACAGTGTGCCTTATAATCTGGTACACCTTGTGTATGAATTTTACCAGTCAGGTTGTAAGGAGCAGTAAAGCCACTCCACTTATGACCAGGCTGGAGAAGTATTAGCATTAGCAGCTAACTGCAGTGAGTATATCGGACCGTAGCCTGTGTGTTTACCTTGTTAAAACAAGCTTTGTGGGATGAACCACTAGCTAATATCGCCCTGGGTACCGGAACACTAAGGGTTCCTCAGTGTAGCGCTCTCAGGCGGCATTTACTAGCGCTAACTGCTGCTAACAGTGACTAGTGCTGCTGCTATCCACGTCTAATTTTTCTCCGTACACCTACAGACAATACTACCATAGTATGAAGAAGAATTAGTGCCCAATTGAAAAAAGCAAACACTACCATGGAAAAATCTAAAATACAACCTGTATAGAATATTCTGCAGGATTTAGCACTGTAAATAGTGTGGGACGTCTATGTGGACTTAAGTGACATAGTGAAACATGTTATAACTTCTTATCAGACTACATTTTGTTGTCTTACTAGGTAAACAGAGCAGATTAGCATGCTTGCAAAAGCTTTGCTTTAGCTTTTCACAGAACTGCAGACAAATCAGTTTAGTGTAAATAGATTAAAGCGAACACAGACATGCACAGTTATAAGCTAATGAGAGTCAGCACTAAGTTATAAATGAAGCATTTTAAAAAATGTGTTACTAGGTTAAACATAAACAAAAGCCTTTACTTAACAAGTCCAGTACATACAGTGGTGTGAACAAATATTTGCCCCATACAGATTTCCATTGTATTTGTTTTTTTGTCCTACTGATATTTTTCAGAATTGTTTTAATTCAGCCACACTGTAGGGTTTTTGAGCATAAACAGCCTTAACTTAGAACTTAGTTAAGTTCTGAGTAACTGAGAACTAAGTTACGCGGAGAGCTAACTTACACTAGCGGTGAACTAGCTAACATTAGCTTTGAGCTAGCTAACATTGGCCATGATCTTGCTTACATTAGCCAATAGCTTGCTAACATTAGAAAATATGACACATTTTTGGGTCTAAAATTATATTTATTGAGGTCTTTAAAAGGAATAAATTTGACTTTTAAAATGGTGCGAGAACCCTGAGTAATTCCTTGCTCATGTGATTTTATCAGCTACTGTCTTGTTAGCTGTTATTAGGGATCTAGCGGGAAAAACACAATGATTTTGATATTGTGATAAAGTGGTAATAAAGTAATGAAAAATCTTTTGCTGTGTTTCTGCAGCTGTTTGAACACCCCAGGTATAAGAGCAGCCAGCGCGTGGCTGTGTTTCTGAGCATGTCTGATGAGGTGCGCACCGAGGCCATCGTCCAGCACATGTTCAGCAGCGGAAAAGTCTGCTTCATCCCAAAATACCTGAGCAACAGCAGCCACATGGACATGCTGCGGCTCAACAGCCTGGAGGACATCAGCTCACTGCCTCTGACCAGCTGGAACATCCGCCAGCCGGGCGAGAACGACACAGAGAGGGAGGAGGCTCTGGATACAGGTGGGTCATTCATGAACAAATGTTAGAAGGTGGAAAACCTAAATGCACAGTTTTTTATGTTCTTAGATTCAGGGAGGTTTCTGGCATTAACAGCCTCATGAGGATTACAACAACTGCCTACTGGCCTTTCAATGATTATAGTTCTTTGCCTTGTAGTGTTTTAGTTCATTTTTTTATTCTATTTGAGTAATATTATGTATGTACACCTAGTTCCAAATTATTATGCAGGTGACATTTTTCTCAGATTTGTAAGAAAACACTTTTTTGTATTTTTTGTATTTATCATGATCTTTTCTGGTTTGTGAAATGTGCCATCGTTTTTTTATTCCACACCCTGGTGTATAAATGTTTAAAGAGCCCTCAGAAAATTATGCCCATTGAATATAGAAGCCTTGGACCACTAGATGGCGCTCTTTGACAAGTCTAAGTTCAAGTTTAATCCATAGAGTCTTGATTACATAACCTTGTTTCACTCTAAGCATGGGCCAGATAGAGTCCAGTAATTAACTCTAGGTGATGAGCTTTTGCCATTTTTGAGCACATTACGGTGCAATTAATATGCAAATGCCTTTCTGTGTTGATGTATGACTGGGTGCTGCACCAGGGTTTTGTGTTTGTGTGCTGATGAGTTTTGCCTCCGAGCATCTGGGCGTCTTGTTTCTTCTCTGGTTAATGAGTGCTGGAGGTGCCCAGGCGCTGTCCGAGTGCCGGACCGTGGCAGTCCTCGCCCACGTGCTCTGCTCTTCGCTTCTGTCGGTTCGTGAGGCTGTTAAGGCGCCGACAGGCTGCAGAACTCGTGAGCAGCACCTGCACCCCAGTCTAATCCTAATCCTTTCACTTTGAGCATGACATGTAAGCCCCCCTGCCAGGCTTCTTCTGGTCTGTCTGTCCACTTAAGTCTTAAGATCACAAGTCCAGCAGATCCAGTCATTATTATTCACCCCTGAATTGTAATTCTGTTATACAATCATGACTTGACACAGGGAGGCATATTTAAAGGTCACATTTAGAGTGTAAAAGAGTATTTACACCAAAATTTCATATTCCATATATGCTTATCAGTGCAAAACTGTGAATAAATGCTCAATATAACACAATTCCTCTCTAAAAACAGCACAAATGTGGCTCAGTGGTTAGCACGTTCACCTGCCAGCACTGGGGTCTTCGGTTCAAGTCCCTATCTGAGTTGAGTTTCTATGTCATCCTTGTGTCTATGTGGGTTTCCTCTGGGAACACAGTTTTTCTCCTAGAGTGTATGTTTATGTATGTTTGTGTGTGTGTGTGTAAATTTATGTAGTGTATTTTAAGGTGCACTATCAATAAACGTACATACATAAGGCACACCGGATTTTAAGGTGTATTATGCAACACTACTAAGGCACAAGGCTGGGTGGCGAGACCTGTAAAGCTAAGCCAAGTAAACAAAACCGTATTTCTTAAAAAATAATTCTTCTTTGGCCGAGTGTTGGATGTTAATCCACACAGATTTCTCTCCTGAAAACTGTTTATTTGGGAAAATAAAGCGCTTACGTTTGTTTACAGTAAGCTTAGATTTCCAGATTTCCACTAAGGCATTAGCATCTAACCTCTAGCGCTAGCCACCTGACATCACTACACTGAGGAACCCAGAGTGTTCCAGTAAGCCAGAGCAATATTAGCTAGTGGTTTGTCCCCCATAGCTTGTCGTAACACAGTAAAAGGCTAAAGTCCAATATACTAACCCCTGAATGGTGAAAGAGCTAGTGTTTAGCGTGGTTAGCGGGCAATGCTAATGCTGGTCCTGCAATGCTTGCCTAGGTTAGCAGCAGGCTACAGGCCAATAATACTCCCCTCTAAATGGCTAAAGACTTTTAACAGCTTAATGTTTAACAGCTAGTGCTAATACTGCTGGAGAGCTTGTGGCTTTACTGCTTCCTAACAACCTGACTGGTAGAATTCATGCATAAGACGCACCGGATTATAAGGCACACTGACGATTTTTGTGAAAATTAAGTGATTTTAAGTGTGCTTTTTCTTATAGTGCTAACCGCAGCTTGTGCTGCTGCTAACCGCACTGTTGAAAATACTGGAAATCTAAGCTTACTGTAAATAAACAGAAGCGCTGTGCTTAGCTAAATAAACAGTTTTCAGGAGAGAAATCTGTGTAGATTTAAATGCAGTGCTCGTTTGACTTTAAAAGAAATTGTTTTTATTAAAAATTAGTTTTTGTTTTTTTTCTTTGTCGCTTCCCCCTACTTCCACATTAGAAGGGAAACATGGTAACACCCTTAAAATGCACCTTATAATCCAGTGCACCTTATGTGTGAAAATAGACGTTTATTGATAGTGCATCCTATAATATGTTGCTCCTTATAGTCCATAAAACTCTTAATATGACTAAATTAAAGTCGCCTTGCAATGAGCAAACTCACTCACAAAATAAACCCTTCTTACATACAGGTGTGGTGATACCCAGGCTGTCATGACAGTTTTTTAAATATCCTGCTATTCTATTACTTTTTCATTTTAGGATAGCCCTTATTTTCAAAAATACCATGCAGAAACGTGGCTTTGCTGGAACTGTAAAGTATGGTGGTGGTAGTTATATATTTTTTTCATCTAGGGAGATGAGTGAACTTTTTCCTGTAATATAACAGCAAATAGCAACTCCCAGATCAAGTATATTAGAATGAGCTCCATAATTAAACAGGTTCATGTTTATCGGCCCCAGAAAGTTCTAATCTGTTGGATTTTATTTCTACAGGGACTAGACAAGCTGTCGTACATTCTTTATCTTCCATGTGACGTGACCAGAATAATGGAACAAGATATACACACTACTTCCTTCCCATGACATTTGGCATTGCAGTGAATGTATATTGTGCTATTTATTATTTTCATATACGATAAAACTGTAATTATGTTAGAGGCACTTTCTGTGCCCCCAGAATGCATTAGGAGATGCAAAACACAGGTAATGTTGTCTCTGATGAAATCCGCCTTCAATATCCACAGCATTATTTCAAATTGCAAATTACGTGGTCTAATTTCAATTTGTACCTCAGGTGTATCTCAACAAATTTATCCCAGGTTAAAGCTTAAACAAAGCTTCTCATGAGAAGGTTAACATTGTTTTGGTAGAATTTCTGTTGTTCTGTAAATGGAGGAAGGTCGGCCCCACTACTGGGCTTTGGACTTGTGTAGAATTCAAAGTAGGCAAGAATGGTTGAGCCTCAGATACAACTCTGTGAACAGAAAAAGAGAAAGAAAAGGAATGAAAAAGTGAGAGAGAAAGACAGGATACACTTTCTTACCTGTGCTGTTAATGTCCATTTCACTACCGTTTTTTATTGACTATATGGGGCACCTTATTTTAAGGTGCACTGTCAATAAACGTGCATTTTCTGGTCTATTTTCATTAGGGGTGCAGAACAAAATCGTTTTGAGCTCGAATCGCGAATCTAACATTGAACGATTCCGATTCGATTCTCATTTTAAAAAAAACTATTTTTTGGGTAACGCTACTGTCGCAGTTAAAAAGCTCCGCGCCATAGTATGTGAGCTCCGCGGTACAGTTAAAAAGTTCCGCGCGACAATAGGTGAACTCCGCGGTACAGTTAAAAAGCTTTGCGCGTCAGTGTGCGACTGCCTCTCCCTATTAGGCAACAGAGGGGTGTGCATGCTAAAATCTAGTGTATTTAGTATCTTCTCTGATTGTTACGTAATTATAGCCTATCTAGTTCCACTCTTGACCTTGTGGCTGTGTTACATTGATAAGTGTTTTCCAGTTTTAATGATGTCTTCCTTTTAGAAATGAATTCTGGATTAGTTAACCATGCTAGAAATTAGCCATTCATTACTGTGGCACTGTCACTATGTTGCAAAAAGATTTAATACAGCAACCTAAGTTTATTATTTTAATATCTATTTATCTATTTGTTTAAATTGTCCTTTCATTTTTTTATCTTCTCACATAATTTAAACAAAAGTTGTAGGCCATTTTTATTGAAAAATCGTTCCAGAATCAAAAATCATTTCTGAATCGAATCGTGACCCCAAAAATTGGAATTGAATCGAATCGCCAGACACTGAGAGATTTGCACCCCTAATTATCATACATTAGGTGCACCAGGTTATAAGGCGCATTTTAAGCGACAGTAATAAGGAACAAGTGTGTCGCCATGTTTCCCTTTTAATTCAGCAAGTCTTGTTGCTGGGGGCACCTAAGTAAACAATCAGTCATGTCAGTAACGCGTAACTTACTCTAATTTGACCCTTTTTTTCAGTAACGAGTAATCTAATGCGTTACTATTTCCAATCCAGTAATCAGATTAAAGTTACTTATTTAAGTCACTGTGCGTTACTCTCTCTCTCTCTCTCCACCTCATCTCCTCCACACACACACACACACACACACACCGCTCCCTTACCCATTCCCCCTCCGCTCTTCCCCAATCACACGCGTCTCGCTTTCTCCCCTGTCTCTCTCTCTCGCGCTCGGCGTGTCTTTAGTTTCCGCCCGTTTTCGTTTTCCGCCAGTTCTCGGGCTCTTCTCTTTATAAAGGCGTTTTTTTTTTTGCGGCCGCGTCCCAATTCACTAGCCAGGGCAGCGATCTGCCACAAATTTGATTGGCAGAGGAGAGCATTTAAAGATTTTACACCACACGTGATTGGAAGTTCACTGTGGCACAGAGCGCACACACCGTAAAGACAAGAAAAGTTCCGGTGCTTTAAATGAACACTGTCAGAATGAAATCCTTCTCAGTAGTTGGGTCCGGTATGGGTCCGTATTGGACAACGTCTGGGTCCGGACCCGGACCGCAGTCTGCAAATATGTGATCCCTGGTCTAGACCATATACACGGTTCTGTTTTATAAAACCACTCCTTGCTGCCCTGCAGAGAACAACAGGTTCAATATTCAGTTTTACAGTGTTAAATATGTCAGGTCAAGAAAGACTTTTTTTTTTATAAAAACAAGTATTTATGTTTAGTAAAATCAAGAAAGACCATATTTTATTTTTTATAAAAAAATATTTATGTTAAGTTAATTTTCTTATTTTTATAAAAAAATAGAAAATAGTTCAACTTAATAGAGATAAATTGTTGCTGTTAAAAATGCATTTTCCAATAAAGGGAGTATTGGCAAAACTGGTTATAATTTAAGTTAAGGCGGCGGGACGTGGTGTCTGCAGCTGCTGAAAGTAACTAATAAAGTAACTTGTACAGTAACTTAGTTACTTTTAAAATCAAGTAATCCATAAAGTAACTAAGTTACTTTTTAAAGGAGTAATCAGTAATCGGATTACTTTTTCAAAGTAACTATACCATCACTGTAAACAATATATATAAATATATGTATATAAGTCAACGAGCACTGGTTATTAATCTACACAGATTTCTCTTCTAAAAAACATTTATATGGGTGAGTAAAGCGCTTCCATTTATGTCCAGTATTTTAGCGTGGTTAGTGGCGCTTAGCGCTAGTAAATGCCGCCCGACAGTGCTACACTGAGGAACCCTGAGTGTTCCGGTAAGGCAATATCAGCTAGCGGTTTGTCCCATGTAGCTTGTTTTACCACAGCAAACACACAGACTATAGTCCGATATACTCAGGCGCTATCTACATGCCAGCTAGCTGTTTGGGAGGCGTGCAGCACAGAGAAAGCCTTTTCTGAGTTATAATCATAAACGTAAACGGGTGGAGTTTGCCAAGTGGTACTGGGATTTTAACTGGGACTATGCGCATTGGTCAGATGAGACCAAGAAGAGCTTTTTGGCAACAAATACTCTAAGTGCGTCTGGTGTAACACTAAGTATGAGTACGCAGAAAAACACCTCATGTCCACTGTTAAGTATGGGGGGGGATTAGAGATGCTGTGGGTCTGTTTTTCCTCCAAAGGACCTGAGAACCTTGTACAGATACATGGGATCGTGAACTCTATATTTGTAATATCAGGACATTTTGAATCAGGATCTGGTGGCCTCTGTCCGACAGCTGAAAATGAGTCTTCACTGGGTCTTTCAGCAAGAAAATGACCCTAAACATGTGGCCAAATCTACTAAAAATCAACTCAGTCCCCAGACCTCAACCCAATAAAAAAAAACTGTGGGATTAGCTAAAAAAAAGGAGAGTGCATAGGATTTATTTGCATTGTTGTCCTATATTCTATTTTTAAAAGAGAGAATTCATTAAAAGCCAAAGAACACTTCTTAACCAGGGGTGCCACGTAATTATAGAGGACGCTGTTTGCAATAGCAGGGCAGTCATTTTTATTAATACCATTCATTTTGGAGGAACAATAAATCTGAAGGGGTCCCAATACTTTTGTCCATTTAGTGTTATAATGTTCAAGTACAAGTTCTGCCTTAACCCCTCTAACCTTTAGCAGAACTGAACCCGAGTACACTGTGCTGCAGTGAGCCGAGAGTAAGAGAAGGAGAGAGGGGAGGCTGTACAGACACAGCAGGAGGGGAAAAAAAAGAATAACGAGAGAAACACAGACAGCCACGGGCCAGTTTGACCCTGCCAGGCGCCGCGGGGTGCGAGGGTGTGAGGGAGAGAGTGTAAGCGTGGTGATACCACCTCAGTGTGAGAGTGTGATAGTGACCTTGAACTGAAGCTCTCTCTCTCTTCCTCTCTTACAAAAGGAGACTTTACCTTTAAAATGCCCCCACTGTTACAAAACGAGTTGTGTGTGTGTTTGTTTCTGTTCAGCTGTCTGATCAAATATGTGCACATGCTGCGTGTATAATGTGTGTGTTTTTGTGTGCGTGTGTGTGAACACATGCTCCATGCCTCATTACTACTGTGAGCTGAGCTGCTTTAACAAGGATTGATGTGTATGAATGTAAGTGTGTGTGTGTGGTTGTGTGTTTCTCCATTCTTTTCAGACCGTTATTTAGGGCTGGACAATAATTTGATATTGATATTTATTGCAATAGAAAATATTTCTATAATGTTTTTAGAACCTTTAAACACATTTTTGTATTTTGTAAGTTTCATTCCTGTTTGTTGATTCCTTCTGAACACAACTGTTTTTGATCACATGTATTAATTAACTAATAAGACTGTTTATAGGCAGTTTTTCTGTTTGTAATAGGTTTCTATTTAAAACAAAAAATATTTTTTTGCCAAAACTGTCCCATACTAGGAGACTTATGATCAACAACCATTTTTATATTTGAAAATAGTGGTGTGCCATATTGTAACGTAGGAGATAATATCGCCAACATTTTTGAATATCGTGAACAATATTATACCCATGCCATATCACCCACCACTTATCACATCAGGGTACTACTTTTTTTTGCAAAAGAAAAATTCACACTGTTCTCATTTGCCATTATATATCTACTAGAGACAGATTTACTAGTATCATTTTTTTTACTTTAAGCCTGGATATTTGGAGTGCATTATTAGTATCATGACATTCTGGATCATTAACTTCTGTTAAAATCTGATAAAAATAGGCGTGTGCCGTATCATATTGAATGCAATAATAAAATTTAATTTTCATTTTGTTGCAGTAGTGTATTCTTGAAAAAAACTTTTTGTAATCCAGAGTATCGTGTTCAGAGTATCGTTATTGCGAAAAATACCAGGAAATATTATGATATTATTTTAGGGCCATATTGCCCACAGCTATTATTATAAGTGCTGCCACTATGATCGGGAGAGTGCTGGTTTAAATCCCGGCCATGCAGCTTGCCATTAGCTGCTGCGCACAATTGGTCTTGTTCTCTCTGGGTGGGTAGATGGTGCTCTCTGTGCCATCTGGGAATGATGAGGGGACGAGCACAAGGCATCTGTTTGCTGATCTTACTCAAAATGCGTACCTGTTACCCGAACCTGTTACTCAAACCTGTTACTTAAAATGCGTACCTGTTACTCAAAATGCGTACCTGTTACCCAAACCTGTTACTCAAACCTGTTACTCAAAATGCGTACCTGTTACACAAACCTGTTACTCAAACCTGTTACTCAAAATGCGTACCTGTTACTCAAACCTGTTACTCGAACCTGTTACTCAAAATGCGTACCTGTTACTCAAACCTGTTACTCGAACCTGTTAATCAAAATGCGTACCTGTTAGAAAAGATTTTGTGGCAATTGTGAATCCATACAGAATCGTCCACGTCCAAATGGAGATGCATCTAACAAGTCAAAATTTCCCCCTACCCCTACTGTATATTTAAATAGTAGATTTCTGTGTATGAAAGTAATATAATTTTGAAAAAATAAACTTGACAAACTCATCATGTTATTATTCTGACTCTGCAATATGTTTACAGTTTGCATAAGACTGTACATCTTCTGTAAACTCAGTTTCAATATATAAATACATTACAAATATATTTTTATGTTTATATATTTTACATTTGTTTTACAAATTGTTGGTCATACCATCCAGCACTGCTCTGAAAATCAGACTTTTTTTCTCCCCCATTTTGCTTAGCCAATTACACAACCCACTCATTAGGACTCCCCCTAGCACTAGTGATGCCCCAACACACCAGGAGGGTGAAGACTAACACATGCCTCCTCCGATACACGTGAAGTCAGCCAACGCTTCTTCCCGGCTGCTGCTGATGCAGCATTGCCGAGTAGCATCACAGCACACTCGGAGGAAAGCGCAGCGACTCGGTTCCGATACATCAGCTCACAGACGCCCTGTGCTGCGGACATCACCCTTTTGTGATATGGGGAGAATGTGCCATCTACCCTCCTGGAGGGAGCAGGGCCAATTTTGCTCCCTCTGCACTCCGGCAGCTGATGGCAAAGCTGCATGAGCGGGGACAAATATACATTTTATGTATATTTTTGTGTGTGTGTGTCTAAACATAATAGCTCATGTTTTATCGCTGCTCTGACCCAGGCTTCCTCATCATGGATGGATGCGTTTGAATGGATTTAGAAATGCACCCTGTTCATGGCTGGAGGACTAAGTGTGTGTGTAGTGTATAGTGTGTGTGTGTGTATAAATGGGTATGATGAGTGGGTATAGCTGTGCCCTAATGTTGACGGATGCCCTGAACCCGCTGCGTTTGCTCTGTCGCTGACGAGGAGCGTTTAATCCTGCAGTAACAGCCTATTCCTCACTGTCCGTCTTTAAGGTCAGCTGCAGAGTGCTGCTAAATGAGGGCGCTGTTCCACAATGCCGGAAAACATTCGGAGCACAGTGAGCTGTAATTGCCTATTCAGCGGGGAATACACACATCACCTCATCCCACTGGAGACACACTGTTCAGTAATAGAACCAAGATTAGCCAAGCGTCAGCCACATCACCTCACACGAACCTCGTTCTGTATATGGAGCTATTTCTGATTTGTGTTTGTCTGTACATGTTGTGTGTAGAGAATATCACTCACTTTTGGACAGGGTTGTCTGGGGAAATATGCCCAAATATATGCACTATACTGTACTCTATCCGCCCCCCCTGCTTCTGTCGTTTTGTACTAGAGCTACAGTGATAAGCTATATGTAGCTAAAAGGAGTTGTTCCAAAAATCAATGATGTTGAATAGAGCTAATCTGTCTTAATTGTCAGATAGTTTATTGACAGTTGACTCTACTGTCCAGGAAAGTATTTCTACTAAATTTTATATATATATCTTCAGTACTGTGCAAAAGTCTTAGGCACCAAAGCATTTTTTTTACCTGAAAAAAATAAGCGAGCGAGAGCAAGAGATGGCAGGAGTGAGCGATGGCATGAGACAGCGAGAATAAGCAAGCAAGAGCAAGAGACGGCATGAGCGAGCAAGAGCACGAGAAAGTGCGAGTGAGCAAGTGAGAGCAAGAGGCGGCATGAGTAAGCGAGCGAGAGCACGAGACAGTGCGAGTGAGTGAGCGAGCGAGAGCACGAGACAGTGCAAGTGAGCGAGCGAGAGACAGCGCAAGTAATCAAGCGAGAGACCGCGTGAGTGAGAGACGGAGCGAATGAGAGCCCAAGACAGCGTGAGCGAGAGACACTGTGAGTGAGAGCACAAGACAGCGTGAGTGAGAGCAAGAGACAGCGCGAGTGAGCGAGAGCACAAGACTGCAAATGAGTGAGCGAGAGTGAGAGAGCTAGAGACAGCACAAGTGTGCGAGCAAGAACGAGAGACGGTGCGATTAATCAAACGAATGTTATCCACAATTTGAATGATGCCTGCATGTGTACATGAATGTTAATGTGTTCTTGTAAAGTATCAAAAAATGGGCACCAAATTCTTTTAGACCTTTTGGTACTTGGTAGTACTGAGACATTTCGGCCATCGACTTTTTGGTATCGAATCTCGATACCCAGCCCTACTGGCACCCGCTATCAGACATCGCTTAAACTTGCTTGGAAAAAAAAAAAAAACACCTTACAACTTTTACAAGTGTAGATGTTTTTAAGCTGTTTCAGAAGTAACACTTCTTTATAATGAGTTTATGTATCACTGTCCCATGAATTTCAGCAGGTTCTAGTACCTGATGGATGTGTGATGCTTGTCAGTTTCCAGTCACTTTGTCAGCCTGCACAGTAAAGAAAGAATAATCCAAAAAGCTAACAACAGTGATGGCCCCCACCTTTCCTCCTGCTGTGTCTGCAATATCACACTCACTCTCAGGCTGATCCTGGATCAGTGACCTGCTGGAGCCTCCCACAGCAGCTCTGAGCAGCTCCTGGCTTTTCTTCAGCTGCTGCCTACACTACAGAAAGAGAGATAGAGGAATACGTTGATGATGAAGAGAGAAGACGAGCAGTGCCGTCTCAGACAGGATGGATCGCTTTTCGGATTGAGAAGGGCCTAGTCGGATATGGAACACTTCTCCCGATATTGTACTGAGATGGGAGAGGCCTGGAGGAGCGCTGAAATATTTCTGAAAAGATAGAGAGAGATAGTGAGGAGATAATTTAAAAAAGATTACGATAATGATTAATGAAGACAGAGGCTTGATTAATGAGAATTTTCGCACAGGGCAAGGGCAAGTGAAATCTGGCTTTTTCCAGCCTGCTTTTTCCAACGGGTTCAAATCAGGTCAGGCCAATTACCGACTTGCACGCTCCCATCTGCCCCTACAGTGCATATTAAACCCTGATATTTGATAACGTGCTTCATAAGCCATTTTTCTTCACTCAGTCTACATCTAAAAGGACTTTTCCCAGTTCCCTGACAGTGTTTACGTATCTGGGTCATTTTGATAATATATACTTAATAAATCCCAAAGACAAGCACATCATTATATTAAGGGATAAAATATTAAGAAGACAGTGAAGGAATGGGCTGCTGATCAGTCCCCACACACAATGTTTGTGATGTTTTGTTGCCTTGCTCTGAGGCTTGATGTGTGACTGCTGCCGCCTCTGTCTAACCTAACCTTATGCTCAATTAAATATAGTCAGGTTTTAAAGATGTTTAGTAATTGTGACCATTGTGAGGACGATAGAATGGTCAAAATGATGAGTTTCTTTGATTTTACCAAATTGAAAACCTCTGCTATATAATCAAGAGGAAGATGGATTATCACAAGACATTAAACCAAGCTGAACTGCTTGAATCTTTGCACCAGGAGTGGCGGCATAAAGTTATCCAAAAGCAGTGTGTAAGACTGGTGGAGGAGAACGTGCCAAGATGCATGAAAACTGTGATTAAAAACCAAATATTGATTTTTTGAACTCTTAAAACTTTATGAATATGAACTTGTTTTCTTTGCATTATTTGAGGTCTGAAAGCCATTTCTCATTTTCTGCAAATAAATGCTATAAATAGCTATATTTTTATTTGTAATTTGGGAGAAATGTCCATATTTATAGAATAAAACAACAATGTTAATTTTACTCAAACCTATACCTATAAATAGCAAAATCAGAGAAACTGATTTAGAAACTGAAGTGGTCTCTTAATTTTTTCCAGAGCTGCACACAATCCATTGCTGTTCTGCAGAAACCTTGCATCTCTATTTTTGCGATTATGGGCCATATCATAGGCCCTGGGCAAGGCGTATGGCGATGCTCTTTGCTATCTTTAACCCCGTTAACAGTCTATTTTCACACCTGCACACAATGCGCCTACGCATTTAAAATAGCGCCGGAGTTAATAAGGAATAAATCTACACTGATACTGATGGGCGTGGTGGTCTGGAGGTGGGGTGTGTTCAGGTAAATATCTGGATTGTTGCTATTTTGGCATTGAAAAACACAGGAGCTGCACTGACTGAAATCTAGTCAATAGTCAGTCGTCAGAATCCATTCCTATAGGTGCACGCTGCACCCCTGCTCCTTATACACACACACACATACACACGCGGTACAGAGCACACACCTGAATTTTGACTCAACAATAAACAGAATAAAGAATAAAATAACATTGTCGTTCCCTTAAATGAGCTTCTGGCGCACCTTCACAGTGTGAACGCACAGGTCAGTATCTTCTGTTGATACGCACAAAAGCCCCGTGCTGTTAAGATACCAACACGCCAAAGAGCACACCTACCTCTTAAAGGGAATGACAACTGGCACACTGATTGCTATATGTAAAAAAACATTAGGCATAAATATAATGCTTTTTATTGACTTCTCTTTTTAAACACTAAAATATAATGTTATAGAATAACAAGTCCCATGGAAGCTACATCCAAACCTGACCTTACTGTGGTGTCCTTGTGCATGATTGCAGTGAAATCCTTCTCACAGTGGCTCATATTCATCAAACTTCTCAGAGTAAGAATGCTGATCCTGGATTGGTTAAACTTTATTCAAAGTTTATTCTTTTAGACATTTAATGAGAGATGATTTAGATCAGTACTTATACTCTGAGAAGTTTGAAAAATTAGGTCTAATGTTCCAAAATCTACTTTAAGGGCTTTCCAGAAGAATAGAGGCATTTGCTGCAGTAAATGGGAACAAATTCTCTCCCTTTCAGCATTTCAGCAGTAATGTGGGTTTGGGTCATTGGTTATTGAATGAGTGTTCATTGAGAGCCTAAGACACTTGATTTATATGGAGATGCAGTATAAGAATAAACCACTAGGTGGATCTTGTTCTTCATTTTAGATGTTCAGACTCAGAGTCAGTCACTGTGCAGCGCCGGCAATCCATTACAAAATAAGTTGGGGGTTAAATCATTTATTTATTGATGAAGCAGTTGAGCTTTAAACCTCGGCTGCTGTCCATCTGCTATTGGTCCTGGCATTGTGCAATATTATCATCATCCTGCCAGAGCTGTTTTATTCAAAGACTGATTGTATTCTGAGGACCAATAATTCATTACCTCTAATGTGTCATTATCAGAATACTCTGCTTTTGGCCTATTTTAGTTGTTATTCTTTTGACTACGAGGGTTTGTACAGTCATGAAAAACCCGGAAAAGTCATGTAATTTGAAAAAGGCAAATTTCCAGGCCTGGATCAGTTTTGGAAAAATAAAAATACCCAGAAAATTTTGGTACAGTCATGGAAATTTGCAATCTACAAACGTGTGTTTCCATTTATTGACTGCGAAATGCAATCAATGTTTTTTTTTGTCTACAGTTTTAGTTGTTTTCTGTTTTATTGTCCATGTCCACACTCATGTTTTAAAAGATTGTATGGTCATGAAAATTTGCATTGAAGACCCTGAAAAGTCCTGAAAAAGTCATAAAAATGTTTTTTTTTTTTTTTTTTTTAAAAGTGTATTAACTCTGGACTATACATCACCTGTCAAAAGTTTAGACCACTCTTTTTATTTTTTGGCATATGAGCTCTTCAGGTCCAACTAGTAACTGAAAATGGTACAAAATCCAGTGTATAAAATATATCCGTGAACTTCCAGGGCCTTTAAAGAAAAACAAATTGACTAAAAATCAGTATATTGTAAAAATATATTGTAAAAAAAAAGAATCATATATTGTTAAAGAAAAAAAGATGGGGTGATTTTTAGCAAAAAAGCTTACAGCTGAAAATGTCAATTTTTGTCTGTAGTAAAGCAGTGCTGGAACAGATGGTGTTACTGTACTCTCTACTGCAGCCTTTACACACTTACACACATTGTACTCACACTTTCATCATAATAACTAGAAAAAAAACAAACACTGAGAACTTTATAACTATTAAAAGTACCCTGAGAGCGGATAGAACAGCGGTTTCCTACACCTTAAAAATCTTGTAAACTGAAGAAAACCAGTACAGGAAGAGTCAGGTTTGGCTGACCCACATAGCAATGCCCTTTAGATCAGATTAACATGATTGGACTAAGGGTGCATTCACATTACCACTCTGAAGTGACTCAAATCTGATTTCTTGCTCAATATGGCTAAGATCTGATTTTTTCATGGCTGTGTACATGCCAAATCTGATTTTTTCAAATCAGATTTGAATCAATTTCATATGTGGTCCTAAATCGGAAACATATCTGATCCAACATGAATGGAAACGGGCAAATTGGAATTTATGCTTTTTTTTTTTCTTTTTTTTTTTGCTTTTACGTGTAATGTGACTTGTAATGTGAACGTAGCTTTAGTCTTAGGTTCAGCAGTGAAGAGAAAAATTTGAGGTCTGACAGGTGAAGTTTAGTGATAGTCATTGCAAAGATGAGAAAATGTCTTTTCTGAGCACACGCCACAAACAGAGTCGATTAAGGTATGCTAAAGCACATTCGGACAAGCCAGCTTCATTTTGTGCCGGGGCTGGATACTTCAACAAGACAACGACCCTAAACACTAAACACTGCTCTAAATCTACGAAAGCATTCATGCAGAGGAACAAGTACAGAGTTCTGGAATGATCATCTCAGACCCCAGACCTGAATATTATTTTAAATCTGTGGTGTGATTTTTTTAAAGTGGCTGTTCATGATCAGAAACCTGAATCAAACCTGACTGAACTGGAGATGTTTTGTAAAGAAGAATGATCCAAAATACCTTCAACCAGAAGCTAGAGTGTCATTAGACGCTATAGGAAGAGTTTAGAGGCTGTTATTCCTGCAAAAGGAGGATCTACAAAATATTTGTCATTTTTTTCTGTTGGAGTGCTCCAATGTATGTACCTGCCTAATTTAGTTTAAAGAATTTTTGCACACTTTCTGTAAATCCTATAGACTGTGTTCATCTGCTATATGGTATATCTAACTGAAAGTGCTGATGTGAACAACCAATGATTTATAAAGGAAAACTAAAAGAATCAGGTTTTTAATAACACTGAATGTTAATGTTGACACTGATGTGCTGCTCTTGATGTCTTTTCCCCCCCTCTCTCTGATGTGTGTACAGGTGGATTAGATCTGATCCTGATGCCGGGGCTTGGCTTTGATAAAGGTGGAAACCGTTTGGGACGAGGTAAAGGCTTCTACGATACGTACCTGCAGCGCTGCGTCAGACATCCCAAAGGAAAACCCTATACCATCGCGCTGGCCTTCAAAGAGCAGCTGTGTAGAGAAGTCCCTGTGGATGACGGAGACATGCTGGTCGATGAAGTGCTTTATGAAGACGAATGAACTCCTCCAGCCTCGGCTTAGTCTCAGTAACAAGACCTGAACTGTCAAGTGTTATTATTGATAATTTATATAATTGCTATTAAATTTATTGATAATTTATAAGAATTCATGCACCCAAGCTCATGATAAGCAGTAATTGTCAAAGTTTACACTAATCACAGATTTATATGACTTTACATGCAGTATAAATGGTAGTGTCACTGTGGTGTTAGGCTAGAGATATGCTTGATGTTAACTTTTCACGATGTCGCTCCTTTTTAAGGGTTCAAAATTTTTCAACTGAATCAGGTTGAGTCAAAGAGTCGAGTAGAACAGCAAATGATTCAGTCTGATCCAGTGAAAGGGCAATTTTGTCCACAGAAGGGCTGCAACTGCAAAAAATGCACTGTAAGAATTATATCTTAGCATGTTAAATTATTTTAAATGTAGTCTACAGATCTAATGTCTCATTTTGAGATTATTATGGTAATATTATATTATTATTACCAGATTTCTAAATTACTAGAAGCATCTTATTCTATTAACAGAAAATGTTGCTTAATTTATGAACATGTGTGAAGTTAGTAATCAGATAAATGATCTCATATAAATGATAATATTCTGTCAAACATCAAAGATGAGAAATATCGGGCATGTCATCTGTTGCCTCCCTCTGCTTCCCTCCCCTGATTTCATTTTCCAGCAGGACTTGGCACACACACTTGCCCACACTGCCAAAAATACCAATTGGTCTGAAATAATATTCTAATTTTCATTGGCTCTAAGCCATAATGATGAACAATTAAATAAGTAAACGTTTAAAATAGATCACTCTGTGTGTAATACAGCTATATAATATATGAGTTTCACATTCTCAAATGAATTACTGAAATTAAGTAATTTTTCGAATTATTTAAGATGCAACTGTACCTTCAGGACTTAGCCAGTTGTCAAGTACAGGGGTTGTACAATGAAACTAAAACACCTGTCATTTTAGTGTGGGAGGTTTCATGGCTAAATTGGAGCAGCCTGGTGGCCAATCTTCATTAATTGCATTTTGCACCAGTAAGAGCAGAGTGTGAAGGTTCAATTAGCAGAGTAAGAGCAATGTTCTGCTCTAAATATTGCAATGCACACAACATTATGTGTGACATACCAGAGTTCAAAAGAGGACAAATTGTTGGTGCACGTCTTGCTGGCGCATCTGTGATCAAGACAGCAAGTCTTTGTGATGCCTCAAGAGCCACAGTATCCAGGGTAATGTCAGCATACCACCAAGAAGGACCAACCACATCCAACAGGATTAACTGTGGATGCTGTAAGAGGAAGCTGTCTGAAAGGGATGTTTGGGTGCTAACCCAGGTTGTATCCAAAAAACAAAACCACGGCTGCTCAAATCACGGCAGAATTCAATGTGCACCTCAACTCTCCTGTTTCCACCAGAACTGTCCATCGGGACGATAAGTTATTGTGGTCTAAAGCCAGGTGTTTCAGTTTCATGGTCCAACCTCTGTACATCTGTAGTATAAGAGATTATTGTATTGGTGATGGTATACGTGTAAAGAAGCCATCATAAATCAGAGTGACTGTCATCGATCTTGCTTTACAAATGAACTCTCTACTGATTACTTTTACATGTTAAACCAAAGCTGAGAGTTGCCAAACGTTCTTACAATCAGGAATCACATATCTGTACCAAACACAAATAGTGACTGAGTTGGGTTTGTTTAATTAGTTTTAAAGTTAATTAGTTTACTTGTGTCTTGTGTTATTGATCCCCAATGCTTCATTGGACACATGCCTGCTGTGTTTAATTGTTGCTCTTTTAGCTTTTGACTGCACCCCGCTGTTCATTTAAATTGCACCGTCCTATTCATTTGGCTCTAGAGATCTTTTTTAAAACCACTATCAAATGTATTGATTCTTTTTGCATTAATATGTGTTGTGAAAACAAAGTTTAGACACACGTTCCCATTCAGTGTTTTTCTTTATTACTTTAATACTAATCTACAATGTAGAAATTATACCACTTTAAAATAAGACTACCTTTATAAAGTGTTTATAAATGGTTTACAATAAGTTTTGTAAATGGTTACTAATTAGGTTGTAAATTAATAATCAGTTATAACACATCATTAGAAAGGGCAACAATATAGGTGGCTGTTGGTTTACTATTTGGCAAACAACAGGTCATTGTTGCCCTTTCTACGTATGTGTTATAACTGATTAATAATGCTTAATTTTTAAGGCATTTACAACTTAATTAGTAACCATTAATAAACTAATTGTAAACCATTTATAAACCCTTTATAAAGGTAGTCTTATTTAAAAGTGCTACCGTAGAAAATAAATTAAAGACATTAAAACAATTGCGGGAGACCTATGGAATAACATAAGAAAAAAAAGAAAAACAGGTGTTTATCAACAACAATCCCCTGAATAACTGTGTATATGCTATCCAGTTAAAAATACTTTATCTCTTTTAGTTTATAATTTTTTTTTTACTTTCTGAAAATTACTAGAAGTTGTTCTTTGTATTGTGTATTTTTTCCGTGATGTAATGATAAATAGAAAAATGATGAAATAAAATCTTTATGCATTGACTTAAAAAAACAAACAAAAAACACTGACTGGTGTCAAGTGGTACTGGTGCGTGCCATGATTATATTTTAGCATTGTTGGAGACTTCTTTATGCCTTTTGTGTTTCTGCTGTTGAGATTAACTATCAAAGATGTATCGAAGGTGTTCACAAATTTTTGGTCATGAGTCCGAGTTGAGTCTCAAGTCTCTTCTGGTTGTAATGACCTTTTTTATTGTCGTCTGTTCTTCAATCTTTTAAGTATACTGCACAGCTATATGTAAATAATCAAAGCATTTACTGATTTATCACTCCTTTATCTATTAATCAGAATTAATATCATAATAATACAAGATTATAGTCTTATTATTTTGAGGAATTTTTTTATTATTTTGGCTGCAGTTTAAGAAAAGCATTTTCCACTAATCATCTGTTACAGGGCTGCTGTGATTATCATCAGTTATCTACGTTTATAACCTACTGATTAATAATGCTGTAGTGTTACAGTTAAAAAATACAGTGTCCAAATTTTCCCTTGGTGGCATCCCGGTTGCCACGAGAAGGCTCATGTGTGGTTAGAGAGCGCACGCTGGTTGCTGCATAGACATTTTCCGCCTGCCTTTTAGATCGGAAATTTCCTGCTCCGTTCTTTAACTGCAGCTCAAGCATTTAGAACTAAATGACAATTAAAAGAACTTTACATAAACAAAGAAAAATAAAAAAACTTTATGTAATGTAATGTTATCTAGTTTTCCAATACATATTTGATATAACTGCAATTACTGTAAATGACACAAACTAACAAAGAGTAACATTAGAGCATTAGGTGAGCGATATTTTTATCCAGTAAGAAGAATCAATAGCAAATATGTATCTGCTTTTTTCATATGTGGATAGTAAATCTAGGGGTGTATTAACTTTTTTCCACAATATGTAATTTATTTTTCGTTTAATTAAAAAGATACATTTGTTAAGACATCTCTTCATCTTTCAGTCTTGTTCAAATAAAGAGTTAATGTTCATTTGTTTAAAAATATCGAGCTTTCAAAAAGAACAAATTGAATTGAAGTTTTGCACCAGGAGTGGCATAGTTATCCAAGTTATCCAAAAGCAGTGTGTAAGACTGGTGGAGGAGAACATGGCAAGATGCATGAAAACTGTAATTAAAAACCAAGGTTATTCCACGTAATAATGATTTAGGAACTCGTAAAACTCTTAAATGAATATGAACTTGTTTTCTTTGCATTATTTGAGGACTAAAAGCTCTGCATCTTGTTTGTTATTTCAGCATTTCTCATTTTCTGCAAATAAATGCTCTAAATGACAATATATTTATTTGGCATTTTGGAGAAATGTTCTCTGTAGTTTATAGAATAAAACAACAATGTTAATTTTACCTAAACATATACCTATACATAGAATAATAAGAGAAACTCTGATCTCTTAACTTTTTCCAGAGCTGTATATAAAGACATCTAATATTTTGCTTATTTTTCCGTCTCTGTGTTCCAAACGCAGCGACAGAAGGGCTGTGACTTAACTAAGAACTGACAACAATGACTAACAGTGCTGGATATGATTTAGTGGTCTGTCACCAGCTTTGTTATAATACCAAGCTCTCTCTGCTCTGTCCCAAATACCAAATTCTCAGCCTCCCCAACTCAGTCACTTCTTTTTTGAAGAACAGTTTTCTGCCTTTTGCCCTACTTTCATCAAATGATTTCACCTTACCTGATGGCCTTTGCTTCCCATGTGTATTGATTAAACTGATCACATAATCACTGCACTGTTCTCCTTTTTTGGAGAACTTTTGGTAAGTACTTATCACAGCATACCAGGAACATCCTACAAGACCTGCCTGGTGTCTAGACAACTTGATCAAAGCATCACCAAAACATCACAATTTGAAACCAGATCATTGGTTTTAATTTTCCCAATAGAGATGGCTGTATTGATCAGCTATATTGGTTTTAGGTGATAATTGAGCTAATCTGGTCTGTCACTCCACATTTCTTAAGTAGTTGCAGACTTGCACAAGGTCACAGAATTCATTCAGTGCTAGGTTCCAGAACCCCATTAAAACCAGGGCTGAAATCAACGTAATATGTTTCAGATATATGGTCTCAATATACAGCTCTGAAAAAAAATTAAGAGACCACTTCAGTTTCGGAATCAGTTTCTCTGATTTTGCTATTTATAGGTATATGTTTGAGTGAAATGAACATTGTAGTTTTATGCAATGAACTACAGACAACATTTCTCCCAAATGTATAAGTTCATATTCATAAATGCATCTTGGCATCATGTTCTCCTCCACCAGTCTTACACACTGCTTTTGGATAACTTTATGCTGCTTTACTCCTGGTGCAAACATTCAAGCAGTTCAGTTTGGTTTGATGGCTTGTGATCATCCATCTTCCTCTTGATTATATTCCAGAGGTTTTCAATTTGGTAAAATCAAAGAAACTCGTCATTTTAAGTGCTCTCATTTTTTTTCCAGAGCTGTAGCTTCAGAAATAATGTTTTCGTGCTCTACTGTAAAATAGGAAAATCATTAGCCTTTACCATATTTACTATAGTACGCTAACACACGGAGTTGGAGAGAGGGTAGGCTCAGTTCTTAACTTGTTTACTAGTGAATACTGATGGTGTTCTTCTAGGCGGAGTGATACCCTGACGCTGGCCTACAAGGCAAAAAACGGACCAGCACCTTCATACCTGATGGCGATGGTCAAAGCCAGATCTGCACCAAGAGCTCTTAGAGCTTCCAGTACGGCTCGGCTCGAACCTCCATCACTCAAAACACACAGAAAACAGACATCCAGACTCTTCTCTGTGCTGGCACCAAGGTGGTGGAATGAACTTCCACTGGATGTCAGAACAGCAGAGTCACTCACGGTCTTCAAACGTCGACTGAAGACACATCTTTTCAAAGAGTTCCTAAACTAATTAAAAAAAAAAAAAAAAAGGTTCCTAGGGTTCTTAACATGATTAAGCTCTATGTATCTCTTGATCCTAGTCTACAAACTAGCTTTGGATATCTTAAGTAACTTTGAAGCACTGTTGTAAGTCGCTCTGGATAAGGGCGTCTGCTAAATACCATAAATGTAAATGTAAATGTAAATGATACAAAAGCAGTAGTGCTGCGCACAGCAACATATAGTGCCTTCAGGTACTTTTGAGAAATCCTAAATATATGACAGATGTAAGTACTTCAAAATAATCTATCACAATTAAGCATTAATTAGCTTGTTCGTGTTTTATTTTATCATTGAACACAAGCTAACACTAATGTATGGTAAAAGGGCAGCGTATTTGCATAAAAGTGACAGATCCCTTAAATGGCTCATACTGAAAAAGACCAGACATCTTCATATGCAAAAGTTGATTTCAGGGAGGTTAACCCCACAACCCCCGGCCAAAAAAAACCTTGCATACACACCAAAGGATAACAAAACTTTTATTTAAATTCATTTTACTTTTTTTAAATTAAATTTAGAGTACTCAGAGGTGAAATGAGTTTTATATTTTTTCTTCCAAGCCTTTCCTCTGCTTTCCCTGCCTCCACCATGATCTGCTTTCTCTCACTCACTGAACAAACCCCATACGGGAGGGGGGAAAAACACTGCCCACCCACACTAAAAACTGATTGGCTGTCTCACAGACTCTTTGCAGTGAACAGGCCAATCAGAACCCTCTCTGTTTTCTCTCTCTCCTTCCCACACGCGATTAGAGAAAAAAAGTCTGTCGCCTGTGTGCACATTTGGGGCGCTCGGGAGATTATATGTGACTCGCGGGCATCAGGGAGCCACTACCGAAATACGGGAGGCTCCTGCAGCTTCAGGGAGACTTGGTTTGTCTGAAAAGTCTGAAACTGACAAAGCTGGTGAGATCTCTTTATGTGAGAGTGATTCTAATTCAAAATAACTTTATGAACCTGTTTTTTTTTTTATAGCCCATAGATCTATGCATACAAAATGCCCTGTTTAAATTGCCAATAACTAGACTAGTCTCAGTAGAGTGAGCATTGGACAGACAGCAGAGCTAACAAACACCACCAACAACACTCTGAGCTCCACAATACAGTTCTGTAAAGGAATTAACAGACTCCATATATTGCTTTGAGTTGGACAATGTTTAAAAAGTTATTTGAGTCCAAAAAAGTAGTATACTAAAGTAATGATGCGAGAGCCAATCGTGATTAAATGAAAGGAATGCAGCGATTGCTATCGGCCCTGAAAACACCGATCAGTCCATCTCTTGTTACAACAGTTCTATTCGTGCAGAATCGGTCAGATTGAGCCAGCGTAGGCCTTCAAAGATTGTAACTCCAGTATGGGAAGTCGTAATCATCCCAGGCTCTTATCTCTGGGTTGTTAATGGGAGCTTTTTAATGGTCCGTTTCTAACAGAGTTCTGTTATATCTGTATCAGGTAATGACAGGTGAGAAGGGTGATGGTGGAATGCAGAGTCTGAGAAAGGGAGGCGGATCTGGTTATAATTGCAACGAGAGCCATGCAGATTGCTTCCGTCTGACAAACCGTGGAGTCGGCGGGCAATTAAAATGCGACTGCACAGAGAACAAAAAGAGACAAAAGACTGGGAAAGCACAATGCCGGAGAGGAGTTTCAGGCTTCCCATCTGAAAGGGAACGCGAGACCCCGTGTCTGATTCTGGCCTTTGAAGGTGATGACAAAGAACCAGCGGCACTGTTTCTCCGTCCAGTCTCTCCGTTTACCCCAAAAAAAGAAGAAGCCGCATTAGTCCGTCTGTGATTGGGCTTTGTAAAAGGTTATGATGATCTGCATTTATCCAGCATTGATTACTTTTCTAAAGCCTCTGATTTCTATCAGCAGCATTGTGTGGCCCAGCGGTTGGTGTGTATCAGCACAGGACTGTTAAGAGCAACTGATGGCCTCTGTGCTTATAACTGGCAGACAGTTAGCAAAAATTGATGTGGATATTTGAATTATTGTTGATTTTAGCTGATTTCCACCTGAAATTACCCCAAATTACCCAAATATTAAGGCCTTATACTCAGACTGAATATGAAATAGAGGCAGTTTTATACAGTATTGCTTTTAAAAGTCCTAATGTTTTATTAGAAAATACTTAAAAATATTGAAATGAATCTCCAGTGGTCAAAATACGATAAAAGCAAAAAATAAATAAAATACAAAATACAGCTCTGGAAAAAATTAAGAGACCACTTTAGTTTTTGAATCAGTTTCTCTGATTTTGCTATTTATACAGTACAGGCCAAAAATTGGACACACCTTCTCTTTTTCAATGCGTTTTCTTTATTTTCATGACTATTTACATTATAGATTCTCACTGAAGGCATCAAAACTATAAATGAACACATGTGGAGTTTTATTTACTTAACAAAAAATGAGCTGTCCTCCACAGTCACCGGACCTGAACCCAGGTGGTGAGCTGGACCACAGAGTAAAGGTAAAGGGGCCAACAAGTTCTAAACACCTCTAGGAACTCAAAACTGTTGGAAAACCATTTCGGGTGACCACCTTTTGAAGCTCATTGAAAGAATGCCAAAGAGTGTGCAAAGCAGTAATCAGAGAAAAGGGTGGCATATTTGAAGAAACTAGAATATAAAACATGTTTTTTAGTTACTTTACCTGTTTTTGTTGAGTACATAAAACTCCACGTGTTTATTCATAGTTTTGATGCCTTCAGTGAGAATCTTCAATGTAAATAGTCATGAAAATAAAGAAAATGCATTGAAAAAGAGAAGGTGTGTCCAAACTTTTGACCTGTACTGTAGGTATATGTTTGAGTAAAATGAACACTGTTGTTTTAGTATTTAAAATAGTCATTTAGAGCTTTTATTTGCAGAAACTGAGAAATGTCTAAAATAACAAAAAAAAAAAAGATGCAGAGCTTTCAGACCTCAAATAATGCAAAGAAAACAAGTTCATATTCATAAAGTTTAATAAGTATCACAGTTTAATCACAGTTTTCATGCATCTTGGCATGTTCTCCTCCACCAGTCTTACTCCTGATGCAAAAATTCAAGCAGTCAAGCTTTGTTTTGATGACTTGTGATAATCTATTTTCCTCTTGATTATATTCCAGAGGTTTTGAATTTAGTAAAATCAAAGAATCTCATAATATTTAAGTGGTCTCATTTTTTTTCCAGAGCTGTATAGGCACTTTTAAAAATTTCTTTTTAAAATCTAGATTTTAGAGCCTATGAATTGAACAGTTGTTTTTCATGAACACTTTGTGCTGTTAAAACCTGTTCGATCGGGGCTCCTCTTTCAGCCTGTAAAATTAGGAAGGAATATCTGGAAAAAATATATTACACCTAAAGTAACTATTAAACAGGCAGCTTCTCCAAGTCTCTACTACACTAGTAGTGGTGACAAATTGCCCAACTATGATTAGCAACCTTACTGATGCTCAGTGATTACCTGTTCTCTCGGAAGCTATGGTGAAATACCACACAGTTCAAATGAAAAATGACTGGCTGAAGCTCTGCCAGCTCTGAAGCGTCTCTGGAAGCATCCTGAACACACTCCAGGCTTGTGACCAGGGGAGGTGTCAGGTTAGATCCCACCCTTCCTGGATGCATATCTTTAGAGCCTCTGATTGGCCTGATTGGGAAGTTTTTTCCAAGTACTTTCCACAAAAATGAAGATTACTAGCAAATGGATTGAAAGAAAAACACAAGTCTAATGTGGTTTTGAAGGGAACAGTTTAGGGTAAGTGCTAAGTAGTGTGTGTGTGTGTGTGAGAGAGACGGTGTGTACTTTCGTTTTCTGAAAGTTTTTGGAATAATTTGTTCTATTGCTTCTAATTAAGCTGTATTACCTTTTACAATATAATGACTAGCAGCATCGTAATTGGTGTATAATTATGTACCCATTGGCAAAATACGGCTTTATAAAAAATATGTTCATAGTGTAACAACATTTTTTTCAGACAATCTTTCCTTGCAAGGTATTTGTAAGGAGTAGAAGTAAAAAGTATTCCAGTAAAGTATAAATAAGCAAAGCCGTATTTTTTGTACTATAAGGCGCACTTAAAATTTAAATTTCCCAAAAATCCGCTGTGCCTTATGTATGAATTTTACCAGTCAGGTTTTAAGGAGCAGTAAAGCCACTCCGCTGAAGTACAGCATTATATAGGAGTTTCAGTAAAGTTTCTCCAGCACCAAGACTGGAGCAGTATTAGCATTAGCCACTTACTGCAGCGCTAGCTCTCTCCCCGTTCAGAGGTGAGTATATCAGACTGTATTCTGCATGTTTACTGTGTTAAAACAAACTACGTGGGATAAACCGCTAACTGATAGTGCCGTGACTTACTGGAACGCTCCGGGTTCCTCAGTGTAGTGCTGTCGGGCGGCATTTACTAGCGATAAGTGCTGCTAACCACAGCTAGCGCTGCTGCTAACCATCCTAAAATATTGGAAATCTAAGCTTACTGTAAATAAACTGGGATGAGCGCTAGCTCTTTTGCTGTTCAGAGGTGTGTATATCAGCCTAGCCTGCTGCTATTACTCACTAAGACTGCTTAGCCGCTAACCATGGTAAGAGCTTGCTTTTTTGCCATTTAGAGGCAAGTATATCAGACTGTAGTCAATGTGTTTACCTTGTTAAAACAAGCTATGTGGGACGAACTGCTAGCTAATATCGCCCTGGCTTACCGGAACACTCAGAGTTCCTCAGTGTAGCACTATTGGGCAGCATAGCAGTAAGCCACTAATGCTAATGCTGCTTCACCTAGCCTTAGCGGAAATATGGAAATCTAAGCTTACTGTATAAGTAAATTGAAGCACTTTACTCACTCAAATGAACAGTTTTCAGGAGAGAAATCTGTGTAGATTCATCCAGCACTCGTTTTACTTTAAAAGAAGAGTTTTTTTTTTTTAAGAATTACAGTTTTATTTATCTGCCTCTTATTAGTCATGTAGTGTGTAAAAAGACATTTCCCAATTACAAGACAATAAGACAATAAAAATATAATAATATAATGAATGTCAACTCTGACAGTAATGTAGTGTGAACCTTTAAATATATATAAACGATAACATCTCACCCCATATTCCACTCTGTTTATGTTTGACAATCTAACCCAGCCCTCATCAAGTCTCAGCAATCAGGGTAGATAGATACGTGTGGATTTCCAGACACGCAGGTGAATCGTATGATTGTTCGCACCTGCAGAAGAGAAAGAGAGGGAAGAGAAGGAAGAGATAACCAAACAAACCTCTCAGACCATCTTTTGAGTATGGAAATTGCTTTCAGGCCTCGGCAAAAGAAAACAAATCATTAGGAGTGGAATTAAGACGCTTCCCTCCCACAATCTGATGTCGACCGAGCACAGCAGAAGGTTTCCTCAGCCTGGCCTCTGTTGATCATCTCGACGTGTCTCCTGCTTCATCACAACCAGTGGGATGCTGGAAATGATTAATTAGGAAAAAAGGGGACGGGGTGCCAGCTCTCAGCATGGGCGCTCATTATAAGGAATTAATAAGGCGAAGTGCGGGACGCGTGCTGGATGGGCCTGGCCGGGTGACAGGTGGAGTCGAATGACACAGGCTTCACCCCTCCCCACCTCACTCCACCCCACCCCACCCGCCAGAAGGTTACGCCTGGAGCTCACCCAGCTCCTTCCAATAATAGCCCCCTTATTCATCAGCGCTGATTCTTCAAGCTTCCAATGAGAAACGAGGCTGGTGTTTTCTGACTAACTTGCTCGACTCTTTGTTTTTCGGCTCTCTCTCTCACACTTTTTGACATCTAGAGTTTGTCAGCAAGGTTGGAAAAAGTCGATATGGCCAAAAGATCAAGCACAAGTTCTGAGGCCTGCGTGCTGCTTTTAAGCCGGCCGTTAATTTCCACCGCTAGCGCAGCTTTATCGGTTCTTCGCTGGCCAAAACGAAAGCCGTCGGACTGAACGACCCCTGTGTTTTTGCTCATTCACTCCTCCCCTGGTCTCCTGGCTGCTGATGTGAGCTTTTCTTTATGCCTTGAAGAAGCGGTTGAGCTGTACAGTGTAAAGAGGGGGCAGATGCCACTCATTCAGCGCCTGGTTTTACAGAGGAAAAGGTTAACTATCTCTGCACACGTTCACTGTCAGATGAAATTAGTCTTGACATTTACTGAATGTCAACGATCACATCAATAAAAAAAAAAAAAACACACACACACAGAGAAAGAGTTTTCAGTGCTAAACGATCAAAACCAGGCATTCATGTTATACTAGGGCATCTCAAATTTAATTTAAGATACATTAATTCAGTTCAAAATGTGACACTCATGTATTATATAGATGTATTACACACTGAGTGATATAGTTAAAGCAGTTATTTATTTTATTGTTGATAATTATAGCTTACAGCCCATAAAACAAAACAAAAAAATATTTTGGCAGTGTGGGCAGTGTGCCAAATGAAATGAAATGTAAAATTTACTGATGATCAGTGATGGTTTGGAGAGACATGTCATCATGTCATGTTGTATCAAGTCAGAAAATCTTACAGCACTTCATGCTTCCCTCTGCTGACAACTTTTATGAAGATGTGGATTACATTTTCCTGCAGGACTTGGTACACTGCCAAAAGTATCAGTTTGTCTTATATTCTGTAATGTTAAAATTTTCGGAGACACTGATTTTTGGGTTTTCATTGGCTATAAACCATAATCATCAACAATAAAATAAATAAACTCTTAAAATAGATCGCTCTGTGTGTAATACCCCTATATAATATGAGTTTCACATTTTAAAAACTCCTCTGGTTTGAGGGAGATGATTCAGTTGTGAAATTTGTATCAATATTCAGAAATGGGTCTGGGCTCTTATGGGTTAATATGCCACAATAATGCCTTTTGTCCTAAAAATAAAAAATACGTTTTTTGAATGTCAAAATAATTCCACACTTTCTTCTCAAAGCATTGTATAGCAGGGCAGTACACCAAATGACTACATTGCAAAATATAATACATTGGGTTACAACACAAAGATAAAAACCAAATCAAACAAAATATGAGGCACTTTGAATTTCGTAATTGCCTGCAAAAAACAAACACTCGAAAAGCTTGTTTTTAGAAGCTGAGTGCTGGATTGATAATCACTCATGTGGTTAGCACTCTATAGTCTCTCCACTAGGCCTTGTTTTTTAAGGCTCATTTATTTAGATTGAATATGTATACAGAGTACAGACAGAGTTTTCTGTCTGTACTCTGTGTTTGTTTAGTCCTTAAGCAGTGGTGTGAAAAAGTGTTTGCCCCCTTCCTTTTTTCCAGATATTTTGCATGTTTGTCACACTTAAATGTTTCGGAACATAAAACCAATTTAAATATTAGTCAAAGACAACACAGGTAAACACAAAATGCTATTTTTAAATGAAGTTTATTATCAAGGGAGAAAAAAATCCAAACCTACAGGGGCCTGTGTGAAAAAGTGATTGCCCCCTTGTTAAAACATACCGTTACTGTGGTTTCTGACACCTGAGTACACTGTCTCTAGCCACACCCAGGCCTGATTATTGCCACACCTGTCCTCAATCAAGACATCACTTAAATAGGTGCTGCCTGACAAGGTAAAGTCCACCAAAAGGTCCTTAAAAGCAACACATCATGGTGGGATTCAAAGAAATTAAGGAACAATTGAGAAAGACGGTAATTGAGATCTATCAGTCTGGAAAGGGTTATAAAGCCATTTTCAAAGCTTTGGAAATCCAGCGAACCACAGTAAGAGCTATTGTCCACAAACGGCAAAAACATGGAACAGTGGTGAACCTTCCCAGGAGTGGCCAACCTCCCAAAATTACCGCAAGAGCGCAGCGACGACTTATCCAAGAAGTCACAAATGACCCCACAACAACATTCAAAGAACTGCAGGCCTCACTTGCCTCAGTTACGGTCAGTGTTCATGCCTCCACCATCAGAAAGAGACTGGGCAAAAATGGCCGACATGGCAGAGTTCCTAGACGAAAACCACTGCTGAGCAAAAAGAACATTAAAGCTCGTCTCAGTTTTTCCAGAACACATCTTGATGATCCCCAAGACTTTTGGAAAAACATTCTGTGGACCGATGTGACAAAAGTTGAACTGAAAAGAAACAATGCATTTCAGAAAAAGAACATTATACCAACAGTTAAACATGGTGGTGGTAGTGTGATGGTCTGGGGATGTTTTGCTGCATCAGGGCCTGGAAGACTTGCTGTCATAAACGGAACTATGAATTCTGCTCTCTACCAAAAGATCCTGAAGGAGAATGTCTGACCATCTGTTTGTGACCTCAAGCTGGTTCTGCAGCAGGACAAAGATCCAAAACCCACCAGAAAGTCCTCCTCTGAATGGCTGAAGAAAAACAAAATGAAGACTTTGGAGTGGCCTAGTCAAAGTCCTGACCTGAATCTGATTGAGATGCTGTGGCATGACCTTAAAAAGGCCGTTCATGCTCATAAAAACCTTCCAATGTGGCTGAATTACAACAATCCTGCAAAGATGAATGGAGCCAAATTTCCTCCACAACGCTGTAAAAGACTCATTGCAAGTTATCGCAAACGCTTGGTTGCAGTTGTTGCTGCTAAGGGGTGGCCCGACCAGCTATTATGTATAGGGGTCAAATACTTTTTCACACAGGGCCATGTAGGTTTGGATTTTTTTTTCTCCCTTAATAATAAACATCTTCATTTAAAAATAGCATTTTGTGTTGTCTTTGACTAATATTTAAATTGGTTTGATGTTCCGAAACATTTAAGTGTGACAAATATGCAAAAAATCAGGAAGGGGGCAAACACTTTTTTACACCACTGTATGCGCAAAATCATTAGCCCACTGGACCACCCAGAGCCCTGAATTTTTTAACAGGATAATGCCCACCCGCATACAGGAATGTTTCTGCTAGAGTTTCATCCCAAGTTTTAACTCTTTCTTAGTACTTCTTTTGTTTTCGTCAACGAGTACATTCAGAGTAAAGGTCCCACGTCAAAGCTGTGACAACCAACCAAGGTATTTTAATGCTCATTTACTCTTTTGGTCATGCACTGCAGTGCATAGCAATAGTGTGGGCAATGACCTATTCAACATACAGCCTGTTGACAAGACAAATGAAAAAAAGCCATTGACCATTTGAGACTATTTTTTGTTTGTAGAAAAACTTGGGGAAAAAACTCACTTTCACTGACAAAAGAACCTGACATGACCCATTACACCTATGCTCCTACCGCTACTCATTTACCTCCACACTTCCACAGAGGGGTATTGGACCTGGTTCCATCACTGTAAACACCCTCATGCACTCATGTGCTGGGTGTAACTGGGAAGTGGACATGAGTAATGGCGCAATAAATGAAGTTCAAAGTGCCAGAGTGCTTGTAAAGCTGACTAATGAAGGAGTCAGGACGCTGCAGCGAGTGGCACCACAGGCCGTGCTCACAAAGGCCTTCCCGAGACAGGGTCATTTGTTTTGTCCGTTGTAAACAAGACGCTCATATTCCGCTTGCGATGAGAAGTGAAATGAAACAGCGACCCTACCTTCAACTGGCATCTCAGTTAGCAATCTATCTGCTTCAGCTCAGTGGACTGGAGTGAAGAGCTTCGCTGTCTGTATGCTGTTAAAGGGGAATTCTGGCCAAAATAAAGGAAACAAAACAATTAGTGTAACTTGTGGTGAAAAGTATCGTAATTTAGAGCTTTCATTTGCAGAAAATGAGAAATGGCTGAAATATGCAGAGCTATTAGACATCAAAAATACAAAAAAAAACAAGTTCATATCCATAAAGTTTTAAGAGTTAAAAAAAAAACAATATTTGGTGGAATAATCCTGGTTTTTAATCACAGTTTTCATGCAACTTGGCATCATGTTCTCCTCCACCAGTTTTACACAGTGCTTTTGGATACATTTATGCCACTCCTGGTTCACAATTTCAAGCAGTTCAGTTTGGTTTGATGGCTTGTGATCATCCATCTTCCTCTTGATTATATTCCAGAAGTTTTTCCAATTTGGTAAAATCAAAGAAACTCATCATTTTTAAACAGGCTCTTATTTTTTTGTTTCCAAAGCTGTATATCATTATTACACTCAGATATAAAATGGTATTCTATTCCAACAACGTAAGCAGTATACGAGAGGGCACATTTTGAGCTTATCCAAATATCGAAGGTTACATATCTCTCTCTACTCTGATGGTGGACAAATGTTAATTTATTTTTAAAGAACTTTGCTTTCAGTGGTCTAAAGCACTTCCTCTATGATTGGGGGATTGCTGGTTTAGAGATTGCTCCCGGTCATGCAGCTTGCCATCAGCTGCCAGAGGCCATCTCTGGGTGGGTAGATGGCACTCCTAAGAGGATGTTGATGAACACAAGGCATCTGTGAGCTGATGTATCAAAACCTCCGAGTGCTCTGTGATGCTACTCGTCAACGCTGCATCAGTAACAGTCCAAAAAGAGGTGGTGGCTGACTTCACATGTATCGGAGGAGGCGTGTGCCAATCTTCATCCTCCTTGTGTCGTGGAATTACTAGTGATGGGGGATATACAGCTGAGTAGCAAATGAATTTGTAGGACAGTTGACCTAGATAAACTGAAAATGGGAAAATCAACAGATTCGTGAAGCCAAAAAATATATTTTAAAAGTACTTTTTTTAAATGCTTAGTGCAATTACACATTCTCACCAGAAAAGCCTGTGTGTGTGTTCACACAACAGATTAATGTAAACCAAATCCAGTCTTTTAAATCATATGTGATGTGTGTTGTTTGTGTGGCTGTGTAAACAGCAAAAAACTCACTGAATGTAATATTCTCAATTCTGATCTGAGCCACTTCAGTTTGTGGTATTAAAATCCAATACATATCTGATTTGCAGCAATGAGACTGTTATCAGCAATGATTTGAGGACTTT
Organism: Astyanax mexicanus; assembly: GCF_023375975.1. Taxonomy (NCBI): domain Eukaryota; kingdom Metazoa; phylum Chordata; class Actinopteri; order Characiformes; family Acestrorhamphidae; genus Astyanax; species Astyanax mexicanus. Next base: position 10,507,557 of record NC_064423.1, on the reverse strand, counting down.
GGTGGTGGAAAAACAAGGTAACAGAGCTCTGAAATATTTGGAGTAATGTTTCTGTTCCAATAATAATAGAAGGCTATGTCATTTAGCCATGCAGTGTTCCTAATGAATCAGCTGAAAGTGAAACGTGACGCATTGCTGTTTCCAATGTATAAGTGATACTTACACAGCACGGACAAATGTTAAATATTGCTCACATTAAACACTTTCACAAATTCCCCCTTACTAACAGACTGTTACTTTAAAGTTGTTTTAGTTTTATTAAGAACTTCAAGTTTAAATTTACACTCATCATATAAGTAGGATATAAACTGAAGGAATGAAACTTGGTGAATAGTCGTGCCAGACTGTCATACAGTGACTCAGAAGGGAAGCGGGTCATCTTCAACAATTCTGTGTGTGTAGGTACAGTGGTCAGCGACAAGGTCAAGAGATTCTTCTAATGCGTCATACATCCAGAAGGCCTGGTGTCATGGTGTGCGTTACAATTTCATACCAAGCCAGCTCTTTTTTGATCTTCATTACAGGAATTTGATAACCCAACCCTGCAGTAATGAGGTCCTGCAATCTGTGAGCCTACCTTTTTAAAACGATCATGGCTAAATTGGAGCAGCCTGGTGGACATTCTTCATTAATTGCACGTTGCACCAGTAAGAGCAGAGTATGAAGGTTCAATTAGCAGGGTAAGAGCACAGTTTTGCTCAAAATATTGCAATGCACACAACATTATGGGTGACATACAAAAGCTCAAAAGAGGCTTTTGATGATGCATCAAAAGCCACGGTATCCAGGGTAATGTCAGCATACCACCAAGAAGGACCAACCACATCCAACAGGATTAACTGTGGACGCTATAAGAGGAAGCTGTCTGAAAGGGATGTTCGGGTGCTAACCCGGATTGTATCCAAAAAAACATAAAACCACGGCTGCTCAGATCACGGGCGGGATTCAATGTTCACTTCAACTCTCCTGTTTCCGCCAGAACTGTCCATCAGTACAATAAATGAGTGTGCTCTAAAACCAGGTGTTTCAGTTTCATTGTCAAACCCACTTTTCTCAATCCGCTTTATGAGGTAGAGTCATCTGGAGTCACCAGGCTTTCAGTTCACAGCTGTGCTGAACTTGTTAAGAGTTAATTACTTGAATTTCTTGTCTCTTAATGTGTTTGAGAGCATCAGTTGTAAAGTTGTGAAGAGGCAGAGTTGGTATACAGTAAATAGCCCTATTGAAGTAACATTGTAAAGCATATTATGGCAAGAACTACTCAACTAAGTAAAGAAATTAAGGCTTTAAAGAAAGTATCCTCAGGTCTAGATGGAAAGACTATCAAAAATCAAAAGTTTTTATGATGGAACTGACTCTCATCAGGACCGCCCCAAGAAAGAAAGTGTAACAGTTACCTCTGTTGAACAGGAGACGTTCATCAGAGTTACCAGCCTCTGAAACCACAAATTAACAGCATCCCTGATAAGAACGACTTAATGCTTCACTTTTTTACGTTCCTACATGATTCCTTATATGTTCCTTCATAGTCTGGGTGACTTTAGTATTCATTTACAATATAGAAAAAAAATAAATAAATATTGTCCAAATCCATGTGTTAATTGTCTCAATTTCACACTTAAGGACTACAATACTACAACCAGGTCACAATCAACGTATCCACTGAACTAAATCAAATCTCGTCTGCTAAATAAATTACCCAAGCTTTGAATATTCATTTTACATATTGAATCCAATTAGCATCGCGGCGAGTCATATCCCCTTACACCAGTCCGGGCTTCGAATGGAACGGCTCTTGAGATTACAGGCGAGCGGAAGCGACTGCCGGCAAGGTTGAGCCAGGCTTCGGAAGTGCCGCAGGCCTGTTGCTAACACGCTAAGTCTGCTTAGCAAATGGCCCCATTGAGCTGTGCCAGCATGGAAGCCCAGAAGGTAAGATTTCCGTGCCAGGTGATGAGGGAGGCCCAGCGTGGTTTGTGTGGCACTTAGCATGAGGCGTTCATGGCTAGAATTCACACTGCATCAGGCTGGCATACAGAGCGCTAGCTTCTGCCAGGACAGCAGGATAGTGGTCCAGCTTCTCCACTAGAACAGAACTCACAAAGAGGCGTGTGAAGGGTGACTGCAGATGGTCTATTGTCGGTTAAGACTGAGATCAGAATTCCACTGAAGACATAAAGGGAAAAGAATTATAACCCAATGCTGAAGTGGCAATTGAAAGGGTTGGTAAAGTCTTCTTCAGAAAACTTTGAATAGTTTAATTTACACCAAATTATACGCAACACATTATGCAACACTAGTAAGTAACAGGGGCGTCGCCATATTTCCTTCTAATTTATCAGGTCTTGCATCTTGCTGGGTGGTGGTAGGTTAACTAAGTTAAGTAAAGCTAAGCTAATGGATGTTAATCTACACAGATTCCTCTCCTGAAAACTGTTTATTTGGGTGATTAAAGCACTTCCATTTATTTACAGCTTAGATTTCAAGATTTCCTCTAAGGCTGGGAGAAGCAGCATTAGCATTAGTTGCAGCATTACACGACGGACAGTTCTGGTGGAAACAGGAGAGTTGAGGTGCACATTGAAACCTGCCGTGATTTGGGCAGCCGTGGTTTTATGTTTTTTGGATATCCCGAACATCCCTTTCAGACAGCTTCCTCTTACAGCATCCACAGTTAATCCTGTTGGATGTGGTTGGTCCTTCTTGGTGGTATGCTGACATTACCCTGAATACCGTACCTCTTGATGCATCACAAAAACTTGCTGTCTTGGTCACAGATGCGCCAGCAAGACGTGCACCAACAATTTTTTCCTCTTTTAACTCTGGTATGTCACCCATAATGTTGTGTGCATTGCAATATTTTGAGCAAAACTGTGCTCTTACCCTGTTAATTGAACCTTTACACTCTGCTCTTACTGGTGCAATGTGCAATTAATGAAGATTGGCCACCAGGCTGCTCCAATTTAGCCATGAAACCTCCCACACTAAAATGACAGGTGTTTCAGTTTCATTGTCCAACCCCTGTATATTTGGGGTGTTTCTTTCTTGGTGGCAGGTTTAAATTAAAAGTCTAAAGGTCTAGTTAGGTGTAAACAAGGTAGGTATGGAAGCACCTGAAGACTCTACATTCTTCTACCAGTAAATCATGCTGTAAGTCACGATGATTAGAGTTAATTCACTCAAATCCTATAAATGTACAGTAGTGATTCATTAAAAAGTGTTTGTTTACCCTGAATTTGAATGTATTCTTTTAATGTAAATGGCAGATTCAGCTCCTAAAATAGATGTAATGTCAAGAGTGAGAGTGAGAAATGCTGTCATGGGGGTGTCTTCCTGTCGCAGGTATAAGCAAATGTCAGAGAGGCATAGTCACTCCAGCTCACCACCTTTCATAACAACATTAATGGATAAGTTAGATTTTATCAGAGACTGTAAAAAAGATGGACGCCGTGTCGCCGTTCCCATTCATTCAATGAAAATGAAGCCAAAATCTTCCGCCATGTTGGCGGATCCTGATACCCGAGTCTCATATTACATATTATTAGGCTCATATTACACAAGGTGTCGTTCTTTTACACCTTGGTTTATTTAAAGTACAGCATCACAATGGTGATTGCGGGAGATGCATGCGGCACCTTTTCCTCACAGGGTTACTGCGTGACAGGAGGAAAGAGTACACACATACATCAGTGTTTGTGTTTGAGAATAAATCTTCACTCATTGGCTTTTGCTCACTGCAGAGAAAGACAGCTCTGGGACTGAGAACGAGCGAGAGATGGAGAGGGAGAGCGCGAGCGAGTGCAGAAGGCATTTGACAGATGCAGGCGGTTCCTTCGGGAACAGAGCGTAATTCACAGGATGTGCGATGAGAGGAGAAGGGAGGTGTGCAAATTGAATGGGTTTTACGGTGCGAGACAGCGGGAGAGGAGCGCGCCTCGGAGGGGCAGAGGGAGAGAAACGACGCACTCTTTCGCTAATAGAGCGACCAAACCTCCAGGGCCTCGCTGAGAAGGGCAGGTGGAATCTCGAACAGCTTTTTATTCAGACGAAAAAAACAATTGAACAAAGATTAAACTCGCACTGAACTCTGCTTTCAAGCGTCTTTACGCTGAATAAGAATGGGCCCATCCGATGGGGGGCTGTAATGAGGTCTGTAAGGGAACAAATTAATACACTGACATGTAGTCAATGACGGTGTAATGAACCCTACATACACATCAACACACATTCATTGTTCTGAGGATGTGGAGGACAATACACAGTTTTCCAGGATGCTCTGGTACCACTTAAACATGATGAGTTCATTTGATTTTACCAAATTGAAAACCTCTGGAATATAATCAAGAGGAAGATGGATGATCACAAGCCTTCAAACCAAGCTGAACTGCTTGAATTTTTGCACCAGGAGTAACAGGCATAAAGTTATCCAAAAGCAGTGTGTAAGACTGGTGGAGGAAAACATGCCAAGATGCATGCAAGATGAAAACTGTGATTTAAAAAATCCAGGATTATGCCACTAAATATTGATTTCTGAACTCTTAAAACTTTATGAATATGAACTTTTTGTTTTCTTTGCATTATTTGAGGTCTGAAAGTTCTGCATCTTTTTTGTTACTTTAGACATTTCTCATTTTCTGCAAATAAATGCTCTAAATGACAATATTTTTATTAGTGTCAGGATTGCAGCAGGGAGGATGCGAGGCGGACGTAAACGCAGGTAAATATATTAACAAATAAATAAACAAAAACTAAACTTAAAACAAGATAGATACATGAGCGCTCCAAAAACCTTCATTTTGCTTTTTTGAGTCATTCAGAATGACTCTGTCTTAGTCTCTTTATTTGTCTGTTTTCTGTCCGTCCATTGGTGAAACTATCTGTCGATCTTTTAATATATTTTAACCCTTTGAACCCTAGGCTGTTTTGGTGTTTTTTTTTTTTTTTTACGTTTGTTTTGTCAGTTCCTCTTTCAGGTCTTATAACACAGTAATTATATCAGACAGACACATGAGCCATGAGCTCTTTTACTTTTACGCCTGCTTTTTTATGTATTTTTGAATTTATAGACTTTAAATATATTCACACCTAAGATATCTTTTCAAAAATGGTTAGATTAGAGTGTTTATGAGTTGAAAGCATAAACATATTGATGATAGTTCATTACATGGATTATTAATTATTATTTTGACAAAATACATGAACAGCATCAAGCGGATTTATTTTTCTTGATAATCAATAATCACACCTCTAGGATACATGTAAATTATTAAAAACCTGACACTCAGAGCAGCCTATGCCTTTCAGTATTTTAATCAGGAAACACAAAAAGAAAACTATATACAAAAATGTACGAAAATAAGTAAAATGTTTAGTGCAAAATAACTACTTAGTAAAAATGTGCGAGTAAAATAAAAACTATATAAAGTAGTGCGCAGACCATACCTAACTTTAGTTTGAGTAAAGCAGGTAGTTTCACACTTTTTCTGTGGACACTTTTGAGTCTTTATTTACTGATATTATTTGGTTTGAAACATCATATAAATATGTTTGAAGCACTAAAGGAAAATAATATTGGTTGGGGAAGGTGATCTCACTTTTTTAGGTGTTCTTCTCAATGGGTTTCTTGTAGATTTAGCTTTACCATACTGGGATGTCATCACTATTTTTAGAAAGAGTAAGTTCCATCCTTTCTAACCATGTATGGATTATGTTTATGTGTGAAGGGATTCCTGAGTAATTAAGCTGTTTAATATAAAACACAAGGTGCGATTTTGGACGTAAAATCCGCCCGTAGGGCTCTAACCCTGCGTTCACACTGGAAAGCGACAAAGCGACAGGCGACCATTCATTTCCTATGGCAGGGCGCGATTTGTTGCCGCGACACGCGAGAGCCTCTCTGTCTGACTGTTGTTTTATCTGTCTGTCCTTCTCTCTACTTGTTTGTTGGCCTCTTTCTGTTCATTGATTGGTCTGTCTATTTATCTGTGTTGGTGTCTGTATCTATCTGTAGATCTGTCTGATGTTTTACCAGCCTGTTGGCCTCTCTGTTTGTCTGTCTGTCTGTCTGTTCATCATTTTATCTATCTGTCCGTGTCTGTCTGTATGGCACAGCTCTACACTCCAACAATGATTCAGGGGGAGAATCTCCTTACTGATGCCTTGGTCTATTTACCTACCTGCCTACTTGCCTACCTGTCTGTCTGTCCTTGGTTTATCTATCTATCTGTGTCAACCTCTCTGCCTGACAGCTGATTTATCTGTCTGTTGCTCTGTCGCCCTCTCTGCCTGTCTATTGCTCTTTCAGCATCCCTGTTGTTTTGTCCTTTGGACTGTCTGTCTGTGTCTCTCAGCCTCTTTATATGTCTGTTTTCTGTCCGTCCATTGGATGTCTATTTATCTTGGTCTGTCAGCCTCTCTGCCTGTCTATTGCTCTGTCAGTCTCTCTGTTTTGTCCTTAGTTCATCTATCCATCGATGTGTGTGTTTATCTGTCTGTTGGCTGTCTGTCCATTGGTCTATCTATATTTCTGTTGGCCTCTGTATCCATCAGTCTGTCTGATGGATTAATGGCTTCTATCAATCGCTGTCTGTCCATTGGCCTGTCCCTCTTTCTGTTTGTCCATCAGTCTTTCTATTTGTCTGGCCATATCTGCCCGTCTGTGTGTCTCTATCTATCTATCTGTCTGCATGTCTTTCTGTCTGTCTGTCTGTCTGTGTGACTGTCTGGCTTTCTATTGGCTTCTTTATCTGTCTTCATCTGTCTGTCTGTCACTGTACTTACAACTGTACTACTTACTACTTACTGTACACCTGCTCTAATAGGCAAAGTTTTCTATGCCCCTACACACACACACAGTAAGAGAGCAGCAATTAGAAAAAGACATTTCTACACTCTCACACCGGAGAGAAGAGCACTCCCAGCAGGCTGTGCTGTGTGTATCTGAGCTACAGGCCGTGAAGGAGGGAGGAGTGTTAGGAAGGGATGGAGGACGGATGATAAAAATGGGGAACTGCCAGTGAGAACGCTTGTGTGTGTGTGTGTGTGTGTGTGTATGTGAGAGACAGTGAGTAAGTGGACCTTGTAGGCCAAGATGAGTACTAGTGTCTGTCATATGGGTGGGTGGAGCTATTCTAGCTTGAAACAAACAAGTTTGTTTGTAAGTGTCTGTGTGTGTGCAAGTGTGTCTGTGTGTGGGTGTGGGTGGGTATGAGTGTGTTTGTTTCTCTGGTCTAGCACGCAGCCCAGCGCCTGAAAGTCTAGAGGTGAATGTGTCTAGACGCTGCAAACCACCCCCCCTCTCCGCCCACCCGATGTAGTTGTAATTGTCGTTTTTTTTTTCACCAGCTACAGAAAATGGATCTCTAACAAAACAAGCAGCACTGGTGGTAATGTGCAAAACTGCAAAGCCCCTGAAAGCTCACTATAAAACAGATCTTACTACACCCATTATCCATTTTTTTCATTTATGACACTTTGTAGTTCTATAACTACAGACTGTAGTTCAGTATCTGATTTTCTGCACACTTTATTATCCTCCATCCACCTTGTTAACTATTAACTGGGTTGTGGGTCATTCTCAGCTCTTCAGTGACTCTGACATGTTGACGATGTGTTGTTCTGGTATGAGTGGATCAGACACAGCAGTGTTGCTGGAGTTTTTAAACACCTCAGTGTCACTGCTGGACTGAGAATAGTCCACCAACAGCATCCTTTGAGCAGCTTCATGTTTATAGTGTCCTGTTGGCACTGATGATGGTCTAGACTCTAGAGCATATGTGTCAAACTCAAGGCCAAAAACTACGTTTCTCACAATGCATGCTGATTGTGTTACCCGCAAAGTTGCAGCAGTGTAGTCATTGATGTGGAAACGCTGCTTAATTTAGCAGACAAACGTTTATTGTAATCAAAGCATCTCATTAGTTTGATGTAAGGCTGTTGCAGCAAAAAAATAAAAATAGTGAATGCTACATCTGTCACACTAAGCCTCTTTTTTTAGTATGTCAATCGTTTTGATCAAAGTTAATATTATAACTTGTGTGTAACTTGATGTCTTTTTTATTCACTTGAATAGTTTAATCTTTCATTGATGGAGTTTGTGGATTTCATAACATGACAAATTAAAAGGATTTATGTTATAATCGAGCAAAAAGCAAACATATTTTTTGTTTTCATGCAACTGTATTGTGTTAATTAAATAAGTAATACATTCAGAGTTTTTTAACATTCATTTTCTATTACATTTAGTTATATATTGTTACATTTATAAGTTACATCTGGCCCTTTGAGGACGGCCATTATGCTGATGTGGTCCTCGCTGAAAATGAGTTTGACACCCCTGGACTAGAAAGGATAAACAACACCATCTGTGAAGCAACAGGTGTACTTCTATTTCTGTCTCTGACTTTGCATCTACAAGGTGGAGCAGCTATAGGTAAGACAATAAGAGTGTTTAAAAACTCCAGCAGCACTGCTGTGTATGATATACACCTACTAGCACAACACACACTAACCATGTCATATATAAATGTTCTAAGAGCGATAAATGTAACATTCAATAAACATTCTTCTAACAAAAAAATTGCTAGCTGGAATAATGCACCAGCAACAAGAGTTTTTGCATTTCAGGCAAACTGAACTGGGGTTCAATTGTTCCAGACCAAGACCACCAGTATAAGTTGGACCAAAACCTGCTAGTTTGGTTTGGACCAAACAGAAAAGTCCAAAAGTCCAGACCAAACAAGGTAGGTGCCCTGAAGTACTATTCTGAGGAGACTACCATATTTTTCGCACATTTAAAATCTGTTAATTTTCCCAAAAAATGACAATGTGCCTTTTGTATGAATTCTACCGGTCAGGTTGTAAGGAGCACGATGTACAGCATTTTTAAAGTTTCAGTCAAGGTTTTCTCCAGTACAAAGCCTGAAGCAGTATTAGCATCAGCTGCTAACCGCAGTGCTAACACTTTTGCCATTCAGGGGTGAGTATATTGGACTGTAGCCTGCTGCAAGGTTCCTCAGTGTAGCGCCGTTGGGTGCCACTTACTAGCACTAAGCCGTGTTAACTGCGGCTAGCACTGCTGCTTACCGCACTGTTGAAAATATTGGAAATCTAAGCTTACTGTAAATAAATGGAAGCACTTTACTCACCCAGATAAACTTTTTTAGGAGAGAAATCTTTGTAGATTAATATCCAGCGCTTCCCCATTAGAAGGGAAACATGACAACATCCTTTTCACTTAAAATGCCATTTATACTGTAATCTGGTATGCCTTATGAATGAAAATATATTATAGAAAATATTTATATAATATAAAATTTATATTTTTTCCAGAGTACCTCTCCAATGTCAGTAAAGATGCTGAAGCCTTTTATCTTTTTTAAAATGAGCCATCATTATATTAGTCCTTTACAGACATGTATAAAGGTCTATAGACCCAGACTTGAGTAAAAGTACAAGTGCTCTATCAAAAAAGTGACTCAAGTAGAAGTTACATTGCTCTTTGTGTACTAAAATATTGAACATTTTTTGTACTTAAGAACTGCAAGTAGTTAATTGTAAAATGTAGTATTGAAGTAAAAGTACAGTAGTGTGTTATTAGTGTAGTTTTTTTTACAGAAAGCAGTGAAAAGTTCTTAGAGTGAAAGGCAGAACTGGAGCAGCCTGATCTTTTTATAAGATCAGCTTGATCTCTTGATTCACGCAGTGATGAGGAGCTTCATCACACCCAGCTGTGACGGTGCGGAACATCTAACGCTCTGGCTTTAATGATAATGTGGGTTTGGAATTATTCCTATTATTTTTTTTATAAAAAAAAAATGTAGTCAAGAAAAAGTATTAAACTCAAGAAAACTATGCAGTGAAGTAAAAGTGGAATAAGGAGAAAAAATAATAACTACAGTAGATACAGATACTATAGTACTATAGTGCCTATGTACAGTAGTGAGGTAGAGCTACAGGGGTTGGACAATGAAACTGAAACACCTGTCATTTTAATGTGGGAGGTTTTTTAATGGCTAAATTGGAGCAGCCTGGTGGCCAATCTTCATTAATTGCACATTATTGCACCAGTAAGAGCAGAGTGTGAAGGTTTAATTAGCAGGGTAAGAGCAGTTTTGCTTAAAATCCTTTAAAGCACACAACATTATGTGTGACATACCAGAGTTCAAAAGAAGACAAAACTTGGACACATCTTGCTGGCGCATCTGTGACCAAGACAGCAAGTCTTTGTGATGTATCAAGAGCCACGGTATCCAGAGTAATGTCAGCATACCACCAAGAAGGACCAACAACATCCAACAGGATTAACTGTGGACGCAAGAGGAAGCTGTCTGAAAGGGATTTTTGGGTGTTAACCCGGATTGTATCCAAAAAACATAAAGCCACAGCTGCCCAAATCACGGCAGAATTCAATGTGCACCTCAACTCTACTGTTTCCACCAGAACTGTCCGTCACCACAATAAATGATTGCGGTCTAAAACCAGGTGTTTCAGTTTCATTGTCCAACTCCCGTACTTCCTTACTACACATCTCTGATTCTGTGCAAATCGGAATGTGGGTAATTATTCTAGCATATATTATTATGCTAGAGGCATTAGGCAAGTCCATGTGTAGCGTAGCCTATAGCCTTCATAAGTGGTGTGAACATGTAGCTACTAATTTTCTAGCTTAATTTATTTACTTAGTAATAAAACTGGGTTATAATTATTGCTTTTTGTCAGGTTTTTAAGTGGTGATTGCAGTGCAAGTTCGAGAAGTCAGTCCTATCTTAGTCATTCCTGCACATATTTTAGCAATTTCTCTGGATAGCACTTAAGAGTGTCGCTGTCTGCCTCTACAAGTCTTTGGAAAGAGTTTTTATGCGAGAATTGCTCGTCACAAACTTCTTGTTAAAATGAAATATTTGCCCTCCTACTCTACTGATCCCATCTCCACACTCCACACTCCACACCGGAAAGACAAATGCTGGTTGTATGTACGCCGCTTCCTGCACACCGCCCGGCGGATTTAATTAAAGGCCTGCGTCTCACTCTCTCTCCGCTGCAAAATTTCAAATTAGACTCGGCAGATACGCTCATTTAGGAGCGTTCTCAGCGCCTGGGGCCAGAGCCGCCGCTGCTGTGAAAAGACCAGCCACATTCCGGCGAGCCATCAGTCACCATCACGAGCCGCTACTGCTATTTCATCAGCGCTAGGTGAGGCGCAGATTGACAGGCGGGGGCACACAAAGCTCCGCTCAAATGTTTTCAGGAGAAGAAGAAATTACCTCTGCCTGCGAGCGCTGACAGCAGACATGAGGCAGCCATGCCAAAATATTTACATTACTGAAATATGAACGCTTCACACAGCAGCATTTAAAAACAGCACCTCCAATAAAATCTCAGACAAATCTTTTTCACAGCACGTCGGTAAGATTCCTCACTTGCAGCAGAAGCCATCCACGGGTGAGTTTCATCATTAATGCCAGTTTTCAACATTCACTGGCCACTTTAGTTGAAACACCTTCCTTGCTGAAGTAGATACTGTAGGTGTTTCTGATAAAGTGTCCAGTGAGTGGATGCAAAAAGTGTGTTTCCAATAAAGTGACCAGTGAGTAGAAGCACAAGGTAGGTGCTTCTAATAAAGTGGCCAGAGAGGGGAAGTAAAATGTGGCTGTTTCTAATAAAATGGCCAGTGAGCGGATGCAAAATGTTTTTGTTTCCAATAAAGTGGCCATTGACAGAAGCACAAGGTAGCAGTGATGGTATAGTTACTTTGAAAAAGTAATCCGATTACTGATTACTCCTTTAAAAAGTAACTTAGTTACTTTATGGATTACTTGATTTTAAAAGTAACTAAGTTACTTTACAAGTTACTTTATTAGTTACTTTAAGCAGCTGCACACACCACCTCCCGCCGCCTTAACTTAAATTATAACCAGTTTTGCCAATACTCCCTTTATTGTAAAAAGCATTTTTAACAGCATCAATGTATCTCTAGACATTTAAAGTTGAACTATTTATTTTTATAAAATTAAAAGACCATTTCTCTTGAATTAACTTATAAAAAATAAAATATGGTCTTTCTTGAGTTCACTTAACATAAATACTTGTTTTTATAAAAAAAATATAAAATAAAGAAAGTCTTTCTTGACCTGACATATTTAACACTGTAAAACTGAATATTGAACCTGTTGTTCTCTGCAGGGCAGCAAGGAGTGGTATTATAAAACAGAACCGTGTATATGGTCGAGGCCAGGGATCACATATATGCAGACTGCGGTCCAGGTCCGGACCCAGACGTTGTCCAGTGCGGACCCAAACCGATAAACTACTGAGAAGGATTTAATTTTGAGAGTGTTCATTTAAAGCGTCAGAACTTTTCTTGTCTTTACGGTATACGCACTCTGCGGCATGGGAAACTCACAGACCAATCACGTGTGGTGTAAAATCTTCAAACGCTCTCCTCTGCCAATCAGATCTGTGCAGACCGCTGCCCTGGCTAGTGAATTGGGACGTGGCCGGGAAAACCCGCCTTTATAAAGAGATAGGGAGCCCGAGAACTGGCGGAAAAACGAGAATGTGCGGAAACTAAAGACACGCCGAGCGCGAGAGAGAGAGACAGGGGAGAAAGCGAGACACGTGTGATTGGGGGAGAGCGGAGGGGGATGGGGAAGGGAACGCGGTGTGTGTGTGAGGTGGAGAGAGAGAGAGAGAGAGAGAGAGAGAGAGAGAGAGAGACAGTAACACACAGTGACTTGGATAAGTAACTTTAATCTGATTACTGCATTGGAAATAGTAACGCGTTAGATTACTCGTTACTGAAAAAAAGAGTCAGATTAGAGTAACGCGTTACTAACATCACTGCTTGGGACCCTGTGTCAGCGTGAGGCTGCCGTAAAAACAATGCCTTTTTAATTTATTTAGACAGCAGTCATATTCATATTGTTCTACCCAGCTACTGATGCATCTGTGACTCTTTACAATCAGGGTAAAAAATAACAGTACTTACGACTGTAATAAACATTAAGTGGTAATTAAGTGGTAAATATTATTTAACATTTCTAAATTGTAATGCTTAAGAATGTTGTAAATAAAGATGAATTGCGATATCAGTTTTAACATTTTGTAGGAATTAATATCTTAACTAGTGTCATAATATTAATTAGTTGAGGCATTCTAACATAAGTATGGTTAAACAATGTAAATTAATTGTAAAGTGCTACTGATGCATCTGAGGCCAAATATCTTAAAGCAGGATTCCTCTACTGTAATTGTATATTTTGGTTTGTGGTAGACAGATTTACCTCAAACCAAAAGGATAGGTATGTGGTTTTAGCAGGTGTCCATTTCTGTCATAATCAAGTGATCACCATGAATTTATTTTGAAAGTTACATTTTTTGTAGCTTTTATTTTTTTCCTTTTCAAATTTCATATTGTTTTACAGACCATTTTTACTAAAAGATGTTACTGATCTCTATGTATCACATGCAGAGGGGGAACAAAAAAAAAAGTTTTAGATTTGATTTGCTCACTTGGCATTTTTTGAAAGGCAAAATAATGTAGTAATATGCTCAAAATCATGTAACTTAAATATATAATTATATTAAATTATGGTCCTCCAACCTCTGTGGAGTTGTGGGTGCTAATTTGTAATTTGAACAAGTATTTCTAATAAAACAGATGTTTTATTAATGTATGATTTATGTTATTGGATGAATAAAGGGATACTGCAGTGTCTCATGGAACCTGGTAAGACAAGCAGACTGTAAGAACTGTGATTTTTTTTCTCTGTTTTTCTAGTGTGTATGCTGACCTCGGACAGCACTTCTGAAATGCTAATGCTTATCTTTTGGAATTTGATTCCTTTGATTCTTATTTTTTAAAGCATCAGAAAGTTATCAGTATATTTCTGTATGCAGGGCTTAATTTTGCACATGTAAATCCCAAAGCTTTAATCGTTTTAAAAGTTGTATATAGATATTGCTCAGAGTTGCACAGACAATTGTAGGCAGACCACCAGTCACAATAAATTTGAATGAATAACCTTCAATAATAAATTACTGGCCAATACATTGAGGTAACACTTCATGATCAGCCTCAAACCTACTATCCCATGACTTGTAGAAGTAATGTCAGTGTAATTCCTAAGTGGTCAAACATCACATAGAGGCGAGTTGTTGAAAATTACACTTTGGTTTTAAGTATAACAAAAAGGTGTAACAACACTGAGAGCCTTTGTATATTACCAGATACATTATTTATATAAATTCAATTAAAGGAATAACTTTCACTGAAATACAAAACTGAAATTGTCCTTGGAGCTGACATGACCTTATCAACCTTATCATATTTGGGAATATGAGACACATGGGATAATCAGCTTTTAACTTCAGAACATCTCTGTTCATTACATTAATAATAAATCAATCATTTCTGATTTATTCTTTCATTGTTTAGTTGAAGTGTTAAAAAGTGGTTGAATGTGGGCATCAAATCCACATTTAATAAAATATTTAAATTATTTTTTTTCCATAAACACATTTCAAGAAACTTAGCGATAGTGTGATCAAATAAACAGACAAAAGTGATAGCAATAAAAAAACATTTATTGACAAAGTTAAGAAACAAACAAAATTAAGAACAGTTAAAAAAAAAAAAAAAAAAAAAGTGTCCAAACCTCTTTTGAGTAAGCACAAAGGAGACAGCGGCAAAGAAAATTCTCTCAGAAAGAGAGATAGAAACCTTGAGAGGAACCCATACTCCTTGGGTCAATACACAAATTGAAAAATGTAAAAATCTGAAAAAGACAAAGAGCATAAACATTAAATGAAACAAAAATATATACAATGCAAATATAAAATCCCGTATAAAAGACATACAATTAATAAACAATGTAATACAATGCTGAAAGAAAATTAAATAAAAAATAATGTATAAATATCAGAATTAAGTACAGAAAGATTAATAGTAAAATAGTAAAAGGTAAGTACAATATTAATTGATTAAAGCACTAAAAGACAAACGTTAAAATGTTTTTAATGAATATAAGCCCAAAATAAGACTAAAACACCAATACAATAACCATTAATAAAGCAAGTAACTAAGCAATAAAAGAAATATATACAAAAAGTGTATGGATTAAAACACTAACAGTATACTACATAAAGATAAATACAGTTAAGTAATTAATAAACATCAAAAGATAAACAATATCAAGATAAAAGGATTAAAGCCTTAAGTACATGAACACAAATACAAAACAGGAAGCAATTAAAAGCATACAATACACAAAATGATTAAAACATTTATATAGTTAAAGAAAATCATTACCTTTTTAAAAGTATGGAATCAATAGCTTTATTAATACCTGCCATTTTCCTTAGGTGTGTTTTATAAAAAACCCTTTAAACTAGAGTATAGAGCTGGGCGATATGGCCGAAAAAAAAAAATAATCTTAGATTTTTTTTTTAATCCAATTTTCGATTTAAATCGATTTTTTCCCCTACTAAAAATCAAACTAAAGATGATAAAGAAATGGTTAAAAACTAGTTCTTATTTAATTTGTTTTCACTTAAAATGTTCCATTTGTGGTTAAAGTGCAACCAGAAACAAGCAAAAAAAACTATTGTAAACAGTGAGAACATCTAGTGACTTTTAGAAAGCTTTCTCCAACATAGTTTAGGTACTGACACAATGCACCCTCAAACTTAAAAAATAAATAAACACACCCTTAAAAACAAATAGAAATAAATGAAATGGTGCCCTTTTTTGATCAAACTTACAAAGTAGACAATAGAAAACAAGTACAATTTATATGCTCTTAAGTAAATACTTTTCCCTATTGGGCTAGAATTGCAAAACAAAGCTTTTAAATAAGTGCCAGTGTTCTATAAAATGAGATCTTTTCTCATGAATATGCAAAACATCTTAACTTGTAGTGCATACAAAACCTGGTACACGGTTGGAAGATGTGCCAGGGACAGTTCCTTGTTTAACGTTGAATGGTGAACTGGTGCTGCTGCTGCGTTCATTCCTATGGTAGTAGCACTTCTCCCACTCCGCTACATGCTTCTGTTTAAGGTATAGTGATAAATTGGTTCACCTTACAGCGAGGAGCTGTTTGGTCTACGTCCGACGCCGCAAAACCGAACCAACTCCAGATCACGGAGCTAGTAGCTCTTAAGCTCCGCCTTCATGTGTTTTGTGTATGTGTGTGTTTGTGCGTGCAAGGGAGGGAGGGAGGGAGGGAGGGAGGGAGTGAGGGAGGGGCGGGGGGTGCGCGCGCTGGAGGGAGGGAGGTATGGAGGGAGCTAGCTAAGCTCACTCTGTGCCCACAGAGGAGCGTCTGTGGTGAAAAAGAAAACTCAGAGAAAATCGATTTTCATAAAAACACATTGTCCTTAACTATAAATTCGAATTTATCGATAAAATCGATTAATCGCCCAGCTCTACTAGAGAACTCTCTAAACTAGAGATTGAAAATATAGATTTTTTTAAATTATTATTATTATTGTTTTATATGGTACCTGACTGAGGTGTGCCTGATGTGGTGGCTGTGTCGTGGTGTATACTTAGCCAGGGGTCATAGAGCAGATGGTGGAGAGATGATCTGAGACTTCTTTGAGGTGATCTCCGTGCTGGTGTTGAAGGGTCACCTCTCACACACAGCAGGATGATTCCTATCTGCAAAACTGTGGAGGATTTGGCCTCATGGGTAAACCACTCATGAGGAAGGTCCTGAAAAGTAAATTAGAGACAGTGACTGAGCGTTAAGGAATGTTTTTGACCTGAATCTCTATTCAGTAATGGTAGCTTCTACGCAGACAGTTCTCTGCCTGTAGTGTTCACTGAAAACCCATACCAGAAGAACAGAAGATGAAGGCGTGGTTCCTAACTGTACATCTGAACCAGGATGTTCTATGGCTTGAGGTCACAGTGCAGAACCCCTCTGGCATGGACCTCAATCACGCCTTCAACTAGCTGCCTTAGAAGTACCTGCAGAGTACACAGAGCACATTCTAGTAAAGTTAAATTGGCTGAAATTTATCCCAACATTTGCAATACCTGTGATTGTCGGCACGCTGCCACGTTCAATAAAAAAATATATATAAGTACCTACAGAGTGTAAGAAACATACAGAAGGAAATTACAGTCGCTATAGAACAGGCAAACAGTTATCCAGTGGGTAGCTGCTACATTAAGGGTGAAGAGAGAAGAGTGTTCAGGTACCTAACGATTTTCCAATGATTTCACAGTTGCAGACAAATTTCCAGAGTCAGGATAAAATCACGAGAGTCTGGCTAGAGTCGAGCTGCAGTTGAGTTGCGGTCGTGTCATCTCAATCGTTAAGTGTAAGGTGGTTACGATTGAAAGTTTTAGTCAGTCGGGTTTGGGTACTGGCGCTCCGATAAAATCAACTGTGTTTGTTTTTTATTTATTAGCAGTGTGAGCAGCAGCTGTAAGATCGAAAGAGCGTATTACACCTCTCTGTTCGGAAATATTTTAAAGTGGACTGCAAAGGCAGGATTTTACAAGATGGGAAGGAAAAAAAATGCACATTCAACAACAAACATGATTTACCACCTGAGAAACAATAAGCACCCAGCACAATCCTCCCAGTACACTGCAGACACTCAGTACAATTAGCAACAGCACTGCCAACACATTTCTCTGTGTGTGTTTCCGTCCCTTAATTAGTTCCCCCGGTAAGTCAGTAATAAGAACAAATAGAGTAATAATATTAAGCTATTAATGTATTAACATATATTCATCAACCTCTTTTGGGTGGGGATGGAGAAGGTGGAGTGGCCAGTGCTTCAGCTGGAGCTCCAGGACACTGAGGATGTTGTGTCTTTTGGAACTGGGCCTGATTTTACAGAACAGAAACAAAACAGTTCATGGTAGCTGTATCAATTTATCCAATAAAGTAGATCTACAGGTCTTACTTTATATAAATAAAACTAACCGACATAAAAAATATATTTTTTAAAACACACAGGCCTGCATGAAAATGTTCACACAGGCCTGCATCCAGAATGGCAAGTATTTAAAAACACGGTCCAGTGTTAATTTTTAGTAACATGTTTAAAGTCTATACTATCTAAGACAGTGAGACAAATACAGCAACTTTTTTAAAATTACACTCTTCTACTGCAGCACAGACGTACACTCCCTCCTTAAAAAATGCTCAAAACCAGAAAAAAACAAACAAACACACCCTGGGAGGTTAGCTCTTTAAATAGCTTTTGACCAGCATAGGTAATGTTTATTTCAGGATGATCAGCTGGACTCAGCAGGGCCAACATTAGTAGCCTAGTCTTTTAAAATTAATTAACTCATTTTTTTAAACCCATAAAGTCCAGTAACAGCTGTGTTTATTTGTTTTTTAAAGTCACTGGTTAGCTGCGGGTGTAACTTCACAGACCGCGATCTCAGTTCTCAATTATGCAGCAAATATCCAGCACAACAAACCCAGCTTTAAACCCAAACCATCGCTGTATAAACAGAGACAGAGGAGAAGTTTTCTTTCAGTGTTTTCTGACAGAAACTCTGAGGATTAAAAAAAAAGACAAGAGTGTGTTTACTAATCCGTTACTCGTTGGTGATGAAGTTAACGCTAACTTGCACGTACAGTGGATTCACGCGGTTAGTTTAATAGTATGCAAAATGCAGTGAATGCTGCTGTTTGGGGTCAAAATAAACTAAACACCTTAGCTAATAAATCATGGACTGCAGAAAACTAAGCCGGAGACACAACAAACGCTAGCTCTGTAAGTTAGTTGTCTAACGGAGTTACGTTAAGTGCATAAACTGCCTGCACAGATCAAGAACATAACAGCAGCTTACCTTTTCATGTTAAATCCACGACGAAAGCATTCTTTTCTCATATCTTTATAAAATCCAGTTGCAGCGTCACCTGCTCGTTCAGAAACAAAAACACCCAGCGCTGTTTAAGAGCTGATTCACGACCTTCTCTCCCAGCACAGGGTGTATTTTTCTCAATCAGCAGCAGCTTTTAAACCACGCTGTAGTTCAGTAATAAGATGGCGTTTCACCGAGAGCTGAAACAGCCAGTTGGCTAACGGTAGTTAAAATACCTAACAGGCCTGAGAGCTCCTGTCGGTACTCCGGTCTAATTCGGCAGGGTTTTTGTAGATATTTAATTTCTGAATCTTATTAATACTGAATTAAAGTATGGTAATCTGGCTAATGTTAAAAAGTCAACTAGCTTTTTACCAAAACACTTTTAGTTAATTTATACCTAATTTTAGCTGTGTTCCCACAAGACGAATAAAAAATAAAAAAAAGAGGAGGCGGCAGTCTGCGCATGCGCGAAATATAGCGGCCGTCTGCGCATGCGCGAAATATAGCGGCCGTCTGCGCATGCGCGAATATTAGCGGCCGTCTGCGCATGCGCCAATATTGGCGGCCGTCTGCGCATGCGCGAAATATAGCGGCCGTCTGCGCATGCGCCAATATTGGCGGCCGTCTGCGCATGCGCCAATATTCGCGCATGCGCAGACGGCCGCCAATATTGGCGCATGCGCAGACGGCCGCTATATTTCGCGCATGCGCAGACGGCCGCCAATATTGGCGCATGCACAGACGGCCGCTATATTTCGCGCATGCGCAGACGGCCGCCAATATTGGCGCATGCGCAGACGGCCGCTATATTTCGCGCATGCGCAGACGGCCGCCAATATTGGCGCATGCGCAGACGGCCGCCAATATTGGCGCATGCGCAGACGGCCGCTATATTTCGCGCATGCGCAGACGGCCGCCAATATTGGCGCATGCGCAGACGGCCGCCAATATTGGCGCATGCGCAGACGGCCGCTAAATTTCGCGCACGCGCAGACAGCCCTCTTCTTTTTTTAATTTTTTTTTTATTCGTCTTGTGGGAACACAGCTAAAATTAGGTATAAATTAACTAAAAGTGTTTTGGTAAAAAGCTAGTTGACTTTTTAACATTAGCCAGATTACCATACTTTAATTCAGTATTAATAAGATTCAGAAATTAAATATCTACAAAAACCCTGCCGAATTAGACCGGAGTACCAAGAGGAGCTCTCAGGCCTGTTAGGTATTTTAACTACCGTTAGCCAACTGGCTGTTTCAGCTCTCGGTGAAACGCGATCTTATTACTGAACTACAGCGTGGTTTAAAAGCTGCTGCTGATTGAGAAAAACACACCCTGTGCTGGGAGAGAAGGTCATGAATCAGCTCTTAAACGGCGCTGGGTGTTTGTTTTGTTTCTGAACAAGCAGGTGCTGCTGCAAGTAATCGAGCTAACTGTAGCTTAGCCGGTTGAGCTAACTGTAGCTAATTAGCTTAGCCAGCCATGCTCCACTCGCTAGCTCGCTAACGTTAGCTATCTTACAGCGTTATTCGCCATTAACACGCTTTAAATAGTCTTTAAATAGTGGTAAGACTATTTAAAGCGTGTTAACGGCGAATAACGCTGTAAGATAGCTAACGTTAGCGAGCTAGCGAGTGGAGGATGGCTGGCTAAGCTAATTAGCTACAGTTAGCTCGATTACCTGCAGCAGCACCTGCTTGTTCAGAAACAAAACAAACACCCAGCGCCGTTTAGGGTATCATAATAAGACCGCGCTTCACCGAGAGCTGAAACAGTCAGCTAACTAAATTACTCACCGGGACTTACAGAGCTCCGCCGCGCTGCTCTAATCTAATCCGGCAGGGTAATAATCACTATCGGTGCTGAAGGCCCGCTGGAGGCCCGCTAGTGCCGCTGTTTTAAGACTGAGGGGCTTTAAATGAAAACACAGTAAAGAGCAGCGCAGCGGACCTTCGGCACCAGAGTGAAGAAATACTGGATTATTTGACCCAATATTAATAACTGTTCCCCATAAAACACAGCGAGGCTTTGGACCCCTGCAGTCCCCATGCAGCTCCCGGAGAAAAGGACGTCTTTTTTGTGGCTACTGATTCAGTGGAGTGGAGCCACGACCATTCAAAACTAGGTTCGGGGGTTTTTTGTTGCCCGAAAGGTTTTTAATTTGTGTGTTTTAATATATTCATTATATGTTATATTGTATTAAAACGTGAGATATAAACGCAAATAATCATAATTTAATAGGAACGGTGAAATATATTATTTTAATTATATTAAATATCATGCCTCAAAATCTCAGATCTCCCCCTCTTTTCCAGTGACTTTGGTTTCTTCCAAAAGTCTGTTGATGAGAGGGCGGGCGGAGCTGGACTGGAGAAAGAGGGCCGGTGTTCTGTCGAATTCTGCTACCTTGTCGAACCGTGCTGCCCCAATGTATATTTAACTGTAAAAATACAAAAGAAGCACTATTTTAGGGCATGTACCCAGTGATATTCCAGTAGATGTACGTTATTAGATTTGGAGTGCATAATTCATTGTACAATGGCAAAGTTATAGTAAATATAGCTCTTTACAAACTGCTTTTGTATTTATTTATGATAATAAGTGTAATTTTTTGTTTCCATTTACACTTCTGTGCAATGATAGTGCGTCCAGGTTGTTTAATGCACATAACCCCCCCTAAACCAGATTAATTATACATAAAACACGAGAAAGAATTAAATTGTGTAGGTCGGCGCATGCGCAGTACCTTTGGGAAGCATGTATCGATGGGTAGCAAAATTCGACAGAACACCGGACTAAAAAAACTGTTTTTAACACACCTTGGGTTTGGGCTGTATTCACTCAGTCGCAGTTAAATAAACTCACTGGCCATTTAGGAATCAATTAGACCAGAATTATAATAGAATAAACAATAAAATAATAAAATGTTATATAAAATCTAAAAAAAAAAAATCACCAGTGTCAGTGGCTGTCTTTACACTACAAGCCAAGGGCATGAATACTGTCAAACAGATGCATGAAATCCACAAATACAGAAATATGAAATTTGCAGTGGCCTTTTTTATGCTCAATCAGTTTGAAGACTGAGAACATATGTCTGCACTCCCCTCCAAAGGAATTGGGCGGAAAAAGCATTATTAAAAGATGAATAATGAATACTGGAAATTGGAAATCAGTTAATTACAACTTTGTCAGTGTGTCCAGGCCCGGAGTGGCTAATCGGGAGATTCGTGAGGATTCCCGATGGGCCGGCTGTGTCTGCTGAAGTGTCTTATTGTGTACATTGGGGAAGATGTGGGCAGTTATTAAGGAGTATATCTATGCTGGTGTTTTACCGGAGTCAAGCTATCCGCGCTTCGGAAATTCCTAGTCAAGTCATCCGCGGTTTAAACTTTGATGCGCGTATACGCGCGATTTTACGGTAAACAGACGCGCAGGAGGAGAGCACGCTAAAAAACACAGAGAGAGACAGACACGTTTCAGTCGGTTATATTAATTCAGACATACATTAAGTCCAGAAACGAGAAGAAAACGGATTAAAATAACTCACCTCACTGTAGATTTAGTGCAGTACATTATCTATTTGATATAATACCATAACAATCCCATCGGTTTTTAAGAGAGAGAGAGAGAGAGAGAGAGTTTTATATTAATATTACTTTTTCAATCCATGCTTCAAATTAAATTTCTCATGAGTTTCCCAAAAGGCCAAAACAGATCCAGTACCTCTTAAAAGAGTCCATCCTAGACTATTACCTCTGCAAATTTGGGTAAATTGCACTGTATTGTTTATTTTATATTAATAAAAAAAATGTATGCATGTTTAAAATTAAATTTCTCATGATTTTTCCATAATGCCAAAACAGATCAGTGACCATTTGAAAGAGTCCAACCTAGTCTATGACTCCTGCAAGTTTTGGCAAATGTCACTGTATTGTTTATTTTATATTCATTTTTATTCATTTTTTCATAAAAATTTAATTTTTATTCATGCTTAAAATTAAATTTCTCATGATTTTCCCATAATGCCAAAACGGCTTCAGTACCATTTGAAAGAGTATGTTCTAACCTATGACTCCTGCAAGTTTGGGCAAATTTCACTGTATTGTTTATTTTATATTCATTTTTGTATTTTTTATCATGCTTAAAATTCAATTTCTCATGATTTTCCCATAATGCCAAAACAGGTCCACTACCATTTGAAAGAGTCTGTCCTAGGCTATGACCATTGAAAGTTTGGGTAGATTTTACTGTATTGTTTATTTTATATTATTATTATTTTTTTAATCCATGCTTTAAATGAAAATTCTCATGATTTTCCAATAATGCCAAAACAAATAAAACAAAAAGGTCCACTTAACTGTTCCACCATTAAACTGCTCAGCATATTTCTAAACAGTCTTGTCTAGAAATCACCTGTTAAAGACACCTGTGCTAGAAACAGGGGGTGTGAGTTTAAAACCATCACCTTAAATCCAATACCTCAAGTGCAAGGGGCTATCTATAGTGAAACCTGCAGAAATACGCAGTGCTGATAACCTGAGGAACTGATAGGACTGCCTCACAGTGGCCCTGTGCTGGCTTATTGGAGAATGAATTTACATCTGATACTAGCAAGTATTAAAAATAAACAAAACAGTGAAATTTGCCCAAACCTGCAGAGGTGATAGCCTAGGACAGACTCTTTCAAATGGTACTGGACCTGTTTTCAAGGATCCAAGGAGATTTTACTGTCATTCGTATCACATGTGGTTCATGAGGTGGAACGAAATTGTGATCTCACGATTCAGTTTACACCCAAGAGCTGTTGTTAAAATAGATATATAAATAAAGTAAGACAACAAAATAAAATAATACAATAAAAATAGAATATAACAAAATGAAGATAAGATAAAATAAACAAAACAACTTGTCATAGCCTAGGACAGACTCTTTCAAACGGTCATGGATCTGTTTTGGCATTATGGGAAAATCATGAAAAAAAATATTTTAAGCATAAATAATAATAATAAAAAAAATTATTATAAAATAATCAATACAGTAAAATTTGCCCAAACTTGCAGAGGTGATAGCCTATGTTGTACTCTTTCAAATGGTCATCGACCTGTTTTGGCATTATGGGAAAATCATGAGAAATTTAATTTTAAGCATGAGTAAAAAAAAATAAAAAATTATTATAAAATAAACAATACAGTGAAATTTGCCCAAACTTACAGGAGTCATAGTCTAGGACAGACTCTTTCAAATGGTCATGGACCTGTTTTGGCATTATAGGAAAATCATGAGAAATTTAATTTTAAGCATGAAATTTGCCCAAACTTGCAGAGGTGATAGTCTAGGACAGACTCTTTCAAATGGTAGTGGACCTGTTTTGGCATTATGGGAAAATCATGAGAAATTTAATTTTAAACATGAATAAAAAAAAAACAATTAATATAAAATAAACAATACAGTGAAATTTGCCCAAACTTGCAGGAGTCATAGACTATGTTCTGTAAGAAAGAACATATCCAAAGATCCTCTCGCTAACACGGACCAGGAAGCTTCCAGCGCTGCCTGACTTCAGCAAATCCTCCGCCTCCTCACGAGTAATAATACCTGTGTACAAAGAGAAAGAGCTCAAATCAAAAACTTTTAATCACGTATTTCAATTTATTGACTGTAAGATAATTATTTATTATGTTAGTAATATTGCAAACAAATATAAAGAAATAGCATTAATCCTTTGAAATAATAATAATAACAAACCCAGTAATTATAAGCAGAAGACTTAGACAGAGAGAGAGAGGTTTTTCTTGGATTAAAGCTCACAGATGGCCCACACTTTGAACTCACCATGAAACCAGGGGGCAACTCGACTCTCGCCTTGCTGTAAACAAACTCTGAGGGTCTGCTCCTCTTTAAACCAGCGAATAATTTCATCCCTGCTGGACGTCGACAGCGACCGGCGCATACCTGGCTTCCTGTTGATCATAACGGAAAAAAAACGAATTCAGAAAAGCTTTAAGAAAGACAAGCTGTCTGACTGCCTCTCTCATACCAGAAAATCCTACATGACATCAGCTCTACAAGCCCAGGAAACAATAGAGGGTTAAACTGATAAGCATATATGACACAGCCTAGAGCAGTGATGGTATAGTTACTTTGAAAAAGTAATCCGATTACTGATTACTCCTTAAAAAAAACTTAGTTACTTTATGGATTACTTGATTTTAAAAGTAACTAAGTTACTTTACAAGTTACTTTATTAGTTACTTTAAGCAGCTGCACACACCACCTCCCGCCGCCTTAACTTAAATTATAACCAGTTTTGCCAATACTCCCTTTGTTGGAAAAAGCATTTTTAACAGCATCAATGTATCTCTAGACATTTAAAGTTGAACTATTTATTTTTATAAAATTAAAAGACAATTTCTCTTGAATTAACTTAACATAAATATATTTTTTTATAAAAAATAAAATATGGTCTTTCTTGAGTTCACTTAACATAAATACTACTGAGAAGGATTTAATTTTGACAGTGTTCATTTAAAGCGTCAGAACTTTTCTTGTCTTTACGGTATACGCACTCTGCGGCATGGGAAACTTGCAGACCAATCACGTGTGGTGTAAAATCTTCAAACGCTCTCCTCTGCCAATCAGATCTGTGCAGACCGCTGCCCTGGCTAGTGAATTGGGACGCGGCCGGGAAAAAACGCCTTTATAAAGAGATAGGGAGCCCGAGAACTGGCGGAAAAACGAGAATGTGCGGAAACTAAAGACACGCCGAGCGCGCGAGAGAGAGACAGGGGAGAAAGCGAGACGCGTGTGATTGGGGGAGAGCGGAGGGGGATGGGGAAGGGAACGCGGTGTGTGTGTGTGAGGTGGAGAGAGAGAGAGAGAGAGTAACGCACAGTGACTTGGATAAGTAACTTTAATCTGATTACTGCATTGGAAATAGTAACGCGTTAGATTACTCGTTACTGAAAAAAAGAGTCAGTAAGTAACGCGTTACTGACATCACTGCAAGGTAGGTATTCTAATAAAATGGCCAGTGAGTGGATGCAAAATGTTTTTGTTTCTAATAAAGTGGCCAGTGAGTAAAAGCACAAAGTAGGTGTTTCCAATAAAGTGGCCAGTGAGTGGAAGCAAAAATTGTGTGTTTCCAATAAAGTGGCCAGTGAATGGAAGCAAAAATTGTGTTTCCAATAAAGTGGCCATTGATAGAAGCACAAGGTAGGTGTTTCGTTTAAAGTGGTCAGTGAGTAGAAGCAAAGGTAGGTGTTTCCAATAAAGTGGCCAGTAAGTGGAAGCAAAAAGTGTGTTTTTTTCAATAAAGTGGCCATTGATAGAAGCACAAGGTAGGTGTTTCCAATAAAGTGGCCAGTGAGTAGAAGCACAAGGTATGTGTTTCCAATAAAGTGGCCAGTGAGTAGAAGCAAGAGGTAGGTGTTTCCAATAAAGTGGCCAGTGAGTAGAAGCAAAAAGTGTGTTTCCAATAAAGTGGCCATTGATAGAAGCACAAGGTAGGTGTTTCCAATAAAGTGGCCAGTGAGTAGAAGCACAAGGTAGGTGTTTCCAATAAAGTGGCCAGTAAGAGAAAGCAAAAAGTTTGTGTTTCCAATAAAGTGGCCATTGATAGAAGCACAAGGTAGGTGTTTCTAAAAGAAGTGGCCAGTTTTGGGAAGCAAAAAATGTGTGTTTCCAATAAAGTGGACAGAGTGTGAAAATATAAGGTGGAGGTTTTTAATAAAGTGGCCAGTGAGTGAAAATATTAGGAAGGGTGTTTCTAATAAAGTGGCCAGTAGGTAAAAAATACAATGTGGAGGTTTTTAATAAAGTAGCCAGTGAGTGAAAATATTAGGTAGGGTGTTTCTAATAAAGTTGCCAGTGAGTAAAAAATACAGTGTGGGTTTTTCTAATAAAGTGGTCAGTGAGTGAAAATATAAGGTGGGTGTTTCTAATATAGTGGCCAGTGAGTGAAAATATAAGGTGGGTGTTTCTAATAATGTGGCCAGTGAGTAAAAATATAGGGTGGGTGTTTCCAATAGTGACCAGTGAGTGAAAATAGAAGGTGGGTGTTTCCAATAGTGACCAGTGAGTGAAAATATAAGGTTAGTGTTAATAATCAAGTGGGCAGTGAGTGAAAATATAAGGTGGGGGTTTCTAATAAAGTGTCCAGTGAATGAAAATAGAAGGTGTGTGTTTCTAATAAAGTGGCCAGTGAGTGAAAATGTAAGGTGGGTGTTTCTAATAAATTGGTCAGTGAGTGAAAATGTAAGGTGGGTGTTTCTAATAAAGTGGTCAGTGAGGGGAAGTACATTGTGGGTGTTTCTAATAAAGTGGCCAGTAGGTAAAAAATACAATGTGGAGGTTTTTAATAAAGTAGCCAGTGAGTGAAAATATTAGGTAGGGTGTTTCTAATAAAGTTGCCAGTGAGTAAAAAATACAGTGTGGGTTTTTCTAATAAAGTGGTCAGTGAGTGAAAATATAAGGTGGGTGTTTCTAATATAGTGGCCAGTGAGTGAAAATATAAGGTGGGTGTTTCTAATAATGTGGCCAGTGAGTAAAAATATAGGGTGGGTGTTTCCAATAGTGACCAGTGAGTGAAAATAGAAGGTGGGTGTTTCCAATAGTGACCAGTGAGTGAAAATATAAGGTTAGTGTTAATAATCAAGTGGGCAGTGAGTGAAAATATAAGGTGGGGGTTTCTAATAAAGTGTCCAGTGAATGAAAATAGAAGGTGTGTGTTTCTAATAAAGTGGCCAGTGAGTGAAAATGTAAGGTGGGTGTTTCTAATAAATTGGTCAGTGAGTGAAAATGTAAGGTGGGTGTTTCTAATAAAGTGGTCAGTGAGGGGAAGTACATTGTGGGTGTTTCTAATAAAGTGGCCAGTGAGGGAGAGTACTCATTGCGTGTTTCTAATAAAGTGACCAGTGAGTGAAAATATAAGGTGTGTGTTTCTAATAAAGTGGCCAGTGAGGGGGAGTACACATTGCGTGTTTCTAATAAAGTGACCAGTGAGTGAAAATATAAGGTGGGTGTTTCTAATAAAGTGGCCAGTGAGGGGGAGTACACATTGCGTGTTTCTAATAAAGTGACCAGTGAGTGAAAATATAAGGTGGGTGTTTCTAATAAAGTGACCAGTGAGTGAAAATATAAGGTGGGTGTTTCTAATAAAGTTGCCAGTGAGTAAAAAATACAATGTGGGGGTTTCTAATAAAGTGGCTAGTGAGTGAAAATATAAGGTTAGTGTTAATAATCAAGTGGGCAGTGAGTGAAAATATAAGGTGGGGGTTTCTAATAAAGTGTCCAGTGAATGAAAATAGAAGGTGTGTGTTTCTAATAAAGTGGGCAGTGAGGGAAAATATATGGAGGTCAGTAAAAGGAGTTACAATGTAGATGTTTCTTATAAAGTGGCCAGTGAATGAAAGTATAAAGTAGGTATTTCTAATAAAGGGGCCAGTGAATGGATGATGTATTGATATATTTTTGTTTTTCTGGGGTAATAGTCATTTTAATGTTTTGCAGTTCTGTTCTTACATGGATCCACATCTGCTGTGACCTAGTTTTCCTCTGTTTTGTTGTTGTTGTTTTCAGTCTGTTCAGCATTGCCCTCTCTGAGACATCTACTGAGATCTTAATTTAAAATATGAGGCAACCAGGTTTGGTATCAGAGTGTGGAATTGGGCGACTTGCCAATTTCTTCACAGCCTCTCTCTCTCTCTCTTTCTCTGTCTCTCTCTTACCCTTTCTCTGTCGCTCTATTATATACTACAGCAGACTGAAACACTGTACCTGGACTGTTAAAACCATAGACTGTATATGGCTGGACAGAGCATCGTCTCTTAAAAGTGAAGCCACCACAGGTCAGGCGCCCCCTGCTGTTCGGCTGCAGAAAGCTGTGTAACTCCACCCATCCCCATAGGTTTCAATAGCAAAACAGACAACTTTCAATCACGTTTTTTTCTAATATACTGTAATTCTACCTCCATTATTTAAATGCAACAGCTAGTGTAACCTCTGCTTATATTGTCAATTTTTTATATCCCCACAGAATTCGGTTTTTAAAACTTTATTCGGCTCTATTCAAAAAAGGTGTGGTTATTGTAAAAGGGCTTCTTATGGGCGGGACCAATAACAGACCGTCAGCTCCGCCCCGCCCCGCTCTGCAGTCTGTGACGCGAGGCAGCCCTCAGGGGCGGGGTTATTTAAATGAGTAGGCGGTCTCTCCACAGCCTTTCTCCCTCCTCTGGTCTCTACTGCGCAGACTCTGGTCTCTGAATCGCCAAAATGGCGGAAGATTTTGGCTTCATTTTCATTGAATGAATGGGAACGGCGACACGGCATCCATCTTTATATACAGTCTATGGTTAAAACAGTTAACTCTTAACACTAAAGTTAAGTCAAAGGGTTGAGGTTTCAGGCTATGTAATGATTATTTGATCGGTTAGAAAGGGAAAAAGCTAAATTTGATTTCCAGCATTTTATTTCATAAACTCAATTGTATTTTTACTAAAGTTTTAATTGTATAAAAACAACCTAATATTATAAAAAAATATTAGTGTTTACATGAAGAATTACATTAATTTTATTATTATTATTATTATCATTATTATTATTATTATTATTATTTAATTACACAACAACAGTGTATGTAATGTAAATATACACTTGGCTGTGGCTCCCAGCACTTCCACTTTACATCAGAGTCATGTTTGGATTTATTTTTTACTCTGAATGTAAGTGCCGCCTCATTTAAGGTGGAATTTAACTTTCAAAACTGCTGGTCGAGCTGCCACATTTAGCTTAAGGTGAAATTTAAGGTGGAATAATAAAACTGGGGAAAATGCTAAAGCTATATGCTAAAAATCTTGTTTAACTACTCTAGCTGGCTTTAGGAACATTGAGTGAGAGAAAAAAAATAGAATTAACTTACTACAAACTTACTGTGAATCTCATTCACCCATCGCTCTAACATGCATCCAGCTTAAAGGTGCTTAAAGGTGACTCACTAATAGCTAAAGGTCCCCCTAAACATTGAGTATAAATAAATGTCAAAAGCTTCACATGGGTCTCTGTAGTGTGAATGACTCCCTAATGTCCTGAAGTCTGATTCGTTCACGGCCCGTGCCCTGTGTGTATGCTTTATTCATTACATAGCCTTGAGCCCTGAGCGATCTGCAGAACGACTTGCTTAATCAGTCTGCTGTTGTGCAGTTGGGTGATGATGGAGCAGCAGCCGCCAGCCAAACGACCCCTTTCCTGAATTATTGACAGCAGTGCATTAGTATGCGCTGGACGTTCATGACTGCAGGGATTCTCAGGCATCATAGATACACTCACACTCACACACACACTTACACATAAAATACACATATAAAAAACACACATACATATATGTTTGTTTAAAATATGGGGTTGTACATGTGTCTCAGACAAGTAAGAATAAAATATTTCTCATAAATGTTGTATGAAAGTAAGAACCTAAAAGTTGTAATACTGTACACTGACAATTGTAGTCAGATGTAGGGGTGGGCGATATGGCCCTAAAATAATATCAAGGTATTTCATGGTGTTTTCACAATAACGATACTCTTGGCAATATGACAAAACACAGAATTAAAAAACAATATATATATATATATATATATATATATATATATATATATATATATATATATATATTTTTTTTTTTTTTTTTTTTTTTTTTTGTGACATTGCAGAAGCTTATTTTAAAACAATGCCACAGCGAACGGGTGCAGCAATCAAAGCCAAAGAGGGTCCAATGAAATATTAAAGTGTGTGAACCTTTTTTTTGGTGGCCAGTCAGTGTAAAAGTCAAAGTACATGCTAAGAAACTTATTTATTTTTTATTTTCATATGCTGTATTTAAGATAACATGTTTTTCAAGGATGTCTATTCATTTTTAAACAAGACATACATTACTATGGTGGAAAAAAAACACACAAAATATATTGGGTTTAAATGTATGTGAAACAGCATTTTGTATTTGTATTTTCAATATGTTTTACTGTCCCAACCATCGCAGATTTGGTGATGTACAATTTTGGCTTCTTATATTTCCACACACACAGTACACACACACACACGTCTGCCATGTCTAATCCTGAGTGTCTCTGGTATATTCAGCCACTGTCACTGTGCCAGGTGTGAAGGTGTCACCAGCCAAGCCCCCCTGCAGTGCAGCTTCCTGCCCTGAGCCTCAGCTCTCTCGCCCCCTGCAGGACTGCACTGCTGTGCTGCTTCTTCTCTGGATGCTCCAGCAGTAGCAGGTCCTGCGGGCTGGATAATGTTCCCCCTCGTGCCCACCATCTGCAGCACCAGGGGCTTCCAGTGTCAGGATCATCTCCACAGCCTGGAACATCCACAGGCCTGCCTGAGCAGCATGTCAACCTGTTAGGGTTCAGGCTGATTAAATACAGCCTGGAAGACCAGCCATGTGTGTTTACACACTCTCCAAACCCTTAAATATGCTCAGAACTCTTAAAAGTCCTCCATATAAAAAAAACATAATAAAAACATGTCAAAATATATTAAAAAATCAGCATCTGCTTTGTTTGAAAACAGATTTTTTGTTATTAAAGTAGTTACTGAATAAAAATGTATTATACTGATTGATCCAGCATAGATAGTGAATATTTAAAATGGAAACTGAATGATTTATAGAAGACACTAAATAATTATTTATAATAGATACTGAATAACTCAAAGTAGATGATAAATAATTTATAGTAAAACCTGAAATAACCTTTAATAATTAAAGGTACAGAAAGTGCATATTAAACCTCTAATAATTTGTAGGAAATACAACATTATTAATAGTAGATACTGAATAGCATATAAAAGAAACTGAATAATCCAAGGAAGGTACTTATTAATTCAAAGTGGATACTGAGTAAGTAGACACTCAAAACTTCATAAATCATATTGGATAATGATTTATTCATAGTAGATACTGAATAATTTATAAATCCTGAAAATCTATAGTGGTTAATGTGGTAGTTCATTCCACTGATTTTATTTATTTATTTATTTTTTGTTAGATTAATTGCTTTGCATAATAATTCCACTTGAATATAATAATCAGGTGAATAAAATAAATTATATTAAGTGAAATTCAGATTTGAGGAATACATTTCAGAAAGATGCTATAAATGAAAAATGCTATAGAAAGAACAGTACGCCATACAGCCTATGCAGAGATAGGAGCTACTTTTGACAGTGTGGGCAGTGTGCCAAGTCCTGCTGGAAAATGAAATCCGTAATCTCCATAAGAGTTGTCAGCAGAGGGAAGCATGAAGTGCTGTGGGATTTTGACTTTGGACTCGATATACTACAGTGGATCAACACCAGCAGATGAAATGGCTCTCCAAACCATCACTGACCATCAGTTAATTTTGCCTTTTTAATAATGGTTTGGAGAGTCATGTCATCTGCTGGTGTTGGTCCACTGTAGTATATCAAGTCTAAAGTCAGTGCAGTTTTGTTTTCCCACAAAATCTTACAGCACTTCATGCTTCCCTCTGCTACTGACAACTTTTATGGAGATGTGGATTTTATTTTCCAGCAGGAGTTGGCACATTGCCAACACTGCTAAAAGTACCAATTGTTCTTATAAAATATTTACATTTTCTGAGACACTGATTTTAGTTTTTTTATTGGCTGTAAGCCATAATCATCATCATCATCAATAAAAGATATCAACGCTTAAAATATATCACTTTGTGTGTAATACATCTATATAATAATATATGAGTTTCACATTTTGAACTGAATTACTAAAATAAATGAACTTTTCAACGATATTCAATTTTTTTGAGATGCACCTGTATATGTGCCTGCAGATGTTCATCTAATTTAAAATAGTTGAATAATGCTTAGAAATATAAAATTTTACAAATAACAGACTTAATTTGTTTGAATTCAAACTAAATGTTGTTTACAGTGTAGTTGTATGCTAGCAGTTAATTACGCCCTTGTTAGGGAGAGTTAGCTCTTTGTAGAAGGACACTGTGATATCTCTGGGTTATTTGGAGATGACCCATTACCAGCAGGCTCCAGCAGAGGTGGCTAGGTCTGACTGAATATTTTATGAACTGGAAGTTAAAGCACAGGGAGCCGGTTTAGATGCAGCCAGGCTAGTTACTGCATATGCTTATCTGCTGCTGGTGGTTTCCTGCACTTCTCAGAGTGTGATAATGTTAAACAAGCCTCCAAAAAGGTAGGGTACATTTCCCGTGACTAAGGCATGTTTTCACTCTTATCAATAACTGGCACAGATAAGTTAGCATAAAGCATAAATAGCATTCCAGATAGTCAAATGAAAAGAAATGAAAGAAAAAAAAAATAGATCTCCTGAATTATTCAGTGTGGTGCCCTAGATAGATGTTTCATCTCCCTCCTGGAGGGTTTGGGAAATATTTCTGTAAAATATATCAATCTCATGTCCTCATAAAATTGAGGGATATATATATATATATACCATACTACTCAGACTTTGATTAAAACACTTTAAATCCTGGAGTGAGTTCTGTGAAAAATAGTCTGATATTAAAATGTAAAATAAGCTTTTTATAGTGATTTTATAGCGATTTATAATGTCACTATCAACTTTTACTTTTTAGTAGGGTCTCCTATTGATACATATTTCTTATTGGTCATTCAGTGTTGCTGGCATTTATTCAGTGGGATTAGCTTGTGTTTCTCTTTCTTAATACCAGAGAAAAGCAGCACTTTTTTTTTCGGTTATAACTCTGGATTCTGGCTCTAGTCTGGTTTGAATGAAATAAACCAATCATAGTGTCACCTGTCTATCAGTGTAGGGTGTTTGTATCTTAACAGTGCGGTCCTTTTTGTGTCTCAGCAGAGGATACTGGCATGCGCCAACAGCTCATTTTTATGGTAACAGCAATGTTATTTTATTTTATTCTTTAATCTTTTTATTGTTGAGTTAAAAATTGGGTTTGCGCAAGCGTGTGTGTGTGTGTTTATAACTTAATACTCTAATTGCAGTCTTGCAATTAGTGACCCCCAAACTTTGCAAAATCTTAGCCTGTGACTAAAAAGCCTTTGACTTTGTCTTTAGATGTGAGAGGGTGTCAGACTTTAGTGTATTTAAAATCTTTTCAAACTTTGTTTTAAAGTTTTGTAGCCTATGGACACAGAAAGACGAAAGGATTGGGTGGCTGACTGTTGGCTGTTGTCAGGGTTTAAATCGGTCAGTGGCGCACTGTATTTCCGGCCGCCAAGATAAAAACACGCCAGATATTTACCTGAACACACCTCACTTCCAGACCACCACAGACCCATCAGTGTAGATTTACTTCTAAACCCCTAAACGCTATTTTAATGGCGCATGCGCAAGACATGAAAATAGACTGTTGACAAGGTGTAAGATACGAACGTGCATCGTGGCGTGCCTTGTGCAGGGTGTACGATAGGGTCCAAAGAGTTCACCAGCTTAGCAACTTTCATGTATGTTATGTTAGCGTGTGCTCTCTACCTCGACAAAAACAGGATGAAAAAAGCAGCAGGAGGTGGGTTTAGCAGAGTTGAAGAGAAGAGATTACACTCTCTTTCTCTGCTCTCACAGCATCCCAGGACTGCTGAACGACAAAGATGCTTTCTGTCTGATTGGCTCAAAGAACTTGAATCAGAGTTTCCCCACTAGCAGGCCTTTGAGATTCAACATAATCATGCTGGGGACTGTCTGGACCAGCTGAGCTGCTGTCTGTTCAAGCGTAGGTTTGGGTTCTGCTGCCTGGACTCCTGTTCGATTACCAGCTGGATAGAGTTGTAAGAAAAAACTGACAGGGCTCTGTTTGTGGAGAATTGACGGTACTGTTGTCCTTTCACTGTCCATAGAGGGTGACTGGATGAGTCAGTTGAGAACTAGATTAATGATTCAGCTGTTCTGCATGTACACTCGTAAAAAAAAGATGCAACAAGGGTCCTTTGAATAATGCAATAGAATAACTACTTGAGATAGAAAGATTGGCTGACTTGATTGGTTAGATGATTTTGAGAGTCTAAGCGTTGCCACTATGATCGGGAGATCACTGGTTTGAGTCCCGGTCATGCAGCTTGCCATCAGGTGCCAGAGCCCTGAGAGAGCACAATTGGCCTTGCTCTCTCTGGGTGGGTAGATGGCGCTCTTTCCCCTCATCACTCCTAGAAAGGATGTCAATCAGCACAATGCGTCTGTAAGCTTCAAATCACTCTTGGAATCACTGGCTCAGCCAAGACTTTGGGATACAGCTAGATTATTTTTTTTGCTCTTGGGCTCCTCCTACAGCTGTGGAGTATAACTGGCTTTTATACCCTTTACATTTATATTGTCTTTGTCATGTTTCTTCAAAATTACACAAACTTTATCTAACTGATTTTTTTTTTTTGTGACCTCTACCTCTCTCACTGTCCCACCTATCATCAATAGAAACAGTTTCCTAAAAGACTCTTTCTGATACCCGATACCTCCCACAAATCTGTCAAAAATGAGTCTATTCTGATTTCTGATTCACGCCGCCTTCGTGAAGTATTCTCTGTCATTCTCACCACATCCCTCATCCCTCCCTTCCTCTCTAAATCTCTCCACACATCTGCCTTTCTCTTCTGTCTGTCCATCATCTGCCATTTTTACCTCGACCTTCTCCTTCCCTTTGTATTTATTCCATATCTCTGTCCACACACACACCCACACACTGTCACAACCTGACACAGCTTGACACCTTTAATACCGCCTCTGACACCATGATGGCTGATGCTGATACTGATGCTGCTATACTGAGCTCAGAGGAGGCTGGAGCTGGGTGGAGGTTTCAGATCTCTCCTTCACGGTCCAGTTCTGAGCTCTGCAGGACACCTTAACCTTAACCTCCACCCGTATAAAAAAAAACACTGAGCTGAGAAAGGGCAGGGTTTAGTTTTATAAGGCAGAAAAATAAAACACAAATTCTTGATCATCACAAATATAGGTTATTATAGTTATTCAAAATGTAATATGAATTATTTAGTATGTATGAAGAAGTATTCAATATATACAATAAATTAGATTATTTCCTATGATGTATTCTGAAATACTGTATGTTACTGATTCTCTATTGTTTTACTTAGAATTATTTAATATCGACCATGGATCATTTAGTTTCCACTATGAATTGTTCAATATCTAACCTGGATTATTCAGTTTATGTTATAAAATACTCAATATTGACCCTGGATAATTTTTAGTTTCCACTATAAATTATTCAATATCGATCCTGGATTTTTTTTTGTTTCCATTAAGAATTATTCAGTATCGACCTTGGATTTTTTTTTTGTTTCCATTAGGAATTATTCAATATTTACCCTGAATTATTTAGTTTCCACTATGAATTATTCAATATTTACCTTGAATTATTTAGTTTCCACCATGAATTTATCAATATCTTCCCTGGATTATTCAGTTTACGTTATTAATTATTAAATATCTACCCTGGATTGTTTTTTTGTTTCCACTATGAATTATTTAATATCTACTATGGATTATTCAGTTTATGTTATGTTATGAATTATTCAATATCTACCCTGGATTATTCAGTTTACGTTATGAATTATTCAATTTCTGCCCTGGATTAATCTGTTGCCACTGTTAATTATTCAATATCTTCTTTGAATTATTCAGTGTCCAATATGAATTATTCAATATCTACCCTGGATTATTTAGTTTCCGCTATGAATTGTTGAATATAAAACCTGGTATATTTAGTTTATATTATGAATTATTAAAAATCTATCATGGATTATTCAGTGTCTCCTACAAATTATTTAATGTCTACCCCGGTTCATCAGTTTCCACTTTGAATTATTCAATATCTACCTTGGATTATTTCATTTCCACTATGAATTATTCAATATTGACCCTGTTTTTTCAGTTTACATTATTAATTGTTCAATATATACCCTGGATTATTCAGTTTTCACTATGAATTATTCAATATCGACCCTGGATTATTTTTTTGTTTCCATTATGCATTATTCAATGTCTACCTTGGATTATTTTTTATTTCCATTATGAATTATTCAATATCTACCTAGGATTATGTTGTTTTTACTATGAAATATATTTCATATTTACCCTGAATTACCCAGTTTCCACTATGAATTAATCAGTCTCTACCCTGGATTATTCTGTTTTGACTATTGACTATAATTATTTAATATCTACCCTGGATTATAAGGTTTCCACTATGAATTGTTCAATATCTACCCTGGTTTATTCACTGCAATTTCAAGTAATGAATTACAACTAATGATTCAACATACGCAGTGACTCACATAGCTTCAGTTAAATAAAATATTCTTTCAAGATTTTGGAGGCTTTGTTTTTTTTTGTTCTCTTTTTCTGGTGTTGTTTTGTATGTGTGCAGGGAACTGTGGGTAATCTAGGGCCTGGAAGCATACATCAGTTTAGTCTTTAAATTCACTCTGAATGTAGGCAGCATTTTGGGATGTATATAAAAGGACCTTCACTTTGGAATTGCCTTGTATGATGTAACGACCAAGAAATGCAGCCTACCTCAGCCGCAACCTTTGGGAATGCAGAGAGAGAGAGAGTGTTCACACCTGAAAGTCTAAACCAGAGTCTGAACCAAGGTCCAAGTTTTTGTTCCAATGTTTAATTGGATTTGATTTTACACTGCAGTGTCGTAAACACACTAAAGAACTTTGCTACATAATGTTGTGATAACCTACATGGTCTGTGTCTTTCTATACTTGACATTGATTGGTTTGTAGACTATTGTCCATTAAAATTGGGTAGCATTATTGACGAGTGGACGGTAAGTGAAGACAGTGTTTAAAAACTCCAGCAGCACTGCTGTGTCGCATCCACTCATACCATCTAAATAAAATCTGCTTGTGTGGTGGTCTGTTCTGTGGGGCCCTGAACATTGAAGAATAGGGTGAAAAAGGATTATAATAATAAAGTATGCAGAAAAAGAGATACAGGACTACAGTCTGTAATTACGGAACTACAAACTGCTCCCAGGGCGCCAAGTGGTCCAGCATGCTAAGCGCTACCACTATGATCGAGTGATCATTGGTTCGAATACTGGTCATGCAGCTTGCCATCAGCTGCCAGAGTCCAAGGAGAGCACACATTGTTTTGGAACCAAGCCATTAGCTGAAAATAAAAGTTTTTGTTGACTTAACAAACTTTGTTAAGTTTTCTTGAAGTTGAAGTTCTCTGATTTTACTGAGTTGTAATGGATGGTAAGATCACTCAATTTGGTAATTTAATCTAATCTAACTAAAAAACAAAATTACATTTTAGAGAGTTGCTGGGTTACTTAGATACAGTACCAGTGAAAAGTGGGACACACCTTCACAGTCAAAGTTTTTATTGTTTTTTCCTACATTGTAAATGAATACTGAAGTCATCCAGACTCTGAATAAACACATAAATTGAGTAGTTCTTGCCATAATATGAATTAGAACATTACTCAAATAGAGGTATTCATTGTATACCTGTAACTCCACCTCTTCATAACTTTACAACTGATGCTCTCAAACACATTAAGAGACAAGTTCAGCACAGCTGTTAACTGAAAGCCATTCCAGGTGACTCTACCTCATAAAGTGTGTGCAAATCTGTCATCGAAACAAGAGGTCATTGATCATCTATCAGTCTAGAAAAGGTTACAAAGTCATTTCTAAAGCTTTGGGACTCTAGCACACCACAGTAAGAGCTATCAATCACAAGTAGAGAAAACATGGAACCAAAGTGACCAGCTGACCAAAATTATTCCAAAAGGGCATGAACAACTCATCCAGGAGGTCAGAAAAGAACCCAGAACAACATTTAAAGAACTGCAGCAAGCCTCACTCGCCTCAGTTAAGGTCAGTGTTAATGATTAAATAATAAGAAAGAGACTGAGAAAAAGTGGTATTTGTGAAGGAGTTCCAAGGCAAAAAACACTGCTTGATGAGCCCCAGTACTTTGGGTACTTTGGGGTATTCTTGGAAAGTCCTGATGAGAGCCAGTTTCATCATAACATTTGCGATGGTCTTGAGGATGGTCTTTTAAAGTTCTTGAAATTTTTGGACTGACTGGCCTTCATTTCTCAAAATATTTTTTTTCTTTATTAGTTGAGTCATTTTTGGCATAATATGGATTCGAACATTATTAACATAACAAATAGAGCTATTCACTGTATATCAACTATATAACCTCTTTACAACTTTACAACTGATGCTCTCAAACATTAAACATATTAAAATGCAAGAAATTCAAATAATTGACTCTTGATGAGTTCAGCACAGCTGTTAACTGAAAGCTGATCATTCCAGGTGACTCAACCTCATAAAGCTGACTGGGAAAATCCAGCCAAGATGTGCAAAGCTGTCATCTAAACAAAAGGTGCTAGTTTGAAGAATCTAAAATATATAAAATAAATCTGTATTAATCAAGGTGCACATTGTTACTCAAACTCTGCCTTCTGATTAATGTGGCAGCATTCAGCAGCTGTCCTGGCCAGAATGTAGATTTGATTAAAATATCATCACCCATCACTGGACCAGCTGACGGCTTTGTGGGCAGCCTGGGCTTTATTAGCTAATTGAGGCTGATTTACTGCACTAGAAGAGGAAGGAGTGGAGCACAAGTCTTTCCCCCTCTCTGTTCATTTCAGGCTGTTTTCCCACCTTCCCGCCCCCATCTTATTTATTTCTTATTTCCATGTGCAGACAGGCTGGGTCTAATGAGCTTCTGCAGCCTAACTGTATTATCACAGGCGCCTGTACATCATTATCACCTGCTAGCTTCATATTGAATTAATCTGCCTACCTACGTGCAAAGAATATCAGTGATCAAATAAAACGCACAAGACTCTACTGTCTATTCTCTTGTCTTCTGGTTTTCTGGTTGTGCCCCCAAGGCAAATCAAAGCAACACAGACACATAACTCTGTGTACATATACGTACATGGCAGAATGCGTTGATAAATGAGAATGTTAAAAAAAACATTTTTTTTTTTATGCATCGTTGCAATGGAAAGCAGCATGTGGGTCCCGTGGGACCCAAGACCTTCTAATTAACTCTCAGATCCACAGAAATGCTTAAGAACCAAGACATTCTGGGAGCACTGACAGCATTTTAAATCTGAACAAATAAAGTACAACAGTGAATGGAGTCCACTAAATTGATTGGTAGTCTTAAATTATGGCAAACAGCCCCCTAGCATGTTTCATGTTCTGTAGAATTGCTTTAAAGCACCTTTATTAATCTTGTCTTTACTTTGTCATATTTATACTCTTACTCTTAGCCTACTAGACTTGGTTTTGATAGATTCAGTCTTGACATTTTATCATAAGGACTTTTTGACTTTGTCTTTAGGACTTAGTCTTGACTTTGTCTCATTAGAACTCAGTCTCGATTTTTTCTTATTGGGATTCAGTCTTAAATTTGTCTAAATAGGCTTCAGTCTCAAGTTTGTCTCAATAGGACTCTTAATAAGACTCAGTCTTGACTTTGTCCCATTGAGATTTAGTCTTGAATTTGTCTTATTGGGACTCAGTATTGACTTTGTCTCATTAGAATTCAGTCTTGACTTTGTCTTATTGGGATTCAGTCTCAAATTAGTCTCATTGGACTCAGTCTTGACTATGTCTCATGTGGATCAGTCAGGACTTTGATTTATATTCAGTATGTTTGGACGTTGTCTCATTTGGTTTATTCATTTGGATTTTCTCTTGACTTTGTTTCAGTTGCACTCAGTCTTATCTTGGTCTCATTTGCACTTTGTTTTGACTTTGGCTTAGTTGCATTCAGTTTTGACTTTGTCTTTCATTTGGATTCAGTATTGACTTGTCTCATTTAAATGTAGATTTTATTTGATCTCATGTTGATCCTGATGGGCTTTGTTTTATTGGTCCTTGTCTTGATTTTGTCACATTTGGACTTAGCCTTTACTTTACTATACATATACTTGGTTTTGCCTTTGTCTTAGTTGGACTCAGTCTGGAATATGTCTCATTAGGACTCAGTCTTGACTTTGACTTAATAGGATTCAGTCTCAAGTTTGTCTCATTAGGACTCAGTCTCTACTGTATCTTTATAGGACTCATCTCAAATTTGCCTCATTAGGACTGAGTCTCAGTCTTGACTTTGACTTAATAAGACTCAGTCTGAAATATGTCTCGTTAGGACTCAGTAAAGACTTTGTCTAAATAGGATTCAGTCTCAAGTTTGTCTCATTTGGACTCAGTTTTGACTTTCTCTCATTTGGATTTTGATTTTATTTTGTCTCATATTGATCCTTTTGGACTACATTTTATTTGTCCTTGTCTTGACTTGTCATGTTTGGACTCAGCCTTCACTTTACTTTAACTAGACTTGGTTTTGACTTTTTGAATTTTTATCATTAGGACTCAGTTCTGACTTTGTTTTATTTAAATTTAGATCATATTTTGTCTCATGTGGATCAGTCAGGACTTTGTTTTATGTGCACTTGGTTTGGACTTTGTCTCATTTAAATTTAGTCTTGACTTTATCTCTCATTTGGACCGGTAATCCTTAGTTTAATCTGGACTCAGCCTTGGCTTTGTTTCAGTTCAACTTGGTCTTAACGTTGTCTTTGTTGGACACAGTATTTTCGTGGACTTGGCTTTGACTTTGTTTGACTTGGATCAAGATTATGTTGACTCTGTTTTGACTTTATTTTGTTTGGACTGTATTGTCTTTGCCTTATTTGGACTGTTCTTGACTTTTTTGGATTCTGTCTAATTTAAACTTTGTGTTGCATGAGTGTACTTGGTCCTGACTATGTCTTAGATGGACTTCACTTTCTCTAGTTTGGTTTCAGTCATGACTTTGTCATATTTTGACCCAGTCTTTAATTTACTTCAGTCTTTTACTTCAATCTCTTACTTCAATCATGTCTTTGATGGATTTGGCTTGACCTTCTCTTGTTTAGCCTCTGTCTTTGCCACATTTAGACTCACACTTGACCTTGACTTTGTCTCAGCTGGTCTTGTTCTTGACCTTGTCTCAGGTCAACTCAATCGTGACTTTGTCGGTGTCAAGTGGCAGTGTTTTCCAGAGTGTTCACAGCCCTACATCCAAACCATAAACCATTTTGGGCCCATGGTATGGCTCTTTCAACAGCTTGATCTCACTGATATTACAGCAAGTCTGGTTTTTGGTATGACACCTGGAGATCTACCGATGCCTGAGATATTTAAAAAGGTTTCTGAGACGGCAGAGAGAACAGGTTGTTCTTTAGCCAGCCCATCACACAGAGCTGAGGAGTTTTCAGGCATGCTGCTCAGATTTGATTGATGCTGCCTAAATCCTCGCTCA
Source organism: Astyanax mexicanus (assembly GCF_023375975.1). NCBI lineage: Eukaryota > Metazoa > Chordata > Actinopteri > Characiformes > Acestrorhamphidae > Astyanax > Astyanax mexicanus. The sequence continues at coordinate 10,465,377 of NC_064423.1, read as the reverse complement.
CTACTAAAACAGAAACAGGGGCTTTGATGCAGTCAGATTTCTGCCTTGCTCACAGGCACCAAGTAAGATTTTCAAAAGCCCGTTCTGAGCTTTTTTTCCCCTGTCAGAAAAAATTCAGCCTGGTTTCTGCTCTGAAGCCTGAGGCTCCACAGGAGGTCTTCCAGAACTGTCATCATATTTATGAGGAGAAAATCATGCGAAAGCCCCGTGGAGTTTAAAGGAAAGTGAGAAGCTTTAAAAACGGGAAAATAATAATAAACCATATTTCATCAAGAGGCATTGTTTTCTAGATCTGATGCAACTGGTGCATAATAGATAAAACAAGCTCTGCATGTTCAACTGCCTTAAGTTTAATTTGCATAACATTTGTAAGAATAAACTGTTATTTATGTGTTTTTCTGCTGTCTTTGCTTTACCACTGTAACATACATCAAGCCCTTCTGAACCCCCCCAAAACAGCTTATATGACATTCTGTTGTTCTCTATTAATAATGTGGTGCATCACTGATACTTAGTATTTGTAATAAATGCTATCTAACACAATTCATATGTTTTGGGCTATTTGTCAGAAACATGTACTGTAAATTGGATTACTGTATATTTTACACATTATCAGTGTGTTCATTTCTTTAGTTTTTCTGAATAAAGTTTCATATTTTAAAACAATATTAAGAGCTTTCCCATCCAAACTGTACTCTGAATGAGCTCACCCACTAACTTTAGTATAAATAAACGTGTGCTTTATATTCTATTTACAATATGTTTCTATTCTGTTGTTGAAATAGTCAGTACATGAAAAAGACGGCTACAAATTTTTAATTTCAAATGAATTCAGAGTAGATATTCTTATTGGTTCTGTTACACAGACTCCCCAAGGCGATGTTATGTGCATAAAGGATATATTATACAGCTCTACAAAAAAATCTAGAGACCACTTCAGTTTCTAAATCAGTTTCTCTTATTTTGCTGTTTATATGTATATGTTCAAGTAAAATGAACATTGTTGTTTTATTCTATAAACTACAGACAACATTTCTCCCAAATTCCAAATAAAAATAATGTCATTTAGAGTATTTATTTGCAGAAAATGAGAAATGCCTGAAATAAAAAAAGATGCAGAGCTTTCAGACCTTAAATAATGCAAAGAAAACAAGTTCATATTTATAAAGTTTTAAGAGTTCAGAATATTTTTTAATATTTGGTGGAATAATCCTGGTTTTCATGCACCTTGGCATGTTTTCCTCCACCAGTCTTACGCACTGCTTTTGGATAACTTTATGCCTTTACTCCTGGTGCAAAAATTAAAGCAGTTCAGCTTGGTTTGATGGCTTGTGATCATCTATCTTCCTCTTGATTATATTCCAGAGGTTTTCAATTTGGTAAAATCAAAGAATTTTAATGAATTTTAAAGTGGTATCTTATTTTTTCCAGAGTTGTATATTATTATTATTATTATTATTATTATTATTATTAATATAGTAGTAGTAGTAGTAGTAGAGTTGGTATAAAGTAAATAGCCCTAATTTAATAATCCATATTATGGCAAGAACTGTTTAACTAAGTAAAGAATAAAAAAAAATACTTTAAGAAACGAACTTTGAAAGTATCTTTAAGTGCAGCTGCAAAGACCATCAAAATGTTATGATGAAACTGGCTCTAATCATGACTGCCCTAGGAAAAGAATAGCATGCGTTTCCTCTGTTGCACAGGATAAGTTGATCAGAGTTACCAGCCTCAGAATCCGCAAGTTAACAAATCCCCAGATACGAGCCACCATAAATGATTTAAAGAGTATTTTGGTTTGTTTAACACTTTTAAACTACTACATGATTCCTTATGTATTCCTTCACAGTCTGTAGGACTTGGGTTTACTGTCACTTCATATATAATAATATACAATATATTATCTTGTGGCCACACTTTTTTTTATATTGCCATCAATAGTTACTGCTGTGAGGTAGTTTCCAAATGGCAGCTCTAACAGTCTTTGGTTGATCCCATCTTGCCTGTGGAAGAGGAAGCGCTGGATTGTACTTCAGAGAGCCGTTTACTGTCACAGAGACAAAATGTGGTGATCAATAAAGCCTGCTAATCGTAGAGTCTTTAGACATTGCCATGGTGACAGTCACTTCAGCCAGCTTCCATGCGGCGTCCTGAGGAGTCGCGGAAGGCGCTGTTAGTTATGAGGGTTTCATCCTAAAGGGAGCAATTCATGCTGCACAGATTGGTGAGAGCGAGTCGATGGGTTTGAAAATGGAGAAAGCAGTCGTAAAATAAAGCAATCATATAAGGCTTGAGCTCGAGTCCCTGTTCTGAGACCTTCTGCACTTTATCCTGTGGAGGTGCTGTACTTCCACTCAAAATAAAACATGAGATCATCTAAAATAACACCCTGAAATCTTTCTAACTGCACTTAACATAGGATTGGTAGTTCTTCAATTCCAAGATTAGACACCCTAATCTCAAGAAAAAGGAAGAGACCACATATAAATGAGTTTCTTTGATTTTACCAAATTGAAAACCTCTGGAATATAATCAAGAGGAAGATGGATGATCACAAGCCATCAAATCAAGCTGAACTGCTTGAATTTTTGCACCAGGAGTAAAGGCATAAAGTTATCCAAAAGCAGTGTGTAAGACTGGTGGAGGAGGAGAACATGCCAAGATGCATGAAAACTGTGATTAAAAACCAGGGTTATTCCACCAAATATTGATTTCTGATCTCTTAAAACTTTATGAATATTCACTTGTTTTTTTGCATTATTTGAGGTCTGAAAGCTCTGCGTCTTTTTTGTTATTTCAGCCATTTCTCATTTTCTGTAAGTAAATTCTCTAAATGACAATATTTTTATTTGGAGTTTGGGAGAAATGTTCTTCGTAGTTTATAGAATAAAACAACAATGTTCATTTTACTCAAACATACATATATACATATAAATAGCAAAATCAAAGAAACTGATTTAGAAACTCAGGTGGTGTCTTCATGTTTTTCAGAGCTGTATATATTTAACTTCCTCTTCCCCTCAAGCTAAATTTAAACTTGACCTGCACATTAACCCAAACCTAAAATTAATTTACACCTCAACCTAACCCTAAGTTTAACTTACACCTCAACCTAAACTTAATTTACACCTTAACCTAAACCTATACTAAACCTTAACCTACACCTCAATCTACACCTAAAATTATTTTGCACCTAAGCTTAACCTCCTCCTCAAGCTTAATTTAAAATTAACCTGCACCTCAATCTAAACCTAAACTAAAACTTGACCAACACCTCAACCTAAACCTAGAATTAGTTTATCATTCAATTTAAATTAAAAAATTTAACCTGCACCTTAGTGTTGGGCTGTATGACCAAAATGTATATCACTGTATTTTTCAAGATTCTGTTTTTTATTTATATATTTTTTGCATGACAGGGCTATTAATATAGTTTTGTGAGTTTCTGTACTGTTAGGAGTACATATAATATAAAACACTAAGGCTTTAAATGAAGGCTTTGATTAGTATGGGGTTTACTGTGTCCCAGAAAATTACACAATATGTGAGGTAATCAAACTTTATTAGCAGAAAAAGAGCTGAAGAATGTAAACAACAGACCAGGGGTATTTAATTAGAATTCAGTATGGTCCAGTTAGAGAAAATTTCGACAGGCCAAGGTCCGGACCGACTTAACTTGTGTTATGATTCAGTGCTATATCCTGTAAGGTTGTTTGAACTATGATGAAAAAATGTATAATAATAATATAAAATGCCTCTCTGGACAGATTTTGTTGTCTCTCAGTCGCACTCGGCGTGACTTTAGTTTCCGCCCATTCTCGTTTTTCCGCCCGTTCTCGAGCTCCCTATCTCCTTATAAAGGCGTTTTTTCACGGCCGCGTCCCAATTCAACAGCCGGAGCAGCGGTACCGTGACCCTGACAACACGGGTTCGATCCCGCGTCAGGAGTGGTGTATTTTCTTTTTTTCCTTACCGCGTCTGCACAGATCTGATTGGCAAAAGAGAGCGTTTGGTGATCTTACCCCACACGTGATTGGTCTGTGAGTTTACTGCGCCGCAATAAAGCATGTCTACAATTAAATACTTCTCAGTAGGGTTGGGTCCGCATTGGACAACGTTTGGGTCCAGACCCGGACCGCGGTCCGCCTATTAGTGACCCCTGCAATAGACCATAAAAAGACATACACCATCAACTTTAACAAAAACTTCCTCACTCATCGTCAACCGCTTTATCCGTTAAGGGTCGCGGGGGTGGGGAGGGCTGGAGCCTATCCCAGCTGGAATCGGGCGAAAGGCAGGATACATCCTGGAAAGGCCGCAAATCCATCACAGGGCAGACAGATACAGACAGACACACAGACACATTCACTCACACCTAGGGGGCAACGTGCAACTCCACCGGGCCGCTCCAGCCGGGAATCGAACCCAGACCGTCCCGCTGTGAGGCAGAAGTGCTTTCCACTGCGCCACCACGCCACCCTTTAACAAAAACAAAATATTTTAAATATTTCAAGCCATTAGAAGGATTACAGCCACAATTCTCACCCAACATGTTTCTTTGGTGGTGCTGTTCTACAGTATGGCACTGTGGTATGGAGGTATGTGAAAAATGCATACCGGTTCAAAATTGTGCAATGGTATACGAAATGAAATGGTACACCGCCCAGCACTAACCTCAATTTAAACCTATGCTAAAACTTGACCAACACCTCAACCTAAACTAAAATTAGTTTACCCCCCAACTGAAGCCTAAATTTAACCTACACCTTAGCTTAAACTCCCCCTCAAGCTTAACTTAAAATTAACCTGCACCTCAATCTAAACCTAAACTAAAACTTGACCAACACCTCAACCTAAACTAAAAATATTTTAGACATAACCTTCTACACCTCAAACTAATTCTAAACTGAACCTACGTCAACCTAAATCTACACCTCAATCTAAACCTAACCTTAACTTACTAAGCTTAACCTACCACTCAAGCTAAATTTAAACTTAACCTGCACCTCAATCTAAACCTATCCCAAAAGTTAACCCACCCTCAACCTAAACCTAAAATTAATGTACACCTCAACCTAAACCTAAAATTAACATTCTACACTTTAACCTAAACCTACAAATGATGAATTCTTGTCATATGCGGGAGTCATTCTCTTTTCTATCATCATGTTGGAGATGATCACATCACCCACTGCTGGATCTGAATCCTCCATCTGTTTTCTATCCCCTGTGTCTTTGTGCCAGCGGTCATTTGGCATCCAGTGGGCAGCCGTCTTGCAGCCAGCACCTCTGGAAAACTGCCTTGGCCACGAGCAACAAATCCAAACAGCTTTCGCAAAGTTCTAACAACTCAAGTCCAAGATTGATCGCGAGGTGATTAAGGCTAAATGGGTATTTAATAGTCGCGACAAACGCATTATTTATTGAACGATTTTAATGAAGCATGAGCCAGGACTTGCGGGAGGAGGAGTTTGGAAGGAGCTGGAGCAGTGCTCTGGACACGGCCCATTAGGAGTCAGGGCTTACCCCTGATCTGAGAAATGATGTGTCTGGGTACAGGCTAGTGGTTCTTTACATGTTCTTGTTGCTTTATGGATTTTGGAGGCCTCAAGTTCTACAAGCATGATCAGACACACAGCAGTGTCCTGGATACCTTATGGCACTTGTAGCACAGTGTAGCTTAGCCTGCATGTCTTGTAACCTCAATATATTGTACTTGTAGCCTTACTTTATTATCACGTGACCTCAATATCCTAGACAATGGGATTTACCTGACTATACATCCCTAGATAAAAATAAGAGACCACTTAAAAATGATGAGTTTCTTTGTTATTACCAAATAGAAAACCAATCAAGAGAAAGACGGATGATCACAACAAATAAAACCAAGCTGAACTGCTTGACTTTTTGCACCAGGGGTAAAGGCATAAAGTTATCCAAAAGCAGTGTGTAAGACTGGTGGAGAAAAACATGCCAAGATGCATGAAAACTGTGATTAAAAACCAGGGTGCATTATTTGAGGTCTGAAAGCTCTAAATCTTTTTTGTCATTTCAGCCATTTCTCATTTTCTGCAAATAGAGAGAGTGTGGGGTCGCTGTCCATCCCTTCATCGTGTTTAGCCGATAATACAATATCTTTTTACTAGGGAAAATGACAAAAAAGTAACACACAGTGACTTGGATAGGTAACTTTAATCTCATTACTGGATTAGAAATAGTAATGCGTTGGATTACTCGTCACTGAAAAAAAAATGGTCAAATTAGAGTAATGCATTACTGACATCACTGGAAGTAAACCATATGAAGAATGGTCCTTCTGTAGCCCCAATCACCCTTAGTTTAACATGGTGTTACTAAAGTTGATACTCTACTAAAGTTGATGTTGTCATGGACAACTTCTAATATCAAAGGTCTAAAAAATTCAGATACGTTTTATATAAAAATGTCTAATTCATAAAAAATGTCTGTTAACAAGAAACTTTACAAGTTTAAGTTAAGTTATGTTACTACAGTCGATTAGCTTATCTTTCTGAAGAGCCCTTCATTGACTGTAGTCAGTTAGTAACTTATGTTCTGAACTCACATTATTTTGTGACCTAAAAATACAATATTTTAATAAATCTATTGGAACACCTGGCTGTTTATTGTCTTGTTCACAGCCAAGGGTACTAAAAAATATTCTGCTATTATTGGAATGACTGTCTATATTGTCCAGAGAGGGCTTTTTTTTTTTACTAGATTTTGAAACGTTGCTGTGCAGTGCATTTGATTGCATTCAGCAACAGGAGCTTTAGTAAGGTTAGGATGCTGGATGATCACCACCCCACTTCATTTCCAACCCACCAATTCCTTACCCCAAAACTACTGGATGGTTTCACTGCTCTACAGCTCAACACTGGGGGGTTGATACTCCTCTTTTTTAGCCTTATTTTCTATCTGCAGTACTTCTGTTGCAAGTACTAAACAGGTTGCTTTTGTGTGTGCATTTGCACATCTGTGTCAGCAACGGGTGCGAAATTATACAGCTGGATGCTGCATTCATTATAAGGGGTGTCCATAAAGTGTAGCAGTCACCAAACCATTACCGAAAAATAACTTGAGCATTCATAGAAAATGTTCTATTAAAGAGATCTAACAAGCCATTACAGCTGAAACTTGACATTTATTAATCCAGAGAGAGACAAAGACATTCTCAGCATAAGGACGTCTCAGCCCCCGCCCCCTCCAGGTAGCAGACACACTCCGCCACAGAAATAGCTCCTTAACACTCCGTGGCTGAGCGCCTTAATCTGGTTGGACACTGAGACCGATAGGGAGCACAGCTGCAAATAAGATATAATTTCCCTCTAAATGAATGCAGGCCGTCTGTGTAGCGTCTGCATCGAAGCTCCACTGTCATCTATTAGAGCTAAAGGGGTTCTTCCAGGCTGCCTCCAAGATTATCTCAATTTTATCCGTTACGGTGGAAATAATCTCAAATCAGCAGCAGCCAAAGAGAACTGGAAGCAGATGGGATGGTTCTGAACAGTGGGGACGATGACTGCTAGTAGCCTACTTTACCGCAGAATTAAAAATCTGTGCTACAAATCCATCTAATTAGATTCCAAAGAATCTTGATTAGGTGAATGAGATGCATTAGATTTGGGATGGAGGTGAGAGTTCAAGAAGAAAAGACAGGACAAGACAAGACATGACATGACAAGACAAGACATGACATGACAAGACATGACATGGCATGATAAGACAAAACATGACATGACAAAACCAGACATGATGCAACATGGCAGGGCAAAGCAAGGCAGAGAAAGGCAAGACAAGACATAACATAACATGGCATGACATGACATGACAACATGGCAAGACAAAACATGACATGATATGAAAAGATATGACATGACAAGAGAAGACATGACATAACAAGACAAGATCAAGTCCTATCATGTCTTGTCTTCCTGATGTCTCACCTCCATCCCAAATCTAATGCGTCTCATTCACCTAATCAAAATTCTGTGGGAGCAATAATGAGACCAAATTACAAGAGAAGACACAACATGACATGACAAAACATAACATGAGGTGACGTGACATGACAAGGCAAAGCATGACATAACAAGAGAAGACATGACATAACATAGCATGATGTGACATGACATGACAAGACATGACATGACATGACATGACATCGAAAGATATGACAAACAAGAAAAGATAAGGCAAGACATCACATGACTTGAAAAAACAAGACAAGACAATGCATGCCAAGAAAAGACAAGACATAAAAAGACAAGTCATGACATGAACAGACAAGACATGTAAAAACAAAACATGACAGACATGGCATGACAAGACAAAACAAGACATGACAAAACATGACATGACGTGACATGAAAAGGCAAGACATAACATAACAAGAGAAGACAAGACATGACATGATATGACATGATATGACATTATATGACATGACAAGAGAAGACAAAATATAGCATGACATGACGTGACATGATGTGACATGACTTGACAAGAAAAAACATCACACGATATGACAAGATATGACTACATGACAAGAGAAGACAAAGCATGACAAGACAAGAGCACAACCATTATGCAAATTAAGTTATTTACAGTACTTCATTAGCAACTAAAGACTCTTTTATACAGTTAAGTACCTATGGTTGTTGTAAAGAATAATTACAGTATTATAATGTATTTATTTATTGTCTAAATTTACTGTAAGAAAGCTGTAATACTCTGTAACTTGTATACAGTAAATCACTATTCTTATTACTGTATTTTTTGGACTATAAGACGCACCGGAAATACGGTATATAGTAATTTTCTGTAATCTTTCTCCACAGTGAATTACTGTAAGTTTATAATCCTTTACTAACAATTATGTTTTGCTGTTAACTTACTGTAAAATTTACAGGACATTTTTTTACTGTGTATGCAAAAACGTTCCCTATTACAGTCAGTATAATGTCATATTTCTGAAGTGTTTTTTATTAAAACTTCTACAAAATGACTACAGGCTTGTAGAGTTTTCTAAAAAATATATTTCTCAGCACACACACACATATATACATACACACACACTGTTCCTCTTAGCTAAAAGAGAAGTATGGGATTCGTGGGTGCAGTCATTTATCTCTTGAATCTGAAGAGAGAGTGAGTAAAATGGGGCCATGCATTTTTTAGTAGTTCTTCAGAGCAATTCAGTTTGACTTGGATTGACTCCAGATAACTGATACACTCTTGTTTTAGTGTCTAAAACGAGTGTCTGGAAGTGAGCTGTGTTTAAGTAAATTTCTGGCGTGTTTTTATTTTGGCCGTGGAAAACACAGGTGCGCCACTGACTGAAATTAACCTAGACAACAGTCATTTCCTATAGGTGTGTACACCCAAATTCTTTTAACATACACACAGAGCGCAAAGCCGAATTTTAACCAAAAAAAAAAAAACAGAATATAGGATAAAATAACATTGCTGTTCCCTTAATTATGCCAGGATCACATTACACAACTTTTTAAATCATCAGTCATTGTGCTGTTCACAACTGGTTGTGCTGTAATCACGAGTCCTTCAGCTGTTGAGACTTTCACACTACGACTGATCAGCAACACAGGGTCACAAATTACACTATTTCTCATTGTGGGAAATCGTAGACTCACCTGACTGCTCTCCAGAAACACATTTCATCACGAGAACACACCAGAACTAAACACATGAGAACTAGCATGTCAGAGTATCTTTACAGAGGAGAATATGCACTTGAAGTAAGTCCAACATGAATGAGTTCACTTGAAGAAATTGAGCAAAATCAGAGTTTATAAATGTCTGATCAGTTTTATACTGAAATATGCCCTCAACACAAATTTATCAAATGTTTTTGTACTGCAGATATAATTTTTTTTTTATCATTTTGGGGGAACAGAAAGTGGTGAGAATCTCTATAAACAGCTCTAATACATTTTGGTTCGTGATTCTCTCTCTCTTTTTCTGTGATCCCATTGGCTTTATGTAGCTGCTGCTCCTGACTCCCAGTCGCTGACTGAGTCAGATATTAAACATGTTGAATATTTGCCGGACATCTGTGACTAGTCGGAGATCAGTCTGCAACAGATCGGCAAGCTTCTTTTAGTAGTTCACACTACGTGACAGCGCAAGCGTCAAGAAATCTCAGATTTGCCTACAAGCAGAGTTTTTGTTGGCGATCAACGAAAAATTGTCGGCGACAAAAACAATTGGCCCAAAATTGTGTAGTTTGAACCTGGCATTAGCAGCTGGCGTACCTTTACAGTGTGAACGTGAAGGTCAGTATCCTCTGCTGAGACGTGCAAGAAGCCACACTGTTAAGATAACAAACGCGCCAAAGTCAGAGCACCCCTGGTTCTTAAATAGAATGACAACTGGCACACCGATGCACTGTAGATCACTAAAATAGAGGCTAAAAAGTTTAGCATGCAGCCAACACAGAATAAGCTGCTCAGAGAATGATGCTCGCTCTTCGGATAACTGATACACTCTCTTTTTAGTACTGGTGCGCCACTGACTGAAATTAACCTAGACAACAGTCAATTATCAGAGTCCATTCCTGTAGGTGTGTACACCCAAATTCGTTTAACATACACACTGAGCGCAAAGCCAACTTTTAGCTCAACAAAAAAACAGAATATAGGATAAAATAACATTGCTGCTCCCTTAATTATGCCAGGATCACACTACTTTTTACTACAACTTTTTAAATCGTCAGTCAGGAAAAAAAAGAGAAAAGCAGTGATGTAAACATTTTCCTCAGACATCAGCCTCTCGAGACCTTTGCTTGCTGCTGATTTCATGCTTATACACACGCACACACACACACACACACACACATGCATACTCCAGCACCTCCTGCCTGCCATGTGGCCAACGCAGCACCCAGAGCCCGGAATCGTAACGCATTAAGCACGATGTGATCGAAAAACACTGTGAGCACAATTTTTAGTGCTTTATTTGTCTCTTTCTGTCATTGTCAGCAGCTGCTGCTCCCACTCTATTTAATGCATGGCTGGGCTCCTTCGCCGAAAGCCTGCAGTCCAAACACTTCATGGAGGGGAGGGAGTCCACGGAGAGGTGTGGCACAACCATCTATCAGCCACTCAATACCACAACCGGGGAGCCCGGGGCCTGACCTGCAGGAATACAAAACAGAGCCTTCTGGAGTTCTGGAACGCCTCGTTATTGTGTTCATACTGACAGTCAAAAGTTATTGTAGAGCTTAGACTGATGAGTTATGGATAAAAAAACATTATATTTTCTGTACTGATCAGATTTAGCCCAAAAAGCTACTAATAAAAAAAAAAGATCTGCTGCTTTGGTGAGGACTGCTATTAATGATTAATAATAATCAGCAAATTTAATTAGGTCTCAAAAATGTAGCTGTGAACTTACTTAAAACCATGAAAGAACATTTCAAGGCAACTTACTGCACTAGATTTAATGTTTTTTTAAGCCAACTCAGACTTTTAAAAGTTTTAATGAAAACCACAGACAGTTGTGCCAACTAAATATCCTTAGTTCAGATCATTTATTTTTTTTATACTGTAAAAACTTTTAATATTAAGTCTCATCAACATAAAAATGAATTTTGCTTTAGTTGGCTTAATTTATTAACTTTTTCGAAGATTTATTTCTAACCCTAATTCTAGGGTTCCACTACATCAGCTCACAGATGCCTTGTGCTGATCGACATCACCCTTTGGAGTGATGAAGGGAAAGAGCGCCATATACCCACCCACATAGAGAGCAAGGCCAAATGTGCTCTCTTAGGTATCTGGCAGCTGATGGCAAACTGCATGACCGGGATATGGAGTCCTATAAAACCAACAAATTAAACTATTATCAAATGCTACTATTAAATTTTTGAAGAAGCCCTTCTATACTATTGATGACATAAGTATTGAGTTTAATTACTGTAGCATTTTGGAGTAATGGGAATTCAAACTTAGGAAAAATGTCTATTTGATTTTTCATAAACCAGATTTTAAAGCCCTATAAAACCAGCAAATCAAACTCTTCTCAAATGTCGACATAAAATTCTCGAAGAAGCCTTTCTATACTATTAATTACATAAGTATCGAGCTATATTACTCTAGCATTTTGGAGTAATGGGAAGTCAAACCTAGGAAAAATCTTTATTTGGTGTTGCATAAATCAGATTTTGGAGTCTTATAAAACCAAAAAATCTAACTGTTATCAAATGAAATAATTCAGTTCTTATAGAAGCCTTTCTGTACTGTATTAATGACAGAAGCCTTTCTGTATCTGTATTAATGACATAAGTGTCGAGTTTTATTACTGTAGCATTTTGGAGTAATGATAGGTCAAACCTAGGAAAAATGTCTATTCAGTTGTGCATAAACCAGATTTTAGAGGGTTATAAAACCAATAAATCAAACTGTTATCAAATGAAAACATTAAATTATTGTAGACACCTTTCTATAATATGAATTACGTAAGTATCAAGTTATTTTACTGTAGTATTTTGGAGTAATGATAGGTCAAACCTGTCTATTTGGTTTGCATAAACCAGATTTTGGAGTCTTATAAAACCAAAAACTCTAAATGTTATCAAACAAAACTATTCTATTCTTGAATAAGACTTTCTATACTATTAACTACATAAGTATCAAGTTTATTTACTGTAGCATTTAGAAATACCGGGACTTCAAACTTAAATGTCTATTTGATTTTGCATAAACATATTTGATTTTAAAGCCCTATAAAACCAGCAAATCAAACTCTTATCAAATGACACCATTACATTGTTTAAAACCCCTTTCTATACTATCAATTCCATAAGTATGAAGTTATTTTACTGTAGTATTTTGGAGTAATGGAAGGTCAAACTTTGGAAAAAGTATTTGAAGTATTTGAAGCACTGTAAAACCAGCAAATCAAACTCTTATCAAATTCTGCCAATGAATTCTTGAAGAAGCCTTTCTTTACTATTAACTACATAAGTATTGAGTTATATTACTGTAGCATTTTGGAGTAATGGGAAGTCAAACTTTGGAAAAATATCTTTTTAGTTTTGCTTAAAACAGATTTTTGAGTGTTATAAAACCAATAAATCAAACTCTAATCAAATGAAACCATTCAATCCTTGAAAAAGCCTTTCCATAATATTATTTACATAAGTATTGAGCTATATAACTTTAGCATTTTGGAGTAATGGGAAGTCAAACTTAGAAAAAATGCCCATTTGGTTTGCATGAACCCTAGGTCTATGCTTTACAATTTTAACAGATGTTGTTGGCTGTGATTTTATCAATGGTCAGCGGTTTGCATTACGACAGTTTGTCATTTGGTAATGCGATTGTGCCTCTAGAATGATTGATATCATGTTTTTATTGGGCGTAACAAACGTAATTAATTGAACGCATGTCAACGAGACCATAGTAACGATTCCTGAGTTGAATTTAAAGCAGTTATCTTGGTGGAGTCGGCCTGGAGATCTGTATTACATGCGACGTTTTGCTTTGGTGGCTTTATGTTGTTATTATATGAGAAGGAAATGCAATCAGGAGAGGTTAATGCGTCATACGGGGACACGTTTACAAGCCAAGGTCACCAGAGAGAGAGAGAGACAGAAAAAGAGAGAGAGAAAGTAAAGGAGAGAGAGAGAGAGAGCAGAGGGAAAGACTGTGTGAAATCAAAGGCAGTATATGATTTATGGCACCCGCGGTGATTTTCAATCTACGTTTTAACACACTGTCCAATCTCCTGCCCACACTCTCACTCTCACTCCACCATACCCCCTCCCTCCCCCTCCCTCCCCCCATCCTCAATTACCCTCCCGGCTCTCCAGCATGGAGCAGCGGTCTTAAATTGGTCCCATTTGTTTCAATTAGCCATAGACACTGACCTCAGCGTAGCATTGCCTTACAACGCAAGAAATAATGGCAACCAACAGGGATGCCAACGCCCAGTTGCCTCACTGCAACAGTAAACTTAAATCGTCAGTACTTCTGCAAATGCAGTATACATTAGGTTAGAGCGTAGCGCAGGAGTGCAGTGTTTTATTTAAAGTATAAAGTGATGCACTGCTCAGGGCCTTTGCTGGAATCGTAAAAAATAAAAATAAAATAAAAGGGAGAACCATAGTGAACCACTTGAATTTAAATTATTCCCCTTTCACACACACATCAGCCTCCCAAGGTGGGCAATTTTGCAGAACAATATCAGCTGTTTGCTCTTTCTCCTCACTAACCCTGACCTCCCGCAGTAACCTGAGCGGATGGTATGGCTGTGGCGGTGTGGGAATTGGTTATTTTTTTAGCTTGCTCGGCCTTGCTCAACTCTTAAAGCAATAAAGTCGAAGATGTGTCTTTTAAAAAAAATATCTACACCAACAGGACAAATTTCATGAGCGAGGAACTAGTATTATGGATGCTAAAGAACACTGCACTGTAGACATTGTAATTCTATGTAATTCTACTACTTACAGTGTATCACAAAAGTGATTACACCCCTCACATTTCTTTAGATGTTTAAGTATATCTTGTCATTGGACAACACTGATAAAATGACACTTTGACACAATGAAAAGTATTCCATGTGCAGCTTAAATAACAGTGTACATTTATTCTTCCCTCAAAATAACTCAATATACAGCCAATAATATCTAAACCACCGGCAAGAAAAGTGAGTACAACTTCCCAAAGTGTCAATATGTTGTGTGGCCACCATTATTTTCCAGAACCGCCTTAACTCTCCAGGGCATGGAGTTTACCAGAACTTTATAGGTTGCCACTGGAATGCTTTTTAGACTTTGCCCTCCTCTATCTTATGCTTGAGGATGCCCCAAAGATGTTCTATTGGGTTTAGGTCTGGAGACATGCTTGGCCAATCCATCCCCTTTACCCTCAGCCTCTTCAATAAAGCAGCGGTCGTCTTAGAGGTGTGTTTGGGGTCATTTTTATGCTGGAACTCCGCCCTGCAACCCAGTTTCTGGAGGGCATTCCCACCACCATGCTTGACTGTAGACATGACACACTTATCTTTGTACTCCTCACCTGATTGCTGCCACACATGCTTAAGACCTTCTGAACTAAATCAATGAATCTTGGTCTCATCAAACCATAAGACATGGTTCCAGTAATCCATGTCCTTTGTTGACATGTCTTCAACTGTTTGCAAGCTTTCTTGTGTACAGACTTCAGAAGAGGCCACCTTCTTGGGTGACAGCCATGCAGACCAATTTGATGTAGTGTGTAGTGTATGCTCTAAGCACTGACAGGCAGACCCTCCTTGTCCCCTTCAATCTCTGCAGCAATGTTCACAGCACTTCTGTGTCTATCTTTCAAAAGCTACATTTGGATGTGACGCCATCCAAGCGAGGTCAACGCGAGGTCTGTTCTGAGTGGACCCTGCTCTTTTAAAACGCTGGTTGATCTTAGCCACTGTTCTTCATCTCAGTTTTAGAGTGTTGGCAATCTTCTTGTAGCCTTAGCCATCTTCAGGTAGCGCAAGAATTCGTCTTTTAAGAACTTCAGAGAGTTCTTTGCCATGAGTTGCCATGTTGGAACTTTCAGTGACCAGTATGAGAGAGTGTAAGAGCTGTACTACAAAATTGAACACACCTGCTTCATATGCACACCTGAGACCTAGTGACACTAACAAGTCACATGACATTTTGAAGGGAAAATTACAAGCAGTGCTCAATTTTGACATTTAGGGGTGTAGTCTCTATGGGGTGTACACTGTACTCACTTATGTTGACGGTGGTTTAGACATTAATGGCTGTATATTGAGTTATTTTGAGGGAAGAATAAATTCACACTGTTATATAAGCTGCACACAGACTACTTTTCATTGTGTCAAAGTGTCATTTTCTCAGTGTTGTCCCATTAAAAAAATATATACGTATATATCTGCAAAAATGTGAGGGATGTACTCACTTTTGTGATACACTGTATATTAGAAAACATATTGTTGTAGTTTGTGAACAAGATAAAAAGATAAATGTTAAAAGACTTTACTGCAGTTGGGCTTGAATAATTTAGAATTCACAACTGTACACTGTGTTGCTTTTAATGAAAAACAAGATGTCTTTAGCCCATACTAAAAAAAACTTGCTGGTAGCCCCTATTATTGAAAGCCCTTGAAAGACAAAAACAAGGGCCTGTTTTTCCTGCTAGCCAGCATGTTAAGGATGCTGCCACATGCCACCACCATGCTGTTCTGTTCTCTTTGAGCACTCAGATGATTTTAGCAGTATTTGACTCATCTCATGTCACATCGTTCTCTCTCTACACAAAAAGCTCGTACGAGGGCAACATCAGACTTGTCTCGCTGCTGTCTGCTTCTTTTAACAAGCATAACATCTGCCACTATTTACAAGTCACACTACAAAAGGCAGCCAAACTCAGTCAGAGGGGGTGTGGGGGGGGGCTTCTGAATACAAATGACGGAGGAGTCTCGGCTGACAGCGCAGCGCTTCAGCGTTCGGCAGAGCAAAGAGCCGTGCCGTTTGCTGTCAGCATTAAAAGTAGTCAGAATGACCTGAAATCTCCAGCAAGGGAAGACGCTCGCCCATTACAGTGTCAAACACGATGCAGTTTATTCAACTTTCTCAACTTGCTGTTCAACCTTTAGTAAGTTGCAATTTGGGAGCTGGTGACGGGACTGACCTGTGATCCTGATCCTCCCCATACACTGTCTTTATGAACGCAAGCCAGATTTGCGTTGTGAAGAGCTCACACTACACATTCAAATTGTTTGCCACATATGAACAACTGACTGACATGCTGCAACATCGGGGTTTCGCGTTAAACGTCAAACGCAGCCTGTAGGCAAAGCTCTTTCTGTGTACAAGCACTTGGTTCAGCAGAATATGTTGAGAAAGTGCATAGCTTTGCTAAAATTGTGCCCTGAATTTCCATGTAAAAGAAGACATGTACATGGACTCACAGGTGCGGACTCGGAGGATGCGGAATTGGAGGTATGCTGCTACTTCAGTGTACAAGTGTGTAGGAACATCCAAAGCACTGTCATCACTTTTTTGTCTTAACCTAGACTGGACAGGGGATTGAAATGCTGACTGGACAGGGGACTGGAACATTGATGAGACACCAATGGGGACTGGATGGGAGACTAAACAGAGGACTGGACAGTGGACGTGAATGGACATTAGACATTAGACTAGACACTGGACACGAAAGCCAGAGAATGGACTGGGAGATGGGAGAGTAGACTGGACAGGGGAACAGGGACAAAAACACTGACAGGGATGGACACAAACAGGGACCAAAACAGGAACGGACATAGGTACAAACATGGTTAAGGACCCAGGACTGGCATGAGTCTGAGATAATGTCTGTAAGGCCAGCCTGGGCACAGTTCCTGGGGTGAGTTCAGGAGGTCTTGAGGCAGGCCTAGGAGCGTGTGACCTATGGTCGAGGGCCACTGGTGCGGCGACAGGGCATCGCTGATGCTGCAGATGGCAGGGCGACAGGCATTACTGACACTGGAGCTAGCATATCAACGGCCATCGATGGCACTGGAGCTGGTACAGGAGCAAAAAGGTGGGTACCTCTGGCACAGGACCAGAGGCGATCAGTACTGCTGGTACAGGAACCAGGTTAGCTGGTGCGGCAGGGACTTGGACAGGAGCCGTGCTAGCGGGTTCTGCTGCCACTGTTGAGGAGCTGGTGAGGACCAAGGCTAACTGCACCAACCTGTATCGGAAAACCACAGGAAACAGGGCAAGGATGTGACATAGTCCTGACATAACTCCTGAGGATCATCAATGTGTTTTGTGGTCAGTGTAATTAATCGTAGTTAATTTATGGGGAGGGCAAAGGGCTAGTTTGGTTTGGGTAGGTTTTTTTTGTCCCCTTAATAAATGAAATCATAATTTAAAAAGTGCTTTTTTTATATTTACTCAGGTTATATACTGTATGTCTGATACTAACGTTTGTTTGATAATCTGAAAAAAATTAAGGATGACAAAAATGCAAAAACAAAAGAAATCTGTAAGGAGGCAAAAACTTTTTCTCACCACTGTAGATGGTCTACAAACACTAAAGCCTACATTAGATTCCTCTTCTGAAAGCCAAGAACAGAAAGCTGAGGCTGCAGTGTGCACAGATTCACCGACACTAGACTCTGAAAGATAAAAGAAACATAGCTTATTGATGAATCTAATGAATCTCTATTTACTCTGAAATAAATACAGTCTGAATTTGGTGCCAACAGAAGAAACCCATAGAACCATCCTTAGAATCTGGTGTAATAGTTTATATAGTAACTATGATACCACTTTGGTCCCACAAATAGAACATAATCTCATTATATATAAAGATATCATCCATATGAGACACATGCGTGACCACATGTCCTAACAAGACATCAAAACAAACGCATGTGTGTGTGTGCTTGTTTGTGTGTTTAGACAGGCATAACCAGAAATACATGAATACAGATGGTCCTCTATAGCGTCCAATCTCTTGGCTCCAGCGTCCAACACAGCCGCAGCATCCAGGAATAACTGAGCGAAACGCATTTAGATTGAATATTACCTTTAACAGGCGGAGATGCTGGAGGACAGATTAGGAGGAGCGAGAGCACGGAGAGAAGATAAAGAAAAGAAAAAAAACAGGACAGAGGAATGTATGTGGTGAGGTAATGTAGCACAGTGAAATGTGTGTGTGTGTGTGTGTGTGTTTCTGTGTGTGTGTACTGACTGTGCAAATCCCGCCTCTCTTCCTGTAAAGAATAGAATAAAAGGGAAATAGAGAGCAGAGACGTGACGGGGTGGTAAATCAGTGATCAGCTGAAAAGAATCGAGATGAGCTGCAGAAGAAGAAGAAGAAGATGCTCAGAGAAAAGCACACAGCTGAGACTTCACTGTCTGATCTGTAGTCAGTTCTATGTATATATGATAATAATAATAATGAAAGTGATGAGACAGATGATCTCTGTGTGGGTTTATGTTAGCTTAACCTTTTCTAGAGCTCTCCTGGAAGAAGGCTGTATTTATTTGGGTTTATTCTAATGTTATCAAGAGTTTATTACAGGTATAGACACAAATTTGGGCAACCCCTGACAATTTGAGGATTTTTCTTCATAACTCATTGGCTGTTTGGATCAGCGACTTCAGTTAAATACATCATACATCAGACGAACACAGTAAAGTTTGAGAAGTAAAATAAAGTTTATAGGATTTACAGAAACTGTGCAATAATTCTTAAAACAAAATTAGGCAGGTGCACCACAGGTCGGGCGCCCCCTGCTGTTCGGTTGCAGAAAGCTGTGTAACCCCACCCATCCCCATAGGTTTCAATGGCAAAACAGACAACTTTCAATCATGTTTTTTTTTCCCAATATACTGTAATTCTACCTCCATTATTTAAATGCAACTGCTAGTGTAACCTCTGCTTATGCTGTCATATTTTTATATCCCCACAGAATTTGATTTTTAAAACGTTATTCAGCTCTATTCAAAAAAGTGTGGTTACTGTAAAAGGGCTGGGTTAAACCAATCATTGGTGGGACCAATGACTGTATGGGTGGGACCATAGACTGTGTGAGCTCTGTGGAGGCAGCCCTCAGGGGCGGGGTTATTTAAATGAGTAGGCGGTCTCTCCACAGTCTTTCTCCCTCCTCTGGTCTCTACTGCTCAGACTCGGGTTTCAGGATCGCCAACATGGCGAAAGATTTTGGCTTCATTTTCATTGAATGAATAGGATCGGCGACACGGCATCCATCTTTTTTACAGTCTCTGGGGCATCCCAACATAAAAATGACATCAATATTAAGTAGATCCTCCTTTTGCAGAAATAACAGCCTCTAAACTCTTTCCATAGCTTCCAATAAGAGTCTGGCTTCTGGTTGAAGGTATTTTGCACCATTCTTCGTTACACTGAAAGAAATGATGAGTAAAATTTACTTTTAAAAAGTTTTCTGCATTTGCTGTTTTTTTAACGTGAATTAAATTTCAGATAAATTTAAGTACTTTTAACTCGCTTTCAAGACATAAATGTTACATAGAGTAAATAAGTGAACTTCATTTATTTTCTGAATCAATCCTTTCTTTTAGTAAACTTTACTTATTTTCTGCATACAATATTACCTAATTACAATTACTTAATTTATACAATGCTAATCAAATACTTTATGATGCACAATATATTATAATTCCTAAAATTTAAATATTTTAGATAAAAGACACTTTTAAATATTTACATAATGTCAAAGATTTATTTTGTAAATAGACCAAATCTCACTGTCTCAACACATGGGTGGCATGTACAGAGAAGAAAATATTACGTGCCATCCATGTGTTGAGACAGCATAATATGTGTATTTTAACTAAAAATATTTAAATATTTAAATGAATATGTTTTGTATCATAAAGTATTTGAGTAATATTGTATAAATGAAGTAATTTTAATTAGGTAATTTTGTATGCAGAAATTAAGTAAAGGTTACTAAACGAAAGGATTGATTCAGCAAAAATAAACTGATCATACAGCCCCACAGCATGATGAACCACCACCAAATTTTACTGTGGGAAGCAGTAAAGTGTTTGTCTTGCAATGCTGTGTTCTTTTTCCACCATGCATATCTCCCTCCAAATAGCACCTTTGAAATTTTTTAGTTTCATCAGTCTACAGCACCTTATTCCAAAATGAAGCTGGCTTGTCCAAATAGGCTTTAGCATACCTGAAGCAACTCTGTTTGTGGCGTTTTTAAAAAGGAAAAAAAAAAATCATGAAAATGTCCAGGGGTGCCCAAACTTTTAAATCCGCTCTACAGGAATTGAGTACAGTGTGTGAAATTCACAAAGGCAAATGAGTTCGAATTGAGTTTTTTTTTTTGTTTGTTTGTTTAAATGCTTAAATGCCTCAATTTTAACATCTGAAGTGTGCACACAGTTTTGATGATGAAAATGATTGGTGAGATACAGTTCTCATGGTTGACTAGGATCTCCATCCAGAGCTGTATAGATGTATTTGAATGTGTGTGTGTGTGTGTGAGTGCTGCTCGGTTTGCTCAGTGCTATATTAGGCCCCTGACAGTGAGATATTAGCTTGTTATTTAATATTAATATCAGCGCTGTCATACTCCCACTGGGCTGCATTATGATATTACTAATGAAAGAATAACAAGGCTGAGCTCAACCCACACTGAATCAAATCAGACGCGCGAAGCTGAAGATGATTAAAACAGCCTAAAGAAAACAGCAGCAAATGAAACTCTGACGAGGGAAATCTAAAGCTGTATTAACTGAACTGCCGGCAGACACCGATTAGATATTTACAACAGCGTGACAACAGGTTACACGTCCCCTTAAAGCTGCACGCAATATCGATTAAAATTAAACATTTTTAATATTTAATTATCTGTTGCATCTGAATGCATAGCACTGCTACCATGACTGATGGAGCTCATAAAAGTGCTGTGATTGCTTCAGACAACTTTTGCTTACATAAGGTTACTGTACACTGTGTATATTCAGCATTTTTGCTGTATATTTTAGATATACACTCTCACTGATCGTTGACTTTACGTTTATTTGAGTATATTCTAATGTTATATAGAGTTTATTACAGGTAGACACTCTATCACTGATCACTGACTTTATTAACGTTTATTTGGGTTTGATATTCTGATGTTATATAGAGTTTATTACAGATAGACACTCTCACTGATTACTGACTTTATGTTTATTTGGGTTTAGTATTCTAATGTTATATAGAGTTTATTACAGGTAGACACTCTCTCACTGATCAATGACATTATTAATGTTTATTTGGGTTTAGTATTCTAATGTTATATAGAGTTTATTACAGGTAGACACTCTCTCACTGATCACTGACATTATTAATGTTTATTTGGGTTTAGTATTCTAATGTTATATAGAGTTTATTACAGGTAGACACTCTCTCACTGATCAATGACATTATTAATGTTTATTTGGGTTTAGTATTCTAATGTTATATAGAGTTTATTACAGGTATACACTCACATATCTGTGAAATTTTGCTTTAGATAACGTTGGTTCAATAGTTCAACATGTGGTCTGTGTAGTCTTGGGAGACTTCGTTAAACTCATCTTCAGAAGTAACACATCCCTTTTTTCAGTCACAGGCAAAACAGGAAAGTGTAAAGATGCAAGACATGAAAAATGCAGATGAAAAGAGCTGACTTTGGCACTTTGTGGTGTAAAAAGTGGCTTTGTTCTGCTTCACCAGAGGAGCTGAAGAGATTTGGGGTGTTTGATGATCAAAGTGAGCCTGAGTGAAGGTGGGCTCAGTTGGGGTCTGAGTGTTCGCATATTCCACACACACTAAACACTAATACTAATATACTAATATATATATATACATATACTAATACCTGAGTAATGAATATGAATATTTTGACAACAGGTTGGTCAAGCTGGTTATACTTGTGGACCAGTGTGGTCAGATTTGCTGGTCAGACATGCTGCTCAACCAATCAGGTTGGTCATAGTGGTTGACTAGCTTGGTCAAATTGGTAATACAGGTAGGCCAGGTGATACATAATGCTTGAACAAAACGGATTGATTTTTTTTTTTGAAGTTTGATAGGACTGTATCAGCTGAAGTAGGTCTTCAGTTTTTAGGAAATTCACAGCAATTTTGGGGGAAAATGAAATATGTTTAAAAGGCACCTGCATTAGAGAGGCCAGATCGCTCAGAGATGAGTAAAATCTCCCTGATGCATTAAAAAGCCCTTCACCGGCACTCTTTATCACAGTAATGTGCTTTTTATGTCATTTTTGTACTGAGGTGAGAAAGTTCCCCAACAGAAAAGTTCTGCTCAAAAACTGCTTATGCACCATTTCCTGCACTTCACAGTTTCAGCATGAATATATAAGTGCTGTGATTGGAGGCTTTTTCATCTAGTGGAATCAGTTCAGGATGTAATTTTAATTTTCTCCATATTTGTGATAGTGTAATTCTTGTGCCTTATATTACTGAATAACCAGCAGTCTGTTTCTTCTGTATTTTACTAGTAATAAACTCTTTATAACATTAGAATTCTAAACACTAATAAACATAAACTCACAGCCTACAGGATGCTGCCCGCAGGACGCTGCCCACAAGACATGGCCCACAGGACACAGACAACAGGACACTGCCCACAGGACATGGCCTACAGGATGCTGCCCATGGGACATGGCCTACAGGATGCTGCCTGCAGGACATGACCAACAGGATTCTGTCCACAGGACACGACCCATAAGATCCTGCCCACAGGACATGGCCTACAGAATGCCGACCATAGAACATGGTCTACAGGAAACTGCCCACAGGATGCTTCCCAAAGGACACAGCCCAAAAGACACAGCCTGTATGACACTGCCCACAGGACATGGGCCACAGGACCCTGCCTACAGGATGCTGCTCATAGCACACGACCTACAGGACAAGGTTCACAGGACACAGCTCACAGGAAGCTGCCCAAAGGATATCGCCCACAAGACACAGCCTATAGGACACTGCCCATGGGACATGACCTACAGGATGCTGCCTACAGAACATGGCTTACAGGATGCTGCTCACAGGACACGGCTCACAGAATGCTGCCCACAGAACCCTGCCCAAAGGACACAGCCCACAAGACACGGCCCACAATACACAGCCAATAGGATGCTGCTCACACAGGATACTGCCCAAAGGACACACCCACAAGACACAGCCTATAGGACACTGCCCACAGGACATGGCCTACATGATGCTGCCCACATACACAGCCCACAGGTCTCTGTCTACAGAAAGCTGCCCACAGGATGCTACCTGCAGGACATGGCCAACAGGATGCTGCCCACAGGACATGGCCCATATGATGCTGCCCACATGACAAAGCCCACAGTACACTGCCTACAAGAAGCTGCCCACAGGATGCTGCCCACATGACACAACCTACAGGACACAGCCCACAGAACACTACCCACAGACACAGCCTACAGGACACTGGCCACAGGACATTATTGTCAGGATTGGCATCTATTTTCAATGTATGACGGCTAATTTCTTTAAGTGGTTCAGTATGCTACTCGGATTTGTCAGTATATCTTCATTGAAAGGCAATTAATTCCAATATGAGCTCTTAATAAATCTCCCAAATATGGTGCTGAAGTCTCGTTGCAGATTTTCTGTCCAATCTGCAATTAATCTGCTGTAATTCATATTACTACAGTGATTATGCCTCTTTATCATTCCTCCCTGTTACTTCTCTCCTTTCATAAATCCATGCACTTTTGGACGGGCACCAAACAGGCCCCGTCTGGAGGCCCCACCCAGCGCAGCGTGGGAATAAATTTAGCTGAAATAGTGCAGCATAAGCAGGAAAATGTTCTCACAGAGTCGATGTGCCGGGTCACTACAGCCAGGGCCATTTATTTCTCCTTTATTCAAAACACGTATAAACAAATTTGCAGATGAATAAATATTGCTGCGCTGTTTATTTTTCCGGTTTATCCCCTGGATATAATACATAATACACACCTGAGTCTATTTGCATGCTGAAGACAGCTGCCGAGGATTACCTGTTCTAGCTGTTCTACCTGTTCTAGCTGAGAAGTCTGCAGACTTTTATTAGAACTCTACTGGCACCATCATCAGTGGCACAATGCTCGCCTTAATTTAGCTGCCATATCTTCTTTGGGCCCTTTGGAGGGCTCTTGCTAATTAGATTACTTTTTTTTTTCTCCCCATGAATAATAATAAATATGCATGAGGAGCTGTGGATTACTCTTAGTAAGTAGGCCGCTTTCAGACTCCGACACTGTGACCCAGATATAGAATGAAGTGACAAATGAATCAACTCTTCAACCAATTATGCCACTGAAGGTAATGTGGGCCAATGAATGCTTCAAAACACTCTCAAGAGGCCTGTTTGAGTGACGGGATCCAAACCGTAAAACTGGTTGGATGGACAGAGCGCTTTTTCTGGCAACCCATTATATGAAGGCTGTGTTGTTTCTGGCAGGAAACCGCAACATATGCACAAGACGCAAATAAAAATAGAGCTAAAGCGCTTTCTAATCTGCCCGCCTGCCAACTGCTGTCTTTTCTTCACAGCCCATGTTGGTGTGTAGTGTTCTGAGGTAAAGCAATAGAAAATAAGGATTCAATGCTGCCAATTCTATGCATTTTTAATTAATAAAAGAAAAAAAATAAACTGGCTGTTTAAGCTTTTACTTGTAGTTCATTATTTTCCCCATTCAGTTCTGTATGTAGTCACTTTTATCAAACCCCATATCCCTTACATATTACAGCCAAACCCCTTAAATATCACATTTCCATCAAAATCACAACCAAGCTCCACAAACCATAACCACACCCCTAACAAATTACTCCCCTATCACAACCATGCCTCACAAACCATAGCTACACTCCTCAAATATAACATTCTCCATTACAAATCACAACCACTCCCCACAAACCAGAGCTACACCCCTCAAATATCACAGGTATTTCACAAATCACAACCACACCCAACAAACAATAACTATACCCCTCAAATATCACAGTCCCATCACAAATCACAGCCACAATCCATAGCTACACCCCTCAAATATCACATTCTCTATTACAAATCACAACCACTCCCTAAAAACCATAGCTACACCCCTCAAATATCACAGGTATATCACAAATCATAACCACACCCCAGAAAACATAGCCACACCCCTCAAATATCACAGTCCCATCACAAATCACAAAAATGCCCCACAAACCATAGCCACACCCCTCACAAATTAAAACTACACACCTCACAACTTAAAGATCCACCCATGAAAACCCATAGAAACACCATAAAAACATGTTTGGCCACACCCCTAAAATAGCACAGCCACACTCCTCAAAATCACAACCACACCCCTTAAAATCACAGCCAGACCCTTTAAAATCACAACACCCCTCAAAATCACAACCACCCCCTATAAATTACCACACCCCTCAAAATCACTGCCACCCCCTAAAAATCACAACCACACCCCTCAAAATCACAACCACCCCCTATAAATTACCACACCCCTCAAAATCACTGCCACCGCCTAAAAATCACAACCACACCCCTCAAAATCACAACCACCCCCTAAAAATCACAACCACACCCCTCAAAATCACAACCACACACCTCAAAATCACAACCACACCCCTCAAAATCACAACCACACACCTCAAAATCACAACCACACACCTCAAAATCACAACCACCCCCCTAAAAATCACAACCACACCCCTCAAATTCACAACCAGCCCCCTAAAAATCACAACCACACCCTTCAAAATCGCAACCACACACCTCAAAATCACAACCACACCCCTCAAATTCACAAACACACCCTAAAATCACAGCCAAATTACAAGCCACACCTTTCAAAATTACAACCACAGACACACCTTTCTCAAAGTTTGACCACACCACTAAAAACACACAGTCACACTATATAGTCTAGTTAGACTACAGAGAAATGTATTTTTTATATTTTAATAGATCCAGTGACAGAATATTCTCAACAACCGTGAACTAGCAGAGTGGAGAATCCCTCTGGTTCAGATGAAGAATGAAATGTCAGACTGTTTGCTGACATTTCTGCTAAAAGAATTCTGAATGCGGGCAGGTGAAATCCTGCAGTGCTCAGTCATGTACAACAAATCCTGAACTTTGATGGAAATGTGTATAGAGAAATACCTGCATGTGTTCACTATGGAGGATATATATGGGAATGCTAATGCTAATACAGTATATTGATGATCTCACTGCTTACTGTCAGTGCATCCTTGTTGTTGTGAGGCAGAGAAATACAGATTTTAAAGAGTTTGTGTAAGTAACTAGAGAATACTGTAATAACTGATAGTTTGACCTATATTTACACAGATTTAAAATCTGCCATAAAAATGAAAGCTTAAAAAAAAACATCAGACAAAGACCTGCTGCCTTAAGGTTGTTTAGTGTTGGAGATACATCTTGTGAATTTATCTCCACTGATTCAAATCAAATCAAATCAAATTTATTTGAATAGCGCTTTTTATAACTGGTGTTGGCACAAAGCAGCTTTATAGAAACATGGTCACAGGACAAAGAATCAGACAAAACATTAAACATAGAAAATACAGAATACAGAACCGGCGTGGTGGTCTGAAAGTGAGAGGTATGTTTAGGTAAATTTCTGGCATATTGCAATCTTGGCAACACATGCGCTTGGTGCATGTACACCCCTGCGCATTACAGTCCATATTTACACATGGACTTACAGCAGTGCACAAACACAACTTTTATATCAACAGTAAAAAGAATACACAATAAAATATAACATTGCTGTTCCCATAAATGACCTGCTTGCACACCTTCACAGCGTTAATGCGCAGAAGTGGTGCACCAATAAAATATCAATCCGCCAAAGTCACAGCACACCTGACTTTTAAAGAGAATGGCAAGTGACACACTGATTGGGTTATTTCACATTACACCAAAAACACGAGCCTAGTAAGGTGTACTTTTCCTGTCGTTATGACAGCAAAGACACACTGACACACCTTTAATCAAACTCCATGATTGATGGCTTGCCTATAGATTAACTATAAAATTAAGCCCTTTTTTTCTAAATAATTCCCTTAGTTTTACTGAAATATCCCAAAATTTGAACTGCAAGAATTATGTACTAATTCAAGCCAAAGCTTTGATTACATTAAAACACCTTATTTTCTGCAAAATTAGTTATAAAATTAGTATTTTTTATTCAGATCACTATTATATATCACCAGTGAAAGGAAGCAGTTTATAATTTTACAAGGTGAATATCAATACCTAATAGCAAAATACAGAACTGCAAAAACACTTCATCCATATAAATATGAAATTTTGTGGATCTGAAAAAAAAATAGAATACAAAAAAAATAGTCTGAAAAGCGCCTGTATTTTTTTCTTGTTTTTACCATATTTTCACCATTACATGTTCAATTGAATTAATTTAAAATTATTTTAAAATTATTTTTTTTTTCAATTAATTTTGTTAAGGCTTCTAAATAATATTAATTCATAAAACTGCCTCTTAATCCTTTAATATTAGAGTGAAAAACCTTCAAATTTGGTATGTAATTTCAGGTGGAAATAAAAAAAAGTTAACTACTATTTTAATATGATCTCTGTACATTTACAACACAACCTGGGACTTGCCATTGAATTGAATTGTGCAGCCTGGAAAATAATCTAATCTAATCCACTGTTTTAAAATGTCAATAAAATTAATTTAGTAATGTATTATATCATTAAAATGTAAATGTAATGCAGAATGAGCATAAAAAGAAACAGAAATATGTTAGCTGACGTTTTCTATACTTCTCCTGCCTGCAGTAGCAGAGGCGTTTCTGAAATGTGGATTCAGCTAAAGCTCAGCGTTTGACCTTGGATAGAGCAGATCCGGGGGTATATTCCCTCACTGTGGATTTCTCCATATTGACTGAGGCTTATAGTCCCGGCGGAGCGTATCTCTCCCCCTCTGTATTGCAGTGTATAAATCCCCATCAGCAGCAGACAGGTTTATTACATGCTGAAGCTCTGACTGCTTCACACTGCTCTGCTGGTTAGCACTGTGTAACGATGCTCAAAGCTCCACAGCAGGGCTTAGAGGATGAAGAAGAAACTGGGATTGGTCTGGTAGATTTAGTGATAGGTATGTTTTTGCTGTTTTCATGCAGCAATTTTGAAATCAGGAACTGCAGAGGCTCTTGGTAGGTGAAAAAAATATTGGTGGTGTTTTTTTTCTGATAAGAAATAATTAATTTGATCTTCTGAAAAGAAATTGGCAGGGAATACTTTGAATCACTACAGTAACACAGTCTTAACTCTGTTTGTGTCATCTCTACCAGTTATTGAAGACAGCATTGATTTAACTCAACCAGATATTACCATTTCTACCAGTGTTTGAGGACCGAGTTAACTCAACTCAACCCAATTGTGTCATCTCTACCAGTGGTTGATGACCGTGTTAACTCAACTCAACCCAATTGTGTCATCTCTACCAGTTGTTGATGACCGAGTTAACTCAACTCAACCCAATTGTGTCATCTCTACCAGTTGTTGATGACTGAGTTAACTCAACTCAACCCAATTGTGTCATCCCTACCAGTGGTTGATGACCGAGTTAACTCAACTCAACCCAATTGTGTCATCTCTACCAGTGTTTGATGACCGAGTTAACTCAACTCAACCCAATTGTGTCATCTCTACCAGTGGTTGATGACCGAGTTAACTCAACTCAACCCAATTGTGTCATCTCTACCAGTTATTAATGACTGAGTTAACTCAATTCAACCCAATTGTGTCATCTCTACCAGTTGTTGATGACCGAGTTAACTCAACCCAATTGTATCATCTCTACCAGTGTTTGATGACCGAGTTAACTCAACTCAACCCAATTGTGTCATCTCTACCAGTGGTTGATGACCGTGTTAACTCAACTCAACCCAATTGTGTCATCTCTACCAGTTGTTGATGACCGAGTTAACTCAACTCAACCCAATTGTGTCATCTCTACCAGTTATTAATGACTGAGTTAACTCAATTCAACCCAATTGTGTCATCTCTACCAGTTGTTGATGACCGAGTTAACTCAACCCAATTGTATCATCTCTACCAGTGTTTGATGACCGAGTTAACTCAACTCAACCCAATTGTGTCATCTCTACCAGTGGTTGATGACCGAGTTAACTCAACTCAACCCAATTGTGTCATCTCTACCAGTGGTTGATGACCGTGTTAACTCAACTCAACCCAATTGTGTCATCTCTACCAGTTGTTGATGACCGAGTTAACTCAACTCAACCCAATTGTGTCATCTCTACCAGTTGTTGATGACCGAGTTAACTCAACTCAACCCAATTGTGTCATCCCTACCAGTGGTTGATGACCGAGTTAACTCAACTCAACCCAATTGTGTCATCTCTACCAGTGTTTGATGACCGAGTTAACTCAACTCAACCCAATTGTGTCATCTCTACCAGTGGTTGATGACCGAGTTAACTCAACTCAACCCAATTGTGTCATCTCTACCAGTTATTAATGACTGAGTTAACTCAATTCAACCCAATTGTGTCATCTCTACCAGTTGTTGATGACCGAGTTAACTCAACCCAATTGTATCATCTCTACCAGTGTTTGATGACCGAGTTAACTCAACTCAACCCAATTGTGTCATCTCTACCAGTTATTGACAACAGTGTTACCAGGTTTTTCGAACTATAAGGTGCACCGGATTATAAGGAGCATTATCAATAAATGTATATTTTCACAAATAGTCCTGTTTCTGTCTTTTGTAAGTAGCACACTTCTAGTATACTTCGGTTGGTATGAAAATACATTTTAATATACTGCACTACAATTTTTAGCGTGTTACAAACATACTTTAAATATTTTATGTGACATTTAAATGTTGTTTAGGACTGTGTCCTATAATTTACTTATATTTATATTTTCCTAATTATAACTACAGAGCATTGAAATACATTTAAAACTGTTATATTAATGTAATAACTAAATATATTTTAAAAAGTATTTTACCAATATAGTAATTTACTTTCTAAAAAGTTACATGATACTCTGTACTTTAAGTAACTTACTGTAACAGTCATTTTTTACACACTTTGCTAAAAATGTACAAAAGTATTTTTTAGTATTCGTAAATAAATATTTTAGAAGTTCCTTTTAAGGAAGTATGATCAAAGTTTACTTTCAAACATTTGATGAAAGCATAATATTAATGTACTTTTGATATATTTTAGTACATAAATCTAAATTAAGTACATAAATCTAAATAACTGTTATTTACAGGATATTTAGACATTTCTTAATATGTTTTAAGTACAATTAAGTATATATATTTTTCACCAGGGTAGACAATACACATGACCATTTGGTTGATCTTCTCTCTTTTTCACTACCCTGCCAGATTGGGGTATGTATGTCAACTTTTTGTACTGTGTCTTCTAATGTTGTGTTTATGAAAGTAATATAATAAACACAACATTAGAAGACATCGTAAAAAAAAAAAAAAAAAAAAAAATATATATATATATATATATATATATATTTTTTTTTTTTTACGATAAATTATCAATATTTGTCAAAAACAATTGTCAATTGTTAATATTGTGGGAAACTTTGTAATGTGAAAATCCTATTAATAATAATAAAACAAAATATTAATAGGGTTGGGCGGCTGATTGTTGTCTAGGTTCATTTCAGTCAGTGGCGCACTCGTGTTTCTTACTGCCAAGATAGAAACACACCAGATATTTACCTGAACATTTCACTTCCAAACCCCCACACCCATCAGTGTAGATTTATTCCTAAACTCCTACACTATTTTAAAGGCACGGGCGCAAGGCTTGAAAATAGACTGTTGACTGGGTGTAAGATAGCAATGAGCATGGCAACCCTGATATCTTCATTGGTCCAGAGCTCCTGCATTGAGCTATTTCACAGTATTTACCATCTTAGCATCTAAAACTATAAAATATAGTTAATATGTTCGTTAGACAAAGCAATTTGGAATGTATGGATACCCCCTTTACATTCCACCAGTGCAGTCTCTTTATAAACCATTTTAGAGTTTATTTACTGCGCCTCAGAGGACCCAGTGTCTACAGGCACAAACCTTCATTATCTTTATTGGGCAGAAATACAGTGCAAGTAGAAGCATTTTTAATACTTAGCTGAATCTCAGAAGAATCGTGAGCTGCAAACAATGGACTGCGTGGAGAAAAGACAGCTAAAATAAAAACCTGAATGCTCTGAATGCTTTTGTTTTCACAGTGTGCATCACATCATGAGGTCTGCCTACCAGCTCACCTCTCTGCTCCCCACCTGCTGTTTCTGACACTGCGCTTCTCTAACAGCCCAGAAGGTCCACTCTGATTAACCAACACCTCTTGACAGATTCTTCTTCCAGAAAAAAATTGCACTCAGTTTGTAAGATGATGGTCACGGAATAGACATTTAATTAAAATCACTTCCTTGTTTCTACACTCACTGTCCATTTAATCAGCCCCAAGAGTTTTGATTCAGTTTTAAAATGTGATTTTTTTTTACATATTATACAGATGTATTAAACACAGTGATCTTTTTTAAGCGTTTATTTATTTTATTGATGATGATTATGGCTTACAGCCAATGAAAACTTGGAAAATTAGAATATTGTATTAATAGACCAATTGGTACTTTTGGCAGTGATGGCAGTGTGCCAATTCCTGCTGGAAAATGAAATCCGCATTTGCGGAAAGCACTGCACTGACTTTGGACTTGTTATATCAAGTCTAAAGTCTTACAGCACTTCATGCTTCCCTCTGCTGACAACTTTTATGGAGATGCGAATTTCATTTTCCAGCAGGACTTGGCACACTGCCCACACTGCCAAAACTACCAATAGGTCTTATTTTAATATTCTAATTTTCTGAGACACGGATTTTTAGGTTTTCATTGGTTGTAAGCCATAATCAACAACAATAAAATAAATAAACTCTTAAAATAGATCACTCTGTGTGTAATACATCTATATAATATATGAATTTCACATTCTAAACTGAATTACTGAAAGAAAGTAACCAGTATTCAAATTTTTTGAGATGCACCTGTAAATGGCAAAATACGAACAAGCTAGTTCACACTTAACTGTGATAGAAAAACATTATTTTAATGTACTTACATCTCCATTATTATCCCTCCCTAGTACAGGCCAATGTACTTAATTCGTTTTAGGCACATTATATTTGTAAATACTCTTGACTTGGATTAAAAATCAGATCACATTTCGTTACAGATTTATGCAGCAAACTACGAAATTCCAAAGCATTCCTCAAGGCCCATCCAAAACCTCTTCTTTTAGAGCACATGCTCACTCTCTTCAGTTCCTTGATGTCTTTTGAAGTGTGTGGCAGCCTGGGAATAAATCTGCTGTGGAATCTTGATGCGTCTGCAGAGACAGGATGATACCAGTTCTGAAAACGCCTGCCCCTCTTTCATACTGGTGTTTTACGATGTGCCAAGCCAGCTGCCCCACTTCGAAGGCCAGAGCATTAGATAGCCTACCACATTCATTCAGGAATGGAGGTAGCACTGCATTTGGAAAAAAGTATTAGCACTCATAATTAGTGTTTGAATAGACAAATATTATTCCTGTTAAGGAAAAACTGAAGGGAAACCAACCTTTTGTGCTATATATGAATTGTTAGTATATTAACTGACAAAAAACAAATAAATATTGGACCTACATTGCTGACGTTGACATTGCATTACGTTGACTGCTAAACATGCTTTTATGATTTACCCAAAGACATATTACTTACTTGACAGAGAGAGAGAGTTAAGAAAACCTGAGAGAAGCATTGAATCTATGTTGTGCTTGGGATCTGATGAGAGTTGGGTTTGAATATGGAGGACTTGTGGTGAATTCTTTAATTCTGCCATTGGTAGGAAGTTGACTTTTTACCCCAGCTTCTAGTCTGATGATCCTGGGAGCTATTACCTATGACAGCCAGTCACCTCTATAACTGATATGAGGGGCAAAGGTTTCCTTAGCTTGCCTGGTTGCCAGCTTTATTGGCAATCAAGTATTTAATGGGGCCAGCTGGGATGTCAGCTTCAGTAACCTTTGAGTGAGCAGGATCTACAGACCCTACTGCAATATTGATGGGCAAACAGGATGCAGGACGCCATACAGAACCTCTATGCCTCCATGTCAAACAATTTGTATCTCATTTTGTATCCAGGTTAGAGGCATCCCAACATGGCACTAGAGCCAGTTTTCCCAATAAATTCCCATATATATTATTTTATATTTATTATATATTATATTTACATTATTTATACAAAGTTTCATTTGTATGTGTAAAGATGTGTATTCACCATGTATATGCATTTATAAGAGTTTACCAGCCGTCAGTGTTAGCTTGTACTAAACGGTAAAAATCACGGTTAACTCCGATAGAAACACCAAACTCGTTATTGAAAGTACTCACATCTCCATCATCTGCTGACAACCAGCAGGCCAAAATGGAGGATCTTCAGATGGTCTAGTGGGTGGGGCAGGTGGGGGTTGACAGGTGAGGGGTGGTGCCAGGGTGGTTCCATGCAGGTTTCCTTATTGTGACATCACAATAGTGGAGCCATCCAAACGGCTCATGGAAGCCAATGGTTTCTAACACCAAAGTTTCATTCCATTCCAACGTTTTTTGCTGTGGTATTTTCTTTGTCAACAAGTTTCATTTCCTTGCCATTTTCCTGATAATGTATAGTGTATATGTATAACACAATAACCAGTCCTTCAAAGACTATGAGCGAACAGTAATTGTTTGGTTAAAACCATTTTTTACCCTTTTTAAAAGGCCACATTTTTGCCATTTTATTAAAAGCTCTGATTATTCATCATAATAACCCATAGAATACTAATCTACTCGATTATGTCAGCCCTGAAAAGGACAAAGCATTGAATCACCGACTTACCCAACAGTCTGAAGGGAAAAGGCATGCCGAAAGCCGTCAACAGTCAGAACAATAAGAGTTTTATTAGAATATTATTCCAGTTACATCTCTTTTACATTATGCACTTTGAACCTGAAGTTGTATGTACAGGATCTTACAGTGTACTAGAGCTCACAGTTCCTGTGGTAAAGGCAAAGTCACCCGACAGATTTGTAATCCATCTTACGAAAGTCACATTCAAAACAGCCTGTTGTTAATCAGAAGGTCAGTTGACGATTAGAAACAACAATCAAAGAAAGAAAGAAAGAAAGTGAAGGCTGTTGCCAAAAGTGCTGTGTCTCACTCCTAGCTGGAATTTTTAGAATTTTAGAATTCCCCCAGTCCTACTGATATGCTATAGAGCGAAAACAGACAAGCAGATGCTCTAAAACCACATATGAACAAGTGCAGCGATTTGAACAATAAGTGGAAGTGTCATTTTGGACATAGAGTCACGACTGTAGTGGGTTATTGTTTGCTCTTCTGTTTCAAATTGACAAAAGTGACAGTAAGTGTAATCGTTGAATTCCAGTAAGTATTGAGCAGACTTGATCATTGATTTTAGAGCTCTGCATTGAAGTAAGAAATGCATCGAATTTGCTTGATTCAAATGAGTCTATTACATCGATTCTATTTCATTTTACTTGACTTTTCCAGGTTGGTCCTTATTTCATAGCTGGTGTTGTGTGGTTTGACAAGACAGAATCTTTTTTGAACTAACCACCTGATTGACAGGTTAAGGGACCTCACTTTTTAACATTCAATAGTAAAGAACTTGATTGCAACTGGGCAGGAAACTTGGGGCTACTGGCCTAAGACTTTGCGTACACATGGATAGAAAAGTAAGGGGCTGTGTATTGTAAATTCAAGTGCCACTGAGCAGGGAACTTGGCAACACGGTTCAGGGAATTCAAGTGTCACTGGTAAAGGAACTTGGAGACAAGGTACACTAAATTGAATTGCCATTGGGCAGGAAACTTGGGGACACTGTTCAGGGAATTTAAGTGCCACTGGGCAGGGAACATGGGGACACTGTTTAGGGAACTTAAGTGCCACTGAGCAGGGAACTTGGGGTCTGAACACAGAAAAGGGAACTTGGATGTCAATAGGAAACTAGCTGGTTAATCAGCATGACCAGCAACTTAGAAGAAAACATGAGGGCTACTTGGCAGGGAACTTGGATTCCCCTTGAAATAGAACTTGGGGGCCACTGGCAAGGGAATGGGTTTCCAATGTGCAAAGTACTGTGCACTGGGCAGGGAACTTTGGGGCCCCCTGGCATGGGTCTTTGGGTTCAACTGGTGATTGTACTTGGGGTCCACTGATCAGGGAACTTATAGGCCACTGGACAAAGTACTTTAGATACTTTTTTAAAACAAGGATATAGAGTAGAAACCTTTCTTAAATGTTATACTGTACAGTTTGCTCATGTGGAATTACATTTGAATCAAACAAATTGATCAAGCTGCTGATTATTTGTGCGAACGTGAGTCATAACTGACCTTCTTACCACCTGGCCATTGGTGTCCAGTGCTCCCAAGGGTTCTTTGAGTGAAAGGTTACTGAATGCTACATCCCAGTAAAGACACGTATAGACACAGATGACGTTGTCCTAACTCCAGTCCAAAAACTCCATCCTACTCTGTATATATTGAGCTACTGGAACTGGAAAAAATGAGGAGCTTCAAGTAAATAAAGAGCAGTTCTGAAAGAACAAGGCAAAGAATGATCACAAAAGAAGCAGTAGGCCTACTGAGCTGTTCCACTCGCTTCCTGAACTACGAAGCAAGTATGTCATTGATTTGGAGTTACATGTAGCTCAGCACTAATTAAATAACATGAGTAAACATTAGCAGAGGAATTATTTCACCCTCCTCGTATAATACACAAAGGCCCGTCATACATTCAGTTCATCTGTCACGTTTTCCTTTCTTCAATATATATATAGAGCTATTTCTTCATCTGTCGTATCTCGGTTTCTTGCTTAGGAAAAGAAACATTGCACAAAACCCAAGAAAACGTTCCTGATTTGTAAAAAAAGATAAACCTTTCTCTGTCGCGTCACATTCTGTTTGTGAATTCATTGAAAAATAACTCTCATAGAATCATAGTAAAATTAAAAATATAATACACTTCCTCCGGTGTAGTGTCTATTGCAACAAACATAAAGGTGTCAAGGATTTAAACAGATCCATTTAGTACATTAAATATGGGCTATAAAACGAGAGTACATTATCTATATTCCATAAAAGTGCTCGTCTAACAAATTATTGTTCAAGTCAAATATCGTCTACTGGAAATAAAAAAGAACAAACATCAAAGAGTAAGTGTTTAGATTAGTGTTTTTCCACAACCATCCTGTTAGACACTAAGGCCAGTTATTTAGGTCTTTTCCCCTGAATCAAGCCAAACGTCCTCTTTGAGTGGTCATCCCCCATTGGAGTTCCCGTTAAATCCACAACGCGGCTCAAGCTAGGCACAAAAAAATAAGATCCCTACTAAACTAAACAAGACCGCCTGTGTTTCATTGGTAACGTAGAAAAAAGACCTCAGGACTTCATAGTGCAAATGGGCACCACGATGACCAGTATCACAGTGCAGGCTGCCGCGGCGATCAGAGCACCAATCTTGCACACTTTGGCCCTGCGAAACTCTGCCTCCTTGCGTTTCAGCAGCGAATCGTAGCCTGGTGTGTAGATGTCCTCCATCCAGTACTCCAGATTGTTGGGATTGAGGGACTCCTGGGTCTGTAAAAGACAGAGAAGACATGGCAAGGCTGTTAAAGCCATATTTATGGCACATTTTTTTGAAACACAACACGGACAAAGATAAAGTTGATATAAGTAAGTAAGGAAATTTGTTCCACCATTGGGGAAGAACTCTGTAAGAGAACAGTCTGAATTGATTTGTGTGAATGTTTGGCAAAGCAAGGCGACGTTAACTGATCAACATCACATCTAGGGTGATCAGCACAGGGCATCTGTGAGCTGATGTATAAGAACAGAGTCGCTGCGATTTCCTACAAGTGCGCTGTGATGCTACTCAGCAATGCTGCATCAGTAGCAGTTTGAAAAGAGGCAGTGGCTGACTTCACATGTATCAGAGGAGGCATGTGCTGGTCTTCACCCTCCTTGTGTTGTGGCATAGCGATGGGAATATACAGCTGACTAGCACCTAAATGAATGGGACAATTGGCCTAGCTAAATTGGGAGAAAATGGGAGGAAGAAGCATTCTATCTATGGCTAATCATGTAGTGAGGATAATTAAATTAAACATTTACAAAACTAAATTCAAAAATCAAGTGTATCCCTGTATCAGTCAATGGGATAATAAGAATCTTACTGGTGCCACAACAAGTGGCCCGTGTCTCCAGTCCCACAAGCTAGTTGAACAGATCCCAACAAATCATTTTTTTCTTAAAATCCACTCTCTGGAAAATGCTTGTTGTGGCTCAGAATGATCACGAGAGCTTAGTAATCACAGAAAAACAAACCAGCAAACAGGGAGAAATAATCGTTAAAGTTTGGTGAAAAGCCCAGACTTTTCTGCTGGCATGAATGAGGCTTTTGCTTCTGTCATCGGCAAAAAGAACCGTTCAGCCCTGCCATCCATCCCACCTAAAGCATATTACATTCCTGAGCATAAAGATGAACATAGAATTATAAAATGTATAGATCCCATATTAACTCTAATGTATGTACAACTCCAACAATATAGAATGAAAAAATATAATTTTTTTTTTCATTAACTATGACTTTTATTTGATTGCAGACAAAAAATAGTATGAACCCAAGAAATGTCATGTTTTATCTGGTCAGCTTAATTTTATTTGTTAATATACAAAACTTCCTGCAATTTAGGCCTTAAATACATTTATCAAGCAATAATATCATTAGACATATTTGAGGATTTGGGAAAAGTACTAGTACAAGTCCAAAGCCTGTCAAGGGTCTGTTATGATATGAGTGTCAGTACACTTTTGTAATGCAGTATTAATTAAGGTGCAGAGACCTTAGAGAAGGGGGAGAAATGTAATGGGATGGAGTGCTACAGACTAGTAGCTCTCCAGCCCAGAGGGTTGTTGAACCCAATTGCAGAACAGTTGATCTCAAAGCAGGTAAACCCAAGAAGAAAGGAAAAAAGAAATAAATAAACACACCGCTTCTTGCGCTGGATTGGGTCTCTGGTTGTCAGGGTCGCAGTCTAATACACTACAGCTGCTCCGTCTGCGTTATATTAAGTTCGAAGTCAGTGCAGTTTTGTTTTCCCAGAAAATCTTACAGCACTTCATGCTTCCCTCTGCTGACAACTTTTATGGAGATGTGGATTTCATTTTCCAGCAGGACGTGGCACACTGCCCACACTGCCAAAATATTCTAATTTTCAGAAATACTCATTTTTTTTTAGATGCACCTGTATGTATAGGTTCTCATACACAGTGGCAAATTACATAAACAAGGATAAAATACATTTAAAACTAAATAGACACAGTGAAATAAAAAATTAAAGCATTAAAAATAATTAAAAACTAATAAAATGAAACCTAGAAAAATACTGACTATGTGTGGACTACACACAGTCTGTGAAGGCACTCTCAGTTGCTGGCAGTCACTTGCTTGTAATGCACAGGATGTCACATAGGATAGACACTCGAGAGATACAGGTAAATAAGCAAGTCAAGCAATATAAAATAAATTACCTGGATCTCAGAGTGCTCAGAGTCAGGGTGATAATAATCTAAGATCATCCCGGCTCATCCTATAGAGTGTATGGAGTCTATAATTTCTATAATTCAATCTTTAGTCTTCTTCCAGAGCAGTCGGGGCCACCTTGATCGTGAATCATAAATATGAAATGTTTAATATTCACTGCTCGGTATCCTGTTATGTGGGGAGTATTCTGATTATCTGAAGAGAAACGTGACTTGACTTAATATACTGTATATTAAAGCATTTAAGGTGGATTTAAACTGTGTTAACTTCACACCAATATCAGAAATAGGTGGATTGGTCCCCTTAAAAAAATGGACTTTTATTTTGAACGCTCCTTTCGCATGCTGTGTTTGTTGTTAGCAACTGGCTCTGGTTGTTATGTGGTCTTTCATTTCACTTTGTTTAGGCTTGAGTTTTAGATGCCTGTTTAGAAATGCCCTGCAGTCAGCAGCAGCTTCACTGACCCGAGCTTTTACTTCACTGGGTGTCGGAGAGTTCGCCAGGCTTTACACGCGAGGGCAGTGATGAGAGCTAACAGTGAGAAACAGTGAGAAAAGTTAATTAGGTAGCATCATAGACTGTATATAGCTGGACAGAGCATCATCTCTCAAAAGTGAAGCCACCACAGGTCGGGCGCCCCCTGCTGTTCGGTTTCAGAAAGCTGTGTAACCCCACCCATCCCCATAGGTTTCAATAGCAAAACAGACAACTCTCAATCACGTTTTTTTCTAATATACTGTAATTCTACCTCCATTATTTAAATGCAGCAGCTAGTGTAACCTCTGCTTATATTGTTAAATTTTTATATTCCCACAGAATTCGTTTGTTAAAACGTTATTCAGCTCTGTTCAAAAAGGTGTGGTTATTGTAAAAGGGAAGGGTTACACCTAGCCGCGGTGGGACCAATGACTGTATGGGTGGGACCATAGACTTTGTGAGCTCTATGGAGGCAGCCCTCAGGGGCGGGGTTATTCAAATGAGTAGGCTCTCTGTCCACAGTCTTTCTCCCTCCTCTGGTCTCTACTGCGCAGACTCGTGTTTCAGGATCGCCAACATGGCGGAAGATTTTGGCTTCATTTTCACTAAATGAATGCGAGTAGCAACACGGCATCCATCTTTTTTACAGTCTCTGGGTAATATCTACAATGTAGATGTATGGTATGGACCGTATCATGGTTCAGAGAAGCAAAAATGTAATGTCCCCATATGAGGACGCAGGGTCTCAAGAAGGTAAATGTGATTTAAAATTAAAAACTAGTGGTGTTAATCGGTTAGGACATTTTATCAGATAGATCACAACAACATTCTGTGATTAACTGCCTTTAATTGCACTTGTTCTGCTTAAGACACAAGTTTTTATAGTGGATATTTAAATGTAAATAAAATAATGAACATAAGAAATGTGAAATACAATAATATTTATTTAAAAGGTGGTGCCAATTAAAATACTAGTAAATACCTGTATGTTTAAGGGAAGATAAAAACCAACATGGGGCGATGGAATAAAAATGCATGATAAATTGGATAGAGGAACCTTTTTTTTACTTTATTTTAAACATCTCAGCTTGGTTTGTAAGGATTTTTTTGAATTAGAACTTAATTTGCTGAGTATAAAAATCTCAGGAAGTGTTTGGTATTGCACGCATGCTCACAATGGAGAGATGACCA
Source organism: Astyanax mexicanus (assembly GCF_023375975.1). NCBI lineage: Eukaryota > Metazoa > Chordata > Actinopteri > Characiformes > Acestrorhamphidae > Astyanax > Astyanax mexicanus. The sequence continues at coordinate 10,424,449 of NC_064423.1, read as the reverse complement.
TTCAAATGGCCTAGGGGAAATATGTAACAGCTAGTATTCAGTAATGTGTACACTGTCCCTTTAAGAGCCAGAGTGTGTGTTGTGCTCCTTTATTATATTTTTATGTGAATGTACTTTGGTGGTGCACTAGCTCATGTATGAACTGATAAATAAGCATGAGAATCACTGCCAGAGTAAGTATGAGTGTCCTATCTGCTCCATGTGCTTTGTGTGTCACCTGCCCCAAAGCTCACTATCTGGGTCGGAGCTGGAAGTCTGAACCGAGACCGTCTCTAGAGCGTTATAACTGGACAACTCACACCATTGTGTTGTCTGTGTTGGATTGTTTTAGTGTTTCAGTGGAAAAAAAAATTGTGCATTGGGTGGGGGTGGGGCAGATTATGACAAAAGTTGGGGCGAAACTTGGTGGCGTAATTAATTTTGCGTTAAAAAGATAATAACGCATTACTGATTACAAATTAATCGATGATTCCAATGTTAACGCTTTAACACTGACGAAAGAACATAGAAGAACATTTTGCATGTTTCCATTTATACTATGCAATTATTTGAGCAGCATAGCGAAACAAACGTAATAGCTCTGGACTTCTAAAGGATTAATGTTATCGAGGCCTCTGATGTAAAATGAAGGCTGGGAAAGATGAATGGCTCTGCTGTCCACTTGTCAAACCAAACACAAGAGAGATTACTGAAGCAGCACATTCAGCTCCAGCGGAACGCTTCAGCCGCCTGCGGTTTGCTATTTTAACTGAATTAGGTGCGATAGAGCAAAGGCGAGGGAAGAAAGTGGAAAAGAGATGGAGAACGAGAGAAACCGGAGCATACAGACGAGTGATGTGACTTCTAGAGGTGAAAGACTGATATTGGGTTCAGACAAATAATAAAGGAACAGGCAAACGAAGGATGGCAAGAGTGAGAGAGGTCAGGAGAAGAAAAAACAACACAGAGACGATTCAAAATGAAAAGACAAATAGAAAACAATGAAAAAATTTACCATACAGAGACAAAGGGACTTGGACCAACTCATGCATTATTCCTGTGTGTATCCTGCTTTGTTAAAGCAAATCTTTTTTGTCCACAGAAGGCTTTCTATTAGGGCTTAAGTGTTAACACACGCAATTAATGCTATTGAGTCAACATTTTTATCTCCCTTCAAACATACAAATATATACTAATGTTTTAAATGACACCACTAATATAAATATAACTGTCGTTTGTTGTTTATTTGTTCATCCCTCGTTCCTCCCATTCAGGCCTAAGCATTTTCACATTCGTTAAAGCCAGAGGGTTTCTTTGTCCCAACAGCCACCGAAATTGATGTACATCATTAAGGCAAGTAACTGCATCCACCTAGCTACCACCTAAAAACACCTTAGCAACCACCACAGATATCAGAGCAACCACTTAGCAACATCCTAATACCATGAATTTGATCGTTGTGAGCACCATCAGCTGTGCAACAATACTGCATTTTGTTCTGGAAATGCACTCACACCAAGAGTTGGTCGATATGCACCTAAAATAATATCACGATATTTCATGGTATTTTCGCGATAACGATACTCTTGGCGATATGACAAAAAACGTTAAAAACGACTTAAAAAAATTATTTAAAAAATACACTACTGCACAGTACTACTAATGCACTCCAAATATCTCCATATATCCAGGATTAAAGTAAAATAAATGATACTGCACAGATATAATAATAAATATCATCTGTCTCTAGTAGATATATAATGGGAAATGAGAACAGTGTGAATTTTTCTTTTGCTAAAAACAGCAAAAAAGTAGTACCCTGATGTGATAATTAGTGAAGGGTGATATGGCATGATATTTCAGGGTATAATATCGCTCACGATATTCAAAATGTTGTCGATATTATTGCGTACGATACGATATGGCACACCCTTACTGTCAACGTTTGATAAAATGCAGGTGTATTTTTTAAAAATTGACCATCCAATCACGCTCAGGAAAGACAAATATTGTACATAGAAAGGTGGCCATCTTGGAAAGGAAAAAGGTCTAGAAGATGATTTGTGCCAAATTTGATGCTTTTATCACAAAGTAAACGATTCCTTCCTAATCTGCAGCACTATTGGGCCTGGGTCATGTCAGTGAAGATCACCCTACCCAAACCAACCCCCTCTTCCTTGTATCCATGCACAGGAAGTCCAGAACTGGCAGTGTGATTTTTCCCTCTCTGTTTCTAGTGTTTTCTTCTAAACCACAACTGTAATAAAACACAGCTCCGGCCTCCCGATTGATCGGCTGGCTGTAAGCCTCATCTCTGGGAATGCTTATTTCCCAGAGCTGCCACTGAACCCCAGCTAATTCATCGCCTTCTCTGGAATTCCACTCTCCACCAGAAAATCTATGAGCTCCTGGGGTCAAGCCCATTGATCGGCGGCGGCGGAAGCCTTTCAACAGAAAGGTTTGCATTTTGTGTCCTTGCTTAAGGGCACTGTGAACTTCTGTTGCCTTTTAATTAGCATTACGCTAAAGCCATGCCAATGAGCTGGGTAGAGGATGGTGGAGAATGCTGCACTGTTTGGAACATCTGCTAGGACTTTGACGTCACAGTGTCCTTGTGAAATAGAGAATTTGCTGAAAATAATTGTGTACTTTGTCCATTTTTTTTATTTATTGAACCAAGAAGGAAAGCTGGAAGGACACTAATGATGTCCATGCTAGGCTAAAAGCTAACTACAGTGGTGTAAAAAAGTGTTTGACCTCTACAGATTTCTTTCAGAATTTTTGCTTTTTTTTTCAAACTGACATATTTCAGGTTATCAAATAACTGTAATTTTAGACAAAGATAACCTGACTTTTTTTCTTAACCTTTTTTACATTTTGTTCCACTGTGATGCAAAACAGAGCCAAGATAACATATGTTACATTACATTAAACAACACACTGAATTGCATGTAGAAGCCATAAATAACCATGAAAGAACACTTAACAGAATATAGTGATACCATGTTGTTCAGATTGAGCTCTTTTGTAGCTTCCTGCACAAATGGTTACAATACAGCCAATAATTAGTTGTTATTTATTTATTGCCCCTAAACCTAATAACTTGGTTGTTCCACCCTTGCTGGCAACAAGTGCAGTCAAGCTTTACCGTTAACTGCCAATAAGTTTGCGTGTTTTGGATCATTGTCCTTCTGCAGAACCCAGGTACACCTGAGCTTGAGGTCACAAACAAATGGCTGGATATTCTCCTTTAGGATTGTCTGGTAAACAGCAGAATTCCTGGTTCCATCTATTACAGCAAGTTGTCAAACAGCCCCAGACCATTACACTACCACCACCATGTTTTACGTGTAGTTTGATGTTCATTTTCGGAAATTATATGTTAGTTTTACACCAGATGTAACGGGACACACACTTTTCAAACAGTTCTACTTTTGGCACGTCAGCCATAAGAGTATTTATACAAAGTCCTGTTGATCATCAAGATGTTTTTTGGTAAATGTGAGATGGGTCTTTGTGTTCTTTTTGATCAGCAGTGTTCTTTTCCTTGGAACTCTCCCATGGAGACCATTTTTACAAGTCTCTGTCTTATTATTGAAGTGAAACCTCCAGTTCTATAAATATTGTTCTGGGTTCTTTTCTGACCTCCTGGATGAGTTGTCCATGCCCTTTTGAAATAATTTTGGTTAGGAAGGTTCACCACTGTTCCATGTTTTCTCCATTTATAAATAATAGCTCTCACTTTGGCATGCTGGAGTCCCAAAGCTTTAGAAATTACTTTGTAACCTTTTCAAAACTGACAAATGTCAATGAATTCCTTCAGATCACGGCATAATGTGTTGCTCTTTGAGACCCTTTAGCTGCTTCATGTTGTTAGACTCTATTTAAAGGTTTATTTAAGTGATTTCTTGATTCTACAGTTCTGGCAGTAATCAGGCTAGTAGTGAAATTTAACTGAGCTTTCCAAAAATTGTGGTTAATCACACTTTCACTTAATAAAGTAAATTATCATTTAAAAAGTACTTTTTATTTACTCAGGTTATATTTGTCTGATCCTAAAGTTAGTTTAAGAGGCTGAACAAATATGTAAAAAAACACCACTGTGAGTGTGTATATATATATATATACATATACTAATTACACTAATCTTAACCAAAAGAGCCCATTTTGAGGTTACGTTTGTGTTGCAGACCCTTTAAAAGATGTATAAAGTTCACTACAGCATTCTGTCCATCATTTTATCTCAAATTCTGTTGGACAAAGCAGAAGTCATGCAACAATATATTTGGTCCTGTTCCATAATCTTTGCAATGACATTGTATAATTTTATTATTCTGTAGTCATTTTAAAGTGGTAGTCCGTATTATTTTGTTTCTAAACTGAAAGCAGAAGCATTTCTGGCCACCTCACGTGTCTATTTTTTTACGTCACACATACAGCCTGTAAAAGAGGATCCGGCTCAGTTTTACTGAACGAGAGGGGCTGGTGGAGCAATGGAGACTTCAGAAGAGGAAACTCAGACCTCAGTAGCTCATTCACTCCTAGTAAAAACAAAGTGTGTAGTTAAAGTGAAGTTTCTGACTGAGCGCTCTTTCTCTGTGACTCTGACTGAACATAACCTGGAATCGGATTCATCCGCTCTAAAAAGGAGACTGCATCACACTCGCAACGTTAAAAATGTTTCTTCCACATGCTCTGTGCAATTACCCATCCCATACCCAGAGAGGGCCCTAAATCGCCAATACGGACATCAGCTTTAAAGGACCATTTGGGATTATATTTTATGCAGTAACTCATAATATGATCAGGATATATAATCAGATATTAAGGAAACATGCTGAGTTTAAGCAGTGGCAGTTCCTGACAGCTTCAGCCACTATTTTCTTATTTGAACTGTGTGGTACGTCACAGTGATCTATGTGGGATGTGGCATCCGAATCTGCTCACCGCCATTGCCCTAGTCCTGTTTCTAAACCCCGGGTTGCCAGGTTTAAAGAACAGCATGCAAACAGTGTGCTACAGCCATGGAAACATTCAAGCTTGCTTTTCTGTGAACAGGTAATCACTGGGCTTCAATAAGGTTCATAAACCATAGCTGGGTAATTTATCACCACCATTAGTGCAGTAGAGATGGGCATTTTGGACATTGCAAACATTGTCACTTGCCAATGTGTATAAATCTGGCAACCCTGTATGAGCCTTGCATCTGGGTAGGAGCAAATGGTGCGGAAAACTCTATCCACTGTTTGGAAATTGAACTCCCGTAGCCATTTTACACACTCAATCGCAGTTATTGCTGATTTTTCGTTTCAATTTTACATGCATGCATACAGACTGCCCCTAATGGCAACCCAGCAGTACTGCAGAATTTTCTCAGCCATGAGAACAAGCACTACAGTATCTTCAGACACCCAGAATACACATCCAAAAGGTTCCTAATCCAGCCCTCAAGGAACCCAAACTGGAAAGAGTTTTAATTTGCTTTCCGTTTCCAACACAACTCTATATACCTGCAGCATCCTGATTACCTGACTCAGGTGTACCAGGATTTGGACTGGAATGAAGAAAGTGCTTTGGCCCAAGGCTGGACTGGCAAACTCTGCTACAGAACATAAGCTCCACTCTTGGAATGAAGTTCTATTCGTTGACCTGAGCTGGAAAGCTGCATATTTCATGAATAAATCCCATTAAAATTTTGTCACTCATGAATAGGTTCAATGTCATTGTCATTTTTGGTGCATTTGCTAAACTGATTTTTTTGGGAGCTGATATAAAACCTATATAGAACAACAAAAAAAAACTGTATTTTTCACACTATAAGGCGCACCAGATTTTAAGGCACACTTTCAATAAAGGTCTATTTTTAGGTCTATTTTCATACATAAAGGGCACAGGATTATAAGGCAAATTATGCAACATTAGTAAGGAACAGGGGCATGGTGGTGGTGGTTGGGTAACTTAGTTAAGTAAAGATAAGCTAAGTAAACAAAACTGTAATTCTTAAACAATAATTGCTATTGCTATATAAGTGCTGGATGTTAATCTACACAGATTCCTCTCCTGAGAAACTGTTTATTTGGATGAGTAAAGTTCTTTCATTTATTTACAGTAAGTTTAGCTTTCCAGATTTCCATTAAGGCTGGGTGCAGCAGTATTTGCATTAGCATTAGCGGCTAACTGCAGCGCTAGAACACAGAGGAACCCTACGTGTTCCAGTACCCTACGTGTACCAGGGCGATATTAACTATTGGTTTATCTAATGCAACTTTATCTAATGTAAAGTTGTTTTAACATTGCAAACACGCAGACTACAGTCTGATATACTTGCCTCTGAATAGTGAAATAACTAGCGCTTAGCACTGTTAGCAGTAAGTGCTAAAGCTGCTCCAGCAGTGCTAGCGGGGGTTAGAAGCAGGCTATAGGCTGTTAATACTCAGATCTAAATGGCGAAAGAGCTAGCGCTTAGCACAGTTAGCAGCTAATGCTAATGCTGATTTAGCCTTGGCACTGAAAAACTACACTGAAACTCCTATTTCTATTTAGAACCATTTCAAAGAGTTTTGGAAGAACCATACACATTTACTCTATTGTATATTAGAACCTTTTATTCTTTAAATGCCGCCATCTTGCATTTAATATTAGATTTTTAAACAGGACTGCAGGTGTGTGTGACATTAAACTGATCAATTGATTGTCAGTTTAACTTTTTGTTTTCTTATTTAAACAGTGCAAAATAGGGTTGGGTTAGCAGCTAATGTTAATGCTGCTGCACCCAGCCTTAGTGCTGGAGAAGATTTTGTGAAAATTCGTCCTCAGACAAAATATTGGAAATCTAAGTTTACTGTTAATAAATGGAAGTGTTTTACTCACCCAATTAAACCGTTTTCAGGAGAGAAATTTGTATGGATTAACATCCTGTGGTCATTTAACTTTGAAAGAAAATGTTTTTTTAAGAATTACAGTTTTTATTGTTTACTTCCCCCAGCTTCACCGTTAGAAGGGAAACATGGCAAAAAATATACAGTACTGTGAAAACATATTACCTTTTGTCTTTGCTTTTTTGTCATACTTACATTTGTCAGATTATCAAACAAAATTTAATATCAGACAATGATAACCTGAATAAATAAAAAAATGTTTTTTTTAACTATTTTATTTTTTTTATTTATTTAGTGAAACACAGTGAGAGCTATTATTCACAAATCATTTAACAGAGTTAACATGGAACTCTGGTGAACCTTACCAGGCGTGACCAGCCTATCGTAATTTACTCCAAAAGGGCATGGACCACTCATCCAGGAGGTCACAAAAGACCCAGAGCAACATTTAAAGAAAACAGAAAGACACACCCACCTCAGAACTAGTTTATAAAACATTTTAACATTACATTTTCTTTTACAGTTAATAGTTCTGTACTCAATCATTATATAAGCAACCTTTGAAAACATTTCAATGAATAGCTCTTCTAAGAACTACTATTGAAAATATGATTGTGGGTGTGAGAAATGTTTCTTAACAACTTCTACAGTATATTAAAATTTCTAATCAAAACACCATATTGGAACTTTTTATTTATAGGGGCTTTATTTCATTGTCTTTTAAATTGCTTAAATACACTAAGTTCACACTTCTCAAAAAGAAAGAAGGCCTGTCTATGGAAGCTAATTTTCACATTTCTCATCATGTAACACTCTCCAACTCATTTCAAGCTCTGCACATATCACGAAAACATTACAGCTATTAATTGGCAATTATGCTCAGCTATGAAGAAATGAGCTGGTTTGATTCCAAATACCCAGCCTGCTGCAAACCATTATTAATGTAAATAAGTGTCTCAACACTTTTATTTCATATAATTCTGATCATTCTGCTCATGTTTCTTTCTGTTGTTTGGTTTCTTTGGCATTCAGTCTTAGCATGAATAGATCTTTATAATGCTTCTTCAAGAATTTCCAGGTAAAGGAAGTGGTTGTATTACATTTTAGTTTTAAACTGGCCTGGAACACATTTTAACCAGTCATTTCTTGCAGTGTTTAATGGAGAAACATTTACTTTATAACTAGACTTTAATTACTCGCTATATGTTCATTTCTGCTTGTTTTTTTTTTTTTTTTTGGCACCAAGATAGGAGCGGGTTAACTTACTGTATAAACGTTTATATATAAATTAAATATGTGAATCAATTTTAAGCAGTCAGTTATCCTAAGAGTACTGGTTTATTATATTTATAGTATCAGTTAAAAGTTGGGCACATCCTTTAATAATAATATTGGCTCTTTATTTGTATTATTTGCTACATTGCAGATAAATATAATAAAACCCATATCGTTGCTGTCCAATAAAAAACATTGTAAACTTTCAGTAGAAGTCAATGTAAAAAGACTTTATTTCAGGTCATTTTGAAGTATTTCTATTGGTTGGTTCATCAATAATTTTTGGCACAGTTTAAGGGACAGTTTGTCTGTTCAAATTATGTAGTAAACTTAAAAAATCGACAAAAATGGAGATAAGTGTTTTTTATTGTACAGGGACAATATGCAGTTACTTACTGTAGGTAGTAGACAAAAAAGTGTTTAGCCTTCACAAACACCCGACATAAAAACCCAACCCAGGTGGCTTGGAACTAGTTAGAGTGCAGAGTGAAGGAAAAGCCTTTAACAAGAGCTCAAAAATCACCTCTAGAACTCATTTAAGACAGTTAGAGAACCATTCCAGGTTGTACCTCATGAAGCCAACTGAGAGAATCAGCCAAAAATGCGGAACATTAAAGTTGGCGTCAAAGCAAACAGTTCTACTTTGAAAATCTGAAGTATAAAATTTATTTTCGTTTGTGTAACACTTGTTTAAAGCTGATGTCCGTAAATTTGGGGATTTGCGGGATTTAGGGCCCTCTCTGGTGAGAAAGGGTAAATGCACCATTTTAAACTGGGTGGGTGTGATGCGGTCTCCTTTCAGAGTGGATGAATCCGATTCCAGGTTATGTTCAGTCAGAGAGAGAGAAAGCGCACTAAGTCAGGAACTTCACTCCTTCGTTTCTTTGGTTTAACTATGAGTGAATAGTTAGAGATACTGAGCTCTGAGTTTCCCCTTCTGAAGTCCCCATTGCTATACCAGCCGCTCGGGTTCAGTAAAACTGAGTCGGATTCTCTTTTAGAGGTTGTACGTGTGACGTAAATACGCAAAGGCGTGTGACGTGGCCAGAAGAACTACCTCGAAAATCGACCTGACAACCCAGTTTTTAGAATTAATATATTAGGCTTAGCAGGGATCGTGGTTTTAGTACACTGGTACCATTAAACACAATATTTTGTCCCTTCTTCACTCGGAAATGCGTGGACTGCCACTTTAACATGTGTCTGGTATTGTACTTAGAAAGCTGCATTCACCACTAACCAGGTGTATAATCAACCTTTAGGTTTAAACAGTTACTAGAGAAAACATGGACGTTGCGGTTCTAATCTGTTCTGTTCTAATGTCCAACCATATTGCCAAATTTGCAAGCAGGGTCTACACAGTGAAGAGAAAAAGTGGAGCCAGATACTTCCACTCATCAAAGGAACCATATACCGTATTTTATGGACTATAAGACGCATCATATTATAAGGCATATTATCAATGAACGTATATGTGGCACTCTAAAATAGTTAAGTGTGTGAAAATAGTAGCCCCCTATTTTATTTTTATGTATTGTCTCCTTCTCATAGAACTACTGTTAAGGTTCCTATTGTTATTTAACAAGGCAATATAAGTTTCGCCAGTAGAGGGCGCTCGGTGACAGGCACCAGGGTCTAATACTCTAACCAGCAGAGAAAATTGGTCAGTACCTGGTGGAGCAGTTAGCAGATAACACACCGAGTAGCTCCTGTAACCTGCTGTTTCTGTGTTTTGCAGGTAAGCTGAGTGATAAATTGTAGATAAAGTGAGAGTTAACAGTATTAGTGACTCGTTAGAGTTTTTTGTTGTGAAAATGTCAAACTTGTGGTCGAAGGAGTCGTTTTAATGAGTTTCAGAGCTGTTTTAGGTTTGAAAGCTAATCGGTAGAAGCTAAAGCTAAATGTGAATCAGACTGAGCCTTGTGCTAAGCTATGAAGAACATGTGGTCTTATACTTGAACTAGTCTAGTTATTCGGCTAGAATTTAAGTCTGTATTTTCCATTTTTGCTATTTTTGAGCTAGTTTTGGTTTAAAGCTGCACTATATATGTTCTGTTTACCAGATTCGGTGTAAATGCTTTCTGTTAATTAATTAATATGGAATATAGGAGATATAAGCTAAAAAGATCTTCATTTAAAATGGATTTTGTTTAAAATACAATTCATAGGAGCAATTGAGTTAAGAAGGGATTAAAAATTGACTAAAATTGTTGTTAAAAACACAATAAAAACTAGAAGCAGAGTAATAAGAGTTCATATTGATACTTAGTTACACAGTAAATGCATTCTGGTGATTTAGTGAGTTTACTACTGTGATGTATGTGGAAATAAAACTGTAAATATGCAGAGACATTAATGTAATTAGCTATCATAAGAATTATACTGTAATACTGTTTTTCTATTTGGGTTTACTATACATGTGTATTATGTCACTGTTTCTGTAATGCAGAGGAAATTGGTCAGTACCTGGTGGAGCAGTTAGCAGATAACACACCGAGTAGCTCCTGTAACCTGCTGTTTCTGTGTTTTGCAGTGCATACACAAAAATAAATATGTTGCACCGGAGATGAGTTGGCCCATCATTTTCAGAAGTGTAACATATTTTGGCGAGCCAGCCAGGAGGAGGCGCTGGTGAGTCAACCCCATCACCAACCTCCTTCCTTCCCAAAAGACGAACCATCAAAAAAAAAATGGAAATCATACAGCTTCTGCGCGATCAAGTGAGTGCAGCCTTGTGGCAGCTGGATAGAGAGCCTCTCATGGATGTCTGCAGGCGACTGAAGTGTTCCGGCCTGGACAGCGGAGAGCCTCAACGCAAGACCAAGAGGACACTCATCAGGTTAGCAGAGAGCATGTTTGATGAGATAGAAAAAAGTGAAGAAGAAGAGCAGGTGGAACAATTTTATAAAGACATAGCCACATACATCCAGAGACTGAGTGAAAAGAAATGTCAGTCAGAAGAGGAACCCACAGTTAAGGAGTGTGAACCTCAAAAAGACCTCAACACCATTCCACATGCCATTTTAGTCCAGACAACCGATTATCCATCCAAAACCCGACCAGAGCCAACCCGAACTCTGCAAGAGGTAACTTTAAGGAGAGAGTTTAAAATCTCTGGGCAGATTGGAGAAAGTGGGCAGAAGGATAAGTTGTCTTACCTCAGTTTAGTCCGTCAGATTGAGAATGGAGTTGAAAAGGGACATTCAGAGATTGAAATAGTTGAAGCAGTAATTAGGGCCATTAGTCCAGGAATGCCCCTAAGAGATATGTTGGAGATAAAACGTGGGCTCACACTTAGCAAAGTGCTCACCATATTAAAGGGACACTACAGAGTAGACAGCCACACTGAGCTTTACCACCAGCTTCTCAATATCTCCCAAGAACCCAAAGAAACAGCCCTAAATTTTGTCTTTCGTTGTATCGAACTCAAAGAGAAACTGTTATGGAAAGCAGCAAATGAGGAGACTGATGAACTGTACAGCAGAGCCACAATTCAGCGCAAGTTTCTCCGCTCCATTGAAACTGGGCTGCTTAGTGACTCCATTAAGTATCAGCTACTGCCCCTCCTGAGTGACATGACCATAACAGATGAGGAACTGATCGAGAAAGTCAACGAAGCTTCAAAGCTAGAAAATGAAAGATCTGAGAAACGAAAAAGGTCCACTGCAACTAAGATTCCCAAGGTACAAGAGCTCCAAACAGAATGCCAGACAGCCCCGACACCTGTTCAGAGCCACTCCAAACCCAGAGAATCACCCACTGCAGTAGCCCTGAAAACAGTTAAAACCAAAGAGACCAAACCAGACACGCAGCAGATCATAGAAGAACTCCGCAGGGAAATGAAAGAAATGTTTCTAGCCGCTATGGAAACCAGTCCCCCCACTAGAGCACTAAAACAAAGACAAAAAGGTTGTAGAAAGTGCAGGGAAGAGGGGAAAGGAGATAACTGCACACACTGCTTTAAGTGCGGTCGAGAGGGCCACTACTCTCGTGGATGCCGAGCACCAAGGCTGTCGTCGGGAAACGGGGAGGGACTACTGAGGTGGGACCAACAGTAGTCCAGAGCCAACGGTCCCATAAACAGCCAAGCTTACCACCCTCCTCCGATGAAATGACAGCTACCACCTTATCAGCTGTAACTGAAGTTCGCTATCTACCCCCCCAACGCAAGTCAAGATTAGTAAGCCTAGTGGGAAACCGCTGTACTGTAAATTGTTGTATGGACAATTATCCAGTCAAAGTATTGTGGGACTCCGGGGCACAGTCCAGCATTGTGAATGAAAGCTGGCGGCAAGACCACCTTCCCCACACAGTGGTCAGACCTGTTTCAGAACTGCTAGAGAATGAGACGCTCACAGTGTTTGCTGCGAACAACACTCCCATCCCGTACATTGGCTGGATAGAAGTCAGCTTCAGACTGGAGAGTGATTTGTCCCCAACCAGTGAACTGCGAGTGCCAATACTGGTATCCAGTGACCCAGCTGTAGCCAGTGAACCTATCATCGGCTACAATGTAATTGAAGCTGTTGTCAACAGAAAAGGGGTGAAGACTAAAGACGGAAGAAAAGAACTTACACACTATGTAAGTAAAGCCTTTGAAATAACTGCTCAGACGGCACATAATGTTGTCAAGCTTGTGCAGAACAGCAGCAAAGACTCAGAGACAGGTGTGGTAAGGACGGGAATAAGGAGGGTGCCTTTACCAGCTAAACAAGTCACCACAGTGTATGCACGGGCACATGTTACTTCACAGGCTGTAGGCCAAGACATGTTTTTCGTTGCTGATGTATCCAACCCACCACCAGAGGGCATTGTGGTCAATGATGTATTGTTACAAATTCCAGACAGAAAAGTGCCATACGTACCCATCCCAGTGACTAACACCACAGACCACACCATTTATCTCAGGAGTCGTGAAGTGATTGGACATCTTGAACCAATAAAGACTGTATACGCAGCAGACATCCAGACAAAAGTAAATGAACTGACACAAGAAGACAAAAAGAATGCAGAGATAAAGTCACCTAACCTGAATAACACACAGTCACACGAGAGCCAACCGAGACCAAAGTCATGGGATCCCCCATTGGATCTTCAACATCTAACAGAAAGTCAACAAGCAGCTGTGAAGAAGATGTTGAGGGAGGAATGTGAGGCATTCGCCTATGACAGTGATGATGTGGGCTGCATCCCATCTCTTAAAATGCATATCACTTTGCATGACACAAGTCCTGTGAAAAAAACCTACATGTCGGTTCCAAAACCTCTTCACAAGGAAGTCAAGGAGTATTTGCAGGACCTGCTTAACAAAGGTTGGATCACACCATCACGGTCTCCCTATTCGTCACCTGTAGTGTGCGTACGCAAGAAAGATGGCACCCTTCGCCTTTGTTGTGACTACAGGGAGCTCAACCGCAAGTCTGTTCCGGATCGGCATCCTATACCAAGGATTCAGGACATGCTGGATACACTGGGTGGAAGCGTTTGGTTTTCAGTGCTGGACCAGGGTAAAGCGTACCACCAGGGTTTCTTGGATGAAGAAAGTCGCCCTTTGACCGCCTTCATCACACCCTGGGGGCTATATCAATGGGTTCGCGTTCCTTTTGGTCTGAGTGCCTCACCTGCTGAGTTTCAAAGGAGCATGGAACACTGTATGGCAGGCCTCAGGGACACCATTTGCCTACCATACCTGGACGATAACCTGGTGCACAGCAGCGACTTTGAAGAACATCTCAAGCACCTTCGCCTGGTCCTCCAGCGTTACAGAGAGCATGGTGTGAAGCTGACCCCAAAAAAATGTGAACTGTTCAGGAAAAGTGTGAAGTTTCTGGGCAAGCTAGTGACAGGGGAAGGTTACACGATGGACCCAGCAGAGTTGGCCCCAGTGATGGCCTTAAAGGAGAAAACACCTGCAACTGTTGGAGATGTGCGTCAAATGCTTGGTTTTCTCTCTTATTATAGGCCCTTCATCCCCAACTTTTCTCGTGTAGCCCATCCACTCTACAGCCTGCTTAGTCCTCCCCCCTCTGAGAACTCTGCTCCAGTCAAAGTTAACAAGACTAAAACAGGGGTGAAGAAAAGTAAAGGCCATTTACCATCACGCATGCCTATTCAGTGGACTAGCTCCCACCAAGAGACATTGAACCAGCTCATAGATGCACTTACTAAACCTCCTGTGCTCGGGTACCCCGACATCACCGAACCCTTTGTGTTACATTGTGATGCATCACAAGTTGGGCTAGGTGCTGTCTTATACCAGCGGCAGCAAGGCAAGATGAGAGTTATAGCATATGGTTCCCGAACTCTGAGTCCGGCCGAGAAAAAGTACCACCTGCACTCAGGCAAATTAGAGTTTTTGGCAATGAAGTGGGCCATTTGTGAGCGTTTTCGGGATTATTTGTACCATGCTCCGTCATTTGTGGTGTACACAGATAATAATCCGTTAACATATGTGCTCACCACCGCAAAGCTCAACGCCACAGGCCACAGATGGGTCGCAGAGCTGGCCAGCTATAACTTCACCATACGCTACCGTCCGGGTAAGACCAATGCTGATGCTGATGGGCTGTCACGGATGCCACTGGACATTGACAACTACATGAAGAGCTGTACAGCTGAGGTGGGACAGGAGGCCATAAGCGCATCTATGGAGTCTGTGGTGGTGGAGCAAAAATGCCCTTCTCAAGGTATTGGTGTTGTCCAGGTTGGTGCTCTGAAGTTGATGAGAGATTCTGGAAGTTCACAGCCTTTGACACCAGACCAGATTCGCACATCCCAGGAAGCAGATGAAGTCCTTTCAAGAGTGCTCTGGTACAAGTCACAGAATAGAAGACCAAGTAGAGCTGAGGTGAAGTCTGAGCCTCCTGCAGTAGCTGCACTGCTCAGGCAGTGGTTGAAGCTTCACGTTGACCAAAACGGAGTCCTGCGTCGAAAAACAACCCGCAGAGAGCAGCTATTGGTCCCTAAAGCTTATCGTCCTCTGGTATTCAAAGAACTTCACCAAGACATGGGCCATTTGGGGGTGGAAAGGACGCTCGACCTGATTCGAGACAGGTTCTACTGGCCTCAGATGGCAAAAGAGGTTGAACACTTTGTTACTGAAGAATGTGAGTGTCTTAAAAAGAAAAAGCCAAGTAAGCAGACCTGTGCACCTCTGATCCCGATCCAGTCCACGTACCCATTCCAGCTGGTCTCCATAGACTTTCTCCACCTGGAAAAGTGTAAGAACGGCTATGAATACATACTAGTGGTCATGGATCACTTTACCAGGTTTGCACAAGCTTACCCGACAAGAAACAAAGCAGCTAAAACGGTCGCTGACAAGCTCTTCAATGATTTTGCACTCAAGTTTGGCTTCCCTACTAGACTACACCACGACATGGGTAAAGAATTTGATAACAAGCTCATGGCAAGATTAAAAGAACTTTCAGGCATCCAGGGCTCCCACACAACAGCCTACCATCCCCAGGGGAACGGACAGGTAGAGAGATTCAACCGTACCTTGCTGTCCATGTTACGAACTCTGGAGGACAAGGAGAAGGATGATTGGAAAGAGTCACTGGCTAAAGTTGTCCATGCGTACAACTGTACGAAGAGTGAAGCAACAGGGTATGCCCCATATTACCTCATCTTCGGCCGGTCTCCACGCTTGCCCATCGACCTGCTCTTCAATCTAAGGGAAGATGAAGCTCATATGGACTATGATGACTATGTCAGCTGTTGGAAACAGAGAATGCAGGAAGCTTACAAAGTGGCTTCTGAATCAGCTACCAAAGAAGCGGCAAGAGGAAAAGCATATTATGACAGGAGAGTTAAAGGGAGAGATCTTCAGCCTGGTGATAGAGTTCTTCTCCGAAATCTCACTCCTAGAGGTGGACCCGCTAAGATTCAGTCCTATTGGGAGAACCAGACCTACAAAGTGATGGGGAGAAAAACAGATGACAGCCCTGTGTATAGGATCTGCCCTGAAACTGGTCAAGGAAGAGAAAAGGTGGTGCACAGGAATCTCCTACTTCCATGTGACTTCCTACCCCTTGAAAAGCCACCAGCACACACTGTTAAGCCACACAAAAACACTCCAGCTGTTACAAAGAAAAAGTTGAGACGTACGAGTACACCACAGCAGCAGCACCCAGAAAGTGGTGACACATCGGATGATGACTACAGTGGTACTTACCAGTGGTACCTCAGGCCTGTTCCAGAGAGGCAACAGAGGCAGACTCTACTCAATCCTTTGGCAGAACCATTCCAGCCTGAACCAAGTCCTAATGTTCAAGAAGAGGATTTGCCACTACAGAGCGAAGAGGACATACCCAATCAGATACCAAGTCCTGGCATTGACCTTGAAAGCTTAGGGACAAGTAAGGCAGTGATTGACAGTCCAGGTTCAAACAGAGGTGAGACTGACTCTGAGAGACAGCGACCCAAAAGACAAAGTCAGAAACCAAAGGTACTGAGTTATGACACTTTAGGTCAGCCAACTTTGGTCCAGAGAGATGCTAAGATAACTAAGGCTCATGTAATTGAGAGTAATGCATTTTGGAGACCATGGTCTGTGGGACTATGTTAAATCTATAGTCAAATGTAGTTGGTAACCAGAAATGTCAGGAGACATTTAAATTTGTGGGGGAGAGTGTGGCACTCTAAAATAGTTAAGTGTGTGAAAATAGTAGCCCCCTATTTTATTTTTATGTATTGTCTCCTTCTCATAGAACTACTGTTAAGGTTCCTATTGTTATTTAACAAGGCAATATAAGTTTCGCCAGTAGAGGGCGCTCGGTGACAGGCACCAGGGTCTAATACTCTAACCAGCAGAGAAAATTGGTCAGTACCTGGTGGAGCAGTTAGCAGATAACACACCGAGTAGCTCCTGTAACCTGCTGTTTCTGTGTTTTGCAGGTAAGCTGAGTGATAAATTGTAGATAAAGTGAGAGTTAACAGTATTAGTGACTCGTTAGAGTTTTTTGTTGTGAAAATGTCAAACTTGTGGTCGAAGGAGTCGTTTTAATGAGTTTCAGAGCTGTTTTAGGTTTGAAAGCTAATCGGTAGAAGCTAAAGCTAAATGTGAATCAGACTGAGCCTTGTGCTAAGCTATGAAGAACATGTGGTCTTATACTTGAACTAGTCTAGTTATTCGGCTAGAATTTAAGTCTGTATTTTCCATTTTTGCTATTTTTGAGCTAGTTTTGGTTTAAAGCTGCACTATATATGTTCTGTTTACCAGATTCGGTGTAAATGCTTTCTGTTAATTAATTAATATGGAATATAGGAGATATAAGCTAAAAAGATCTTCATTTAAAATGGATTTTGTTTAAAATACAATTCATAGGAGCAATTGAGTTAAGAAGGGATTAAAAATTGACTAAAATTGTTGTTAAAAACACAATAAAAACTAGAAGCAGAGTAATAAGAGTTCATATTGATACTTAGTTACACAGTAAATGCATTCTGGTGATTTAGTGAGTTTACTACTGTGATGTATGTGGAAATAAAACTGTAAATATGCAGAGACATTAATGTAATTAGCTATCATAAGAATTATACTGTAATACTGTTTTTCTATTTGGGTTTACTATACATGTGTATTATGTCACTGTTTCTGTAATGCAGAGGAAATTGGTCAGTACCTGGTGGAGCAGTTAGCAGATAACACACCGAGTAGCTCCTGTAACCTGCTGTTTCTGTGTTTTGCAGTGCATACACAAAAATAAATATGTTGCACCGGAGATGAGTTGGCCCATCATTTTCAGAAGTGTAACATATATTTTCTGGTTTATTTTTTTATACACAAGGTGCACCAGGTTATAAGGCGCATTTTAAGTGACAATAGTAAGGAACAAGTTTATCGCCACGGTACCCTTTTAATTAATCAGGATTCGTGCTTGGAGGCAGCGCTTGTCACAGTTAGTAGCGATTAGCGCTAGTAAATGCCGCCCAACAGCACTAAACTGAGAAACCCTGAGTGTTCTGGTAATCCAGGGCGCTATCAGCTAGCGGTTCATCCCACGTAGCTAGTTTTAGCACAGTAATCATGCAGGCTACAGTCCAGTGTTGTGCGTGAACGAGTTCAAAAGAACGCGTTCATTGAACACGCTCATGTTTTCGTGAACGTTGAACTGAACGCAACACATTTTTTTTAAAGAACTTGAACGTGAATTAGTTTACATTATGTGTCATAAACAGCAGACATCACTGTAAATGAACGTTGGCTAGTAAATAACATACTGGGTTGCGCACAACATTACCCGTGATGAAGCGCAGAGGACTGGAGCGTGGAGGACTGGAGCGAGGGGCGCAAGGGTGAGAGAGAGAGAGAGGGAGAGAGACCAATGACGGGAGTGAGAGAAAGTGCTGCAATAAAAAAAAAATGGCTAGTGGAAGTGATGGCACGGAGACAGACACCGATTCTCCTTATGAACATTTTCATCACCTGGTAAGAAACCCACAATTACAGTGTGATGAGCAAATGTCTACAATGAGCAGTTTCAAAGAACGTATAGTGATTTCTAGCTTGTAGTGTGAAAAAAAGTATCTATTTGAATATCTCACGAAAAAAGTAAAATGAACTGAACTTTGAACTAGTTCAGAATTAAAATTGTGAACTTTGAACGTGAACTGTTCACTTTGAGCATGTATGAACTGAACTTGAACTAGTTCAGAAAAGCTGTGAACTGGCACAACACTGCTACAGTCATATATACTCACCTCTGAACAACGAAAGAGCTAGCGCTGCAGTTAGCGGCTAATGCTAATGCTGCTTCAGCCAGAAGAGATTTTACTGAATAGCCTTAAAAAAAATCATACTCACAGAGATTTTTAGTGCTCATGATGTCTACACATGTGGACGCCAGATCCTAGGAGGGTAATTATCTGATACACATACAGACAGTACTAACTTAGCAGCTCATCTTTATCATAAACACACACACTGACCAACAGCACCACAGTTAGCTTCTTTCACTTCAGTTTAACCAGTTAATAATTTTTAGCCTGCAGAATTATCTTACTACACTGAAAATTCTTCAAACCACAACAGCGTAAAGAGTGCTGTTTTATTGTGTATGTGCGAACTGCAAATGCTTCTGCATTTTCATTCTTAAAATTCTGTTAATTATACACTTTCTTAGATTTTAACATTTTAGCTTATTAAAGACCTAAGTTCCTAAGTGTCCATGCTTTTCTATGGCCATTGGTTTACCAGCATTCAGGATTTTAAGCGAGTAGCCGTCAGGCACACAGCAGGTATTAGCCGTCTCTGTCTCCACTTAGCTTAGAGTAATCTTGCATCAATGGTGCCAGTGTGCAGGAGGGATTAATCTGATTTCCTTTTCCTTTGGAAAGACCACCTCAATTTCATTCTAAAGGAAATTAGCAATCAATAGGACTACAGGTAAGCATGTGGTTTTGTTTTGCTAGCATCACCACGGCTTAGCGGAATTGCAATTTACAGGAAACAATGCCAACAACGTGTGTCACATTATGAGGAAGACGCATCTGGATTTGTAAGGAATCTGTCATCCAGAGTAAAAGCGTGTTGTACTTTGTAAAAAAAAAAAAAGGGCTAGTTAGATTTTATCAGCATTAAGGGTTTGGGAGAATGAGCACAGATGCTAATTAGAAAACACAACAGATTCAGCAGTGAAAGGAGCAGGAATTATTAGAATTATGATTAATTAAATCTTTGCTTTTAGCTGACAAAACAAATGACAACACACTGTAATTTGTGGGAATTGGGCCAACATTGTGTTAAGCCGATGCTAAACACCACAAAAATGACAAAGGGCAACAAAAGAATACTGTATATAAAGGCTGAACACAGACTAGAACCACCTCAGAAACCCACTGACTACAAACTAAACACAGACTAGAGGAATAACAAGAGTGGCAGTGGTGAAATCTAGGATTTTTTTAGAGTAAGTTTATGTTAATTTTAAATGTATTGTAATTGAACACCACATAACACCATGTAATTTTAAAAATAATTAAAATCAATTAAAAAAAGTTAATATTGTGTCAAATGTTTTACACCAAAAAAATAAAATCTGCAGAAAACAAATTTGAGAATCAAAAGGAATCAAATGCAAATTCAATACAAACAAAAAAATATCTAAAATATAAAATTTTTAAATATACTTTTAATATATTTAATATATTTTTAAATATGCTTTTTTTCTTGTGCTGCTAAAGTCTTTTGCTTCTGGAATCTCTCGTTATAATATACATATATCCTGTTTTTCTCCCCAATTTAACTATGCCGATAATCACACCAATGTACACCATGTGCCAGGTGTGTCGTGATGCTCGTTGCTATCTTACACCCCGTCAACAGTCTATTTTCACACCTTGCAACCAGTATCCTCTGCTGAGACACGCAAAAGTGATGCCCTGTTAAGATATCAATGTGCCTGGGGCACCGAGTGGTCCAGCGGTCTAATGCGCTGCCACTATGAGCGGGAGGTCGCAGGTTTGAACCCCCGCTCATGCAGCTTTGCCATCAGCTGCCGGTGCTCAGAGGGAGCAAAATTGGCTCTGTTCCTCCTGGGGTGGGTAGATGGCGCTCTCTCCCCATCACACTTAAGGTGGCGCTGGGCGGCACGAAGCGTCTGTGAGCTGATGAATCGGAACCTAGCCGCTGTGCTTTCCTCCGAGCGCGCTGGCTGCTCAGGCAATGATTCATCCGCAGCAGCTCGAAAAAAAGGGGTGATTGACTTCACACGTGTCGGAGGAGGCGTGTGCTCGTCCGCATCCTCCGAAGGTCACGGGCGTCACCGGTGATGGGGACGCACAAAGGGGTGGGACATTTGGATATCCAAATTGGGAGAAAATGGGGAAAAATCTGAAATAAAATAAAATAAAATAAAAAAGATATCAATGTGCCAAAGTCAGAGCTTACCTGCCTCTAAAAGGGAAAGACAAGTGACACACTGATTGGTTTATTTTTCGTTACACCCAAAACACACCCATGTTTATTTAAGAGAACAAGTACATGGTTTTGCACGTTTTGAACCGCACAAGGCATATTTTCTGTGCCCTTATGATACCAAAGACATACAGCGACACGCCCTACAATTAGCTGTGTGATGCACAGTTGAATAGTGCGCTATAGATCCCTAACATAGTGCCCACTGTGGTGCTATGAAAGACACCAGGCAGCCAGCTAATATATTTTGGTTTGATTTAGTAGAGCGTGTTCTGAATGTTCACTTACATAATGTTGAAAAAAATCTAACCTTAATTTGTCGCTTGCTGCTCTGTCGTTGTGTTGCTTGATGCTTGTAATCAAATCTTGGATATAAATCAGCAAATTGTCTTCTGATAGAAGATAAACAGACACATGTAGTTCTTTCACCTAATGCAGTGTTAAACACAACCGCAAGAAACCAACTTAGCTTAGACGCTAGTGACTCGTCACCAGCCTGTGTGAAAGCATTCTTAGTTTATACTGAAGGATTACAACAGACATCATATATTCGTTTTTTTAATGCTGTGCTGCACATAAAACTATTTGAGACTAACTGTCATTCATCAGAATAGAGCATGAACCAGCCAATGAATACATTTGCAAGCCAATGAAACAGTAGCTTAGCCCTGCCCACAAAAAAAATGGAAGCTCAGGAATTAAAGCCTGGCAGGACTCTAAGCCATTGGAGGCAAAGTTTTTTTTAATTTTTTTATCAAATGTAAGATAAAAAAAAATAAAAACAGGCTTCCAATACAATGGACATGATTTTTGTTTAGTTAATTAGATTTATCTGGACTTTATGTCAGAGTATTAGATTCCTTATTTGTGTGCATTACAGGCAAAGAAACAGCATTTCTATATTTTTCCATCACTGGAATATAACTCTGATCTGAAAGGGTTAAAGAATACATCAACATCAAAATTCCTGAATTATAGTTCAGGACAAGTTAGCCTCATTGTCCTAGTATCTCAAAACCAGTGGCAGATGCCTTTCTTTCAAGGAGGGGAAGCTCAATTTCGGCCTACATCTTAAAATGTGTCGGTTTATTTATATACGTAAATTCTACCCTCCCTGAGATAGTTTCATCAAGAGGCATGGTCAACAGTACATTTTATTTGTTACAGCACTTCCAGTTAGCCAGCTCACTTTGTCATACCAGGATAGCAGAGAAGACCTGTACCTTTTCCCCACCTTTTTGCCCTGCTGTTTACCTCTAAGTTTCAAATGGCTTCACCAAAATCCTGTCCACAGCATTAAAACTGTCTACCATTATGTGCAGCTTGCACTGGCGCGAGGGTTGTTTGAAGTGTGGCCGCCTGTGAGTGCTTTGTGACCATGAAGGGGCTCAGCAGCACCCGCTGGACAGAAACTGCGATAGAATTCAGAAAGAGTGATAGAAGTCAGAAAGAGTGATAGAAGTCAGAAAGAGTGATAGAAGTCAGAAAGAGTGATAGAAGTCAGTCTCCAAACACAAGCAGTTACAAAAACACCAGAAATAGAAGCTTGATTTGTCGCTAGTCGTTTTTAACAAAGAAAATGCCCCTAAGAGGATTAGGAAAGTCTCCAGTTCAACTCAGAACAGAATAGAAATTAAATGCTCGCAGCTCAGATATTTACACCAAAAGATCGCTGATTCGCTCATTCCGCTGTCAATCAAAAAGGGATTCGGCCTCAGACAGATCATCTAATCATCATGCAGAAGCTGAGTGTCCGGGCCAGCCGAGGTCGGCCCACTGCCCCATAGACCCCCAGAGACGCTGAGCGTCCCATGGGCGGGACAAAGCCCAGCATTTATCCAATGTCTCGTCTCGTTTCGCTGCACGCTTTGTTTCGCTATTGAACTCTGTGGACGCTCAGCATCCGCATCTGTTTAAAGCAGCACTGTGAAGCTGCGGGAATGAATGAGATGAAAGCCGCGTCGTTACCAGTGATAAGAAGCTGATTCTGAACAAAAGTTGAGCGCGTTGTAGCGCATATTTAGTCAATGACAACAGTATATATTTGATCACTTATTTTTTGACATTTTAGGGGAAGATGAGTTTCACTTGCAGTCTTAGAGCAATCGCCTGGACTATGCTGAAGCCTAAAGGACTAAAGGATCACTTTCTGGTGTTGCCCAGAGCCCAGAACTTTCCTCCCTCTGCCTGACAAATTTCTGTACAGTATTTCTCGCGGGAACAGCTTCAGAAATAGACTCCTTTAATGTTGTACTCTCGCAATCAAGCGCAATACTCAGCAACTAAAATGTTAGCCCACTTTCCACCCACACACAGAAACGAAGACTGTGGCAGAACCGAATACCAGAACCAGAAGACACCAGCTTTGGCCTTGGTATCTCTGCTGCAGCACTTATGTAGCAGGATTTATGAGGTCAGCAGGCAGCAGTCTTGACTGTGTCATTGTTTTTTTTTTTTTTTTTTTTTTTTTTTAGGTTTCAAGGGCAGTTCAATTGGTTCAATCAAAGAAGCTGTCCTTCTCAAACATTGACCGTTTGCATAAATCAATGGAACAGAGATGAATGATTACATTTTGTTTTAACAGGATCTCAAGAGCACTGCCTCCTGCGTTTTCTGCACAGGCACCTCTGGGGACGGCTAAAACTGAACCAATATTGTCAGAGACGAATAACATTGTGAGTCTTAATCTAAAGTAAACAGACCTTTCTGGGTTCGACGTTGGGTTTAAGGCGCAGAAATTTACCAGGATTACTAGACTTTTGCCAAATCTCAGAGATTTCTCAGCGAGTCGTTCGGTGATTCAGGCTACAGAATGACCTCTAGGCCCTCTTCCAAGTGTGGCAGCAGGACATTGATTCAGTGCAACCTCCCATACAAAGCCCAGAAGGCCTGCCAATGTCATTAAAGCTCTCTATCCCCTCGTGCCGCCGCCTTTGAGGCCAATCCAATCTCTGCGAAACGCTGTTACAGCTGGTGGTAAACACCTGTGACATACAGATCACTTCAGATCGACCTGGCCAACCTGCCAGCCAGGATTCCAATCAACCAGAAACAACCCCAGCGTCCCCAAAGGACATTCTCACCTGCAGGTCCAGTGCACTGAGTTTGCTCTTGTCTCCTGAGTTGCGTTTGAATTCCTCTATGGTCCAAGAGGGCTGCGGACGCTTGCCATCGGGCACGCCGGCCAATCGCAGGTCAGTGTAGAGGGGGCTGCCCTTGACGTGGGACTTGACGGAAGGGGGGAAGTGGTGGGGGCTGAACACCTGCTCGACTAGGTAGGAGTCCTTGGGAGGCTTGGAAGAACGGTGGGCCTGGTGGGCATCATACTGTCGATCTGTCTGTTGAGAAGAAACAAGAGAAACAAGGGAGATATCTGTGAATCCTTGAAAGGTACTTTATTTCAGTAATGCAGTTAAAAAAAGTAATACAGCTCTGGAAAATAAGAGACCACTTAAAAATGAGGAGTTTCTTTGATTTTACCTAATTAAAAACCTCTGGAATATAATCAAGAGGAAGATGGATGATCACAAGCCAACAAACCAAGCTAAACTGCTTGAATTTTTGCACCAGGCGTGGCGTAAAGTTATCCAAAAGCAGTGTGTAAGACTGGTGGAGGAGAACATGCCAAGATGCATGAAAACTGTGATTAAAAACCAGGGTTATTTCAACTTGACTTGTTTTCTTTGCATTATTTAAGATCTGAAAGCTCTGCATCTTTTTTGTTATTTCAGCTATTTCTGCAAATAAATGCTCTAAATGACAACATTTTTATTTGGAATTATGGAGAAATGTTGTCTGTAGTTTAAAGAAAAAAAAACTTTGTTAATTTTAATCAAACATATACCTATAAATAGCAAAATCAGAGAAACTGATTTAAAAAACTGAAGTCGTCTCTTGAGAGAGCACAATTGGCCCTGCTCTCTCTGGGTGGGTAGATGGCGCTCTTTCCCCTCATCACTCCAAAGGGTGATGTTGATCAGCACAAGGCTGCACCTGTGAGCTGATGTATCAGAACCGAGTTGCTGAGCTTTCCTCCGAGCACGCTGTGATGCTACTCTGCAATGCTGCTGAGTAAAAAGAAGCGGTGGCTGACTTTATATGTGACGGAGGAGGCATGTGCTAGTTGTCACCCTCCTGGTGTGTTGGGGCATCACTAGTGAGAGTGGGAGTCCTAATGAGTGGGTTGGGTAATTGGTCTTGTAAACTGAGGAGAAATGGGATAAAAAATAGAAATAAATTTATTTAAAAAAAGGAAGTCTTTCCATCCAGTGCAATGTTCAAAAATAAATGTAACAATCTTTCAATTACACGATTTAGCTGTTTCTAATTTCCGATCTCTCACAGGTTTCACTTTAAAACGAGCCGTACAGCCACTGAGCCAAGAAAAGGTAATAACACCATCAACACCAGTAAGATGGACTGGACTAACAGCAGTTGTTGTATCAGCTATAACAACAGTCTAACCACCAGGGGACGTGACACTGAAACATTAGTGCTGCGCTCGCAGAAAGTATTCCTGTCTCTACAAGCATGAGCCTGTTGTCCATTATGCAGCATAATATTTGTTTTTAATATCTCTAACTCAGGAGTTTATTGCCGTCCTAAGGGACAAGTGAGATACTGCAGACCAGGCCTGAGGATGATTTCATTCCTGTAGACCAAACCGAGCTTAACACACAGCAACACTACACACTCCTGCTTCAATTACTCTGATTCAGTGGTGGTTTGGTTCTGGGAAAAGTGGAAAAAAATGTAAAATATTACCTTATACAGTTTAACCAGCAAGAGTTGAAACAAATCTGTTACACTGACAAGAATCTAATGGAGGGAGCCAAGGACCAGTGCTATTATACAGTATAAGGTGTCATATACTTTGACAACTGTACTTTCTTTTAGTATTTAAGTGATTTTTAAGTAAAGATTTGGGGTACATCTCTCGATAAATATTAATATTAAGATTTTATGAACAACTTTAAGAATGATATTGCTTAAAGGTCTCATTCCATCGTTTTTAAATTAGTTTTAATAGAGCACAGTTTTGCTCAAAATATTGCAATGCACACAACATTACCTACCAGAGATCAAAAGAGGACAAATTGTTGGTGCACGTCTTGCCGGCGCATCTGTGACCAAGACAGCAAGTCTTTGTGATGCATCAAGAGCCACGGTATCCAGGGTAATGTCAGCATACCACCAGGAAGGACGAACCACATCCAACAGGATTAACTGTGGACGCTGTAAGAGGAAGCTGTCTGAAAGGGATGTTCGGGTGCTAACCCGGATTGTATACAAAAAAACATAAAACCACGGCTGCTCAAATCACGGCAGAATTCAATGTGCACCTTAACTCTCCTGTTTCCACCAGAACTGTCCGTCACCACAATAAATTATTGTGGTCTAAAACCAGGTGTTTTAGTTTCATTGTCCAACCTCTCTATATATAAGTTAGCAAGTAAAAGGTCCTGGATACACAATGTATTCCGACACTATTTATCAGAGAAGATGTGAAAGGAAGCAAATTAAAGTGAGTAGACAGCCAACTGCAATGAGCTGAATAACAGGAGGACTGGAAACAAATTGTGAACACGGAGGGAACCAGCGACATGCCAAGGGATTTAAATTGCAGTGTAAATTGGCCTGCTTGACTGATGAGAATCAGCTTATTGGTTTCTGGAGAAGATGGATATGAAGCAGCAACAAAAACGAGACTGAGGAGACAGTAAGAGCCTCAGTGCAGGCAATGACTGAGAACTAATGAGAAAGACTTATTGTCTGGATTCCTGCAATATATGAGATCTGGGCGCCAAAATGCAGACTACACAATATACCCGCTACAATGTTCTTTCTTCACTGCTTGGTTGTTTCATAGATTACCAACAACTTGATTGTGTTTGTACATAATAAAGGAAATTAGGTAAATACTGTCCCCTCCAAAAGTATTGAAACAATGATGCCGATTCTTTTATTTCTGCTGTAGATTAAAAAAAACATTTGGGTTTGCTATTGAAAGATTAATATGAGATAAAAGATCAACTTTTCAGCTTTGATTTCCAGGTACGTTTCAGAACAGATAAACTTTTTTTATTAAAGTGAATAAGACTTAATATTTAGTTACAAATCCTTTGCTTGCAGTAGCTGAATCATGTCTGTGATCCACTGACATCACAAACCTTCTGCATTCTTCTTCTGTGATGCTTTTCCAGGCTGCAGTGGGTTTTGGATCATTATCTTGCTGCATGGTGAAGAAAGATCTCCCAATCAGTTGGGTTTCGTCTTTCTTTAAATTCACAGACAAAAAGTTTCTGTAGATGTCTGAGTTTATTGGACATAAATGAATATTAATAAGCCCATCCTAGAATACACCATGCATGCCCATGGCTGCTATGGCTTTCCTTGGTCTACCTGTTCATCATCTGTTGTATCATTTACAGTAATACACCAGTGACGACTTTCTTCTTCAGCACATTTTAAACAGTTATTCTGGCTTTAGACAATATTTGTGGTCTAATGGTTCTGATTGATTTTCTATCTTCTCTCAGCTTCAACGTTGCTTGTTTTTCACTCAGACTTTTCATGACGGTTACTCCTCTAACTATGAATGCTCAGTCTGCACAGATAAAACCCAAATCGGAAACTGAGTGTAGACATTCAGCGCTGTTTATTGTTTGAATAATTAATGTATCAGGACACACCTGAGCAACAAAACACACCTGACAGTCACATGTTCCAATACATTTGCTCATTAGAGAAATGGGTGAGTTCAGTTCTTCTAAACTGTGTATCAGTTCCAGATATACAGTAAATACCTGGAAATAAAAGCTTAAATATTGATCTTTTGATCTTTTCAACTTCTTTGGTTGACCATGGGAGGCAGGTTCTAAGTGGAATCTGTCCTGGAAAACAGCTGTATGGTCTTGACCAGTGTGATGCAGCTCAGAATCATTGTATAACCCAGGCCATCTTTTTAGATCCCAGAAAGATATTTGCCATGAGGTGCCATGTTAAACTTCCAGTGACCAGTATACGAGCATGTGAGAGCAACAACATCAAATTGAACAGGCCTGCTCACCATTCACACCTGAGACCTTGTAACTCTAATGAGTCACATGACACCAGGGAGGGAAAATGGCTAATTGGGCACAATTTGGCCATTTTCACTAAGGGGTGTATCATAAAAGAGAGAAGAATGAAGTGCTGTAATATTTTCTGGGAAAACACTGCCCTGACTTTGGACTTGATATAACACAGTGGACCAACACCAGCAGATGACATGGCTTTTTTTAAATTACAGTTTTCATGCATCTTGGCATGTTCTCCTCTCCTTCACCAGTCTTACACACTGCTTTTGGATAACTTTATGCCTTTACACTCCTGGGGCAAAAATTCAAGCAGTTCAGCTTGGTTTGATGGCTTGTGATCATCCATCTTCCTCTTGATTATATTCCAGAGGTTCTCAATTTGGTAAAATCAAAGAAACTCATTATTTTTAAGTGGTCTCTTATTTTTTTCCAGAGCTGTATGAGTTTCACATTATGAACTGAATTAATGAAATAAAGTAACTTTTCAATTATACAAATAAAGATACCATTCACCTACTCAGTGTTAATTAGTGTATATAACATAGGCTCCATGCTGAAAAAAAAAGTTTGGAGAAAAACTACATTTCCTAAAGGTTGTGGTGGATACGAGGATGCTGACAAACCTGACATGCGTTAGAGAACATCTCACACCTTCGTGACATTTTGCTCAAACATCAGCTCACCTTTTGTTCCAGACTGCTGTAGCAATGAGTTGTACATGTTGTTCTCTCTGCCAGCTAACCATCAGAATTCACAGTGCATGCACCCTGTGTCAGATTAGCTTTTAATAAAAAAGGTTGGTTTAAATAAAGTACTATTGTTATTTTTGTGACCTTTTGGTTTTGGTGTATTTTGGAAAGGCTCTTAATGAGTCTTCACAATCTCACAAAGATAAAAATCACCTTTAAAAACAGACCAATTTTCTAGGAAAAAAAATTCAATGATGTTAAATAGAGGTCAAAAAATATTACAAGCATTTAACAAGAAGAGATCAAAATTGCACATCAACTTAAAAGAGGCACAAAGTACAAGAATTTTGACTGGTTAACCGTAAAAGAAAACTTCTCTACAAATTAACAAGTTAAGTAGTTTAAGAACTGCAGAAACTTGGGATAAAACACAAGAAAAACTGGACAGTTGAGACACACAAACCCTTCAAACAGTTCATTTGGCATAACTTTGGGCATTCCCAAACCATCCCCTGGGGTTACACTTTGTGATCAATTTACATACTGCTATCCCATGACTTTTGGCATGTCAGTGTAATTGACCAATAACTAAATCAACAGACAAATATAAAATGTTTTGCTTAATATAATTGGTGCCCTTCCTTGCTTTATCATGAACTAAAAACTAGCCAGTAGGCAATACTTTGTGTATTTTATATAGAGTGGATCTTATTCACACTCGCAGATTTATTTTGTTTTGTTTTTTGTCATACTGATATTTTTCAGATTATCAAACAAACTTTAATATCAGACAAAGATAACCTGAGTAAATATAAAAATGCACTTTTTTTAATTGATAATTGTATTTATTAAAGGTAAAAAAAAAAACAATCCAAACCAATCTAGCCCTGTGTGAAAAAGTGTTTGCTCCCTAAACCAAAAAGTGTTTGTGCCCCCCTTGGTGGCAACAACTGCAATCAAGCTTTACTGATAACTGGTAATGAGTCTTTCACATCTCTGTGGAGGAATTATGTTCCACTCTTCTTTACAGAATTGTTTTAATTCAGACACATTGGAGGATTTTCCAGCATAAACATCCTGTTTAAGATCATCCACAGCGTCTCAATCAGACTTTTACTAGACCACTCCAAAAACTTCATTTGCTTTTTTTTTAAGCCATTCGGAGGTGGACTTGATTGTGAGCTTTGGATCATTGTCCTACTCCAGAACCCAAGTACACCTGAGCTTGAGGTCACAAACAGATGGACGGATATTCTCCTTCAGGATTGTCTGGCAAACAGCAGACCCTGAAGCAGCAAAGCAGCCCCCAGATCACTACCACCACCATGTTTTACATTCAGTATGATGTTCTTTTTCTGAAATTATGTGTTAATTTTGTGCCAGATGTAACGGGACACACACCATCCAACAAGTTATACTTTTCTCTCGTTAGTCTAAAGAATATTGATCTAAAGTTCTGGGGATCATCAAGGTTTTTTTGTTGGTAAATGTGGGATGAGCCGTTGTGTTATTTTTTTTGGTCAGCAGTGTTTTTTGCGTTGGAACTCTTCCATGGAAACCATTTTCACCCAGGCTCTTTCTTATTATTGAGTCATTAACACTGACCTTAACGGAGGCAGGTGAGACCTGCAGTTTAAAATTCTTTTAAATGTAGTTCTGGGTTCTTTTGTGACCTCCTGGATGAGTTGTTCATGCCCTTTTGGAATAGTTCAGGTCGGCCGGCCACTCCTGGGAAGGTTCACCAGTGTTCCATGTTTTCCTTATTTGTGAATAATAGCTCTTACTGGGGTCCCAAAGCTTTAGAAATGACTTTGTTTACTCATTTGTTCAGATTGAGAGATAATGTGTTGGTTTTTGAGATCTTTTATCTGCTTCTAGTTGTCAGACAGGTTCTATTTTAGTGATTTCTTGATTCTACAGGTCTGGCAGTAATCAGGCCTGATTGTGGTTAGTAGTGAAATTGAACTCAGCTTTCCGAAAAGTGTGATAAATCACAGTTCATTTATGGGTAGGCAAACACTTTTTCACAGAGGGCTAGATTGGTTTGGACAGTTTTTTCTTCCCATCATTTAAAAATGGGTATATTTGTCTCATATAAAAGTTAGTTTGATAATCTAAAAATATGTAAGTATGAAAAAAAAGCAAAAATAAATACTTTTTAATGCCACTGTTTATATAAATAACTGCATTAAGTTTAATACTGCCACTGGCCAATCAGAGAGGAACTGCAGTCACTCACTGATTGCATGTAAGCCCATATTAGCAGCAGACTGTCAGCATGCAATGGAAAGCATGAATATAAGATTGCAGGATACAGTTGGGAAAGGGATGAGAAAATTACACACTGACTGTTTCACATAAGAAAACAGCAGAAAACATGTCACGAGAAACTCGCTAAAAGCAAAACAGAACAACACCCACAGACCTGAGGACATATGCTACGGCAAGTGGTGAGTGGGTAGGCTGCAGGATCATTAAATCTTCATGACTGTACAGAACTTACAATGAAACCTGAATCATTGGCTGTTTATGTGGTCATAAAAGTCAAGGGGGCACTCATAATTTGCTGCCTTTTACAATCTGGAATCATTTTCAGGTCATAGGCCAAAAAAATGGTCCAAAATGGTCTAAAATGAAATTTCATCATATTAAGGGTTCCCCCCAGAAGTGTGCCTCAGGCCTGGCTATTGGGTTATAACTGTTGGTCCTTTTTATTTCATATTAGCATCATGAACAGAATTTGGAGTAAAGACCTATAACCACAATTTATGAACAAAATGAGAAATTAGTAAAAGTAAATTATACCACAGTTAGTTCCGACCCTGCAATGTGATTGGCTAAGAGGCGTTTTATGAGTGACATTATCAGCTGGTAATGCACTGTAACCGAAGCTCTCCATGTATTACTCCACCACATACAGGAAACCTAGCAATGATACAGCGCTTACAAACCAAATGCGATGAAGTCGCTGGGAGCTACCATAGGCACAGTAAAGAAACGCCATGTCTCCAATAGGCGGTTAATACATATTATACACATTATACACACATTACACATTATACACACATTACACATTATACACACATTATCAGCCACCAATGGGAATTGTTATTATTAAAATAAAAACTTATGCATATATGTTTTCAAGCTAATATAGACTTTTTTAAGCTGAATTTAAGGTGGCCGAAAATAGGGGACCCTTGTAATTCCACAGGGCTTGCTACTGGGGGACGCTGGAGTAAACAAATCTTTAATTCTTAAAAAAAAAAAAAAAACATTTTCTTTCAAAGTCAAATGAGCCTTGGACTTTAATCTACACAGATTTCTCTCCTGAAACCTGTTTATTTGAGTGAGTAAAGCTTTTACGTTTATTTACAGTAAGCTTAGATTTACACAATTTTGACTAAAATGGCCGATAATAGAGGCCACCTTGCTAACCAAGCAACAATGCAGAGCTTACAGCACAGCTACAAACAGAGCAGCAATGGAAGTATTTTAACTCAAGGAGTGTTTATAACCAAACAGATCGTATTTTCTCGTCTTCTTTAACTCAAAATATTTTAATAAACCGTGATAATGGAACTGTGGTATAATAGCTATAATAAACTTGAGGTTTGTGCTATAACGTGTAATATTGGCACTGTTGTGTTGCGGTCGTAGAGCAGCACCAGCAGATGACATGTCTCTCCAAACCATCACTGATCATCAGTAAATTTTACATTTCATTTGTAAAATCAAGGAATCAGAGTCTGGAGGAAGAGTGGAGAGAGACACAGTCCAAACTGCTTGAGGTCTAGTGTGAAGTTTCCACCAATCAGTGATGGTTTGGAGAGACATGTCATCTGCTGGTGTTGATCCACTGTGTTATATTATGTCCAAAGTCAGTGCAGTGTTTTCCTGGAAAATCTCACACCATACATAAATATCTGAATTTATTTGACTTCATGAACGTTTTATAGGTATTTTCCTAACTGAACTGTGTGAGCTAAGGTTTTTTGGCCAAATGCAGGCACACCCCCTGCTTAAACAAGTAAACACCGACTGTCCAGTTCCTTTGGAAGCTATGCAAACCATGCCTTGACACTGCCGCCACCATGTTTAACAGATGGCATGACATGCTACAGACCTTTAACCTTTCTTTCCTTCTCAAAACACTCGCCATGCTGTCGACAATACACTCATTCATCAAAAAAAAGAACAGATTATATTTTTCTTCCATTTTTACAGTTTTCACTCTCTCTCTCAGTCTCTAATTGGTTGGTTTTATCTAAATATCCTTCACTTGCCTCATCAACTCTTTGGACTACAAATTGAAAGTTATCATGTTATCATAAATTTTGTGATTTGTGATATCTGCGAGTGTCTGTCTTGTGTCTGGCCTGTGTGACACCTTACATAAATATCTGGATTTATTTGACTTGGTCATGGACATTTTAGGGGTCTTTTTCCTGTCTAAACTGTGTAAGCTATGGTTCTTTGCCAAATGTATTCACACCCCCTGCTTATCTTTATCTCTCTCTCTCTCTCTCTCTCTCTCTCTCTCTCTTTCACTGTATGAGAAAATCTCCAGTGAGGTGTTACTCTACACTTTACCAGCACTGCCTTGCCTGGGCTGAGGTGTAAATTAAAAAAAAGCAGCATGAGGGACCACAGAAGGCGGTGGAGGGAGATGCGGTGGGGGTTGGGTTTGCGGACGATAGGCCAGCTCAGCACTCGCGCCGAAGAGCCGGCCGGGGCTAATCAACATGCAGCACAGAGCCCAATCTACTGCAACATATGCTGAGGATGTCAGGTAGAGCCCATCTGAAAGGAGAAGAGGGACTTATAGATAAAGGTTGTTCTAAGGGCAGATCTGCCTTCAGGGCCGCTGCAGTTTGGAAGATGTTTTGAGGGAGGCGTGAGAGGAAGACTCTCTGAAGAACACTCCTGTCCAACCCAAGGATAAGGAGAAGACAGTATGGTGTAGTAATGCCAATTTACAGAAAAAGAAATGGAAATCTGTGATCTCCAGATGAACTCCAGAGCTGTCAGGCACCGTCTTGTACTAGTAGATATCCAGAGGCTGTTCTGCATAGGTCAATATCATAAATAATAATAAAACTAGGACAAAATACAATATTCTGAACTACTTTGCAAAGCCATCCTGCTACTACTGGATAAAAGGTAGGCAATAAGCAATGGTCCTACTAGTTTTGATTGCTATTAGGGAAGGAAAAAACAGTATTATGATGGTATGTTTAGGCACTGCTGATCATTTGAATGATTTTTTCTTTATAAATCATTGGTTGTTTGGATCAGCAATTTCAGTTAAATAGATCATATAGCAGATGGACAGTGATATTCGAAAAGTAAAATTAAGTTTATAGGATTTACAAAAAATGTGCAATAATTCTTTAAGCAAAGTTCAATTATTGGAACACAATATTTGTTTGTTAAGCTCATTGACCCCTAACCTACAAACACAGGTGAATCCAATTATGAGAAAGGGTTAAGATGCCAATTACAAGTTTTTCTTCTCTTTGGATCTTCTCTAAAGAGTGGCAACATGGCAGCCCCCCAAAAAATACAACTCTTAAATGACCTGAAAACAAAGATTGTTCAACATCATGGTTTAGAGGATACAAAAAACTCAATAATCTCAGAGATTTCAGCTGCAGTTTCCACTGTGAGGAACATAGTGAGGAAACGGAAGAACCACAGGCACAGTTCTAGTTAAGGCCGAAAGTGGCAGATTAAGAAAAATCTCAGATAAGCAGAGGAGAAGGATGGTGAGAACACTCATAGTCAACCCACAGACCTCCAGAGCTCCAAACACCTACAGTACATCATCATCCTGCTGCAGGTAGAGTCACTGTGCATCGTTCACTATTCACTATTCAGCGCACTTTACACAAAGAGAGGCTGTATGGGAGAGTAATGCAGAAGAAGCCTTTTCTGAGCACACGCCACAAACAGAGTCGCTTGAGGTATGCTAAAGCTAAAAGCACATTTGAACAAGCCAGCTTTATTTTCAAATAAGGTGCTGTAGACTGATGAAGCTAAAATGATTGAAGTTATTTGAAGGGTGTTTCAGTTTCATTGTCCAATCACTGTACAACTCAGAGAGACCTATAGTATTTCACAAAGAACAAGAAAAAGTGAATTTTAGCTATAGGACACTTTTAAGTGCGTAAGTATAGTCAAATAATCACACTGCATATCCTTATGGTGCAATCTTAGGGACACTATACAAACTCAAATTCTGAAATCAAATCCTGCGTTAATTAATATGTACATGTTTTCGTGACGTGTATCGTCAAGTTTTGGCTGCTCTTGGGTTCTATTTCTGTCTGTTCTGCCGAGTGCTCTTCAAATTTGGACAGCTCTGAGCGACAGTACGCCCGTCTGTCAGGCTCATCTCGCGGCAGCCTCGCCTCGGCTCCAGGAACAGTTTGTGTTTCAGCTTGTGGAGCAGCGCAGGCTTGCTGAGGAGCGGATGTTGTGTTCTGAGTGAGGCTGGAGATGACAGCTCGCTCGTGTCTTCACACACACTCCGACAGCTCAGCTGCTCACTGCAAGCGTTTGGCTCATCAGCTGAACAGAGCCGGAGCCTAGGGCTTTTAGAGGTCAGAGTAAAAGACTGAGAGTGTGTGTGTGCGGCTGTTTGTTTTTGTACAATTACAGGAGGAAGTTGTAAGAAACATACTGGAACATATTACTGGAACATATGTACTGGAACTAGTGGTGTCAATTGATAAAAACGTTTTTTATAGTATATATAATATAGATATTTAATAGTATATAAAAGAATGTATGTAGGAAATGTAAAAAGCAATTATATTTATATTAGTGGTGTCAATTAACCCTTTGAACCCCAGCCTATTTTGGTGTGTTTTTTCTCTCCGTTTTTGTCAGTTCCCCTTTTCACTTGTTATAACACAGTTATATCACTTTTCTTTATACCAGAAGACATTAAACTGCTCAGAAATGTCATAATTTGAGATATAAATTCTTCCAGAAGTTGTAAATCTTCATGGAATTCATCATGTTTTGATCAAAATTTACCCAGCACCTGTTTTTTTATTTTTATATATAGATATATGTTTTTTTTTTTTTTGCATATTTTTGAATGGACCAACTTCAAATCAATTCACACAAGAGTTTTCTTTTCAGTAATAGTTAGATTAGAGTGTATATTAGTTAAAAGTATAAGCAGGGATATAACTAAAATGTGTATTTTAACTTAAAAATTATGGCTTTATTATGAAAAAAATATTTTTATAGCATAGATGGGATCTGGACTCACACAATGCAAAATAAATTACATCTCTGAAGGATTTTAATAATTATATTATATAGTAAAGTTTATAGTTAGAGACTGGGGGACAGGTAAAAAATGCTATTTTTTCAGTGTTCTAAGTAGTTTTTATTATGATTTTTTAGTTACATATCTTACTTTTGCTATTAGTCAATGTTATTTTGAGTGCACATTTATACATGTAATTTCCGGGGGAACAGAAATGGCACCAGTTTGGCATACAAAGTGTGACTATACCATGACTTTTTGCATATCAGTTTATATTACATATGAGACACGTTATTGTTGCGTATAGAACTTACAGCTTTCAAAAGAAAAAGACCAGTACTAAATTATCAGTTCCTCTGATTTTGCTATTTATAGTTATATGTTTATATAAAATAAACATTGCAATTTTATTCTATGAATTACTGACATTTCCAACTAATTTTTAATAAAAAGTTTGTCATTTACAGCCTTTGTTTGCAAAAAATTAGAGATGGTCAAAATAGCAAAACAAAAAAAAAAGATGTGCTTTCAGACCTCAAATAATGCAAAGGAAACAAAAAGTTCATATTCATAAAGTTTAGAAATCAATATTTGGTGGAATAACCCTGGTTTTTAATTACAGTTTTCATGCTTCTTGGCATGTTTTCCTCCACCAGTCTTACACACTGATTTTGGATAATTTTATGCCACTCCTGGTGCAGAAATTCAAGCAGTTCAGCTTGGTTTGATGGCTCGTGATCATCCATCTTCTTCTTGATTATATTCTAGAGCTTATTCCAGAGCTTCCAGAGTTTATATTCCAGGGCTAAAGATTAAGTATCAAAAGGATAAAAAACAGTGTAAAAGACTGATGAAGAGCATGCCAACATGCTGTGCTTAAAAGAGTGATTAAAAATCAGGGTTATTCCATTAAATATTGATTTCTAAACTCTTAGATCACTAGTATTGTTGTTTTAATAGAATGTGAACTTGTTTTCTTTGCATTGTTTAAGGTCTGAAATCACTGTGGGCCCTGTTGTACACCCAGTGCAAGGCGCGCCATGATCTGTACTATGTTACACCCCGTAAAAAGTCTATTTTCACACCTTGCACCTGCTCCAGAGTTTAGGAATAAATCTACACTGATGGGTGTGGTAGTCTGGAAGTGAGGAGTGTTCCGGTAAATTTCTAGCATGTTGCTAGTTTGGCGACATAAAAAACAGGTGTGCCACTGACTGATTAAAACCCTGACAACAGTCAATCATCACCCATGCATACCTACGCAGGTGTGCTGCAGAGTGCAAACCTGGCTATTAACTCAACAATAAACAGAAAAGAATATAAAGAATAAAATAACATTGTTGTTCCCTTAAATGAGCTGCAGGCATACCTTCATAGTATGAACAAGCAGGCCAGCAAGACGTGCACCAACAATTTGTCCTCTTTTGAACTCTGGTATGTCACCCATAATGTTGTGTGCATTGCAATATTTTGAGCAAAATTGTGCTCTTACTCTGCTAATTAAACCTTCACACTCTGCTCTTACTGGTGCAATGTGCAATTAATGAAGATTGGCCACCAGGCTGCTCCAATTTAGCCATGAAACCTCCCACACTAAAATGACAGGTGTTTCAGTTTCACTGTCCAACCCCTGTATACCTATACACAGTAAAATGGTCTATAGCTGTATATATAATGAACTATTATTATTATTATTACATGTAGGAAATTGCACGTTATATAAATTAGAGACGCCCTGATAAAACAAACTGTGTGTCCTGCACATCTATGTAAGTGTGTGTGCAAAAAAGAAGGAAAATAAAAAGGAATAGAGAAAGAGTAAGAAAGAAAGATAGAGAGAGAGAGAGTGGGAGAGAAAGAGAATGTGATCAGTATGAGAACAAATATTGTGAAGCCACGTTTGACCCACTGTTGTCCTGTGGGCTATTCTGCTGCCGGACTAAATCATATCTGTGCACAGCAGTGATGCACTCTGAGCCCCCTTTAAACTGTAACGCAGTGAGTAAGTGAGGACCCTCAAGACCCTCTACAAAAACAGCTTTCCTTCTCTAAACACTTGTTCCAATAAAGAAGAACCAAACAGGGTATTATCGTATTACATAAGCCTCGCCGAAGCATCCGACGCTCCGTTAGCCAAAAACATCCATAAAGCACAGTGTGGCGAAACTCAAGTTATTAGCTTCTCCCTGCTGCATTACAGTGTGAGAGTTTTGATTAAGTATCGGTTCCCCGAGGTGCCATTCAGAAAAATGAATCAGAGGCTGGGAGACTCCAGAGAAAGGATTTATGGCAGTGCAACACTCATCAGCTCCCCAAAAGATGAGAAGCGCGAGAGGGGGAGCGGTACAGGAACTGGCTGCCCTCCACCATTCGGGCAATCGGCCAGATGGAGAGAGAAAGAGAGAGAAAGAGAGAGAGAGAACAAAGAGAAATAAATGTGTTCTAAAGGGTAGGAAAAAATGAATATCTGCATAGTTGTTGTGTCAGTTAATTACTGCTCCCTGAATACTGCACATTTCTAAAGCTCTCAGTGAACAGAAAAACTGGTAGCTGGTTACGGATGGTCTAAACTGGTCTTTAATGATCAAGGTCGTTTAACTGAACAGTCATAATCAACCCACAGACCAGCTCCAAAGACCTACATCATCATCTTGCTTCAGATGGAGTCACTGTGCATCGTTCAGCTATTCACTATTCAGCGCACTTTACACAAGGAGAGGCTGTATGGGAGAGTAATTAATGCAGAAGAAGCCTTTTCGAGCACACGCCACAAACAGAGTCACTTGAGGTATGCTTAAGCTTAAAGCACATTTAGACAAGCCAGCTTCATGCTGTGGAGCTGTGTGATCAGTGCAGGTACTGGGAATGTTGTTAAAGTTAAGAGTCACATGGATTTCAGTCAATATCAGCAGATTCTTGAGAACAATGTTTGAGAATCAGTGAGAAAGTTGAAGTTAAAGAGCCGGGGCTGGATACTTCAACAAGACAACGACCCTAAACACTAAACACTGCTCAAAATCTACTAAAGCATTCATGCAGAGGAACAAGTACAACATTCTGGAATGATCATCTCAGTCCTCAATCCAGACCTGAATATTATTAAAATCTGTGGTGTGATTTAAAGTGTGCTGTTCATGATCAGAAACCTGAATCAAACCTGACTGAACTGGAGATGTTTTGTAAAGAAGAATAATGCCAAATACCTTCAACCAGAAACCAGACTCTTATTGGAAGCTATAGGAAGAGTTTAGAGGCTGCTATTTTTGCTCTTTTTTTTCTGTTGGGGTGCCCAAATGTATGCACCTGACTAATTTAGTTTGAAGAATTTAAACTTAATTTCAGTTCTCAAATATCACTGTGTTCACAAATATCACTGTGTTATGATACATTTAATTGAAATTGCTGATCCGAACAACCAATGATTTACAAGGGAAAATCATAAACATTATCAGGTGTGTCCAAACTTTTTAATACCACTGTAACTTCAATGTTTTATGGCAATCCTCTTCATAAGAAGCTTTAAAAAAATGCCATAGGTTCATCTCAGTAGCTAGCTTGCGAACTTTCCAATTCCACCTTAAACAGTGCAACAGATGGCAGAGGCTGCAGCATTCAAGGTGGAAAGAAAAATAAGAGTTAATAAAAGGTCAATTTAGATCACAGAAGATCACAGACATATGATGCTCTGAAGTTTACTAGTTAACAGCAGTTAGGTTGCTGAACTTTATCACTCCACTGCTATAACGGTTGTCTCAATTCTTAGAAGGAAGATTTACACTGTAAAGTAACAAAAGGTGTGTCAGATAAAACATGGTAACTGAATAATTCACCAATACTTAATATAAAGATTAATGAAGCTGGAGAACTAGAATAAATCAAGAATAACTAAATAATATATAGTCTTTTGGTGGCACCAACAGCACAAGGTAAAGGATTAGTGTGTAAAGGAAAGAAGTGTCTATGTAGGGAGAATTGAATAGAATGTGTTTAAATTTGCTCCGTATTAAATCTAGAATCAGAGCAAATTAGATGTAGAGAGGATGTGTCTTAAAATTTACCACATTTTTTGCACTATAATGCACAATTAAAACCCTTTCATTTTCCAAAATACCGTCAGTGCGCCTTATGTATGAATTTTACTGGTCAGCGTAAGCTCTTTTGCTATTCAGAGATGAGTATTATCAGACTGTAGCCTGCTGCTAACCCTGGCTAGCACTGCTGGAGCAGCACTAGCATTAGCCACTAACCGCACTAAGTGTTAGCTCTTTTGCTGTTCAGTGGTAAGTAGGGTTGCAGCGGTAACCGGTTTCACGGTATACCATGGTATTAAAATGCGCGGTTATCATACCGTGTGTGTTTGCTTATTACCGGTAAAACGCAAGCAAGCGGAGAAACTCACCCGTGCATGCGCAACTCTGCTCCGCTTCAGCTTCTCAGCACACAGCGGTGAGAACAGCAGAAAGTGCATCAGACTAAACAAATCTCCGTCCGGCCAAAAAAAGGCTAAACTAAAATCAGCAGTGTGGGACTATTTCAGAGACCCGCCGAACGCACCCGAGGATGGTTATCCGATTTATAATCAATGTGGCCGTAAAGTCACAGCTAAAGGTGGACATATGTCAAACCTGTTCTCCCATCTCCAAGAACACCACCCCGCCGTGCAGCGCAAAGTATGTGTTTAGTTTATAATTTTAATCTGAACATAAATAAAATCTCTTTGTAGTCGTGCACAACCCATGTGGTAAGCGCCCGCAAAAGCGCTGAGTTATCCGAAATTTGGGCACGCAGGTACAGGCGTGAAGTGCGTGCTACGATGGATTCACGTGTCCGTGTAAAGGTGCTCGCCGGACTGGATGTGAAAGACGCCATTCATTTACATGCGTTAATTTTCAAATTCTGACGTGCCTGTTTTTCATGTGTTAAAACCAGACTCAGAAATAAATCCCCTCTATCTGGTTATATACCAACTTGGCAGTAAAACGGACGTTTACAACAGTTGTTGATCAGACACTGACCCAGGCTCAGTTTATCAGATATTAAATAATTTAAACTTAAATAATTGTACTGAATAGTTTAAACACAGGATCTTTACTTCTTAGAGGACATGTAATGTGTGACACGTGTGTGTGTGTGTATATATATATATATATATATATATAATTATATACACCCTTAATGACCTTAAGAGTAGTGGAAAAACCTGGTTTCCTTCACCTAATGGTGTACAGTTTATTTTTTTTAAGGAGACATTATCTATATAGTTGTTCCAGGTTTCTACAATAAATAGTTAATTGAACAAAAAACCTTTGTTGTAATTTCTTTAAGGGTCAGTTTAATAATATATGTAACAAACTGTGATACCGTGATACCGCGGTATTTTCTGAGACGGTTATCATACCGTGAAAATCTCATACCGTTGCAACCCTAGTGGTAAGTATTATCATACTGTAGCCTGCTGCTAACCTTGGCTAGCACTGCTGGAGCAGCATTAGCATTACCAGCTAACAATACTAAGCGTTAACTCTTTTGCTGTTCAGAGGTGAATATTATCAGACTGTAGCCTGATGCTAACCCTGGTTAGCACTGCTGGAGCAGCACTAGCGTTAGCCACAAATTCCACTAAGCGTTAGCACTTTTGCTGTTCAGAGGTGTAGCCTGCTTCAGACTGTAGCCTGCTTGTTTATTGTGTTAAAACAAGCTACAAGGGGCGAACCGCTAGCTAATGCTAAGGCTGCAGCCTTTGTGGAAAAATACAATATAGAGTTTTTGATGTTAACTGGAGATTTTTGTAAATACGTAAATACAAGAAAAGTATTAAATATAACAGTTTTCCAGGTAAAAGAATATAATAGACAAAGAAAGAGGGTATGTGTGTTGTTAACTCACATCAGATAATAATTCATGCTAATTGAATTTACTGCTAATTAACAGTTATTAGTTACAGAGAAAAAAAATGAAATAGGATATTGTTACTGTTGGTCAAGTTAACTTTTAATAGAAAAGTCCAAACTATTTTGAAGCACTTCTATTGGCCATTTCATTCATCATGAATTTCTGATACAATCCAAGGAGTAAATGCAAGATTTCCATTACGTCAAATAGTGAAAAATGCTAAAACCAGACAAACAAGATTTTGCCTGACAGCGATGATGTAACAGTATATCTGCTGCCTCTCAGCATCCTTCCTGCCTCTGCTTTGTTGAGGCTTATACACAATTGGCCCAGAGCCAGACAGCGGAGGATAAGGGCCAGGCGGAGCTCAGCTAACATGTCACTCATTTCAATTGAGGAACCATACAAGCCTGTTATCTTAGCATTAGAAACACAGGGGTGCTTATACTCGACAGCTCAGAACGTCACAACTCGGGTCAAGATCCTATTTCAATTACCTTTAGAGGCCGCTCTGCGAGATGTCATTACAAATCACTTGTCTTTTTAACACTCGGGGGACCTTTCCAAGGACGTGACAATAATTACGTTCCCTCTCCACACTTGCTGAAGTGGAGAAAAGCAAAGCACTGAGTCAGAAACCTGGACGTCCTCCATAATCTTTATCAGTTCATTTACATTCAGGATTTGCGATGCTTCGCTGTCTTCTCTTTAAGCCGGTGAACGCGTTAACCCTGGAGATGGTAAAAGCTTTACGGCTCTACGCCGACAAATTGTCCTAAAGCCTTACGACACCAGCGTGCCTAATTTCAGCGAGTTTATCTTTCGGCTCATTGTGGCTTTACAAAGACAGGTCCATTACTCTCTGAGCTAATAAAATGAGTAAGGCATTGTTGGTTATTCAGTTTAATTAAATACTGCAGCACAAGAAAACAACAGCAGCTTCTTACCATCACAGATTTACAGAAAGGTGAAAATGTCTGCGTGGACTGTTTTACGGGAATATGAGAAACCTGGCAACACTAGATCAAAACATTTGTCATTTTGGAAGAACAGTGCTGTGTCAAACTCCCAATTTAAGCTTAGCTTCAGAAAAGAGTCATATGCTTTTCTCTGTTTCTATATTGTAATGTAATGTAATGTGCTTTAAAAATAGGTAGGGATGCACAGAATGTCTGGCCATTAAAAATATTTGGCAACCAGAACTATTCAGATAAAAATGGCAAAACGTGCCAAAAAGCACTTGCAGATTTGATATATGTTTTTTTCTTAAATACAAACAAGACAGAAATGCAGTGCATATTGGCCTTTAGGTAAATGTTTAGTTTACTTTTGTTTAGTTTCAGTTTCTGCCAACAAAAGTCCTTTTGGTGCATCACAAGCTATAACTCTTCCACATGTTGACTTTCTTGGAAAATGAGCTTCCACAATTAGCACTTTATTAATCACACCAAGCAAATCGTGAATGCAGCAACAAAAGAAAAACACAGCTTTTTATCGATTACCTCTTTGGATTTCCTGTGTCGCTCCTTGCCTTCTCCATGCCTGTCCTTCTCTTTAATTTCTTCCACTGGATGACTAGAGTAGGAGACAGTTCTCCAGTCTCTAGGTGAGTTAGTGATGCTGGCCACTTTGGACTCCGTGGCACTGTTTTCCTCCGTCAGCGACCTAGACGACCTGCGGGTGAACATGCTCTTTTTCAAAGCTTTCACTCTCAGGCTTTCGCTGCCGCTGGCATCCGAGCAGCACCACTCCTGGTTTGTGTCCACTTTTACATTGTGCCCTGTGGTGTGGCACTGAAACACGTGAGGTGACAGGTTCACGTCCGCATGCATCTGCGGAGACTTGCCACAGTCGCTGGATTTACCGTTTGCTTCAGGTTCTTGAATCTTCTCATCCAGCCTCGTGAGCTTGGACAGGACCTGGGAAATCTCACCACGCACTCCTGAGAGGGACTCAAGCTTCTTCTCGATCTCACCAATCCTGAGGACCAGTTTGCAGACGCTTGCCTTGAGCTCGTCATCGGAGTTCTCCAGAGAGTGGAAGAGGCGGTCCAGCCTGATGGCAGACTTTCCCAGTTTGATGGTGTTGTGCTCGGGTGAGCTATCTCCATCCGACTTGCCAACCTGAGAGAGTGAACCGTTGCTGTTGTAGCAGGACGACTGGGTAATTCCAAGGGATCCACATACGCTCATATCATCCAGAAAGCGAAATATGTCGCTAATGTCATCGCTTATCATCTCACATTCCTCCTCCACTTGTTTGAAAGAAGGCCTCTCTCCATACTTGCTGAGGATGCTGTAGTCTTTCAGTTTCCTTTGTTCAGACTGCTCTGTCTGTGTCCCTACACTAAGGCCATCGTTTAGGTTAGC
This sequence comes from Astyanax mexicanus, assembly GCF_023375975.1. Lineage (NCBI taxonomy): Eukaryota > Metazoa > Chordata > Actinopteri > Characiformes > Acestrorhamphidae > Astyanax > Astyanax mexicanus. The sequence goes on along the minus strand of NC_064423.1, from coordinate 10,380,084 downwards.
AGCCTGGATCGATGGGCAATTGATACTCTTGTCCTTGAACCTCTTACCGCCTTCTCTCTTTTCAACACTGGGGCCACAAGCAACAGAGGACATCTCTTTCATCTTGGGTCCGTTAGACTTCTTGGAGTATCCTGCCGGAGAGGCTGTGGACTTCTCTTTGGCACACTGGAAGTGTTGGTCGTTGTCCATGGTGCTGATGTTATGGCGGTGATTGTCTTTTGGCACCTTGCTGTTCAAAAAGGACCTCTCAAAGTCAGGGCTGTCCTCCGTGTTTAGGCTTAAACTCTTGACGGGCCAAGCTTGTTGCCTACTTGGCTTCCCAGTAGTCCTTCTGGTGTTAACACACTCTGTGACCGTCGTCGGCCCAAAATACGTGGACGCCTGCAAGTCGTCTAGACTCTCGTGCTTCGCTCGAGTTTTGTTCTGAATTGGTGAGTTGGCGGGTTCGAAGTAAGGGTTGCTGTACGGCAGCTCGAAGCTGTGATTAAAGAAGGTGGGCGGCTTGTGCAGCTCCCTCCTGTGGTAGTCTCCACCGCCTCTGGCACTGGACCTGGACTCTGTAGAGACCACGTGGGGCGAAAAGGCAACAAGGTTGTGAAAATCTTCCTTGAAAATATTCCGCTTTTGCACGCACGAGTGCACAGTGAAAGGCTCTGAGTTGGGCAGGAAAACATCTTTGCCGTTTGGGTTGATGTGCAGGGACTCCTGGTCGGTGGTGGACTCGCTGTCAATGTCCATTGGAAAGTAGGTGCTCTGCATCTCGCATGGAGGAGGACTGGCACTGGGGTACTGAGGCAGATGCTGTAACTTATCCAGTGATGCTGCTCTACATTTCAGATCCTTGTTGACTCCCAGGAGGAAATTGGGGTCTGAGGTTGGTATGAAGGGCTGACAGTTGTTGCACTCTGATTTAGGGCAGGGCGACACCCGAGAGACGTGATGAACTCTTCTCTCCGGGAAGTCATATGTCCTGTCACAGTCGTTATACTTGTAGACGTCTGTGTCAGACCTGCAGGACTCGAAGGACTGGTTCTTATGAAACTTGGGTCTGTGACTCATTGGCAGCTTGTCTTTAGCCATGCCACCGTTCATCTGGATGAGGTTGAACATGGTGACGATATCCGCCGCTACCATCAACTTCTTGGACTGCTGGTCTTCAACCGAACACCTCATCTTGTCCTTAAAGAGTGTGGCAGGGAAACTTGGGTCCAGGCATGCTGTGTAGAACAGCAGGCTCCTCAGCTTTGCCAGGTGGACCAGGTCGAAGCGAGCACACAGGGATTTGCACAGATCCTGATATGACACAGTGCTGTACTTGGTGTCTAGTTCCTCCAGAATTCGGACGAGGAAAAGGGAATACTCTGGCACTGCATCCATTACTGTGAGCGCGCCGATTCTTATCTTAGAGAAGAGATGATAACCTGCATGTGGGGAGACAGAGGATTAGTGGCTGGAGATTGCTTTTCGCTACAGCTAGATATCTGCAGATAGATATCATCTTGAGGCGTACTGTATATCAAGCAGTAGGTCAAAATATATCATGAAAATGATTAAATCTGATTCTGAGACATACTTGTGAACTCAACCAATGATAGATAGATTTAACACTCAATATAGAATGATAGAATTAATATTGCTTCAACAATTTTTTTTTTGTTCAATTAGTCTATTTTTGACTTGCAAAAAGGATTAAATGCATGCATACTAGATTTACTCAATGCATAAATGAAGAAATAAATAAACTGAAAAAGAGTTATTTGCTTGCTGGTGAATGGAGGGGTAAATAAATACTGTAACCATCCACAGACACCTTCTCCACAGCACTGAATTAAACACGTTCGATATGCAAACAAATAAAATCTCGAGCGCGCATTCAAGACGCAAACTCAACTAACAGAGGGAAAAAAGCAAAACAAACGAACACACCTATTTTTCCATTCCATCTGGGCGTCCTAAGGATCGGGAGAAGTGAAGCTCAGTCCGTATGCGCGCGCTGGCGAGTGATGCTCGTCCGTCCTCCCGCGTGCATTTCATCCTTTGGCATTCCTGCAGTGCGATGGCAATAAATAAAGCAGGACAAGTCCAGTCGGTCACATCCTTCAGCTCGCGCTCTCGCTCGCGCTCGCTCTGTCTTCCGGAGCTGCTCGCTCGCTCGCGATTGCTCTCCAGAGTCCCGCTTGTTTTGCGCAGGGGGGCGGAGGGGGGTTAGGCTGGATGGGGATGGGGTGGAGATGGAGGTGGGGGAGGGGGCTGGATGATGGGGTGCGTTGGGGGGCTTTGTTTCCACCTAGAATGACGTAATCACACCTTAACATTCCCACAAAACGCACGCACGCATGCACGCGCGCGCAGCGAGTCAGACAGAAATCGATCTGCACATACAGATCCCCCCGCCCTCCTCCTATAGCGCGCGCCTTATAGCGCATTGAATTCAGTGCAGTTCGGGTTCGTTTTATGCAGCGCGCGCTTTCCCCGCAGTTATTGTCCAATATTATATGAGATGAGCATCAGAGAAAGAGAGAGAGATGCTTTTGTTGGAGTAACTGTGTATACTGTTTAAGAAAGGGCTTTCTACTACACTGTAAACATCTGCTGTAATTTTACAGTAAATATTTACATAAAAATAGCACAATCTTCCTACGCTGTCAAACAAAATCCTGCAAATTGTACAGTATAGGTTTACAGCAAACTTCATGTTATATAGTGTGTATTTATCTTGATATCTATTTTATTCTACAGCTCTGGAAATAAATTAAGAGACCACTTCAGTTTCTGAATCAGTTTATCAGATTTTGTTATTTATAGGTATATTTTTGAGTAAAATGAACATTTGTTGTTTTATTCTATAAACTATGGACAACATTTCACCCAAATTCCATATAAAAATATTGTCATTTAGAGCATTTATTTGCAGAAAATGAGAAATGGCTGAAATAACAACCTCAAATAATGCAAAGAAAACAAGTTCATATTCATTTGGTGGAATAACCCTGGTTTTTAATCACATTTTTCATGCATCTTGGCATGTTCTCCTCCACCAGTCTTACACACTGCTTTTGGAAAACTGTATGCCACTCCTGCTGCAAACATTCAAGCAGTTCAGCTTGGCTTGATGGCTTGTGATCATACATCTTCCTCTTGATTATATTCCAGAGGATTTCAATTTGGTCAAGTAATAAAAACTAATAATAAAATAAATCAAATGGTTTATTTTTTTCCAGAGCTATATTTATATTGTATTCTATCTTTATATTTATTTATTTTAACATTTCCTCTGTTGAGTATGACTGGACAGAATCCTTAAAAAATGCAGATAAATAATTGTAAAATTATAGTAATTTACTTTGAAGAAAGATTACTGTATTATTGTAGAATAAAGACACTCATGTACTGTAAATTATTCTCAGAGTGCTGCAGTTTTTTTAGAGTAAATTTGGCATAAACATTTAATAATACTGTATTATTTAAAATAATTATGCCCATTATGCACATAAAGGATGTCAGTGTTAAATTAAGTAATATTTACTTAAATTATGAACTAAACTCATCCCAAACAAAGTCAGAGTGCACTGTTGTTTTATCTTATAAAAAAAAATCCAAAGATTAATCACAACAATATTGTGTGACTAACTGTAATTAATCACAGCTAAGGCTAGGTGCAGCAGCATTAGCATTAGCCACTGCTGTTTGTTTCTTGTATTTTGTCAGCACTAAAATTTTGTGTTCATTTGTTTATATTTCCTCCGTTAGTTTTGATAGTGGTTGTAGATCTGCTTTTGCTAAAAAAAAAAAGAGATGGATCTCTGGTTCAAAGGGTTAAATCACCCACAGGATGAAGGTGGGTGACTCGTCTTAAAGCTTCAGACATATACTGTACTAAACTAAGCCACCAATTAGACAAAGTTTAAAACAACAGGGAATTTTTCATCCCTTTGAGGCCAAAATAACGAGGACACATGAATCAGCTGAGCTGTCTGACATTTAGCTTCAGGACTGCACAGTCAGCACAGCGCTGTGATTAGCGGGTTGGGTCATCCTCCTCATCAACCGCCTGCAAAATCAACACCTTAAGAGGAAATGCCTGCGTTCTCCCTTAAAAAATATCATGCTGGAGATTTTTTTACACAGGAAAGACTTTAGAGCAAACAAACAAAAATAAATACTTTAATGTGTTACCACTAAATTTACATTTTGATTTAAAATTAATCTCCTTGCCACTGTGTCACCATAAAATTGGCATCTCTGTGGTGCTGCTCATAAGAGTCGTGGACCTGTTTTTCTCGGTGAAGCTGTTTTGTGACAACCTTTGTTGTAAAAAGCGCTATAAAAATAAAATTGAATTGAATTGAATTGAATCCAAATATTAGGGCTAATATTACTTTCACAAGTACAATCAAAAAGTAATGAAACTAATTTTACTCAAAATATTTGGATTACCTTCTAACAAAGTAAAATAAATGGCTGAAATAACAAAAAAAGATGCAGGGCTTTCAGACCTCAAATAATGCAAACAAAACAAGTTTATAATTATAAAGTTTTAAGAGATCATAAATCAATAAACCCTGTTTTTTAAATCATAGTTTTAATGCATCTTGGCGTGTTCTCCTCCACCAGTCTTACATGCTGCTTTTGGATAACTTTATGCCACTCTTGGTGCATATATATATTATTTGCTATCAGTCCTACTTATACTTTTACTTTTCAAAACTAAATACTAAATAAATCACTCAACACACCATCCCCAGTGTCAAACATGGTGGTGGCAGCATCGTGCTCTGGGGCTGCTTCTCTTCCGCAGGGACAGTGAAGTTAGTCTTTTACAATAAATTGCAATGAAATATATTTATGTTTGTGGTTATAATGTGACAAAATATTAAAATGTTCAATGGGGTATGAATACTTTTGCAAGCTACTGTATATGTATGCCCAGATATAAATTGTCACACTGTCCTGGGTTATTTGACATCAATGCCTCTAATGCTCAATGCAGTCTTCCAGATGAATAGAGATTTCCATGTAAGCGTATGCTGTTTGTGATTGGTCAGTATGTGTTGGGTGATTGCGAAGTGTCCTTGGGGTCTAGAAAGGTGATAAATAAGTGTGACTTCATTCAAATAAGCTATAAAGCTATATTACAAGATTGCTACTCTCACCTCTGAAGGCTTCAGGCAGAGAGTTTCCTTCTTCAGGTGAATAACCAACGCTAATTGAGGCTGAACTTGGAGGAAATTACCTCACTCTGAGGGAAAGAGTCAATCACTTGGAGTCAATCAAAGTGCCAAAAGGCCTGGCAGGGAAGAAGACACGTACTCTGGAGAACTTGGCTGGTAATTACTGTGGAGTTCTGTGAACACTGATTGGTTAACTCGTAACTTGTTCTGAAAGGATCATAAATTGTGAATCCAGATGCTGACAATAACTGAATGCTGTAGAATATATTAATGCAGAAATTGTTTACACAGGTAAATACATTCCTCTGAAAGTAATGTTTTAGTTTTTTCAATTCATGTTGAATTTTTAGGTGTGGGAATCACAGGAAATGTCACAATATCATATTATCACAATATGTTGCTCAATAATGGTGATGATATAATGAGATACACTATACACTATATTACTGAATAGTATAAAATGTGCAAGTACCAGGAATTATGGATTTATTGGTGTCAGTTTCACAAAATTTGACAACCAATATTCTTCATCACAAGTTTACGCAATTAATTTGTTTAGCGCCTCCATGTGGAGTGATGAAGCAGTAACTTTAGTAAGTTAAATTGCGATTAAGTCTTAGAATTCCTATGTTTCAATCAAGATATCGATATTTTGACAGCACATACAATATGATACATGTGTGACAACCCTTTTGGAGATCTGGGCATTGGTTTAACTTTTACCTAAAACTTCTCCCAACTAAACTTAAATTCAATGGTTTTCAGTGGTAGAGTTAAACTAAAGATTTATCCAAACTACCAAGAAAAACATATGAAATGATTTAGTAAAAAACAGTGTTAAACAAACCAGAATATGTTTTATATTTTAGATTATTCAAAGTAGCATCTCTTGCTTAGATTGGACAGCTTTATATATCTTGGCTGGATTTTCTCAGTCACCCATCCATCCAGCCACCCACCTACCCACCCACCCATCCATCCATCCACCAAACCACCCACCCACCCATCCATCCACCCACCCACCCACCCATCCATCCATCCATCCATCCACCCACCCACCCACCCATCCATCCATCCATCCATCCATCCATCCATCCATCTATCCCCCGATCCACAGTGTCATGTATTGTATGTACAAGGAATACACCATAATAGACATTACCACTCACAGTGAGTAAAGCTTAACACTAGTCACATAATAGTCCATCCATCTACCCATCCACCCATCCACCCATCCATCCATCCATCCATCCATCCACCCATCCATCCATCTATTAATCCACCCATCCATCTATCTATCTATTAAACACCCCTCGATCCACAGTGTAATGTATTGTATGTACGAGGAATACACCATAATAGACATTACCACTCACAGTGAGTAAAGCTTAACACTAGTCACATAATAGTCCATCCATCTACCCATCCACCCATCCACCCATCCATCCATCCATACATCCACCCATCCATCCATCTATTAATCCACCCATCCATCTATCTATCTATTAAACACCCCTCGATCCACAGTGTAATGTATTGTATGTACGGGGAATACACAATGGAAGATATTACCACCCACAGTGGGCAGTGCAGTGAGTGGGAATGATCGTGACCGGTGGTGTCTGGCTAGAATTGTCCGTGCAACAGGCAGAAATCACATCCATTTTCAATGCAGGAGACCCTGCACACATATCCCACAGGTCAGTGCCTCATTCTTTAGCTTTTGTGGAACATGGAAAAAGTCATGGGACACGATACTAGCTCTTGTTCAGTGTATAATACATAAATATTGTTTTATAGTCGTGGTGGCGCCTGTCCAATTCACCATCATTGTTAAGAAAGTTTCTGGTAAGTAAGTAAGTTTCTCTACTATGAACAACAATTCTTTTCAAATTACTTTGTTTACCACTGAACACCCACTGAATTAGGGAGAAATTTGATGAAAAAAATACAGGTGGATTTTCCCTTTAGCGAAATCTGTTTTTGTGAGTACAATACACGGGCTATTATCTGACAGAATGTCCCCACGTCCACAAGTATGGACGGACTGAATAGTATTTCTATTAGAGCCGTTTGTTGTGCGATGATTTAACTGAAAAAATGTTAACAAATCAATAGTTCTTCACTTTATGCATTTACTTCTCTGAGAAAAGTGGCAGTGTGCACATCAGTCATTCAGGTTTTCTGTTCCTGTGATGCTTCGGCTTTACAGGCTCATAAAACCTGCAGATAAAAGCCTTCACTGTAAAAAAAATAAAATAAAATTCCAACAAAGTTCAAAATCTGAAGCACAAAAGTGGGTAATTAAGAGAATGAAAAAACTACACTTTATTATCTTTTTCATATGAATAAGCAAAGATATTTAACATGTTAAGATACAAATGTGCCAAAGTCAGAGCACACCTGGCTCTTAAAAAGCCACTAAACCCTAAACCATATATATTTTTTACTTAATAGCTGAAATTTGTTTCTTTAAAGTAATGAAACATACCAGTCCTGCTTTTTTGTGTGTGTGTGTAGGCCCAGTAGGTGCTAATGGTTGTGACTGGAGGTGTCTTGCTAGAACTGACAGAAATCACCTCCACATTTAGTGCAGGACACCCTGCACTTAGGGTAGACCTCCCTCAGGTAGACCTCCAACACCACCACTATTAGATAAACCCTCATAACAGCTCTTGTATATAAGAGAAAAAAAAATAAGCCCCATTTTTCTTCAGATCTGAGAACATCCACATTTGTTTCTGTCCATCCTTCCACTGTGAGATGATGACTCAACCCTGTGGGTCTGAAAGGAGGCAGAGCAGATCAAGAATAACTCTTACTGAGAAAAGCAATGGACAGATTAGACTGCTGAAGCTGCTGCTGTGCTTAGAACAATGAAATGGACCACCCTAGTGGAGTCTAGACCTCAACTTCCATTGATGTTTTAATCCTTTTAGACCTGAATCGAATCCTCTAAAATAAAGTCCAGTTAAATTCAATTAAATAAAGTACAAAGTCTCCACCTGGATTTAAGTAAGTAAATGATGTGGGGTTGATGCTGCAGTTGGTCTGCAGGTTTGGGTTCAGCAACAGTATGTGCTGAAAGAATGAGGTCAGCTGACTACCTGAATATACTGAATATAGACCAGGTTATTCCATCAATGGATTTTGTTTTTCCCTGATGAACACGGACATATTCCAAGATGACAATGTCAGGATTCATGGTGCTGGAATTGTGAAAGAGTGATTCAGGGAGCATGAGATCATCATTTTCACACATGGATTGTGATTGTTCACCAGTGAGTCCAGACCTTAACCTCATTGAGAATCTTTGGGATGTGCTGGATGGAGAAGACTTTGAGCAGTGGTCAGACTCAATGCTGCTGCAAGATCTTGGTGAAACATTAATATTTCAACACTGGATTGAAATAAATCTTGTGACACTGCAGAAGCTTATCAAAACAGTCCAACGTAATATTAGAGTGTGTGACCTTTTTTTTTGATGGAAACTTTTTTTTCCTATTCCAACACTGTAAAATAAAATCAAAAATTACCTCTTAATACTTTGCCTTGTTGGCTTTAGAGTGCTGCCACCCTCTAATGCCTGAACCGACATTTTTTTCCCTTTGAAGTAGGCAGGGCTGAGCTACTGTTATATTGGCTTGTAAACCTATTTATTGGCTGGTTCATGCTCTGTTTTGATTGACAACAGTTATAGTCTCCATTAGTGGATGCAGGATTTGGAAGGGTTAAAATATCTCCTGCACTGAAGACGTTGACGTCCTGGAAAGAAATGAACTGGAAACATGGCAAATATATGTTTTCTGCATTATATACACCAATTAACCAGACCATTAAATGTTGGTTCATGTTGGTTAAGAGCTGGAATAAGAGAACTCTGAGCTGGATTACTTCCCCTATATAAAAAAAAATGTATTTGACAAAAAAAAAAATAATAATAAGTCATATTTTTTTAATATACTGGCAGTTCTCTTTTTCTTTTTATGGGTATTAAGGAAGGTAGCCCTTTTTGGCAGATTAAAATACTGTGTTCTACCAAAGTACTGTACTGCCTCAGTCATTGCTGTTGTCATAGATATTATAAACTGGCATTGCATATACCTAGACTATTAATCCCCATATTAGTTTGAACTCAAATAAATGAAGTCTGTTGGATGTAAAACTGAATAATAAGAGGCCACTTCAGTTTCTGAATCAGTTTCTCTGATTTTGCTATAAATAGGTTTATGTTTGAGTAAAATAAACATCGTTGTTTTATTCTATAAAATACAGACAACATTTCTGTCAAATTCCAAATAGAAATATTGTAATTTAGAGCATTTATGTGCAGAAAATTAAAAATGGCTGAAATAACAAAAAAACAAAAAACAATAACAACAAAAAAAAATAATAACAGAGCTTTCAGAAATAAAATAATGCAAAGAAAACAAAAGTTCATATTCATAAAGTTTTAAAAGTTCAGAAATCAATATTTGGTGGAATAAGCACCAAATATTTAATCACAGTTTTCGTGCATCTTGGCATCATGTTCTCCTCAACCAGTCTTACACACTGCTTTTGGATAACCTTATGCCTTTACTCCTGGTGCTTCTTTCAAGAAGTTCAGTTTGGTGATCATCCTTTTTCCTCTTGATCATATTCCAGAAGAATTTTTAATTTGGTAAAATCAAAGAAACTCATCATTTTTAAGTGCTCTCTCATTTTTTTTCCAAAGTGGTATTTTCGGGTGGAGTTCTCAAAATGTACAAAAATTCAAAAGAACCGAAAAAAAAAAAAAAAATGTGTTGACACTAATGAGAGTTACATATAGGGTTAAATATGACTCCATACAGTGTTGAATGAACTCATTAATCAATCAATTTTAACTGGAGTTATTTTAAAACTATAGTGAGTGGGGACAGTTTTTAAATTCAACTCTTAAAAGGTTTAATTTAACACTGTCAATTTTGCTGTGTGTATTTTGTCTGTATCATTTGTTCAATGTTGCTCCATGCTCCTGGAGAAAAGTGATTTTGTTCCACTTTGTACTTTATATGACAATAAAAGCCTCTTGTCTTGATTCGAATTGACTTGATTATGGACTACGGGTCAAACAGACTCTCTATTCACTCCTTTATCTAATGCAATAAACAATTCAATATACCTGTTAACATCATTTGTACTCTGATTGTGAGACGGGGGACTGATATCAGCGCTGATTACATCTGACAATACAGCAATTAATTTATTCACTGATTCACAGATGAGCCTGTTAGTAGTATAATCTGTGAAAAAGCAACACTTGTGCAGTCATCAGTCGTGAATGATTAGTTTCCGAGTCTGCGGAGACGTGCTCCACATCGATTCTCTCGGAGTAACGCGGTAATCTGGATGCGAGGCGTCCTGCGCCGCCGGAGCAAATGCGCTTCAGCTGGAGGGCCCAGGTAATCAGTTTAATGAAGGGGTGTGAATTTTGGAGTTTTCTCATTTGAAATGCATGAAGGTCTTGGTAATGAAGCAATTTACCTCCCTGTCTATTCGGTGAAGGGTCTGAGAGTGTGGAAGCAGAAATGAGATTCTACCTTTTTACCACCTTTTAACATGATTCCCTCATTCCAGCTACTATTAGATCTAATAGGGAGAACATTTTAGATGCAGAAACGAGTGACTAACCTGCTGCATTGTAATGGCGAGCAGGCCTGAGTACCACATGAACTTTAAAATTAGAGGGAAAGTAGGTGGAGAGGTGAATAGCTTATTTAGTCTACAGCATTAGCCTTTGGGTTGGTAGGTGTTATTTTAGAGGGCAAAGTCTGAAAGTATGTGGACAACCCTTCTAATTAAATGAATGTATTAATTAAGCTACTTTAAGTTGCTAACTGCTGATACAGATGTAAAATACAGATGCATGCATACCCTGACTAGTACCTGTAGACAAGACAAGACAAGATAAGACACGTTTAATGTCATCTTTAATACTCTTGATTGTATGATTATGAGCAACATGTAAATACAGCTCTGGAAAAAATGTTAACAGACCACTTCAGTTTCTGAATCAGTTTCTCTGATTTTGCTATTTATAGGTAAATCTTTGAATAAAATGAACATTGCTGTTTAATTCTATAAACTACAGACAACATTTCTCCCAAATGTCAAATAAAAATACTGTCATTTAGAGCATTAATTTGAAGAAAATGAGAAATGGCTCAAATAACAAAAAAAGATGCAGAGCTTTCAGACCTCAAATAATGCAAAGAAAACAAACAAGTTCATATTCATAAAGTTCATAAAGAGTTCAGAAATCAATATTTGGTGGAATAACCCTGTTTTTTTAATCACAGTTTTCATGCATCTTGGCATGTTCTCCTCCACCAGTCTTACACACTGCTTTTGGATAACTTTATGCCACTCCTGGTGCAAAAATTCAAGCAGTTCAGCTTGGTTTGATGGCTTGTTTTTTTCTGCCATTATGCCTAATCTTGGACTACATGACATTCAGAATGAAGATTCATCATGAACATATTGTCTTCTATAAAAGAGATTTCACGGCACTACCAGAAAGTCATCAGATCACCAGAATATTGAATTCACCTGTTCACCCTAGTATATACGTATACACCTCACACACCTGGCTGAGTATTGTCTGGTTCAGCCCAGTTTATAAAGCATTTCTATTTCCTGTGTTTACTCTCTCTCTCTCTCTCTCTCTCTCTCTCTCTCTCTCTCTCTTATGTAACAATATTGTTTTGCTTCTTCCTTGCAATGTATAACCTGTTCTTTGGTATGTTTAACCCTTATTGCTGCTTATTACTGGCATTGACCCTTGTTGTTCTGACAACTCCTTGTATCGCCTTTTTATTTAACCCTCCTGTTACATTACGAGTCAAATTGACCTGTTTAAAAGTTTAAAAATCTAGGAAAAATAGTTAAAACTATGTTTTTTTTCAGTATAAAACTTCTTTTGCTTGCCTTAATTAGTGTAATCAACATAAAACCCCCTGCAATAAACAAAAAACTAAAACTAAATTCAATGTTATGTTTTAATGTTATGTAAAGCTATTATGTCTAATATGTTGGTCTTTCAAAAGTAGTAAAGTAGTGAAACATTTAAAAGAGTGTGAACATGTCTTATTTTGAAAAACGAGTGATTATCCTGATTAAACCATTATCTGTTAAAGGTAAGGAACACCATTGCACTAAATATTAATAGAATAATTAGCAATGGAGTTAGTAATGAAATATTCCCACTGCTTGTTTGGATTTTTTTGAATAATTATTATTTTGAATAATTATTATTTTGGATATTATTTGGATAATTAAACGTACACCGGATCAAATTGACCCGGGAACACCGTTGCTTTTCCTGACAAATGAACATAACAGGAGGGTTAACAAAGTCTGTGTATTGCATCTGCACATATAATAACTTAATTAATTAATTAATTAATTAATTAAAATAATAACTTATTTTTCAAGTTTTTTATGCATCTTTGCACAAAAACAGGGACAATTTGGAGAAAATGGATGTAAGCACAGAAAAATAGATAGGTAGCTTTCTAGGTTAGCCAGCATGCTAACTGGATACATCAATACAAGCCCTCACATGACACAAACACACTCACAAGACCAGACAAACCTGGGGCGATGGAAGCAACTTATCACCTGCCAATAGGATCACAGGGTAAGACATGTCATATAATTTTATTTTTTTATTTTTTTTAACCATAAGAACTTAAGATTTAGCAGAGAAGAAGAGGAAGAAGATTAGCAGTAACCTCTGTAACGTCAGCGCTGTAAAAACACGGTCCTGAGGAGAAACTTAAGCAGTCCTCATTAACAAACACCTTGGCACCGTTTGCCTTATTTACTTTTCAAATTGCTTCCAGTCCCGGAGACGAACCCGGCACAGTCTCCTCTCAGATTAACCCGCAGCACTGAAACGCTGATAAAAAGCCTTCCACTCTAATCCTTCCCTCACTGCTTCCACTGTGCTCGACAGATCTCTCTTCTCATTAGCCGCTGATGAGGCCTTTTAGAAGCTATACTGGAGGAATCAATTAGCGCCAGGCCCTCCAGGATCGCCACACGGGCGTATCACGCGGCAGCATCTGAAGGGGAATCTCTACAGCACACCCAGCTCCAGATAGATCCGGCTCACGGCTGCCAGAGACGGAAATCAGTCTCTGAAGTGCTGATATAGCAAAACCGCTGTGGCTAATGCTATGCTAATGCCTTGTTTTTTTTCTCTTTGAACCATAAATGTGGTATTTAAAGCTCCTTTTGTCTCTTTTTCTTGCTTCATCATGGTTGTTATCTCTTTCTCTCTCTTAGTACTTTGTACAATGTTCCATGTTTCAGGAAAGCAGTGATAACAACTTATCATAACAACAACAGTAGCGTAGGTTTAAAGGTCTCATTCCATCAATTTTCCATTAATTTTAAAATATCTAGTTATGGTCTCTAGTATGAATGAATGCCATGTGAGCCTTTTTTTGTGGTTTTGGCTCTTCCTCATGAATATTCATACATGCAAATGTATCTCCTCTGATTGGCTAGCAGCACTGCAGCAGAGAACACCTACCTGCCTTCTCCCACAGTTAATTTTACAGCTCTTAAACTAGAAAAGGACAACATGTTTTCAGAGATACAGCCTCAGTTAAAACGCGGAATCAACCGGAGATCCGATTTAAACTTACAGTTACTTACACAAGATAGCTAACGCTAAATAGCTCTGTAAACAAAAGAAGTAAGCTCCGCCTTTGGGCGGTCCTGAGCCGAGGGTGGCAAGGCCATGAAGTCCCTGGTTGACGTCGACATTTTACACCCATCTGATCAACTCGTATTTCTGAGGGTTTTCTTTTTTAGCTACTGCAGACAAAGGGAGTCTGAGAAACAGTTTCAAAAGCAGCATCATATATATAACTCAGAGAGACCTATATAATTTCACAAACAAGAAAAAGTGGATTTTAGAGGACTGAGACCTTTAAAAATGTTATTTGCTGAGTTATTCATTACTGCTAAAGCCAGATGTTTGCCGTGCTCGCAAATTCAGAAGGTTTACTGTAAGGTACGCTCCTCTAAATTCAGATGTCGCAGCTTAGCTTAGAAAACAGTTTAGCATGCTACGCTGCTTAGGCATTCGCAGTAAAAGAGCTGCTGAGTGATTATGTAGATTGTAGTAGTATTTGATCTCAAGAGCAGCTGCAGCCTTCTGAAGATTGGAGTGTACACATAAAAAGCCATAAAACGTAGACATAAAGATAGAGGTTTATGTACTTGGCAAACTAAACGGCACACAAGCCTTAAAATAAGCCCTTTAGGTAGAGCCAAAACAGCCAATACAGCTCTGTAGTGTGTCTACTACAGTTATAGACTGCCCTTTATACTGTGTATTTAATATCCAGTCATAACACCCATCTAATATCAGATGTTTTCAGAGTGTTTAGAGGGTGCGCCTTTAGTGTTAATGCAGCTTTCATTCATTTTAAAATGTTCAATTTTAGAGCATCTGACTAGCAGCTGAATAGATGGGGCTGTTGGCCTAGCTAAATTTGGATGAAAAATGGAAGAAAATAAAAGAACCCTGACAACAGTCAACCGTCTGATGTTCATTGCTATCTTGGTAACACAAGTGCACCGAGCATGCTCAGCACACATACACTTCTGCTAGTTACACACACAAACACACACCCCAGTGCGCAAAAACAACATTTACAACAACAATAAACAGAATTATACTAAATAAAATAACACTGCTCTTCCTGTACATGTAAACATGCAGGTCAGTTTCCTTTGCTGAGAAGCACAGAAGCTCTGTGCTGTTAAAATAGCAATCCTCCAAAGTCAGAGCACAGGTGGATCTTGAAGGGAATGGGAAGTGTCCTGATTGGTTAATTTCATGTTATGCCCAAAACACACCCATGATTAATTTAGAGAACTAGTACATGCCTTCTGCACGTTTCAAGCCGCTCAAAGGCATACTTTTCCTGCTGTTGTGATAGCAAAGACACAATGAAACACATTGTACATGATCCCAGCCACCCTCTCAACCCCTTTTTCATTCTGCTCCCATCAGGGCGTAGATACAGGACATTGGTATGGAAACGGGTACGCTTTGGGAAAAGCTTTGTGCCGCGATATCCACGATATCCTAAACGAATCTATCTATCTGACACGCCCTAAATCAAGCTAAATGGTTTATGAGTCGCCTATGGATCGCTAAAATAAAGGTGAAGTCACCATAGGTCTATCGCCTCTGTTGGTTGATTGCAGTATGACAGACAAAATGATGCATGAAATCCTGATGTCTGATTGGATCTGGCTTGTCCACACAGCTCTGAAAAAATCGGATCTGTGTCACATTAGGGCAAAAATAATATCGTATTTGAGTCACTTCTGCCTGGCAATGTGAACTTAGCCTATGAGTCACCATTATATATAAAAGTCTCTCTCTCTCTCACTCTCTCTCTCTTTCTCTCTTGCTCTCTCATCAGAGTGAAAAGGTCAGGCTGCTTCGTGGACCAGGGCTCCTCCTCTCAGCCTTCATGGCGTGTAATTAAAATGCAACATTTCTAAACACCCAGCTTCCATTTGCGCACTTAATGCAGTGTAACGTGACAGGCAGAGCTGATTGCACTTCGAGGACATTTGTCACACAGGAACCGGAGCAGAACCATGAGGATGAAGAGGAAGAAGATGAAGAGCATGCATGAAGGGATGGGTGATGGTTCCCTCATAATCCCTTCAGGAAGATTAAGCTACAGCCAAAAGGAGGCGAAAACCGAAAACTGTTTTTTACAGTGGTATGAAAAAATTTGGGCACAGAAAAATCAATATTTAGTAGATCCTCTTTTTGCAGAAATAACAGCCTCTAAACTCTTCCTATAGCTTTTAATGAGAGTCTGGCTTCTGGTTGAAGGTATTTTGGATCATTCTTCTTTATAAAACATCTGCAGTTCAGTCAGGTTTGATGGTTTCTGATCATGAACAACCCGCTTTAAAAAAATCACACCACAGATTTTCATTAATATTCAGGTCTGAGGACTGAGATGATCATTCCAGAATGTTGTACTTGTTCCTCTGCATGAATGATTCAGTAGATTTTGAGCAGTGTTTAGTGTTTAGGGTCGTTGTCTTGTTGAAGTATCCAGCCCCTGCGCTTTAACTTCAACTTCAACTTTCTCACTGATTCGTAAAAAGCATGTTCTCAAGAATCTGCTGTTATTGTCTGGAATCCATGAGACCCTCAACTTTAACTTTATTAAGATTCCCAGTACCTGCACTGATCACACAGCCCCACAGCATGATGAATCACCACCAAATTTTACTGTGGGGAGCAGTAAAGTGTTTGTCTTGGTTTTTCTTTTTCCTCCGTGCATAAATAACCGCCCTCCAAATACCTCAAATAATTTTAGATTCATCAGTCTACAGAACCTCTTTCCAAAAGGAAGCTGGAAGCTTGTTTAAATGTGCTTTAGCTTTAGCATACCTGAAGCGACTCTGTTTGTGGCGTGTGCTAAAAAAAAAAGGCTTCTTACGCATTACTCTCCCATACAGCCTCTCCTTGTGTAAAGTGCACTACATAGTGAATAGTGAACGATGCACAGTGACTCCATCTGCAGCAAGATGATGATGATGATGATGATGTAGATCTTTGGAGCTGGTCTGTGACTATGGTGGCTGACTACGACTGTTCTCACCATCCTTCTCCTTTGCTTAGCTGAGATTTTTCTTGTTCTGCCAACTTCAGGCTTTAACTAGTGTCTGTGGTTCTTTGTTTTTGTCTTTGTTTTCTGGCTAATTGAGAGTTGTGTTTTTAAGGCTCCCATGTTGCCGCTCTTCAGAGAAAATGCAAAGAGGAGGAAAATCATGAAAATGATCAGGGGTGCCCAAACTTTTTTGTTTTCATATCACTGTAACTGTCATTACCACTGATCCAGGCCTCATTATAACCAAACAGAGATGTAAAAAAAAAATACATATATATATATATATATATATATATATGATCCCTTTATACAGCAATTCCTCGCCTGGCACACGATGTTCACAGTTTTGTTGCTGTGATTTTGATTCTGCTGTAAAGTCACACATGCTAAAGGTGGTGTTTACATCATCCTTGTGCTGCGGTGCCTGTTAGCGTAGCCATGTGCCTTGGCTCCTATTAGAATTGAT
The DNA here is from genome assembly GCF_023375975.1 of Astyanax mexicanus. Lineage (NCBI taxonomy): Eukaryota > Metazoa > Chordata > Actinopteri > Characiformes > Acestrorhamphidae > Astyanax > Astyanax mexicanus. The sequence goes on along the minus strand of NC_064423.1, from coordinate 10,362,757 downwards.
AAACACGTCTTAAGCCGGGCGCTTTCAGGCACTTGCGGCGTGAAACCTGCTGATTCGCACCAACAAAGCATAATGAATAATAACATCCCCTGTCAGAAGCAAAGCCTCGACAGATAGATGGAGAGCAGAACAGTGTGATTAGGGGAGGATCCGAGCCGAATATTCCTCTGCTCTCGCTCAAACGCCTCCCAAAAAAGAGATGAAAGGCCGTCTGCTGTTGCCAGGGTTAGCCTTTTTTCCAGCAGCAGGGTTTCAAATTAAAAGATGTGAGATCCAGGGCATATGTGTGTATCTGTGTGTGTGTGTGTGTGTGTGTGTGTGTGTGTCTGTGTGTGTGTGTGTGTGTGTGTGTGTGTGTGTGTGTGTGTAAGTTCGGCTGTCCTGGTTGCAAATGCTAATAGACGGCAGGGAAGGGTTCCTGTGCGCCTCTGTCTCGGTTCGGCTGCATTTCACGCCTCATTATCTGCCCTGGCTAACAGTGATGGGCAGCAACAGGGGTTTCTGTCACTGGATGAAGGTTTGAGAAGCAGCACTGTAGCCTAATCTGAAATATTGGGTGTACTGTGACTCCACCCTGATACACACACTCACACACATACACAATCATGTGTCAAGTGTTGACCCCTACATTGCCAAAAAAGTTGCCATTAAAGGAAAGAAAATTAGAGTAATTTTGTGTGGTCAAAGATTACAGTGTTAATTACAGGGTTCCAGAAGGGCAGAACCAATTTGATTTGATATCGATTCATTTAGGAATATTTCAGTTACAATTAGAGGTTTTTGTTAAGATATGAGACTGATTTTCAGAGAGCTATTTCATGTAATTGTTGCAATTTAAAGGTCTCCTTCCATCGTTTTTTTCATTCCTTTGAAAATATCTAGTTGTGGTTGTCTATCAAGATCAATGCCGGTAAACGACAGCAGTAAGGAGATAACACACCAGAAACTAAACACAGTCCAGAGGGCAGCAGGCAGAGGGCAGGCAAGGATCAGGGTTCGTAAATACAAACAAGGTCAAAAACGAGGAAGCTAACACAGGCAGTGGGAAAAAAAAATCTGTCAATAGTCAACAATGAGTGAACTGGAGTGAATGACTTAAATACTGTAAGACCTAAATCTGTTGGTGTCAATATTCAGGTGATTAGCTTCCTGTGTCATGAGATCAGGAACAGGAGTGATGTCAGTGTGTGGTGCATTCTGGGTATCGTAGTCCAGGGACTGGAGATCGCAGGCAGAAGCACTTCGCAGGCGTGAGACAGTAAGAGATTGAGTTCAACTTTTCAATCAGGCTCTAGAAATAATGAGTAAGAGAAAAAATAAAACTTGTTGCTAACGTTAGATTCTCTAAAACTACTGGTTAAGTGCATTTAAGGTGGAATTTAAGGTGGAATGTTGGAATGGTAGAATGAAAAACTAGGAGGAGAGGGTAATGCTAAAAATATCTTGTTTGCTAAATGTGAGTGAGATATACATTTACTGAGACATCTTGTTTAACTAGTCTAGCAGGCTTTAGTAATGTTGAGAGAAAAACTAAAACTTATCGCTAATGTTAACCTCTCTAAAATGACGCCATGTCTTGGAAATGTTGGCTCTGATGTTGGCACACAGAGGAAAATAAGCTAATTTTAAAGATCAATCTCGGGTTTATATTAATTGATATTGGATCATTTAAATAAAGATCGATTTGAATCCAAAAATATTTTTTTTAAAACCTACTTCTACATTATAGGTTCTGGAGAGAGAACATATTTCAGTATTTCTCTGCAGGCTTTTCACCCATGCACCCATGACAATGTTGCCTGTTGACTGGTTGACCATCCTTGGATTACTTTTGTTAGGTACTTACCACTACATACCATAACAAAAGGTAGCCACCTAGCTGATGACCCCTGTCTTTCCAAACCTCTGGTCCAGAAATAAACCCTGATATTGGTCCCATGTAAAGCTATGAACCAGTTTTAGGTAAATATGATAAAATCATATTTTTCTTCAAGGTCAATTGAAAGCAATCCAGATTACTCAAAATGTGGCTGCTTCAGAGACACACACACGCATACACACAGACACTGCAGTGCACAGTAGTGGTCTACAATTCCCTGAGGTGCAGTTTTTCCTTTGTCCTCTGGAGATGAGATGCCTCCCTGCAGGACAAATGAGCAGCCCAGCCCCACTGGGCTCAGAGATGGAAACACTGACACACCACAAATCTCTACTACTACTACACACACACACACACACACACAGACATATATACGCATACACGCCTCCTATGAATCCCCACACAGGTGTTTGTTTATATACGGTGCTTGGACTTAAAGCCATCTATCTTTCCCTCTCAGTGACATGTTTATCCACCTACTTAAATACCGACATTTAGTTTATTATTGTTTCATTTATTAAAGGAAAAAAAGCTTTACGGATAACTGGTAATGAGTCTTTCACGTTTCTGTGGAGGAATTTTGTTCTACTCTTATTTACAGAATAGTTTTAATTCAGACACATTGGAGGGTTTTCCAGCATGAACCTCCACAGCATCTCAACTAGGCCACTCCTATAAACCTTCATTTAGGTTTGTTTTTTAAGTCATTCAGAGGTGAACTTGTTTATGTGTTTTGCATCATTGTCCTGCTGCAGAACCCACGTACTCCTGGGCTTGAGGTCACAAACAGATGGTCAAACATTCTCCTTCAGGATTGTCTGGTAAACAGCAGAATTCCTGGTTCCATCTGTTACAGCAAGTTGTCCAGACCCTGAAGCAGCAAAGCAGCCCCAGACCATCACACTACCACCACCATGTTTTACATTCAGTATGATGATCTTTTTCTGAAATGATGTGTTTTACGCCAGATGTAACAGGACACATACCTTCCAAAAAGTAAAACTTTTGTCTCATCTGTCCAAAGAATATTTACCCAAAGTCTTGGGGATCATCGAGATGTTTTTATTGGTAAATATAAGATGGGCTGTTGTGTTCTTTTTGGTCAGCAGTGTTTTTGCCTTGGAATTCTCAGATGGAGACCATTTTCTACCAGTCACCTTCTTATTATTAAATCATTAACTCTGACCTTAACTAAGGCAAGTGAGACCTGCATTTCTTTAAATGTTTTTTTTTTGTGACCTCCTGGATGAGTTTTTCATGCCCTTTTAGAGTAATTAATTTTGATCGACTGGCCACTCCTGGGAAGGTTTACCAGTGTTCCATGTTTTCTCCATTTGTGAATAATATCTATCTATCTATCTATCTATCTATCTATCTATCTATCTATCTATCTATCTATCTATCTATCTATCTATCTATCTATCGTTCGTTCATTCGTTCGTTTTAAATAGCTAAAAATGTCTCGTCTTGTAAGTTTCAGAACATTGTGTTCTTAAATTTACATTCAGCTATGCGTATACATTGATATGCCTCCTGTGGATGTACACAGTTGTGCGTCACACACACATACTCCCCCCCCCTCCCCTCCCCCCCCCCCACACACACACCACAGAAGGGTGAGATGGAAGCCCTGACAGTCCACAAATCTTTCTCTCACACATTCATTCTTATGCAGGCTAACACTTACACTAACACACCTCCTGTGTACATAAACCCCCTGCCACACACACACACACACACACACACACACACACACACACACAGATATAGTGTACATTACACAGCCAGTCATTAGCTTGGCCTTAGAAAGAAGGAACAGCTTGCTGGCGTCATCACTACAGCATGCAAGGTGAGGAAGCCAAACAAGGAGACTCTGCCAATGGTACTGCAGCAGCCTAAAGGCCACACACACACACACACACACACACTCCCACACACACACACTACCACACACACACACACAGTCCCACATAATCATGCCTTGCCTCCAGCAGTCATTAGTGGAAGGTGTGTGGATGAGCCTCTCTGTTCCGTGTTCTGGACTCGGGCACCTGAGAAAGCCTCAGGCATCAGCAGCAATCTCCAGAGACTCCAGAGCCTCTCCAGAGCACTGGATGGGATATATCTGCACCAGCAGGACACGCTCCAGTCCACGTGCTGGATTACACCCTGAGAACGAGAAGACGACGAGACTGTACTCTACATTTTACTAGTGTTTTACTTTGCTGTATTGTGATGCTGAGATGTTGGTAAAATTACAAATTTTTACCAGTTTTTTACTATAAGGCGTACTATCAGTGAATGTCTTTTTTCTGGTCTATTTTCGTACATAAGGTGCACAGGATTTTAAGGCGCATTATGGGACACTAGGAAGGAACAGCGGTGTCGCCATGTTTTCCTTCGAATTCTTGACGCTGGGTGGTGGGGTTGAGTTAAATAGAGTTTAAGTTAACAAAATCAAACAAGTGCTGGAGAATAATCTACACAGATTTCTCTCCTGAAAAACGATAATTTGGGTGTGTAAAGCACTTCTGTTTATTTACAGTAAGCTTAGAATTCCAGATTTCCAGCAGTAAATGTCACACAACAGCACTTCAGACTTCAGAGTGTTCTGGTAAGCCAGGGCGATATTAGCTAGCGGTTTGTCCCACATAGCATTAAATGTGCAGGCTATAGTCTAATATAATCACCTCTGAACGGCGAAAGAGTTAGCGCTTAGCATGGTTAGCCACTAATGCTACTACTGCTCCAGCAGTGCTAGCCGGGGTTAGCATTAGGCTACAGGCTTATAATACTCACCTCTGAAGGGGCAAAAGAGCTAGCGCTTAGCACAGTTAGTGGCTAATGCTAATACTGCTAAACTGAAACGCCTGTATAACGCTGTACTTCAGTGGAGTGGCTTTACTGCTCCTTACAACCTGACTGTTAAAATTCATATATAAGGCACACCAGATTAGGCGCACTGATGATTTTTGGGAAAATTAAAGGATTTTAAGTGTGCCTTATAGTACGAAAGGCTGCTTCCCAAAGCTTATGCTGAATGCTGGCTACTACATCTCTTTCTTACCTCAAAACTCATTACCACTGCTCCAATCCTCAATAAAGGGAGGCTTTATGCCCCAGGGCCCAAGCCTGGCATTAGGCAAGATACCAAAATGTTCACGTTTATCTGCTTCAGTGAGTCCTATTCTATTGGCAGTACTTTTATACAGGGACTAGACAAGCTGTGTGTGTGTGTGTGTGTGTGTGTGTGTGTGTGTGTGTGTGTGTGTGTGTGTGTGCTTGTGTGTGCATTAGGAGAACTGTGTGAGCAATGGGTTTTTTTTTCGTCATACTGACATTTTTTGATTATCAAACACATTTTACTATCAGACAAAGATAATCTGAATAAATATATAAAGACCATTTTTTAAATGATGATTTCATTTATTAAGGGAAAAAAATATCCAAACCAATCTAGCCCTTTGTGAAAAGGTGTTTGCCCCCCATAAATTAACTGTGATTTATCACACTTACTGGAAAGCTGAGTTCAATTTCACTACTAAACACAGACCTGTAGAATCAAGAATCACTTAAATAGAAGCTGTCTGACAACATGAAGCAGCTAAAAGATCTCAAAAAGCAACACAGTATGCCCCAAACAGATCTATCAGTCTGGAAAAAGTTACAAAGTCATTTTTAAAGCTTTGGGACTCCAGTGGACCACAGTAAGAGCTATTGTTCACTAATGGAGAAAACATTGGTGAACCTTTCCAGGAGTGACTGACCAAGCAAAATTACTCCAAAAGGGCATGAACAACACATCCAGGAGGTCACAAAAGAACCCAGAACAAGGTCTCACTTGCCTCAGTTAAGGTCAGTGTTAATGATTCAATAATAAGAAAGTAACTGGTTGAAATGGTCTCCATGGAAGAGTTCAGAGGCAAAAAACAGGGTTTAGAGTGGGCTAGTCAAAGTTCGATTGCGATGGATGTTCTTCTGTAAAGAAGAGATAAGAAAATTACATATAACGCTTGATTGCAGTTGTTGCCGCCAAGAGTGGCACAACCAAGTTATCAGGTTTAGGGGCAAATGTTTTTTTTACACAGGGTTATATATATATATATATATATATATATATATATATATATATATATATATATATATATATAAATTATAATTTTAAAAGTGCTTTTTATATATTTTCTCAGGTTATATTTGTCTGATATTAAAGACATCTGTAGGGGGGCAAATACTTTTTCACACCACTGTAGGTCTTAGGAAAGAGAGAGAGATGGCAGCTGAATGTGAATCCTTTCAGACTGTGAGGATTTAGTGGTGGCTTCCTGAAACTGCACCTGTCTTATAAAACACACACACACACGCACACTTTTACACACATACATGCACCTGTGCATCACACACCACCTGGAACAGCGGCCAGTGTGAAAAATCCCCCGCTGAGAGGAGATGTGATTAATGTGTTTGTTGTAAGAAATATATACACACACACACACACACACACACACACACACACATACATGCAGTTTAGACACAGGGGAGGCTGTAAGTGTGGGTGAACATCCTGCAGTGAAAGCTGCAGCACTGACCTCAGAGTGGACTGAGCCCAGCTTTGTTCACAGCAGCAATCGGAGAAGCTGATGGGATTTTTAATGAGAGCCCCCAGCTATATGCACACACACACACACACACACACACAAAATAAAAAAAAGTATAAGGTCAGGCTCAAAATTGATTTGTCACATATATAATCTTACACGATTCAACTTCACTATAAACGCATTATATTTCATTACAATACTTAGCATTTAGTGGATGCTTTTATCCAAAGTGACTTACAAATAACAATGTTTATTAGCAATAAAGTTAAACCCATTTAAACTTACCATTTAAAATTACTCAATTATTTCTAGTACTTCGAGGTGAACATTTATGGCCACATATACATTTAAATAAAGCATGTTGGTTGTACGTCCAACTAGGGTGGCCACCTTTTAGAATTTAACATAAGGGACACCCACTATGGCTCCTTAGGGCCATGTCCACCACAGGCCCGACACCTGACGGGCCACCCAAAGCAATGGTATGTTTTATTTTGTGCTGGTGTTTTTAGTAAACCATATATTATAATATGTTATGTATATATATTGCAATATATATTCTATTAAAAAATATCAAGAACTATCAATGTGACAGAAACATTTGTTGTTCTACTTAGATTGAAAGATCCTCTCATGATGAGAGTAGGAGAGAACCCTGATTATATGATTATAATAAAGTTCAATTTTTATTATGAAGTTGATAATGGTGAGGCTATACAGAATGTCCTGTTTGTAGCCTGATACAAATGTTATACACATGTTATAGCTGTTTAAAGAAGGAAGATAGAATTGAACTCTACTATATTGAATTTAATATGCTGATGATACATTATGCTTCTCTGTAACCCCACATACATAAATTACAAGTTGGTTGTGCTCCGCAAATTATGCGGAGGGGCCGGTCTAAACCAAAAAATGCCAGGGCCGATTTTTTGTTCCAGTCCAGCCCTGCTGGTAAGTACTTTGTAAGTGGTAAGTGTGCAAGTCACGCCTCAGTTCCAGCATGTTTATGACTTTATGAAATCAAGTTTGGGACCACCTAACTTCAGAGACCATCAATCCACCCACAGCCCTGAAATGTAGATGACCTCCAGGTCCAGCTGTTATTCAGTCCCTCTAACCGGCCCCGTCTCTTTCTATTATTATTCCCTCCTGCAGGATAAAGGAGGGTCAGGATTCTGTTGATAATCCTCAGGGCACAGTGCCCCCCCATCGCCCTTTCTGTGAGCTGAGATAAATCATCTCCCCCCGAGCGGGACACATCCCCGTCCTCCCTGGAGGTGACAAAGTGCCCGCAGCTTTTGGCTCCAGCCCTGATTGGACGCTGATAACACCGAATGCAGAAGACTTTATGTCACTCATACACTATACTGTTCAAAAGTATGTGGACACCCCTTCTAATGAATGCTTTTAGCCACTTTAAGATGCACCCATTGCTGACACAGACGTGAAAATGCATTACACAAAAAGGCAAGGGAGACCTGCATTTCTTTAAATATTGTTCTGGGTTCTTTTGTGACCTCCTGGATGAGTTTTATATGCCCTTTTGGAGTAATTTTGGTCAGCCAATCCCTCCTGGGAAGGTTCACCAGTGTTCCGTGTTTTCTCCATTTGTGAATAATAGCTCTCACTATGGTTCACTGGAGTCTCAAAGCTTTAGAAATGACTTTGCAACCTTTTCCAGACTAATAGATGATCAATGACTTTATTTTCTATATATATTCTATATATTGACTTAAATTTCTTAATACTTTGGCGTAATGTGTTGCTTTTTGAGTACGTTTAGCTGCTTCATGTTGTCAGGCAGGTTCTATTTAAGACTTTTCTTGATTTTACAGGTCTGGTAGTAATCAGGTCTGGTTGTGGTATTTAAAATTGAACTCAGCTTTCCAATAAGAGTGATTAATCATAGTTCATTTTGTAAGGGGGCAAACTTTTTTTTACAAAGGGCATATTTACATAACACTTTTTTAGTAAACTTGCCCTTAACTTGACTTGCCTGTGTTTTTCTTTCTGATAACAGAATAAAATTGGTCTGTTTCTATTCTATTTTTCCATTACATGGAGCATCAAGTTATACTTAGCAGCAAATTTCCTTTTATAGACTACAACACTAACTACCAAAGGGAAGGTAGCCCTGGTGGACAAGACTACACACTGATGGCGAGGTTGGTACTAGGTGGGTAGGTTGGGGTACCACACCTGTTATGCAAATAAATTATGCCAGGAACCATTAGGGAAGATGTACTTTTAACATAAGACCCGAAAAATTGTATGTAATGTTATGCATGTACACTTTACCTTATTTTTTAGTGCGTCTAAGCTGATAAATGTTTTATTTACTCAAAATATGGGGTGAACTCTGTTTAATGGCTTTCCTGAAATATGTCAGTCTGCCTGCTCAGGACTCTGAACCTCAAACAAAAACTCCAATTCCCAGTATGCACACACACCGGACTTTTCTGACTCTGATAATCAATGTGACATCAGGGGGTTCCTGCTCTCCCAGCTTCTGATTGTCTGCACCTGGTTTGTGTTGTATAAATACCCCTCTGTTTTCTCTGTCCTTCACAATTTTAACTATAGTTATCAAGCTCTTCTACAACACGTTTCCTTTATCTTTTTTACCTTTGTTACCATCCGTTTTGTTTACCTTCTGCCAATTATTGTATTGGCCTCTTAATTGTTTGTTTTCTGTTGCCTACCTAGTTCCGTATTTTTGACTATTCTTTTGCCTTGCCCTTTATCTACTAAATTTACTGTGTATGACCCTTACTGTTACGGAACCTGCCTGTCCCTAACTACAACTGTAAGCCTAACCCCTTTGTAAATAAATTGTGTGTTTTGGTATCTGCAAGTGTCTGTCTCTGGTATGGCCTGCGTGACAAAACATGTTTCATTAATTAAATTTGAGTAACTCACAATTCCCCAATTTAATTCAATTGCTTGCTCAATTATTTTGTATTTTGCATAGTTAACATTGTTATATTTATTAAAATGACAAAAAAATACCATCTGCCAAGTGTGGCCTTGCATAGTTCTCTGTAATAGAATGCCAGTACTAATACGTTTGGGAAGATTTGGGGAGTTGTGAATGAGGTGGGGTGTTTGCTGAATGCAAGTTACTATTACTGAAAAGTGTGTTTTCTTGCTGGCTGTAAACTGTAATAAAATAATTGCTGTTAATGGGAACACAGGATTAAAATTTGCTCACAATATAGGCTGAACTATATAAAAAAATTAAGTAAGTGCCATTTTTGGTTTCAAATGTATTGATTTGATCATGCAGGACACTCTAGAAATCAATTAGCTAATTATGTGTGTTAATTACATTGTATTATAGAGTAGTGTGAAATAACAGTAACATGCTGGAATGCAATATACAGTAAAATACTGTTGTTTTTTAACGGTAGACGCACTATAAAAAAGCAGTAAAATGCCTTTAACTTTAAATGTAACCATATAAATCTCAGTTCAGTTAAATAAACTTAAAATGATTAAGGACATGTAAAGTTAATCAAATATATTATCAAATATATAAAGGATAGGTTGAGGTTTTGGTGTGTTGTTTCCATGATTTGAAAGTGAAACTAAAGTCAGTTAGTCAGTAGATTTATCCGTTCTAGTGTTAAAGACAGTGATGTTAAAGCTGGTGTGTATGGATACTGCTGAACATGTTCCAGTCTGGTTATATTCTACTGTGAGCTACTAGTGGGAGGGGCCTCTTTGAGGGGGATTTTAAGATCAGTGTTGTTGGATTTTCCTGCACAGATCCTTACAGGAAATTGCCCAGGCAATTAATTGGTTTGCCTGTCCTGTATTCTGTTGTATTCTACTTTTCTGTACACTAGTAAAGTAGACTACATAGTCTACTGTGCTCTACTGTACTCTACTCTGTGCTCCTGTATTCAGACACATGAGATCAATCAGTGCTCATCTGATTTCAGATCCATCCTCCCGGCTGAATTATAATTTGTTTGCACAAAACTCTGATTAAACCCACAATGGGGGGAGACTAATAACAACAGCAATTAAGATAAACAAGCACACATTTACACGCGCGCACACACACACAAATTAGAGCGGTCCAAACACAAGCCAATGCTTCTCAGAACATCAGTAGAACAGTATCCCAAAGAGAAGGAATGTGAAAAGTTTTTGGGGGAACCTTTAGATTTTTCTGGTTTGGTTAATCCTTTTGGGTAGTGTTCCTCTTGGTGAAAGATCTTCGACTGCTAGACATATCATACTCAAAGATATTTTGTCCTTTTGACATGTGAGAGGGGACATCACTGACCTGAGAGAAGCAGGATAGTCATTTAAAAAAAATCTATAGTTCAATAGTGCTCTGATCTATTTTGCGTTTAAATATTGTGGTAAACTTTCAATCCCCTTTTACTGTTGAGCAACACTCCGTCTCAACTGTTGATAGGATGGTCTGGGGTTGTCAGGTGCAGCAAGAAGAGGACATGGAGAGTAGACGCAAATATAACTAATATTTAATTACAAAGAAACCAAATAAACACAAAAGCAGATAAACGAACATACTGTAATAAACTAATAAAGCAAAAAAATAACCTGAGACAAGGAACAGCAACCTAACCGACGTGAAAACGTACAAGAACCGACAAGGGAACACAGAAACAAAGGGGCCATAAATATGGAAGTGAACAGTTAACAGGAAACACCGGGGGACAGGTAATGAGGGGGCAGAGTAAAAAATGAACACAGGTGAAAGGGGGGTCACTAACAGCTTACGTGCACATGTAGCCACACATCCACATCCTGCAGCCACATGTGTTGTTTTTCATTGGGTTTCCCAGGAATGTTGCCAGATGTACTGCAAATCTAGCATTTATGGGACCAGCGGGGTGGCAGCTTCAGCAGCCAATGAATGTGCAGGATCGATTGGCCAAGCTACAACATGAAGGGGCAAATGAGCCTCAGGATGCCATACAAAACCTGTATACATTTGCGCCCAATCATATCTCATCTTATATATCCAGGCTAGCACTTCTGGAGTAGCATTAGCATTACCCGCTAACCGAACTCGTTATGTTCCCCTTCAGTGGTTTGTATTATTGGCCTGTATCCTTCTCCTAACCCCGGCTAGCACTGCTGGAGTAGTATTACCAGTAACTGCTAACCACGCTCACTATTTCTTCATACAGAGGGGAGTATTATTGGCCTGTAGCCTGCTCCTAACACTTGTTAGCACTGCTGGGGTAGCATTAGCATTACCTGCTAACCGCAATTGTTATTTCCCTGTTCAGAGGGGAGTATTATCAGCCTGTAGCCTGCTCCTAACCCCGGCTAGCACTGCTGGAGCGGTTAGCCGCTAATGCTAAGGCTGAATTTAGGAATCTAAGCTTACTGTAAATAAACAAAAGTTATTTTTTATTACAATTTTGTTTACTTAGCCTAGATTTACTTAATTTAGTAAGCTGAGTAATTGAATCAATATATATATTTAAAGAATAAAATAAAGCTTGAGAGTTTAGTTTAGTATCTGCACTTTTTCACACAATTTCATGGCTTATTTCTCTGAACTATTAATAAGAAACACTTAAACACTGTGTAAAGACTAGTGCTGCTGAATCATGGCAGCAGGACATTATAGGACATATAGGTAGGTTCACTTTTAGCTCCTGACTGCAGCTTTCAAGCTGGATTTTGTGATTGCAACAACAGCAAGTGTCAAGCAATGAGATGTCCACTCCCACTCTAACCACTTACTGTCCTGTTCAGCCCAGAGCTGCTGGTTCCCGGGTGGCAGGGATGCTGTGGTCAACAAGAGTTTGGGCCTTTAATTAGATTATTTTTATAGTTCTGGTGCATCAGCCACGGATGCAGCTCCTCCAGCATTCACCCGTTTTACCCGTTTACAGTTCGGAGTGAAGTAAATGAGGTTGAACTGGTGGATATTGACAGTATGCTTTCTGTAATTGTTTATAATAAACAGAAGGGAAACATATGGCGTGTAGTTTATCCTTAATCTGCAGTTTATTGGCCATCATTCACAGCAGACTAAAGGTTCATGCATACAGACATAAAACACCTATTATTACAAAAGCAGGCTGGGAACTATATGTAGTGCATTGTATAGTTCATTACCACAACACTGTCTCGTTTTCTTACACTGACATGCCACATATTATGGGACAGCAAATACTGTAGTATTGTATCCCATTTATTTTGCAATGTCCAAAAAAGATTAAAAAAAAAATGCTGCAATATATGAAGTGAGGGGGTTCCTTATCGACAGACTTAATTAATACAAAGTACAAATACTTTGTTAACTTACTTAAGTAAAATTTTGGTTCTTTTTTTACTTCTACTCCTTACATTTTCACACAATTATCTGTACATTCAACTGCACTATGGGCTCTTCTGGCGCAGCCTAAGCTTTTGTCCTTAATGCCATTTTTTTCTGTTAATAAATAAAACAATATTTAAAAAAAATATTTTTAGATAACCCAGGTTATCTTTCTCTAATAAAAAAAAAAACGTGTTTGTTGATGTGAAAAATGTAAATATGATTTTTAAAAAAAGCAAAAATAATAGAATAATGTAGGGGGCAAATACTTTTTCACAGCACTATAGTGTATCCAGGAAATCACATTGTAGATTTTTTAAGAATTTATTTGTAAATTATGGTGGAAAATAGGTACTTGGTCACCCACAAACAAGCTAGATTTCTGTCTCCTTTACAGACCTGTAACTTCTTCTTTCAGAGGACCTTCTTGACCTGCATTAATGGCACCTGTTTGACCTCGTTAACTGTATAAAAGACACAGTCTTAAACAGTCAGACTTCAAACTCAACAATGGCAAAAACCAAAGAGCTGTGGAAGGACACCAGGAAGAACATTGTAGATCTGCATCAGGCTGGGAGGGAGGGAAGAGATAGATAGATAGATAGATAGATAGATAGATAGATAGATAGATAGATAGATAGATAGATAGATAGATAGATAGATAGATAGATAGATAGATAGATAGATAGATGTAAACAGACGTAACCAGTAGATGAATGAACTAGTGAATGAACTACTAGTGCAAAATAGGGTAGAACTATAAAAATTGTGTTATAGGCATCAGCAAGTCTGAGAGTGTGTCCATAGCTGAGGGTGTGTCCATGGTGTGGCCAGAATTGCCAGAATGAAAAAGTGTCACAGAGTCTTCAGTTTTCTGTGCTGAGAGGAGTTGAACAGTCTTATGGCCTGAGGGACAAAAGACTTTCGGAGTCTGTCTGTGGAGCAGGATTGGGACAGCAGTCTGCCGCTGAATGAGCTCCTCTGCCTGGTGATGGTGCTGTGAAGAGGGTGGTGAACATTGTCCATGATGTTCAGCAGCTTGCTGAGTGTAATTCTACAATAGGAAAGCAGAAGTTAGGCGTGAGTACTGTGAATCAACTGTGGGAGCAATTGGCAGAAAATGGAAGACATACAAGAACATTGATGACGTTCCTCAATCTGATGATGAGCAAAAATCCTAGAACTACATGGAGGGTCCTGATGAATGTCCAGCAGAGCAGCTGGGACCAAATTAACAAAAGCTACCGTCAGTAACACACTACGCCGAGAGGGACTCAACTCCTGGAGTGCCGGGGCGTGTCCCCCTGCTTAAGCCAGTACTTGTCCAGACCCATCTGAAGTTTGTCAGAAAGCATATGGATGATCCAGAAAAAAATCAGAGGGAGAGAATATCATGTGGTCAGATGAAACCAAAATATACATTTTTTAAAAATTTTTTTAAAAAACTCAACTTGTCATGTTTGGAGGAAGAATAATGCTGACTTCCATCCAAAGAACACCATACCAACTGTGAAGCATGGGGATGGAAGCATCATGCTTTGGGTCTGTTTTTCTGCAAAGGGAACAGGACAACTGATCCGTGAAGGGAAGGTTGAACAGGGCCATGTATCGTTACATTTTAAGCCGAAACCTCCTTCCATCAGTGAAGATGGCATTGAGGATGAAACATGGCTGGGTCTTCCAGCAAGACAATGATCCGAAACACATCGCTCACGCAAGGAAGGAGCATCGAATTTGTGGAGGGAGTTGAAAGTCTGTGTTGCCAGGCAACAGCCCCAAAAACATCACTGCTCTGGAGGAGATCTGCATGGACAAATGAGCCAAAAATGAAGATTTGACCTCTGTCATTGCCAACAAAGGTTATGTTACAAAGTATTGAGTATTGACCAAATACTTATTTCCACCATAATTTACAAATAAATTATTTTAAAATCCTACAAGGTGATTTCTTGGAATTTTTTTTCTTTTCATTTTGTCTCTCATAGTTTTTAAAGTGTACCTATGACAAAATGTATAGATCGCTCATCTTTATAAGTAGGAAAACTTGCACAATCAGTGGCTGACTAAATACTTTTTTTGTTTTTGCCCCACTGTAGCTACATGTTTTTTGATGTATTTTAACTCCTCCCACCTGCACACTCACACACACACTCACACTCACACACACTGTCATTATCCTTCAACTTCTGCCACCATTGCCCCCAAAATATGGGACGCATAATAATCGTCCAATCTAGCCTTAATTTTTTTTTTATAAGTTAAAAAGTTGAATGTTCGCTGTCCAAAAACAAAAAAATCTTGACCTTGCCAATCTCACTCTCTCCACTCTCGCTTTCTGACTGCATACGCAGCCCACACATGCATAATGCAGCGGCCTGCGGTCCAGGGACAATGGTATGTCCATTAATGAATAAACCATAAGCAGTGGACGCCGTGCAATTTGGGATAACTCGGCCGCCTTTCTTTGCACACAAAAAGCGGAAGAAAGGCAGGAGCTGTTTATCATCGCCTTCAGAAAACGCTGACACGCTCTGCTCGCAGACACACAGAGCTATTCATCCGACCTGCTGTTCAAAATCTGCCTCTGCCACTGCTTTCCCATTTCTCAGAGCCCGGCGCTCAGCTGTGTGTGTGTGTTTGTGTGTGTGTCATTCTGTAAAACTTTTGGTAAGTAAATATGGCGTGGTGTGTCGTCTCATTTGGACGGCTGTGGACAGTTGTCTTTGGCTGAATTAAAGCTCTGGGAAACAGAGAGCGGTATAATGACTGGGACGAAGATGCCGTTTGCTGTGTAATAAATGACAGCATGGACAGCGTCGCTAGCCCATTTTTAGAGGGTTTCAATCTCCCCTAAAATGAGTTCCAGTGCTCTTACCATTGAAAACAGAAAAGTGGTGTTTTTGTTGTTTTCTTTAAGAGTCAAGTCAAGAGTCAAGAGGCTTTTATTGTCATTACAACTGAGTACAGGTACACAGTGTAATGAAATTACCTTCCTCCAGATCCGTGGTGCAACATAGAACAACAAGCAACAGAAGACATAAAGTGCAAGAGTGACGACAGTGCAACATAAAACTATAACACTAAATAACAATAAATACAAATGAAGTATAGGTAACACTTTACTTGGATGGTCCATTTGATGGCCTCTTTGATGCTCAACTGACATTCAACTATCATTCAACTACATGTCTTTTAAATGCAAATGAACTAAAAGGTGAAAGTAAATGATTCTCTATTGAATATAACCCTGCATTCAACTCTAACCCAAACGCTTATCTTAATATTTTAGGATTGGGTTTAGGTTTAGATTTTAAGATTAGCAATGGCAAGATTAGCAATTAGCAATTAGCAATGGGTCCAGTGAGGAGGGGAGCTGGTTTTTGACCAGCTTCTCAAGGCACTTCATGATGATGGGAGTAAGTGCAATAGGGCCGTAGTCATTAAGGCAGTGCTCAGAGAGATGTTGAAAATGTCTGTGAGAACATCTGTGAGTTGGTCTGCACATCCTCTGAGCACTCTGCCAGGTATGCTGTCTAGTCCTGGGGCTTTGACTCTGACTGGGTTGACTCTGAGTAAAGTCCTCCGCACATCAGCTGAGGACAGGCACAGTATCTGGTCGTTTAGAGGAGGTGTGGTCTTCCTAGCTGTCGTGTAGTTCTGTGCTTCGAACCTTGCGTAGAAGGAGTTCAGTGCATCTGGAAGGGAGGCATCACTGTTACAAGCAGGTGGAGGTGACTTGTAGTTGGGGATGGTCTGGATGCCCTGCCACGTGCGCCGAGTGTCAGCGGTGTCCTGGAAGAGGCCGTGGATTTTCTTTGCGTAGATTCTCTGGAATATAAACAAGAGAAAGATGGATGATCACAAGCCATCAAACCAAACTGAACTGCTTGAAGGTTTGCACCGGGAGTGGCATAAAGTTATCCAAAAGCAGTGTGTAAGACTGGTGGAGGAGAACATGCCAAGATGCATGAAAACTGTGATTAAAATTTGTTTAAGGTCTGCCATTCAGCCATTTTTCTTTTTCTGCAAATAAATTCTCTAAATGACAATAATTCTATTTGGAATTTGGGAGAAATGTTGTCTGTAGTTTATAGAATAAAACAATTGTTTCCAGAGCTGTGCATATGATTTATGAGTTTCACATTTTGAACTGAATTACTAAAATTAAGTAACTTCTCAATAATATTCTATTTTTTTAGATGCACTAGTATTAGTGTGAGACTGTAAAATACTAGACAGTGATGTTGAGTGGTGAAACTGAACTTCAGTAATGAAGAGTCTCTGTGGATTTTCACTTAACCACTCTATTACATTCACTCAAAAACAGGAAATGAAAAGGACGGCACACTGATCATAAGTTCTGTAACCTAGTTGTGGATATATATGTGTGTGTTTATGCTCTGAACATGGTGGTCTCTCTTGGCTTGATTACCACTCTGTGCTAGAATGCCATCTGGAGCGAGTGTGTGCTGATTGGGCTGGGTGCTCTCTGAGAGATTAAGACTAATTGCTTTCCGCAAACGGCTGTGCAAGCACAACTTCTTAAAAAACGGCCTGCATTCTAATTTCCCATAATACGCAAATCAAACAAGCCCGTCATTAACCCTCCGATTCTCATCAGGGACGCCTCTTCTTTCTCTGCAGGGAAACATTATGCTAACTTAGCTTCTCCCATGCTGTCTACTTTTGCTTCAACTCTGTCCAAAATAAAAAACATTCTACAATCATGTCTTGTTCTTAATATGTATCGTGTGTGTGCGTGTGTGTGTTCAGCCCGAGTGCTAGTTTTAGCCTGTTAGCTTGTTAGCTCGCTAGTCTGTTGCCAAATTGCAAATCGCAAAAACCATAACCAAAAATATTTAGGGAGGCAAATACTTTTTTACGCCACTGTAATCTGTATCTCACGTATCTCACGTAATGCTTTTTTTAGTAAACTTAATTTTTTTTTCAATTGTAAACTTCCAATAGAACTGGTCATGCTGTGTAAAATGACCCTACTGTCTCAATTTATTCCACAAAAGAGCTGGAATACATATGTATAATGGTCCATCCCAGATGCTTCTAAGCCTACAGAAAAGTCAACACCGCTTCTGAACATGGTTAACATAATGCTTCTGTTTCGCTCAGTAAAGTTAAGTGAGTAAAGTGGCATTTAAAGTTTAACAGATAAAACATAAAATATCTTGGGTGCAATAAATCGTGTAAAGTAGTTACTGAATAATTGGTAATGATTCATTGTAATTAATTAGTAACTTGTGATAGTTAATTAATAATTTATAGTAAATGTGGAACATTTCCTAAAGGTTATTGAATATATTTACATATCCACACCAGTTAAGTGGTTTAAACACATAATTATCCACATTTGAATGAAATCCACATCGTCACAAAGATTATACAAAGAGAGTGTTCTGAATGAAGGCTCTCTTGCTGAGTTCTTTAATTCTGTCCTTCGCCAGAAAATCTTCAAGGTTGTTAAAGTGTTCATTTGTGCTTAAATTAATTGAACACTGCAGGCACTCATTCATAATTAATTACTTTATAATTTATGTCATATTAAACCCCATACTTGAACCATGAGTTCACTGTATATTTATATACTTTGACCCTTTGGCCTCATATAGAGACACTGCACAGACTGTCTGGTGGTCACATGACAACTTTAGGGTAAATTTATTGAAAACAGGATGGTGAGAATCCTTATCAAAAATTTCTACAGCTAGTGCAGTTAGAAACATGGGTCAGGTTAAAAAAATTTCATTCAATATTATGTTAGAATCTAGATTATATACTTAGTGTAGAAAGTTAAATTTACATTTTTTTAAGTAATTGAGACCTTCCGATTCCAAAGGGTAATTATACTTTTTAAATTAAGTTAAAATAGACTACTGTCCACATATTGTATGAGGACATTGGTCCTCACAGACTAAAGCACTGCCACTATGATCGGGAAATCTCTGGTCCGAATCCTGGTCATGCAGCTTGCCATCAGCTGCTGGGGCCCTGAGTGAGCACAATTGACCTTGCTCTCTCTCTCAGGTGGGTAGATGCACTCTTTCCCCTCATCACTCCAAAGAGTGATGTTGATCAGCACAAGGCATCTGTGAGCTGATGTATCAGAACCGATTCGCTGCGCTTTCCTCCAAATGTTAGCGCTGTGATGCTACTCGGCAATGATGCATCAGCAGCAGTTGGAAAAGAGGCGGAGTCTGACTTCACATGAATCGGAGGAGGCATGTGATAGTCTTCTCCAACCCTCCTTGAGTTGTGGCATCACTAGTGATAGGGGGATATACAGCTATAGTAGCAGCTAAATGGTTGGAAAAATTGGCTAAAAAAAAAAAAAAAAGTTTATATTTATTTATTTATAAGTTTATACTCATTAAGTTTTACTAATCCCACATAGCTAGGAGAAATAAAAAATGCACACCAAGCAAAAGTCCAAGTTTAAGGATGGTATTGTAGTTTTTCGCGTTTTTTTTTTGTTGTTGTTGTTTTTTTTATTAGTGCTACTTTCTTTTCCAGGCTTTTTAATGTTGTAGGCCTTCGTTCATTATTAATTATTTTATAAATATAATTCATGCCGTATTAAACCTCATCCTTGAACTATAAATTCACTGCATATTCATGATCATTGGGCTGAAATGTATTTGGTCATACCAAATATCAGCCTATTCAAAACCCTCTGTGCTGTGCTTTCAGCATGTGGCCTTAAAACGTCTGAAAGCCTCTTTTTTTTTTTCTATGAACAGAATAACCTCCAAATTCTGGAACTACTGACTGACTGCATTTTCCTGCTCGAGGCCACCGTGTACTCCAGGCTAATGTATTTGTTTATGAGTCACATGTTTGCTGCATGCTCTCATTCTATCCGAGATGAAAGAACTAAAATTGCACTTGAACAGAGTGCAGCCTGTATTATCACCGGTCTGTATTTCCGCACGCTGGAAAGGTTCAACTCCATCCGACAGTAGAAAGTACTGTGTGAGGTCATCCATCATCCACATCATCAGCAGAACAATGCTGCATGCTTCATATTCACTACAGCGGGATGTTTTCATGGTCGTGGCTCGTCTGATTTAAGGGAAAAAGACTGGTGTGCAAACAAAGCAGTAAGCAGGTTGGAGTAAGTAATATAGTGGCACTCAACACCACCTTTCCTGTTGGAGATTAGGGGCCCTGTCGTACACCATGCACAAGGCGTGTCACAGTGCCCGCTGCTATCTTTCACCCCGTCAACAGTCTATTTTCACACCTTGCGCTTGCACTGTTAAAATAGCATCAGAGTTTAGGAATATATTCACACTGATGGTTGTGGTGGTCTGCAAGTGAGGTGTGTTTAAGTAAGTTTCTGGCGTGTTTCTGTCTTGACGGCAGGAAATACAGGTACGCCACTGACTGATTAAAACCCTGACAACAGTCAACAGTCAGCCATGCAGGAGCACCGTACACATTGTGATCCTTTCACAGCGTGAATGTGCCGATCAGTATCCTCTGCTGAGACACGCAAAAGCGTAGCGCTGTTAAGATACGAACGTGCCAAAGTCAGAGCTCACCCGCCTCTTAAAGAGAAGACACTTGGCTCACTAATAGGTTTATTTCATCTTTACTTTACTCAATTTATTATTATTACATATAGCTTTTTCTTCTTGATCTGGGTGCCATGTGGGAGGGTGGCAGGGAAGGTTCATGGAGGTATGTCAAGTTGGAGAATTTGTGTATGTTGTCCATAATAACAATCCTCCTTTAAAATAAATAATAAATATTTGATCACAAAAAAAAAATGGAGCGCCTCTTGCTTAGATGACAGCTTTGCGCATCTTGGCTGGATTTTCTCAGGCAGCTTTATGAGGTTGAGTAACCTGGAATGATCAGAGTTCAGTTAACAGCTGTGCTGAACTCGTCAAGAGTTAATGACTTGAATTTCTTGCCTCTTAATATGTTAGTGAGCATCATTTGTAAAGTTGTGAAGAGGTAGAGTTACAGGTTTGCAGTGAATAGCCAAGAACTTGTATAAAAGAATAAAAATGACTTTAAGAAATGAAGGTCAGTCAATCTGACACATTTCAAGAACTTTGAAAGTATCTTCAAGTGCAATAGCAATGATGAAACTGGCACTCATCAGGACTGCCCCAGGAAAGTAAGACCAAGAGTTGCCTCTGAGATTAGAATTTGAAGAAACCACGTCTAGGTGGTTAGATCGATGTACTGGCAACTCATTTTGTGCAGAACCAGCAGTGGCTATGAAGAATTAATGAGCCTCTGTTTCCTCAGACAAGAACAGCTGAGAGCTCAGTGTTCTCCGTGAGCGTACTGTTATTTTCTGTCCATGAAACCAAGCTCCTTCTTCCATCCCTCACCTGAAAGCCCACGAGATACGCTCAGGTATTCTCCTTCAACCTGGACATCCTCCGCAGGGTTTCTGCATGTTGTGTAAATGTCAGCTGACGCTCTCTGAGGGGATTATCACAACAGCCACCTCCGCTCACCCTGCTCTGTTCACAGAAGGACAAAGCCAGCTGTGGAGCTAATGTTGCTGCGTAAGCCGTACGAGAGGTGATCTGGAAAAGGCAACCCAGGACTTCATTCTTTCACCCTTTCTCAGCACTGCAGATTCATACAGCTCCCAGAATCCCTTGCTGATGCAGTAAATCAGTGGTGCGTGGAGTCTATTACAAAAATCCCCTTATATATCATTGCAGGGTTGGTGCAGAGAAATGGAGAGGGTACTGCTAAAAAAACGGATGTGAAAACGGAATAAAGAACAATAAAAGAACAATAGTACGCTCTTACTTTGCAAAAATAGTTGCACCCAGAATGAAGTATTTGGTTAAAATTCTACTCAGAAGGAAAATAAAAGTATATTTTACAACTGATGTTGTCGCAAAGCAGATAATCCGACAAAACACTCAATATAAAACATAGAACTCCCAGTGAGAGACCGAGGCAATGAAGGAAAACTCCCTCAGAGCTGAAGGAGGAAGAAACCTTGGGGAAAAAAACGAAGGCTCACATGTCGAGCATCCATCAGCGTCAGGCCAAATAAGTGGGCAGTCAATCAGTTAAAGAGCTACCAAACCCTAAACCAAATTTATAACCATTTCCAAATCTTTAAAAAACGCTTTTATTGTGGTAATTTCCGCCTCTGCAGCGCCCTCACAGGTTCCACTGCGCTATAGGTGCGGATGGTGTTTCCATGTACTTTGGTATGCAGTTGATCAATAATACCGGCCCCCTGCTGACATCCAACCTTCTGCCCTGCCTCTAAACCCATACATCACCCAGTGCCCCTGCCAAACTTTCAAAACTGAGCTAAGGGAGAAGTCAGCAAAAATCAGACGGTTTAGTTCCCCTTTTAATAACTCGAAAGAAGACAAAAAGATGGAATTAATTTTGACTCGATTTATAGAGAACAGATAACTAGGGGTGTCACGATTCTCTAAATCCTCATTTCGATTTTATTTACGATTTTAGGGTCACAATTCAATTCGATTCTCGATTTTCTTTTTTCTTTTTTTTTTTTACAGCAGAGAGGCCTATGCCAGTTTTAGATTAGTCTATGGTCAGTCATTGGTTTGAGTCATCAAATTTACAATATCTTATTTCAAAAGGTGGGCTTGATATAAGTGATGCAAAGTGATACAAGTGATCTGTAATACACCACATTAGGCACTAATGGTCAAATTTAAATAATTTAATTAAGATATATATGTAATGCCATCTAGTGGCTTTTTTTGGTAGCAGCAGTGTGCACTATTAAAACAGCAATGTGCAACATAACAAAATAAATAATAAAAAAAATACAGGAACAGCAATTTTAGTTAAAAGCATTTAGGACATTCCAGCATTTTGGTACATTTCAGGGGTGGTCACTTCTGAAATTTTAAGGTAATAGACTATCAAAAAGTTTGATTCGTCAAGCTCAGATATTAAAGCAGTTTTTTAAATTAGATAATGCAATATATTTGGTAACTTACAGTAACAGGGTTGCGAGTAACAGGGTTGAAAATCTAGGCTAAGTTGTGGTTTACCCCAGGAGCAGATGCTAACTGTAAAATTTAGCTATGTATACAAGATCAAGGACAAACATGGTTATATAAGTATATAAAGTAAATTTTGACTCATTATTAGTCTTACAATATGAGTAACAGGGTTGCGTTCACTGAGTGACAACTTGAACAAACATATTTGGAAAAAAAACTTGAAAATTGTTGAGCTCTTACTCTTGGTCTTTGCCATGTGGGCAGAAAATGTCATTGTGATGTAACTTCCTTTGTGCCAGTAGACAAATATTTTAACTCTTTCTCTGCAGGTAAAATTCCTTATGGTAACAGGGTTGCGCGCATGTTGTGCGACACAACTTAATAGCATAAAAACTGTAATATGCAAAACAATGTAGACCAAAGAAGTTGTTTTCATAAGTAAAGGAGATGCATATCAACAATATACAAGAGGAAGTAATTTATTTAGAGTTTATTTTAATTGTTAAATTTGGCCAATGAGTGGGACAAGAGAAAACAGCCATTTTTTGAGGTGCTCCAAAGGTATTCAGTCTTTTGAATAATATCTAAGGAGCTTATTTTTCCACCAAATTTTACAGATTGTCTTATAACAAGTACATTTTTCACAAAAAAAAATGTCATTTAGATATTTTGGATATGTACATTTGAAATTTAAGTGGTGGGACAGGAAATGTACCAAAATCCTGGAATGTCCCATTTAACTAAAAGAGTTTTAGTTACAGAGTTTATATTAAGTATCTGGTGCTCACCACTTACTATCTGGTGCTCACCACTTTTTACAACAACAAAAAAAAAAATCACCAGGGGCTCCTGCTGGGAAATAAATCAAGCCGGAATAAATTGTGAGTAACGATGCTATTTTAAAAAAATGTAAGGAGTAGAAAGTACCGATAACTGCGTAAACAAGTAAGGAGTAAAAGTAAAAAGTTGTCAAGTATAGATACCCAAAGGTAAATAAGTATTTCTACTTGGTTACTTGACACCTCTGCCTTCCACCCATGTAAGAAAGTTCAGGTGGTGCAATTTATCTTATTAACTTCAGAGTTCAGATATAAAAGACCCCTTTGAGAAGTCTCAGCATGCCCGTGGCTGCTCCCCTCTGAAACATTATGTTCATAACAAATATTTGTGGCTTCTCTTGCACCAAATATTGAGAATAAGAGTTGCCATAGTTCCACTCGCTTTTTAGGTCAGAGGCAGGGTGCCGTACTCTGCATCACTCCTCCAGCAAAAGCTACTTTCTTCCCTCTTATGCTCTCCCCAGGAAGCCTTCATTACCCAGAAACCGTGGTGGAGAACAGAGGAGAGTTACTGTAATTCAGAACAAAAGCTTCCCAGCAGAGCTGAACAGCACAGCTTCCTAAAAACAGCTTAATTGTGACGGAGAAGGAGGAACCACAGGCCAGGGTTTCAGTGACTGGGTCCCTGGGTTCTGATGTGTTCATAAACAATGCTGTCTGAGTTCACAAGAAGAAAGAAAAAAAAATTAAAAAAAGGAAAGCAGCAGCCTTAATTTTATTTGTGTTGGGAAAAGTCAGAATATTATAATTAATGGTATTAGGGTACGGGTGTTGCATAAATTAACAAAATAAATAAGAACAATAAGAACAAACTTTAAGATTAGATAAGCATAACCTGAGTAAATATAAAAATATCCTTTTAAATAATGATTTAAAAGCAATTACTCAAACCAATTTAGCCTGTGTGAAAATTTGCGTTTGCCCCCTCATAAATTAACTGTGAATAATCACACTTTTTTGGGAAAGCTGAGTTTAATTTCACTACTAAACACAACCAGACCTGATTACTACCAGACCTGTAGAATCAAAAACTCACTTAAATACAAATGACAACATGAAGCAAATAAAAGATCTCAAAAACCAAGACATTATGCCACAACCATTATGCCGAGACATCTGTCAGTTTAAAACAGTTACAAAGTCATTTCTAAAGCTTTGGGACTCAAGTGAACCACAGTGAGAGCTATTATTCACAAATAAAGAAAACATGGAACACTGGTGAACCTTCCCAGGAGAGGCCGGCTCACCGAAATTACTCTAAAAAGGCCATGGACAACTCATCCAGGAGGTCACAAAAAATAACCCAGAGCAACATTTAAAGAACTGCAGGTCTCACAAAAGCCTCAGTTAAGGTCAGTGTTAATAATTTAATAATAAGATAAGAGATAAGAGACTGGTCAAAAATTGTATCCATGGGAGAATTCCAAGATAAAAAACACTGCTGACCAAAAATAACACAACGGCCCATCTCACATTTACCAAACAAAACCAACATCTTGATGATCTCCTGAACTTTAGGTCAATATTCTTTGGACCGACGTGACAAAAATGGAACTTTTTGTAAGGTGTGTGTCTCGTTACATCTGGCGTAAAACTAACACATCATTGTTTATCAGACAATCCTGAAGGAGAATGTCTGGCCATCTGTTCATGACCTCAAGCTCAGGTGTACTTGGGTTCTGCAGCAGGACAATGATCCAAAGAACACAAACAAGTTCACCTCTGAATGGATTAAAAAACAAAATTAAATGAAGGTTTTGGAGTGGCCTAGTTAAAGTCTGATTGAGATGCTGTAGATGATCTTAAACAGGATGTTTATGCTGGAAAAACCTCCAATGTGTCTGAATTAAAACTATTCTGTAAAGAAGAGTGAAACAAAATTCCTCCACAGAGATGTGAAAGACTCATCGTCAGTTATCGGTAAAGACTGATTGCAGTTGTTGTTGCCAAGGGTTGCATAAACAAGTTAATAGACACTTTTTTTACACAGGCCTAGATTGGTTTGGACAGTTTATATGGTCCGTTACATATTTCTTTTGGACCTTTTTGAAGTTATCAAAGAAACTTAAATATCAGACAAAGATAATCTGAGTAAATAAAAAAGGTATGATTAAATTCATGAATTGATGATGCACCCACCCCCATGCTTAACAGCTGACTTGGTAGTTTTTAATGAGCTACATTCTTTTCTCTTTATCTCCAACCATAAATTGTAGCTTGCTGCTGCAGAAAAAGCTGTACAAAGAAATTAATCTGCCCACTATGAGGAGCTTTAGACAGTTAGATAAGAGAATTGATGTTTTTGATATTATTTCCATGCAATATTGTGATCAAAGCCTACTGATGGGTGTCGCTACCAACAATCGCATGACAACTCAAATAGACTAATGTACAGGATTTGTTTTTGCATCCGAGCACAACATTTCAATTAGGGTTATATATGAGCTGCCGTCCAACCAAAAGCCCTTTCTCTGCCTCAGCGCTACAAAACATTAACCATGAGATGACCTCATTTGTTAGAGAAAGAAAAGTAATAGCAGAATGCTGCTTTGACTGCCTCTGAAAGAGCAAGCACTCTCTCTCTCTCTCTCTGTCTCTCTCTCTCTCTTTATCCTCTCGTTCTTTACCCGCATATCAAGCTCTATATTAAAGCTATAATTAATAATACAGAGACTAATATCTCAATCTCAAAGCAGAGCATTAATGTTCCTGCCGGGGAATTATGGCAGGATCTGATGAAAATAAGATTGATCTTTCTAGCAAAGTTGAGCTGAGGTAAAAACAACAAAAACAACAGCAGTTAGACGAGTCAAAATCAAAATGTAATAATTATGTCTGGTGCATTTTAGACAGATATATTTCAGCATAATCAGTCAAAGTTTCATCAGACAAACTCTGAGCTTTTTATGGATCCGTCTCGAGGTGCAAAGGAAATAACGAACCACAAGAAGGAAAAATCCTCTTTAAAGGCAAATTCTGTTCCATTGTAATGAGGTTTATAAAGAAATCTTACTTTGTTGTAAGTAACCAAAATTGCCATATACTGTGGCGTAAAAAAAGTATTTGCCTCCTACAATTTATTGTTTTTGCTTTTTTAACATACTGATATTTTTCTGATTATTAAACAAACTTTAATATCAGACAAAGATAACCTGAGTAAATATAAATAACTGGTAACTGGCAATGAGTCTTTCACATCTCTGTAAAGAAATTTGGCTCCACTCTTCTTTACAGAATAGTTTTAATTCAGACACATTGGAGGATTTCCCAGAATAAACCTCTTGTTTAAGATCATCCACAGCATCTCAATCAGACTTTAACTAGGCCACAACAAAACCTTCATATTGTTCTGCCTGTTCATATTGTTTTTTTTAAACCATTCAGAGGTGGATTTGTTTGTGTGCTTTGGATCATTGTCCTGCTGCAGAACCCAAGTACACCTGAGCTTGAGGTCACAAACAGATGGTTGGATATTCTCCTTCAGGACTGTCTGGTAAACAGCAGATGTAGCAGGACACACACCTTCCAAAAAAAAAAACGTCCCACTTTTGTTACCGCTTAGGAACCATCTAGGAACCCCTTAGCAAAAATACTCATTTTACACTCATGAGGTCATATCAACTGCATAGCAAGACCCAAGCAACCACCAGGAATCCTCTAGCTACTGCATAGCAACCATCTAGAAACCCCTTAGCAAAAAAAAAACACTCATTTTGCGCTCATAATATTATATCAACTGCGTAGCAAGACCCAAGCAACCACCCTGAATCCTTTAGCTACTGCACAGCAACCACCTAAGAACCCCTTAGCAAAAAAACACTTATTTTACACTCATGATGTCATATCAAGTGCATAGCAAGACCTAAGCAACCACCCTGAATCCTCTAGCTACTGCATAGCAACCATCTAGGAACCCCTTAGCAAAAAAACACTCATTTCACACTCATGATGTCATATCACCTGCATAGTAAGACCCAAGCAACCACCCTGAATCCTCTAGCTACTGCATAGCCACCACCTAAATACCCCTTAGCAAAAATGCTCATTTTACACTCATGATGTCATATCAACTGCATAGCAAGACCCGAGCAACCACCAGGAATCCTCTATCTACTGCTTAGCAACCATCTAGTCAAAGTCAAAGTCAAAGTCAAAGTGGTTTTTATTGTCATTTCAGCTATATACAGAGTACACAGTGAAAAGAAACAACGTTCCTCCAGGGACCATGGTGCACATAAACACAGTGTAGACACAACAATAAGTGCAACAGTAAAAAAAAGTGCAGACAGACAATACAACACAATACAGACAAAGAATAATAAATAACAAGACAGTGTGCAAATTTTGCAGTGTGCAAAAAAGACCAGTGAGGTAGTAATTACCTCTATTACACAGTGTGCAATAGAGTCCAGTGAGGTAGTATAGTGTTTTTAGTGCTTCCATTTTCTGGGGTAAGTGGGGTAAGAGTGTGTGTGCATGTACAGAAAAACCATCAGTTCAGTCTCTGCAGTTGAGGAGTCTGATGGCTTGGGGGTAGAAGCTGTTGCAGAATCTGGTCATGCTGGACCGGATGCTGCGGTACCTTCTTCCCGAAGGCAGGAGGGAGAACAGTTCGTGTGAGGGATGGGTGGGGTCATTCACAATGCTGGTTGCTTTGCGGATGCTGCGGGTGGTGTAGATGTCCGTGATGGAGGGGAGAGAGACGCCGATGATCCTCTCAGCTGTCCTCACAATACGCTGGAGGGTCTTGCGGTCAGAGACGGTGCAGGTCCCAAACCAGGCAGTGATGCAGCTGCTCAGGATGCTCTCAATGGTCCCTCTATAGAAGAGTGTGAGGATGGGTGGAGGGAGACTGGCCTTTCTCAGCTTCCGGAGGAGGAGACGCTGCTGGGCTTTCTTGGCTGTAGAGCTGGTGTTCAGGGTCCAGGTGAGGTTATCTGCTAAGTGGACACCAAGGAACTTGGTGCTCTTAACAATCTCCACAGAGGACCCGTCGATGTTGAGTGGAGAGTGGGTGTGTTGTGCTCTCCTGAAGTCAACAACCATTTCCTTTGTCTTGTCCACATTCAGGTGAAGGTTGTTGACTGTACACCAGTCTGTCAGCCGCTGCAGCTCCTCTCTGTATGCTGACTCGTCGCCTTTGGTGATGAGACCCAGCACGGTTGTATCATCGGCGAACTTGATAAAGCTGTTAGAACTGTGTTTTGCAGCACAGTCATGAGTCAGCAGGGTGAACAGCAGAGGACTCAGGACACTGCCCTGGGCGGCCCCAGTGTTCAGTGTGATGGTGCTGGAGGTGCTGCCCCCGAACCGGACTGACTGGGGTCTCCCCGTCAGAAAGTCCAGGATCCAGTTGCAGAGGGGGGTGTTGAGGCCGAGCGAGCTTAGCTTCCTGATGAGGTTCTGTGGGATGATGGTGTTGAATGCTGAACTGAAGTCTATAAACAGCATTCTGACGTAAGTGTCCTTCTTCTCCAGGTGGGTAAGGGAGAGATGAAGGGTGGTGGTGATGGCATCGTCCGTGGAGCGATTGGGACGATAAGCAAACTGCAGGGGGTCCAGTGAAGAGGGCAGTTGTGTCTTGATGTTCCTCATGACTAGCCTCTCAAAGCACTTCATGATGATGGGTGTAAGTGCAACGGGACGGTAGTCATTGAGGCAGGACACTGTGGACTTCTTCGGCACAGGGACGATGGTGGTGGACTTGAGGCACGTTGGGACAGTGGCGCTGCACAGGGATATGTTGAAGATGTCCGTGAGAACATCTGTCAGCTGGTCTGCGCACTCCCTGAGCACTCTGCCGGGGATGTTGTCTGGTCCTGCAGCTTTCCGTGGGTTGACTCTGCGCAGAGTGTTCCTCACGTCCACTGCAGTCAGGCACAACACCTGCTCGTCCGGCTTGGGCATGGTCTTTCTCGCCATTGTGTTGTTTTGTGCCTCAAACCATGCATAAAAGTTGTTCAGGGCATCAGGGAGGGAGGCATCACGTTCACAGGACGGTGGCATTGTCCTGTAGTTGGTGATTGCCTGGATGCCCTGCCACATGCGCCGCGCGTCACCCTAGGAACCCTTAGCAAAAAAAAAACACTCATTTTGCGCTCATAATATTATATCAACTGCATAGCAAGACCCAAGCAACCACCCTGAATCCTCTAGCTACTGCATAGCAACCATCTAGGAACCCCTTAGCAAAACACTAATTTATACTCATGATAACACAGTCTACCACACATTTAACAACGCCTTTACTATTTAAGAAACAACTGAAATGTCTTATCCACTGCATAGAAACACCGTAGCAACCACCAACTGTGTTCTTTTCAGAAAACACACTTTCTGCTCTGGTCTTCACTGTATTTTGTTTAATATTTTTTTCTGTGTCTACTGTTTTTAGAGGCCTAGGCCAAGGCCTAGAGCAGAAATGATGAAAACTGACTGAATAAATAAATTAATAAATATATAAATAAATAAATAATCTGATTGTGAAGCCGCATGATAAAAAGAAGTTGACAGGAGCTTTCAGGGGCTAAAGCGGCTGCATGAAAGCAGCAGTGACCTTCACACACAGTCCTTTACCATCACCCTGAAGCCACACAGTGGATTTACAGGCCCAGGCAGCCTCCAGGTGCCCATATGTCAGAAAGATGTGCGCTGTTTTGCATATTGTGGAATATCGTCAGCGCCGGGGTGAAGGAATGCCGGCAGCGGCGGGTGTGAAAGGAATGAATGAAGAGAATACAAAGATAAAAGATTGATGAGACTGACAGGTCCTAATTATGTCTTAGGCCCTCTACTGATTAATATTAAATATAATTATAAAGTAGCCAAAAAGACTCAAACAGAAAATACAAAGAAATTAAATAAAAAATGGCACAACACGAAAATAAAAACACTGATTCAAATCATTAATAAAAGAATAAATCAAGATGAATACAGAGTATAGAGTATAGATATGGAGGACCAAAAATGCCAAAATTAAAAATAAATAAATAAATAAAAACATATGTAAATCACTCAATAAAAGTAATAGTGATTAAAACGGTAAAGAATAATTATAATTAATATAAAAATAAATACATATACATTAAATAAATATCTTAATAAATTGTTATTTATGGGCTTCTTTATTAACATTGTTTAATTTTTCTTTTGATTCATGTGTTTATTTATTTACATAACTATTTATTTCTATATTCATTTTTTTCCTGATTGATTTATTTCAATATTCATTTATTTCATGATTTATTTATTTCTATATTCATTTATTTCCCAGTTCATTTATTTCTGCATTTATTTATTTACCAATTTATTTATTTCTGCAATCATTTATTTCACAATTTATTTATTTCTGTAATCATTTATTTCTGCATTCATTTATTTACCAATTTATTTATTTTACAATTTATTTATTTCTGCATTCATTTATTTCACAATTTATTTATTTTACAATTCATTTATTTCTGCATTCATTTATTTTACAATTCATTAATTTCCCAATTTATTTATTTCTGCATTCATTTATTTCACAATTCATTTATTTCTGCATTCATTTATTTCACAATTTATTTATTTTACAATTTATTTATTTCTGCATTCATTTATTTCACAATTTATTTATTTCTGCATTCATTTATTTCACAATTTATTTATTTTACAATTTATTTATTTCTGCATTCATTTATTTCACAATTTATTTATTTCTGCATTCATTTATTTCACAATTCATTTATTTCTGCATTCATTTATTTCACAATTTATTTATTTTACAATTTATTTATTTCTGCATTCATTTATTTCACAATTTATTTATTTCTGCATTCATTTATTTCACAATTTATTTATTTCTGCATTCATTTATTTTACAATTTATTTATTTCTGCAATCATTTATTTTACAATTTATTTATTTCTGCAATCATTTATTTTACAATTTATTTATTTCTGCAATCATTTATTTCACAATTCATTTATTCCTGCATTCATTTATTTCTGCATTCATTTATTTCACAATTCATTTATTTCTGCATTCATTTATTTCTGCATTCATTTATTTCACAATTCATTTATTTCTGTTTTTCCTTGTCCTTATATTATAATGAAGGGGCTGTCCAGCAATGATGTCACAGTGTTCTAGCATTCTTATTGTCAGATGTCAGATACCTTAGAACGATTGTACATGTCTTGCCCCTTTGGCTGTAACTTTGTTAACATGGAAGATCGTAATACAGACTCTGGTCCATTTCTTTAAGGTGAGCAGCTGCTTCTCTAAGCAGATCTGATACCGAACTTTGGTTTGTAAGCGCTGCATCATTGCTACGTTACCTGTATGTGGTGGAGTAATGCATGGAGAGTGCATTACCGGCTGATACAGTGCTTTACAGATTTTCATGTTGGTTTTACTCCTCTAACTATAAATAATGCTCAGTCTGCACAGATAAAACCCAAATCTGAAACTGGGCGCTGTTTATTGTTTGAATAATTAATGTATCAGGACACACCCAGGCAACAAAACACACCTGACAGTCACATGTTCCAATACTTTTACTCACAAAAAAATGTGTGGGTTCAGACAGAAGGTGCTGATTCGTCTGAACTGTGCATCAGATCCAGATGTAAATACCTGGAAATAAAAGCTGAAATGTTGATCTTTTGTCTCATTTTCATCTTTTAATTGGCTTTAAACTCAAAAAGTTTTCAGTCAAAATCATTGGATTGACCTCAAAATACTTTCAAATTCAAATACTTTACTATGTCTAGACACGTCTAGTTATGCTGGTCACACTGGTTGACTAGCTTGGAGACCCATATTTTTGAAATTTGAAGGGTGAAACATGTGATCCTGTGATTTCAACCAGATGATTTCAGTGAATATTACAGCTCTGGAAAAAACACTTCAGTTTCTGAATCAGTTTCTCTGCTTTTGCTATTTATTGGTTTATGTTTGAGTAAAATGAACATTGTTGTTTTATTGTATAAACTACAGACATTTCTCCCAAAATTCCAAATAACAATATTGTCATTTAGAGCATTTATTTGCAGAAAATGAGAAATGTCTGAAATAACAAAAAAGATGCAGAGCTTTCAGACCTCAAATAATGCAAAGAAAACAATAAAGTTTTAGGAATAACCCTGGCTTTTAATCACAGTTTTCATGCACCTTGGCATGCTCTCCTCCACCAATCTTGCACAATGCTTTTGGATAAATTTATGCCTGCACTCCTGGTGCACAAATTCAAGCAGTTCAACTTGGTTTGATGGCTTGTGATCATCCATCTTCCTCTTGATTATATTCCAGAGGTTTTCAATTTGGTAACGCATCATTTTTAAGTGGTCTCTTATTTTTTTTCCTGAGCTGTATCTTGGACAAAGAACAAAAATGGTTTCACTAATTGAAGTAAAAAATATTGCTAAGTAGTGATTTTTTGTGCAGTTACAGAAATAATGTCTTATGTTCAGTGTGTGTGTTTGTGTGTTTGATTTAATAAATCTAAAAAAAATGAGAAAAGTCCAGTCACCTGTGTAACAAGATATTAATTTATTTTTGTATAAACATTTGACCAATTTTAATCAATCAATCAGCACCACTGGAAATGCATAGAGTGGCAGTTTATGTACCAATCATGTGTGCAACTAAGGACATACAGTACTGAAGTGTGTGTGTGTATTTATATATATATATATATACACACACAAAACAACACTAGGCCTATATCAGCAAATGAAGCAATTGGCACCAAATGGCCTAGTTCTGAAATACAATGGTAACTATATTTCAGTGTTAAATTATGATGAAAAAAACATGTATCTGAACAGACATAAATGAAATAACGAGAACAAATGATGAGAAAACTGCTGAATTCCACAGTAGTGAAATTTGTCTAGCACCAGTCCAACCCTGTGCTGCCTGAGAAATCAGGGACCAAGGTATCTAAACGCAAACACACACATACACATTTATAACACACACACAAACATACACACACACACACACACATACCAAATCACCAGCGGGACTTTCTGTGAAGTACAAACCTGCAAAGTTCACATTTTCACACTGACTCCAGTAACCCATAGTAACGCACCTGTTAATGAATGTTAGTACTTTGATACATTTGCAAACCATTTTTTTCCATTTATGCTTAAATTGAATCTGGAATGGGATCAGATTTTCATCAAATCCTTTCATCAAATTAGTAAAAATACTAAAACAATAAATTTTTAAAATAAGAACCTCATCTCAGCTGTAAAGCATGGGGTGGTAAGTCACCGAGTGGTCAGGCAGTCTAACGTGCTGCCATTATGATCGGGAGATTGTTGGTTCGAATCCTGGTCATGCAGCTTGCCATCTGCTGCCGGAGCCCTGAGAGAGCACAGTTGGTCTTGTTCTCTCTGGGTCGGTAGATGAAGTAAATGAATGAATTCATTAGAAGGAACATTTGGACATTGTATTTATCATTGGATAATTTTGCTAAACTGATATAGGCCTATGTATAAAATCTAATGTTTTTGTGCAAT
Organism: Astyanax mexicanus; assembly: GCF_023375975.1. Lineage (NCBI taxonomy): Eukaryota > Metazoa > Chordata > Actinopteri > Characiformes > Acestrorhamphidae > Astyanax > Astyanax mexicanus. The sequence continues at coordinate 10,328,625 of NC_064423.1, read as the reverse complement.
TTGTTCGACTAGGTTCTCATTATCTAGATCTGATTTATTGCAGGTTAAACAAAGCATACATACAGTGGTGTGCAAATGTAAAAAAAAAAAAAAAAAGCCCCCTACAGATTTCTTTTGTTGTTGCTTTTTTGTCATACTTACATTTTTCAGATTATCAAACAAACATTAATATCCGACAAAGATAACCTGAGTAAATATAAAAGCACTTTTTAAATGGTAATTTTATTTATTAAAGGAATGAAAAACGTATCCATTCCAATCTAGCCCTGTGTGAAAAAATGTTTGCCTCTAAAACTGATAACTTGGTTCTGCCACTCTTGGCAGCAACAACTGCAATCAAGCTTTACTGATAACTGGCAACGAGTCTTTCACGTCTCTGTGGAGGAATTATGTTCCACTCTTCTTTAAAGAATAGTTTTAATTCAGACACATTGGAGGGTTTTCCAGCATGAACCACTTGTTTAAGATCATCCACAGCGTCTCAATCAGACTTTAACTAGCCCACTCCAAAACCTTCATTTTGTTTTTTAAGCCGTTCAGAGGTGGACTTTGGATCAGAGGTTTGTGTGATTTGGGTCATTGTCCTGCTGCAGAACCCAAGTACACCTGAGCTTGAGGTCACAAACAGATGGCCGGATATTCTCCTTCAGGATTGTCTGGTAAACAGCAGAATTCCTGCTTCCATCTGTTACAGCAAGTTGTCCAGACCCTGAAGCAGCAAAGCAGCTCCAGATCATCACACTACCACCACCATGTTTTAAGTTCAGTACGATGTTCTTTTTCTGTAATGATGTTACTTTTACGACAGATGTAACAGGACACACACCTTCCAAAAAGTTCCACTTTTGTCACATCAGTCCAAATAATATTTACAATTTTATAATATTTAAAGTTCTGGGGATCATCAAGATGTTTTTTGGGAGAGAGGAAAGGCAGTTCTTTAAATGTTGTTCTGGGTGCTTTTGTGACCTCCTGGATGAGTTGTCCATGCCCTTTTGTCATAATTTCGGTCGACCGGTCACTCCTGGGAAGGTTCACCAGTGTTTCATGTTTTCTCCGTTTGTGAATAAAAGCTCTCAGTGTGGTTCACTGGAGTTCCAAATCCCTAGAAATTACTTTGTAACATTTTCCAGACTGATAGATGATCAGTGACTTTCTCATCTGTTTTTGAATTTCTTTAGATTGCAGCAGAATGTGTTGCTTTTTGAGATCTTTTATCTGCTTCATGTTATCAGTCGTTAGTAAAATTAAACTAAAAACTTTCCTGAAAGTGTGATTAATCACAATATATTTATGGGGGGCAGATTCGTTTGGATTGTTGTTTTTTCACATAATAAAATGAAATCATCATTTAAAAAGTGCTTTTTGTATTTACTCAGGTTATATTTGTCTGATATTAAAGTTTGTTTGATAATCTGAAAAATGTAAGTATGACAAAAAGCTAAAACAAAAGACAGTTTCCCTGGACAGTTAAACAGAGTGTGTTTTTGGAAAAATAAACAAATGTGAAATGCTGAACTTGATGTAATATAATATGAAGAATAAAGGATAAAATAATTAAACTGTTAAGCTGTTAAAGGTGATTTTTCTGAGTTTTCCCTTGAGCTGGGGAAATGACCAGGTGTCAGGTGACCCTGGATTGGCAGCTACACTGTGACAAGCCAGTCATCTTACACAAACAATGTGCCAATAATGTGCAACCGAATTCACACCAGACGCGACACGTCAGCACCACATTAGCATGGCATCAATAAGTGCAAGTTCAGCCCAGAAGACTGTGTGTCCAGTTCACACTGTGACTCAGCTCCATCACACAGCTGATTCATGAGCTCTAGCTGGTTTAAAGCAGCTTAAAATCAAAAACAGCAACAAAACCCGTACAATCTGTGTGGGGTGACCAGGGGTGTCCAAAAGTCATGGGACTGCAGTATGTAGACCGATCATGAAGTGTTTTCCTGCATACATAGCTGTATATGTTGTGAGGTGCTATCTTGTGAGTGAAGATAAAAACTGAAAAGTTTACTGATCCCATTAACTGTGGATCGTGCAGCTGGATTTAGGGCGTGTCGATGTGCAAAAAATACACCTTCCATGGCTCGAAACGCGCAAAAGGCATGTATTAATATTCTCTTAATTAATCATGTGTGTCCTGGGTGTAACATGAAATAAACCAATCAGTTTGTCACTTGCCATTCCCTTTAAGAGGTGTGCATGCTCTGACTTTGGCACGCTGATATCTTAACAGCGCAGCACTTTATGCATGAAAATTGATCTGCAGGTGATTACCGTATTTTATCTAATTACCTATAAGGCGCACTTAAAATCCTTTAATTTCCCCCCAAAAACGCCAGTGCACCTTATGTATAAATTTTACCAGTCAGGTTGTAAGGAGCAGTAAAGCTATGCTGCTGAAGTACAGCGTTTTACAGGAGTTTCAGTTTAGTTCTCCAGAACCGAGACTCGAGCAGTATTAGTATTAGCATTAGCGGCTAACCACGCTAAGCACTAGCTCTTTTGCAGTTCAGAGGTGAGTTTTATCGGCCTGTAGCCTATTTTGTTAAAACAAGCTTGCCGAAACACTCAGGGTTCCTCAGTGTAGCGTTATCTGGCAGCATTAGCCGCTAACTGCAGCTAGCCTTAGAGGAAGTCTGGACATCTAAGCTTATTGTAAATAAATGGAAGCACTTTACTCCCGCAAATAAACAGTTTTCAGGAGAGAAATCTGTGTAGTTTAACATCCAGTTCTTGTTTGACTTAATTCTTTTAAAGAATTACAGGTTTTCTTTTACTTAAATTAGCATAGCTTTAAATGGATAGGCTGAATTAGAAGGAAAACATGGTGACACCCCTGTTCCTTACTAGTGTCGCATAATGCGCCTTCTGGTGAGCCTTATGTATGAAAATAGACCAGAAATTAGGCTTTCACTGACATTGCAGCTTATAATAAAGTGTGCCTTAGAGTGCGAAAAATTAATAGAATCAATGCATCCCTTTAATGTTTCGAGACATGTAAGGCTTATTTTTTGTGCCCTCACGATACCAAAGAAACACCGACATGCCCTAAATCCATCTGCACGATCCACAATTAGCCAGTGATATAGTGATATAGATCACTAAAATTGGGCCGTTTGTATCATCTACACTTACGGTTCATATATGAGCCAGTGCCTGTTTAAGGGTTAGGGATCATGAATCTGGTGTGAATTTGCCCTTTAGAAAAGAAAAGACAAATCTCTTTCTCAGACTACCTTGACACCCCCCACCCGCACAACCTGTCAGATCACACTGCTGGACACTGTGTGAAGCACTGGTGCAAGCCCTGAAAAACCCAACCCAAGTTCATCCTAGTCAAAAGAAAAGGGCACACCCCCTGCTATGCCAGCTGTCCACATCACAGCTGGACCCTGGGTTTGCAGGCTGGACCAGAAGGATTACTGTATGTGTTAGTTTTGGCCATTGAACATTTTTTAAACATCTTTTTTTTTTTTACTCAGAAACAACAATACTGAGGCAATGTTAACATAGTCTTAGTCTATAGGCAGAACCGTACAGCAGGATATACAGGTGCATCTCAAAAAAATAGAATATTATTGAAAAGTTACTTTATTTTTTATAATTCAGTTCAAAGTTTGAAATAAATCATATATTATATAGATGTATTAAACACAAAGTGATCTATTTTAAGCTTTTATTTCTTTTATTGTTAATGATGGCTTACAGCAACTTAAAACTCAAAAATCAGTGTCTCAGAAAATTTGAATATTATATAAGACCAATTGGTACTTTTGGCAGTGTGGGCAGTGTGCCAAGTCCTGCTGGAAAATGAAATCTGCATCTCCATAAAAGTTGTCAGCAGAGGGAAGCATGAAGTGCTGTACGATTTTGTGCGAACACAAAACTGCTCTGACTTTAGACTTGAAAATAAAACACAGTGGATCAACACCAGCAGATGACATGTCTCTCCAAACCATCACTGATCATCAGTATATTTTACATGCCGTTTAAAAATGAAGGGAGCAGAGTCTGGAGGAAGAGTGGAGAGACACACAGTCCAAACTGCTTGAGGTCTAGTGTGAAGTTTCCACAATCAGTGATGGTTTGGAGAGACATGTCATCTGCTGGTGTTGATCCACTGTGTTTTATTATCAAGTCTAAAGTCAGTGCAGTTTTGTGTTCGCACAAAATCGTACAGCACTTCATGCTTCCCTCTTCTGACTTTTATAGAGATACAGATTTCATTTTCCAGCAAGACTTGGCACATTGCCCACCCTGCAAAATGCCTCATTTAATATTTATATAATTTTCTAAAACACAGATTTTTGGGTTTCCATTGGCTGTAAGCCATAATCAACAACAATAAAATAAATAGATGCTTAAAATAGATCACTCTGTGTTTTAGTACATCTATGTAATATATGAGTTTTACATTTTGAACTGCATTACTGAAATAAAGTACATTTTTTTAATGATATTCTAATTGTTTGCGATGCACCTCTAAGTGTGGATTAGCAGGCGCTGATTTAGGGCTCTGGATTGATGTGAAGGAAAGTCAATGTGAAGCCAAAAAAAACAAAAAAAACATCTGGTGTGTTAGTTAGTACTGGGTGTGGGGGGGGGGGGGGGGGGGTGTGGCAGAGGGAGAGGGAGGGCCAGTCTACACAATTAAAAAGACAGGAAGGGTATATGTGGTCTGTAAAACAGTAAAACAGTAAGGCTCCTGGCCACTGTTGGCTACATGTGTTTTCCATGGTTAATGTAGAATGGTTTTAACTAATATATATGAGAATCATACTTTAGAAAGATTGCAGTACACTTCTATAAGCATAGGGGGAGATATGGCTTCTACATTCTTAAAAATAAAGGTGCAAAAAAATGTTTTTGTGAAAACTAAAAAAATCTCTATTTCTCTAAAAAAAAAATATATATATACTTTTGTATATGACTTGAGAAAAAACCTGTTCAGGAAAGTATTCCTTTCTTTTAAACTTTAGTAGGTTCTCCATACTTACTAAATCTCTTTTTACATAGGGTTTTACAATGGGTTCTCAAACTCCTGATTTTTTCCTTATGATTATTTCATTTTTATTTTCCCCTAGAAACCAAATTTCAAAATGGTATTCTGCTAATAATAAAAAGAAAAATCGTAAAATAAATGTATGTGTTCCAATTGGATGGAAGTGGAAATTGCTTCGTAATAAAATGCACAAACTGCACTGAACTTTTACTAATAAAACAATACACAGGACCACTTTAAAATAAAGCTTGTTTTTTAAGGGTTTATAAATAGTGTACTAAGGCGTTTATTTAGGTTAGTAATTATTAGGTTACAAACCATTAATAAGCAGTTCTAACACATAAATAGAATGAATGCTTATCTTACTTTGTCAGAATTAACATTTTTGTTGATATCTTTGTTCATATTTAACTATAATAACAAATTAAATAATAAACTTCATTAATAAACTTCTTTATAAACTATTAATAAACCCTTTATAAATGAGCCTTTTTTGAAAGTGGTACCCAATATTTTTACTGGACAAATTGTGTATCATGTTAAAATAAAATGTAAAAAATCCTCAATAAAGGCAGTCTGACACACTTGCTCTGGGAGAAGAAAGAGTAGGTGAGTCTGGGTTTGCCACTGGCCTCTAATGCACAGAATTTGGTCACAAATTTGACAAAATAGAATGGAAAGGAATCTAAAGTTTAGTCATGGCTGCAATCTGAATTTATTCACTCAAAGAGTGATAGAGTAAAAAAAAACATTTTGGGGTCTGTGAGGACCAGGATGAGAACCACTTGATTTAAGTATACATCAGTTTGTTTTTTTTTTTTTTGGAATCTGAGACAATTGTTGGTACAGATTATTCGAGTAGTAGTAGTAGTAGTAGAAGTTGAGGGAATCCACATTTTCAGAGAAATAAGCAACTTGACTTGGACTATTCTCAATGGAACCAAAGCTGGAGAAGCCAGCTTGAACCAACATTTGGACCTCCAATCTTGCAATACTGACAGTGACACTGGTAAAATTTAAATCCACATCTGTTGATGCACCAACACTTAAAAATCATAAACTAGTCCTTGGCACACTCAAAAAATAATTAAAGTGATAGCAAAGCAAACAGCTCTTTAATATTATTGGGAATATAGCAAAACTTCAAGAGCCTTGGGGTTCTAGATTATATGCCCTTCCTTTATATGAACTTTTAGAAACTTAAATTGACCACTTTTAGAAATCCTGAAAAAGGGGACTGATTCTGTTAAATAGGCCATACCAAACTTATAGTGCTGGGGTTATTGGCCAACCAGTGGCTTTCAGAGATCAATCCAAGCCAAATGGTTCTTCGCAACGCCTCCAACGGCCAACGTACTGTACAACAGCCAAGCCGTGAGGCTAAAGAAGTCTCTCCAACTGCCTTGGATTATTGTTAACTTTGGTTTACAGCAAAAAAAAGTTATAAAAACCATTTGCGCCCTTTTGTTCAAGTCACAAACTTAAAAGCTTTAAAAACCTACATGTGTGCATTTTAGCGATTTTTTTTTCTTGTTACTGCGTTTTACGAACTGATTCGATTTTCACATAGAATACTCTTCAACAATAATACAAACCACGTTATTTAAAACAGTACATAAAAAAAGGACATCAAAAAAATAAGCTGCTACATGTCGACGAGTGCCAGGCTCATTAACTCTTATGGGGCATTGTGTTGGCGTAAAAGTCTCTGCAGGTTTGGCAGCAGCGTTGATACCAGCGCATGTCCTGGCACAGGTTCTTCTCCCGGATCACCCTGCAGTACACCGTCCACTGGTCCCCTGTGCACTTATACGTCAGCGCCGCTGCCCAGAACAACACAGGGACAAGACACATGGTGTTAGTGAAGATATTTTTTTTTTTATTATTTTCCATTTTATAAATCAGTGCTTGTTCTGATCAGCAATTTCAGTTAGATATATATCATATAGCAGATGAACACAGTGATATTTGAGAAGTGAAATTAAGTTTATAATGTAGGATTTACAGAAAGTGTGCAATAATTCTTTAAACACAATAAGATAGGTGCATAAATTTATCAATAAAACTTGTCGTTTTATTGATTTAAATACTTTTAGCACTAATTATTAGAGCATGAAATTAGTTTAGTAAGCTCAATGACCCTTGACCTACATACACAGGTGAATCCAATTATGAGAAAGGGTTAAGTTTTTCTCCTTTTTGCATCTTCTCTAATAAGTGGCAACATGGTAGCCTAAAAAAACCAAAACTCTCAAATGACCTCAAAAAAAAAGATTGTTCAACATAATGGTTTAGAGGAAGGATATAAAAAGCTCAATAATCTCAGAGATTTATATTTCAGCTATGAGAAATATAGTAAGGAAATGGAAGAACCACAGACAGAGTTCTAGTTAAAGTCAAGAAAAATCTCAGATAAGCAGAGGAGAAGGATGATGAGAACAGTCATAGTCAACCACCATATTCACAGATCAGCTCCAAAGACCTACATCATCATCTTGCTGCAGATGGAGTCACTGTGCATCGTTCACTATTCACTATTCAGTGCACTTTACACAAGGAGAGGCTGTATGGGAGAGTAATGCAGAAGAAGCCTTTTCTGAGCACACGCCACAAACAGAGTCACTTGAGGTATGCTAAAGCTAAAGCACATTTAGATAAACCAGCTTCATTTTGGAATAAGGTTCTGTGAACTGATGAAATGGAGGATAAAGAACACAGCATTCCAAGACAAACACTTTACTGCTCCCCACAGTAAAATTTGGTGGTGGTTCATCATGCTGTGGGGCTGTGTGATCAGTGCAGGTACTGGGAATCTTAATAAAGTTAAAGTTGAGGGTCTCATGGATTTCAGTCAATATCAGCAGATTCTTGAGAACAATGTTTAAGAATCAGTGAGAAAGTTGAAGTTAAAGTTAAAGAGCTGGGGCTGGATACTTCAACAAGACAACGACCCAAAACACTAAACACTAAACTCTGCTCTAAATCTACTAAATCATTCATGCAGAGGAACAAGTACAACATTCTGGAATGATCATCTCAGTCCCCAGACCTGAATATTATTAAAAATCTGTGGTGTGATTTAAAGCAGCTGTTCATGATCAGAAACCTGAATCAAACCTGACTGAACTGGAGACGTTTTATAAAGAAGAATGATCCAAAATACCTTCAACCAGAAGCCAGACTCTCATTGGAAGAAGCTATAGGAAGAGTTTAAAGGCTGTTATTTCTGGAAAAGGAGAATCTAATAAATATGTCTGCTATATTTAACTGAAATTGCTGATCAGAACAACCAATGATTTACAAAGAAATGTCAGGAAAATTATCATACCAACAGAGGTGGAAAAAAGTACTGAAAAAATGTAATTAAGTAAAAGTACCTTTACTTTGCTAAAATTCTACTCAAGTAAAAGTAAAAGTACCCATTAAAAAATCTACTCGAGTAAAAGTAAAAAAGAGCTCAATTTGAAATGTACTTTGAGTAAAAGTTACATAGTTACTTTTAATTATTTGATGTTAAAAAGTAGCAGATGTTCCTAATGAAAACTTAAGGAATAATTATGAAAAACATGAAAACATACGAAAAAACTGTTGGTCGGCACGTGCGCAATGCCTGAAAGAAGCACATATCGATGGGTAGCATAACTCAACAGAACACCGATTCCCCCGAGCCGCGAGCACCGACCCCAGGCTACAGAGCTGATTCACACAGCGTCTCTCCCGCTGTGAACACTACATGGAGAAGTTCAGCTGCGCTGCCATGGAGAACAAAACTCTTTTTTTTTTTTTTTTATTCAGACAAAATATTTTTTTCCCCAAGCATTTAATTTTTTCCAATGAAGCGAAGTAAATTACTTGTGTTAAAATAATAAAATAATTGAGTAAAGGTAAAGTTACCTATTTTAAAAACGACTTTAAAAATGACAAATTACTCATAAAATCTACTCAATTACAGTAACATGAGTAAATGTAATTAGTAACTTTCCACCTCTGCATACCAATATAACTTCTACAGAATACAGTCATGTGTGGTGAGTGTGGGGTTGAGTTTGCTTACCCAGCCTGGGAGAAGTGATGGTGTTGACGTTGACTTTTTCATTGCACGCCCCCTGGTGGCACTGCCGGTACGCTGGGGACTTTAGAAATATCGGGCAGTCGCTTCCATGGCGACCTGTCACTTTGTGCATGCACTGGACCACTCTGGACTGCAGACCACGGCCACAGGAGGACGAGCACTGAAAGAAACCATCAAAACAGATCAGCATTAGTAGTCATACTGGATATACTTCCATGTTGTGCATTATTAAGATGAATCATCACAAACTTGTATGTCACTTCTTATGCTGTTTCAGTATATCCTAATATGTATTCTCATGGGAAGGCTTGGGATCATCCACAAGTGTATATGTTACGAGGTTTTATCTTGTGAGTAAGGCTAAACCATGGCCAGTGTTCTTACGGCAAGCCAACATGAACTATTGGAGTTCAATTGAGGACTGATAGTGGATGCAGATGGATGCATTCGTTGACCCACACAGTGTCACACTATACCAGGAATACATCACAGAAGGCATTACAACCCATAGTGGGTTGCCAGTCACTGGGTAATGACGGTGACTGGCAGTGTCTGGCTAGAATTGTCCCTGAGAACAGATAATCATAACAATGTGTTAAAGCAGCTTCACACTGCACAGATATACATGTTGGAACACAGAATCTTCTCACTACATTTACTTTCCTGCTCCCGCACCAGACAGCTCTAAACCAATCAGAAGAGAGAATGTGCTCGCGTGGTTTATTGATGCGCATTTTGGTGCGTTTAGGTTTTTATGCCTGTGTGAAACCAAACCAAACAGAGGGAGAAAACACTCCAACTAAATAAACTCATCAACTGATCCAAACCATAGAAACTTTCACAACTACAGGTGTGAAAATGCTTTTTTTATACTCAGCAAATTAGGTTTTAATCCAGAAATCCCTAAAACCAAGCTGAGATGTTAACAATAAAGTAAAACAAGTTTCCTTCATTCAATTTATCATGCATTCTTTAATCTCTCCTCAAACATACAAGTAGATTCTAGTATTTTAATTGCAGCCACTGATATAAATATAATCACATTTTACATTTCTTACATTCATTATCTTACTTACATTTAAATATTCACTGTAAAACACGTGTATTCAGAAGAACAAGTGTGATTAATTGCAGTCAAGCACAGAATATTGTCGTGATGAATCTGATTACATTTTTTAATCGATTGACAACACTAGTTTTAATACATATTAATACAAACTCAAATTTTAGTGAGGAACAGTTTTATTAGAACACATTTATTCAACATAATATCTCTATAAAACCAGATGATTAGAACATTGTCAGAAATGCTATTGGAGGGGCCTGTCTCATTTAAACCTCATTTAAAAAAATAAAACCCAAAATGGATAAAAAAGTTTGGTATAGTTTAGGTTTAGTTTAGGTTTTGCTTTTATTTGTTGAAATTAATGATATCAGCCATCTATCTATATATATATCTATCTATCTGTCTATCTATCTACAGTGTAATAATTATATAATTATAAAATAATGATTTGATTACATGCTGATTTTGTTAGTTTACTGGTTTATTTTAACAGCGAGAGACAGAATATCAACCAGTCAGACCGCCCACTGAGTGGTTATTTGTCCATAAGACACATTAATTAGTTCTGTCCTTCAGAGAACGTACTCTTAATTTCACCTCATTATGTGTATAAAACACCAAATCAGTCTCACAGAATCAGTCTCTTCCATTCAAGACCAAATAACTGTCAAAAGACTCCAGTGAGAAGATAGTATACCTGCACAAGGCTGGAATGGGCCCACCAGCAAGAAGCTTGGTGACAAAGAGACCACTGCTGGCACAGTCATTTGAAAATAGAAGAAAACCAAGAAGAAAAACAATCAATCTGCCTTGCTTTGGAGCTCCATGTATGTGGATGGGTCTTCCAGCATGACAATGACCCAAAACATACAGCCCAAGAAACAAACGAGTGTCTTAAGAGGAAACACATTAAGATCCTGGAGTGGCTTAGCCAGTCTCTAAACCTTTGTAGAATAATCTGACCTCTGTGCTTGCACACAAGGATTTCTCCACCAATTAACAAGTCATGTTTTATTTCAGCTAATGAAATAATTAATACAAATTAATTCACACATTTCATTTAATGTAATCTATCTATCTAATCATGGTGAGATCCAGAGAGCTCTCTGAGGCTTTAGAAGGATAGTTGTGGGTGTTTTTAAATCATAAGGTGTCCTAATTTTAATACATGGCTGTGCATCACCAGTGTGGATTAATTATGTGCATTCTTTAATCTGCTTTCAAACAATGTATTAAAGACAATTTCCTCCATGCTTTTTAAACTTCTCCAGGTTATTCAGGTATCTGTCAGCACCTGTCCTACAAGCGTCAGTGGTGTCCTCCTACAGTGTTGTGTAAGTGATGTTCAGGAGGATGCTTCACAGCGCTGCTGCTGCTGCTGCTGCTGTCGTGATAAACGCAGTCTGGAGGCAGAACTTCTTTACAATGCAGAACGTGGCAGCTTGATTAGGCCGCCCTACTTCTCGGCATACGAAGCTTTCAGAGAGTGTCAGCGCTTCTCTCAGCCTCCACTTGACATTTGTCTTGATAAAGAGTGCGGAATCCTAAGATTACCTAATTACAATAATTCACACTTGTTACGCAAGCAGCCTGGGTGGTTCAGTGGATGTCGGTGGCAGTGACTTAGCTGATAAAACTCAACACCCATCCCGGACTGTGAAGCGTGGCAGAGACAGGTGGTCACGTAATGATCGAGAAAGCACTGCTGATGTAAAAATGTTTATTAAGTTTTGCTAAGTAATAAAGTTTCAATTAGCAGAATGGATTGTCAAAACACTCTTAGGCCTAATGGTTTCTGGGAACCCATAAACTTTTACTGTATTTATTTTGATTTAATATTATTTCAACTATGGTAGTAATACTCTAATCTGAGTTTGATTTTATTATGGAATGCTGTGTTAAATTTACATCCAACATTCCATTTAGCATTTACAGCTCTGGAAAAAAAATAAGAGACCACTTGAAATGATGAGTTTCTTTGATTTTACCAAATTGAAAACCTCTAAAATAATAATCAAGAGAAAGATGGATGATCACAAGCCATTAAACCAAGATGAACTGCTAGAATTTTTGCACCAGGAGTGGCTTAAAGTTATCCAAAAGCAGTGTGTAAGACTGGTGGAGGAGAATATGATGCCAAGATGCATGAAAACTGTGATTAAAAACCAGGGTTATTCCATCAAATATTGATTTCTTAACTCTAAATGACAATATTTTTGTTTGGAATTTGGGAGAAATGTTGTCTGTAGTTTATAGAATAAAACGACAATGTTCATTTTACTCAAACATATACCTCTAAATAGCAAAATCAGAGAAACTGATTCAGGAACTGAAGTGCTCTCTTAATTTTTATATATATATGATGTTATTACTGCGGCATGCCGTGTAAGCTTTGCATCTGACATTACAGCACTTAATCATTTAGATGCATGATTAACACTTGCACTCTACCACCACCATGTTTGAGAGTATGATGTTTTTAATATGGAAGACTATATTAGTTTTACACCAGACATAACAGCACGGAATAATTTTTATTCATGACTGAAATACCTCAAGGGTTTAGCTTCCCAGGAGTGACCAGCCAGCCCAAATTACTCCAAAAGGGCATGGACAACTCATCCAGAAGGTCACAAAAGAACCCAGAACAAAATATAAACACCTGCAGCGATCACTAACAAAAAGTAATACATCATTTCAGAAAAAGAACATCATAGTTCTCATAACATGTAAAACGTGGTGGTGGTAGTGTGATGGTCCAGGGCTGCTACAGAACCTGGACATTTTGATGTAAATGATAGAACCATGAATTCTGCTGTTTACGAGACAATCCTGAAGGAGAATGTTTAGCCGTCCTTTTTGTGAACTCAAGCTCAGGGCGTACTTGGTTGCTGCAGCAGGACAACGATCCAAAGCACACAAACAAGTTCACCTCTGAATTGCTAAAAAAAAAAAAAAAAACTAAAGAAATCTGTAGGGGGCACATACTTTTTCACAGCACTGTATATTAACAAAAGAAATAAAGGTGATCAGAAAAAATGTGAAACATCTTGTGTTCATACATCTTTGCCAAGAAAGAAAAGTCAAAGTGAATGTATAAAAACACTCTACTCTTTCCATACTGCCTTAACTGTTTTTTTTTTTTTTGTATTGAGGTTATAATTCAAACAACTTTTTTTTCTTCTACGAGTTTCATAATGCTAAATTAGCACAAAAGTAGAGCTAAGTAACTGAAATCTCCTTCCCAGGAGTGTTGAGAAGTTAACAGAAGGACACAAATGTGAGCAGACAAAACCGGGAGATAGGAAACTACTAGTTATTGTCAGCTGTAATGTAGAGATCCTGCAAGGTCATGTTGAAGGTACTGTTTTCTGCTCTGGCTAAGCAGGCTACAAAAAAATAAGAGTTGAAAGCACAGTCTGGCAGTAAATGTGGAAATATACGAACTCAATTACAGCAGTGCTCAGTCAAGCACGCTCAGACCGCAGGGAATACACACCGTCTAGCAGCGGAGTTACACACCGGCCCATTTTCTTTAGAGGTGTCAAATGCAAAACAATCCACACTCCACTGCGTGTGGACCCAAACGTCTTTCATCACCAACCAATATTTCACTTTTATAAGCAGCGGCGGGGTGGTGAAAATCAAATCAGCATGCCGGGTCTGACTCCATCCAGCCTGCAGTGGGAGCTTTATAAACAGCATGAAGGGGGGGAGTTACCAGGGCTGCCCGGCCGAACGGCTGCAGTGTGTGTGTGTGTGTGTAAATGTGTGTGTGTGTGTGTGTGTGTGTGAGCAAGTGTGTTTGAGCAGTGGGACTGGTGTCTTGCTGCCTTAAATGTACTTTTAACAAGACGTGGGACCCCAGAGCGGGCTCAATCTAATATCCTCTGATCAAAGCCCCTTTCTAACCACAGGGTCACGGCACCAACGTGCGAGGTCAGCTGCTGAACTCGAGTGATTTGTAGGTCTAGAATAAGCCAGAAAAAAACTCTTCTGCTAGATGTTTAATATGTTTAAAACAATAAATGTGGTCAAATCATAGACTGTGTATAGCTGGGCAGAGCATCGTCTCTCAAAAGTGAAGCCACCACAGGTGGGGCGCCCCCTGCTGTTCGGTTGCAGAAAACCGAATAGGTTTCAATGGCAAAACAGACTTTCAATCACGTTTTTTTCCCAATATACTGTAAATCTACCTCCATTATTTAAATGCAGCAGTTAGTGTAACCTCTGCTTATATTGTTAAATTTTTATGTCCCCACAGAATTCATTTTTTAAAACGTTATTCAGCTCTGTTCAAAAAGGTGTGGTTACTGTAAAAGGCCTGGGTTACACCTAGCCGGGGTGGGACCAATGACTGTATGGGTGGGAGCATAGACTGTGTGAGCTCTGTGGAGGCAGCCCTCAGGGGTGGGGTTATTTAAATGAGTAGGCTGTCTCTCCACAGTCTTTCTCTCTCCTCTGGTCTCTACTGCGCTCTACAGACTCGGGTTTCAGGATCGCCAACATGGCAGAAGATTTTGGCTTCTCTTTTTTACTGAATGAATGGGAACGGCGACACGGCGTCCATCTTTTTTACAGTCTCTATAGACTATAAAACACACTGCATTATAAGGTGCACTATCAATGAATGTCTATTACCTGGTCTACACTAATAAGGATGCCTACATCGAAGTGAACAAGGGAGTCACCATGTTTTTCCTTTTAATTCAGCAGGTTTCACCTATGTACTGTAATTCTTATTAAAAACAAATTATTTCAAAGTCAAATGAGTGCTGGATGTTAATCTACACAGATTTATTTCCCTGGGTGAGTAAAGCACTTCTGTTTATTTACAGTAAGCCTTATTTTGTCTAAGGGTGAGTTTCGGTAAAGTTTCTCCAGCACTAAGGCTGGGTGCAGCAGTATTAGCACAAATGCTAACATATAGCTTTATAGATCTGTGTATTTCACCGCTGGTTTCATCAGGAGTGGTATTGAAGAATTGATGGGCAGCCCAGTTGGAAAAGTATTTAAGTATATAAGTTCTTGTACTAAACATAAATATAAATCTACAGCTTTGGCAAATAATAAGAGATCACTTAAAAATTACGAGTTTCTTTGATTTTACCAGATTGAAAACCTCTGGAATATAATCAAGAGGATGATGGATGATCACAAGCCATCAAACCAAGCTGAACTGCTTGAGTTTTTGCACCAGGAGTAAAGGCATAAAGTTATCCAAAAGCAGTGTGCAAGACTGGTGGAGGAGAACATTGTTTTTAAGTATTTTTTTAAGTATATTTTTATTAGTACTTCATGATTTGCACTTTCTTTATATGTTAGTTGTTATGGGATGTTTATTTATTTATTTTTTTCTTTGCAAATATTCAAATGGAAACATTACTATATGTATAGTATGTGCAACATATGTAAGCATTATTTGCACTGTCAAGATATTTTAGTAATATAAAATGCACTGAAATGGCCCCGACATTACAATTCCAGTTCACCAGAGTGTCAGTCGGCTCAGAAGCACATGTGCTCTATCTTTCTATTGGTCAGTGCCAGGAAGCAGGTTGTGGAGGATGTCAAACTATGTGACTATGTCATACTACACAGACATATGTTGCTCAGGACACTGAAATTCGGATAAGACGCAGGTATTCAGCATCGTGTCCAAATCAGGCTATTTTTTTTTGTATTCTAAATCAGTCATAACAGAACCTTTTATACAGCAACAGGTATTCTGTTGGGTGTAATGGGCAGAAACCTGCCAGATCCGATTTTGCAGCCAACTGAGAAATTCAGCCCCTAATTTCGTCATTTGCTACCAACACTCACAATGTGTTTCACATAATTGGATGAAGATGGCATTCTGAAAGCACTCGGGGATCCAGAGATCTCACTGTTTAGTTGGGATAAATGAATGAAATATGGTTTTAACACAGTACGTCCAGCCATGTCAGGCCTGTTCCAGTTAGATATAAACAGCTAATCTGCACAGACTAATCTAACCCAATCCCTGATAACAATAATCTAGCTGAGTTCATTAATGCAGTTTTTGAAGCACCAACATCCAGGTTATTTGGTCTGTCAGGCAGCCAGTCATATTTCCCTCAGGATGCTCTCTATAATTTCTGAAAAAAGTAAAAAAAAAAAAAAAAAAAAAAAAAAAGCATGCAACACCATGGAATATGTAATTCAGCACCTAGAACATTCATTCACACTTTTTTGAAATATCCCAATGTAGCAAATACAGCTCTGTAAAAAATTAAGAGAGCACTTCAGTTTCTGAATTAGTTTCTCTGATTTTGCTATGTACAGGTTTATGTTTGAGTAAAATGAACATTGTTGTTTTATTCTATAAACTACAGACATTTCTCCCAAATTCCAAATAAAAATATTGTCATTTAGAGCATTTTTTTGCAGAAAATGAGAAATGACTGAAATAATAAAAAAAGAGCTTTCAGACCTCGAATAATGCAATAAAAACAAACAAACAAAAAAACAAGTTCATATTCATAAACTTTTAAGAGTTCAGAAATCAATATTTGGTGGAATAACCCTGGTTTTTAATTACAGTTTTTTTTTTATGAATCTTTGCATGTTCTCCTCCACCAGTCTTACACACTGCTTTTGGATAACTTTATGCCTTTACTCCTGGTGCAAAAATTCAAGCAGTTCAGTTTGGTTTGATGGCTCGTGATCATCCATCTTCCTCCTGATTATATTCCAGAGGTTTTCAATTTGGTAAAATCAAAGAAACTCTATCTAAAATACTTTATTTAAGCATACCACTTATGCAAAATGTATGTGTTTTAAATGATGACCTTTAATACCAACAAGAAAACAATCCTGCAACTTTGGATTACCCCTTAACTTTCAATTCAAAATTTAGTCAGAAAGGAATATTTAACAGCAAAAATTAATAGAGCTAAAAACAGCTCTTCAATCAGTAATTGGGAGAATTGGGAGAGGTTATCCAGGATTGTGTAGCTCTTTGATGATTTGTTTGTTAAATATGTTCTTATTTGATTGTTTTTAGTAGTAATTTATTGTATGCTGTTGTCTGTTTTTTTTACAAAAACTTTGAAAGCATCCTTAAGTGCAGTCGCAAAGACCATTAAAAATGTTATGATGAAACTGGCACTCATCAGAGCCACCCCAGGAAACGTACAAGAGTTACCGCTGTTGCACAGAATAAGTTCATCAGTTAACAGCACCTAAATAGTTTGAGTATTTTGGTTTGTTACTACATGATTCCCTATGTGTTTCATCATATTCTGGATGACTTCAGTATTCATTTATAATGTAGGAAAATCAATAAAATAAAAATATTATATGTGAAGATTTGACTGGTACTGTATGAATATTACAGTGGAGTTTAATAATAAGAAAAAAAAGAATAAATAAAAAAAACATGCCAGCCTTTAGAAACAACCCAGCAAATGTGAAACTCTCAGCCTCTCAGTGGGTGAACAGCACCTCCTCCTCCAGCACCCCTGACCTGCAATCACTGGTCTTCCCTTCAATCTGTCTAACACCTCCTCTGTCTGCACTGGTCTGAGCTCAGGGGGGGGTTGAAGGTTTCCTCTCTGACATGCTTTTTTAGGAAATCATGGTGAGGACAACAGCAAGCCTCCAGCAGGTGGACTCTAGATCTGAACATCATTTATAAAAGCCAACATTACCCTGATGTAGAATACGACTTTCTCAACCAGACCAAGGTGATGATATGTCTGAGATCTTTACAGAGTTACAGCTGCTGGCGGAATCTTTTACCCCTTTAAAAATACACCATCTATACCGTCAAGAGGTATTACAACAGAATTATAATCATTTTGTACATGTATATACTTTTTTATCCATAACATTATTATATTAAAAGAAATGTTCAACTACCACAGAAAAATACAAACATATGCCATTGTTGTCCATTTTCTTAGAAACCTCTTTTTTTAGAAACCCCAAGTTAGGTGTTTCTAATTTGGTGTCCAGTGAGTAGCAGCACAAAGAAGATGTTTCCAATAATGTGGCCAATAGACTGAAAGCACACTATAGATGTTTCCAATAATGTGGCCAGTGAGTAGCAGCACAAAGTAAGTGTTTCCAATAAAGTGGCCAGTGAGTAGCAGCACAAAGTAGGTGTTTCCAATAAAGTGGTAAACAGACTGAAAACACACTATAGATGTTTCTAATAAAGTGCCCAGTGAGTGGATGTTAAAGATACGCGTTTCCAATAAAGTGGCCAGTGAGTGGCAGCACAAATAGGTGTTTCCAATAAATTGGCAAATGATTTAAAGCACAGTATAGGTGTTTCCAATAATGTGGCCAACAGACTGAAAGCACACTACAGATGTTTCCAATAAGGTGGCCAGTGAGTGGAAGTTCTAGATATGCGTTTCCAATAAAGTGGCCAGTGAGTGGAAGTTCTAGATATGCGTTTCCAATAAAGTGGCCAGTGAGTGGATGTTAAAGATACGCGTTTCCAATAAAGTGGCCAGTGAGTGGACGTTAAAGGTACGAGTTTCCAATAAAGTGGCCAGTGAGTGGAAGTTCTAGATATGCGTTTCCAATAAAGTGGCCAGTGAGTGGACGTTAAAGATACGCGTTTCCAATAAAGTGGCCAGTGAGTGGACGTTAAAGGTACGAGTTTCCAATAAAGTGGCCAGTGAGTGGCAGCACAAAGCAGGTCTTTCCTATAAAGTTGACAAATGATTTAAAGCACAGTAAAGGTGTTTCCAACAAAGTGGCTAGTGGACTTTGTAGTGGGCATGAAGTTTGTTTGTGAAGGACTAGTTTGACGGAGAGACAGAGTTTGTAAAGGTATAGAGTGTGTGGAGGGAGTTTGAGGTGGTGGTGGTGTAGTTTGTGCTGATGAAGTTTTTGAAGACATAGAGTGTGCAGTGGGGAGTTTGAGGTGGTGGTGGTGTAGTTTGTGGGGATGGAGTTTGTAAAGGTATAAGGTGTATGGTGATGTAGTTTGACGTGATAGGGTGGTGGTGTAGTTCGTGGTGATGGAGCATGTTGTGGGGGAGTTTGAGGTGGTGGTGGTAGTGTAGTCTGACGTGGTAGGGTGGTGGTGTAGTTTGTGGGGATGGTGCAGTTGTGGGGAAGGAGTCTGTGAATGGAGGCTCACAGTCGAGGAGCACAGAGACACTGTGTTCGGCTGACCTGATGATGAATTGGTGCCTTTTTGCTTCCTTCCTTATTAACTAACTGAATGGTGGGTGTTGGGAGCAGTGAGGTACTGTGTGTGTGTGTGTGTGTGTGTGTGTGTGAGAAAGAGAGAGAGAGCCTCTTATTGTGTTGCTTGTCTCTACTGACGCCAGTAGCTGCATCAGTTTGGCTGGACCCACTGCTGACCACTCGGGCAGAATATCAAGTGAAAAGCATCCACAGGAGGAACATAACACTCACTGTTTACAGACCTGTGAGTGTGTGTGTGTGTGTGTGTGTGTGAGAGAGAAAGAGAGAGAGAGAGAGAGAGAGAGAGAGAGAGAGAGAGCATGTAAAAGTGTCTGGACTAGAGTGAAAAGGAGAGACAGAAATAAAGAGATAAAGAATAAAAAGAATAAATGTTGCACGTCATGTTGCAAGATCTTGATTCTTGACACAAGAAAAGTAGATACACAGTGCTGTCTCTGTGTCTGGGTGAGTCACAGGCTGCTGCTGCCTGAGAAGCATGAAGGGGAGGAAGAACGAGTATAGGAGTAAACACGAGGTAACCAACCGCATGGCCTCCATCCACATGGTTGGGCACGTGCTTGTAAATGCACGTCAAAAGCTGTGCACCTCAGTCCAGCACAGTTTTGCAGCGCAGATACAGCTGAATTCACGCTTTTAATCCCAGAAAAAAAATGCTCTTGCTTAATTTATCTTTTAAAAAGCCATTAAAATGCCTGATTAAAGGGCTGATTACTGTTTTTTGCTGATTTCCTGGGGTTTTGAGTGCTTGGTGGTGACACAGCTCTTGATCATGCTAGCGATATTTTTGCGTACAATACGATATGACACACCCCTAGTGTGTGTGAACGCACCTTTGACCACTCTCCAGTCTTCCACTCATAGCAGTTTGAGTGATCTTCACAGGGCTCCTCCTGCGTAGGCTGGGAGGCGGGGTCGCACAGGCCCTGAGGATTGGTGCACGTCACTGTCCGTTTCCTGATGCCCCGCCCACAGTCTGAAGAACACTGGAGGGAAGGAGAGAATTGAAAATAAACACATCAGCCAACGAGAGTCTCCTCAGAGTCTCAGACATAAAAGAGGACAAAACGAGAGGGATCGAGGAGGAGGAAGGATGAGAGGTGGAGGAAAGGGAGGAGGAAAGGAGAGAGGGAGAGAGAGTGAAACATGGCAGGAAGAATGAAATCCTGCTCATTAAATGCCAGCCCCCTGCTGCCCCCCGCTGAGACCCATTAACAGTTCTCTCCTCTGGAAGATGCTTTTCTTAATGAAGTGGATAAAATACATGAAGCCCTGAATACACTACACACCAAAACAGAGAGAGACCGAGAGAGAGAGTGAGAGAATGAAGAAAAAAGGGAGTATAAAAAAGTGTGTGAGAGAGAAAGAGAGAAACAAAGAATGAAGAAAAAAGGGAGTATTAAAAAGTGTGTGAGAGAGAGGAAGAGAGAGAATGAAGAAAAAAGGGAGTATAAAAAGTTTAAGAGAGAGAGAGGGAGAATGAAGAAAAAAGAAAGTATAAAACCTGAGGGAGAGAGAGAAAGAGAGAATGAGGAAAAAAGGGAGTATAAAAAAGTGTGTGAGAGAGAATGAAGAAAAAAGGGAGTATAAAAAAGTGAGAGAGAGAGAGGGAGAATTAAGAAAAAAGGTAGTATAAAAAGTGTGAGAGAGAGAGAGGGAGAATGAAGAAAAAAGGTAGTATAAAAAGTGTGAGAGAGAAAGAGAGGGATAATGAAGAAAAAAGGGAGTATAAAAGAGGGAGAGAGAGAAAGAGAGAATGAGGAAAAAAGGGAGTATAAAAAAGTGTGTGAGAGAGAATGAAGAAAAAAGGGAGTATAAAAAAGTGAGAGAGATCGAGGGAGAATGAAGAACAAAGAAAGTATAAAAGGTGTAAGAGAGAGAGAGGGAGAATGAAGAAAAAAGAAAGTATAAAAAGTGTAAGAGAGAGAGAGGGAGAATGAAGAAAAAAGAAAGTATAAAAAGTGTGAGAGAGAAAGAGAGGGATAATGAAGAAAAAAGGGAGTATAAAAGAGAGAGAGAGAGACAGAGAAAGAATTAAGGAAAAGGGCATGAAAAAGAGAGAGAGAAATAATAGAGAAAAAGAAAAGAGATAAAGAGAGAGAGAGAGAGACAGCGAGAAAGAAAGACAGAGAGAGTGTGTAAACTACCACACTGCCCTCCACAGGCCAAGTTGCTAAAGTTCTCTCTCTCTCTCTCTCTATCTCTCACACACACACACCATCTAGCACTTTTTGCACATATCACCAAGTGTTCAACTTATTATATCACACTGTTAGTTATATATTATACTGTTTATTATTGTATACTGCTCCTAATCATACCCCAGTATGTCAAAAGTCATGGGATAGCAGTATGTAAAAGACTCAGGAAGTGTTACGTCAGGGGACAACTTAAGAACATTTACACCTATACTGTATAAGTTGCGAGGTGTTATCTTCTGAATGAGGTTATACACTGTCCAGTTAACACATAAGGAATGATGAGCTGATGAGCTAGTTGTCACAATTGTACTGGGAATACAGTATCATAGAAGGCATTATCACCCACAGTGGACAGTGCAGTGGGTGGTATTGATCGCGACCGGCGGTGTCTGGCTAGAATCCATGAGGCCATGCAAAGACACAAGCGACACCCACATTCAATCTCACTTGGATTAGTATCCTTTGCATATTGTTGAAAGAACATACCATATTTTTTCCACTATAAGGCACACCATATAACACTATCAATAAACGTGTAGTTTCTGGTCTATGTTCATACATAAGGCACATCGGATTATACAGCGCATACTATTTATGCGACACTAGTAACTAGCAACTAGTGGTAAGTTTAGATTTCCAGACTTCCACTGAAGCTAGAGAATTAGCATTAGCAGTTAACCGCTAGCGACATAACTATACTCAGGAACTCTAGGTACTCAGGTAAGCCAGGGCAATTTTAGCTTCCCATGCATCTTGATTTAACATGGTATACGTGCAAGCTACAATCCAATATACTCACCTCTGAACAGCCAAAAAGCTTGCACTTAGCGTGGTTAGTGGCTTATGCTAATGCCGCTACAGCAGTGCTAGCCGGGGTTAGCAGCAGGCTACAGGCCGATAACACTCGCCTCTGAACGGCAAAAAACCCAGGGTGTTTAGGTAAGACACGGCGATTTTAGCTAGCGGTTCTTCCCATGTAGCTGGTTTTAACATGGTAAACGTGCAAGCTACAGTCCGATATACTCACCTCTGAGCAGCCCAAGAGCTAGAGCTTAGCGTGGTTAGTGGCTAATGCCGCTCCAGCAGTGCTAGCCGGGGTTAGCAGCAAGCTACAGGCCGATAACACTCGCCTCTGAACGGCGAAAGAGCAAGTGCTTAGCGGCTAACGCTTATGCTGCTCCAGAAGTGCTAGTCAGGGTTAGCAGCAGGCTACACTGTAAACCCATACCTTGTTTGAACTCAAATGATTTAAGTCTGTTTTACATAAAATTGTAAGTTTCTAAACAATACTCAACTATTTTGAGTAAGCTGAACATTTGTGGGCACATTTACTTTACTATTCAAACTGAGATCTTTGAGTTGAATCAACTTATAATAACTGAGATTAGTCTGTTGCCATTAACAGCTTCTTTTCCATTGGCTTCTGTCACAAAATATTTGCATACTGGGTGTGTCCAACAGTTTCTGACACTCACCATCAGTGTGTAGTGATTCCCCCTGGGCTACCTTACAAATAAATCAACTTCCCCTTTAGTTAGATAGATACTTTATTGATCCCCGAGGGGAAATTCTTGAAATAACTTGATGTTTTAACTTATGCTAACTCAAGTTTTCATTCCCCATTACTTAAAAAAATTGACCAAACTGGCTGCCTTAAAAATATTAAGTAAACTTAACTTATCCGGTCTTACAGCAGGCTACAGGCCGATAGTAGTTACCTCTGAATGGCCAAAGAGCTAGCGCTTAGCGTGGTTAGCGGCTAATCCTAATACTGCATGGAGAACTAAAGTGAAACTCCTGTAAAACGCAGTACTTCATTGAAGTGGCTTTACTCCTCCTTACAACCTGACTGGTAAAATTCATACATAAGGTGCACTGAAGATTTTTGGGAAAATTAAAGGATTTTAACTGTGCCTTATAGCTTGAAAAATACATTACTGTTGATTAGATGCTCCTGAAGTGCTTTAATATTGATGCTTAAAAGCTGTTATCTCCTAAGTAAAGAAATTGCTGAAGTAATCTTTGGATGGACTACCAGATGAACCTTGACAAGATCATCATTAAAATCCTCATTATTGGACAGTAGTTATGCTAATTAACAGACCTTGGACCACTCCGATGCCTCCCAGACGGTGAGACAGTGGCGTCCCTCGCACTGCTGCAGGCTGGCTGGTTTGGAGGTGATGCAGTAGAGGTCTCGTGTGGTGATGTAGGTCCCGTTCTGTAGCTGATACACACAGCCCACCTCCCGCTGCTGTAGCCCCGCCCCACAGGTCACCGAACACTGACCCCACTCTCCGGCCACCCACCTGAGAGAGAGAGAGAGAGAGAGAGAGAGAGAGAAAGAGAGACAGAACATTATACACATAATGCAGCATCTCATATTTCACCTTCTATCTGTCTGTCTGTTTATCCATCTCTCAATTCATAATTCTGTGTAGTTATCAGTCCACTCAGCCATCTAACCATCATCAACCCCGATGTCTTTCTGTCTATGCATCCCTGCATCTATTTATCTATATCCATCCATCCATCCATCCATTAGTCTGTCTGTTTGTCCACACATCTATTATTCTACCCATTTTTCTTTCTATCTATCTAACTATATAAACAGGGGTTGGACAATGAAACTGACACACCTGGTTTTAGACCACAATAATTTATTGTGGTGACGGACAGTTCTGGTGGAAACAGGAGCGTTGAGGTGCACATTGAATTCTGCCGTGATTTGGGCAGCCGTGTTTTTTATGTTTTTTTTTTTGGATACAATTCGGGTTAGCACCCGAACATCCCTTTCAGACAGCTTCCTCTTACAGCATCCACAGTTAATCCTGTTGGATGTGGTTGGTCCTTCTTGGTGGTATTCTGACCCTGGATACCGTGGCTCTTGATGCATCACAAAGACTTGCTGTCTTGGTCACAGATGCTCCAGCAAGACGTGCACCAACAATCTTACCCTGCTAATTGAACCTTCACACTCTGCTCTTACTGGTGCAATGTGCAATTAATGAAGATTGAACACCAGGCTGCTCCAATTAAGCCATGAAACCTCCCACACTAAAATGACAGGTGTTACAGTTTCATTGTCCAACCCCTGTATCTATCCATCGATCTCTCCATCCACCCATATCTTGGTTTATCTCTATATCATCAATCATTCTGTTTATCTATTCCTCTATGCTGTATCCAGTCCATATATCCATCCCTTTGTTTCTTCATACATCCATCTACATTTATCTGTCTGTCTGTCCATCTTTTTATTGTTTTGACTGTTTTGATATCCATCTATACTGTATAGCAAGTCCGCCTGTCCGTCTATTATTACATCTATCCACATATATATCTCATCAATCCATATACTGTATTAATCATCTCTCCATCATCCATCCACCTATCAATCTGTTTGCCCATCATAGTCCATTCATTGAATCATCCATCTAACCATCTGTCTGTTTGTTCCTTTGTATATTATTATATCATTGTCATCTGTCTATCCATCTACATACTTAATCCATCCATCCATCCATCCTGCATACCTTTTGACTGTGGAAAGAGGATGAGAGTAAAGAAGAAAGTCACTCTGTCCATTAAGCCAACAAATTAAGCCAACAAGTCATCTTAAATCCCGTCAACTGTCTAGCCTTTCAAGCCTTGTGCCGGCGCTGTTAAAATAGCATCAGAGTTTAGGAATAAATCTACACTGATGGGTGAAGTGGTCTGGAAGAGAGGTGTGTTCAGGTAAATTTCTCCTGTGTTTCTCAGGAGCTCAACTGACTGATTAAAACCCTGACAACAGTCAACAGTCACCCGTCCATACCTATCTTAGATACGCAGGTGCAATGCAGCTTTTACATTAACAATAAACAGAATAAAGAATAAAATAACATTGCTGTTCCCTTAAATGAGCTGCTGGTGTATCTTCACAGCCTAAACACGCAGGTCAGTATTTTCTATTGAGATGCACAAAAGCGCCCCACTGTTAAGATGTGAATGCGCAAAATCATATCATATCACATCATATCATATTTTGTGTAGTAACTTATAACATAATCAAGCTGTATCATCAGATATTAAGATGCTAAGTATAAACAATTGCAGCTTATGACAGAAGAGATTCAGACAATATGGTCTTATTTGAACTGTGTTGTTCATCACGATAATCTGTGTGGGTTGCGGCTTCAGAACCTGCCCACAGACATTCCCTGAGTCCCATTTCCACAGCCTGAGTTGCCAGGTATAAAACACAACAGCAGGAAAACGGCATGCTGCAGCCATAGAAACAGGTGAGCTGGCTATTTTTCTCCCGAACAGGTAATCACTATGCTGATAATGACCCAAATAAAATCAGACAAAAAAAAAAAAATACTGCAATTATAAACTGGGACCATCATAACTTTATGAATAGAACAGAACTAAATAAACTGTGTGTAACAACTTCCCACAACTAAAGCTCCAACTCCAACATCTGTAAAGTTTAATACGCTTCTGTCAGAGCGCAATTCAGTGCTAAATGACATAATCACCCTAATAACGCCTGAACAACTGCACTAAGTCATGATGTCAGCATCCACCCAGCGCTAATACCTCCAAAGTTATTATCTGTCTGTTGCTGCACACAAGGTCAATTATTATATAATGTGGTGGATAGTGTGGTAAATCAGCAAAGACACAACAGAGAATCAGAAAACACTGCCTCGGCACTGAGCCTTCTGTAATAACGGCACAATGACACCATAACGGGCAAACAGGGGAAACATCTGGAACCTGCAGTGAGCTGTTCTCTCTCTCCAGCAGTGTTCTAATAAGCCCTCAAACCAATTTACAGTCTAAAAAAAGGGCGAGCGATTTGTTTCCTCATCATTTTCACTTCTTTTCTCTCTTAAGCTACAACTTTCTGGATGCTTCTGCAAGTTTCTACCTTTCTTACCTTACGTAAGACTTTGTGTTACGCAAGGTTCAAAACCATTTGATGGTGTTCAAAGTCACAGAATCTGTGGCCTACTGTTCAGAAGATGGCATGAGGAAGATGAGACGTGAGTGGTACTGGCTGGAGAAAAAGGTTTCTTAGAAGCTTCCTGATATGATTCCTATATGATTAAAACATATAAAAAGAACATGCTGAAAATAAATACTGATTTTAGTTAAGAAGCTGTTCTGAGAGCTTTATGAAAAGTTGTATGTAGAGTTCCATTCGTTCACTGAGTTCCCTGTAAGATCAAGTTTATGAAGAGGTCACTATAAGAAGGTTTATGAACAGTTCATTGTAAAAAGCTGTATGACCAGATTTCTTTAAGAGGTTTTATGAACAGAACACTGCAAGACGGTCTATGAACAGTTCACTCTGAGATGTTTTAAGAACAGTTCACTGTAAGAAGGTTAATGAACAGATCACTGTAAGATGTTTAAGAACAGTTCACTGTAAGAAGGTTTATGAACAGATCACTGTAAGAAGTTTCATGAACAGATCACTGTAAGAAGGTTAATGAACAGATCACTGTAAGATGTTTAAGAACAGTTCACTGTAAGAAGGTTAATGAACAGATCACTATAAGAAGGTTTATGAACAGATCACTGTAAGAAGTTTTATGAACAGATCACTGTAAGAAGGTTTATGAACAGATCACTGTAAGAAGGTTAATGAACAGATCACTGTAAGAAGGTTTATGAACAGATCACTGTAAGACAGTTTATGAACAGATCACTGTAAGAAGGTTTATGAACAGATCACTGTAAGAAGGTTTATGAACAGATCACTGTAAGAAGGTTTATGAACAGATCACTGTAAGAAGGTTTATGAACAGATCACTGTAAGAAGTTTTATGAACAGATCACTGTAAGAAGGTTTATGAACAGATCACTGTAAGAAGGTTTATGAACAGATCACTGTAAGAAGGTTTATGAACAGATCACTGTAAGAAGGTTAATGAACAGATCACTGTTAGAAGGTTAATGAACAGATCACTGTAAGAAGTTTTATGAACATATCACTGTAAGAAGGTTTATGAACAGATCACTGTAAGAAGGTTTATGAACAGATCACTGTAAGAAGGTTTATGAACAGATCACTGTAAGAAGGTTAATGAACAGATCACTGTAAGAAGGTTTATGAACAGATCACTGTAAGAAGGTTTATGAACAGATCACTGTAAGACAGTTTATGAACAGATCACTGTAAGAAGGTTAATGAACAGATCACTGTAAGAAGGTTTATGAACAGATCACTGTAAGAAGTTTTATGAACAGATCACTGTAAGAAGGTTAATGAACAGATCACTGTAAGATGTTTAAGAACAGTTCACTGTAAGAAGGTTAATGAACAGATCACTATAAGAAGGTTTATGAACAGATCACTGTAAGAAGTTTTATGAACAGATCACTGTAAGAAGGTTTATGAACAGATCACTGTAAGAAGGTTTATGAACAGATCACTGTAAGAAGGTTTATGAACAGATCACTGTAAGAAGGTTTATGAACAGATCACTGTAAGAAGGTTTATGAACAGATCACTGTAAGAAGGTTTATGAACAGATCACTGTAAGAAGGTTTATGAACAGATCACTGTAAGACAGTTTATGAACAGATCACTGTAAGAAGGTTAATGAACAGATCACTGTAAGAAGTTTTATGAACAGATCACTGTAAGAAGGTTAATGAACAGATCACTGTAAGAAGTTTTATGAACAGATCAATGTAAGAAGGTTTATGAACAGATCACTGTAAGAAGGTTTATGAACAGATCACTGTAAGAAGGTTTATGAACAGATCACTGTAAGAAGGTTTATGAACAGATCACTGTAAGAAGGTTAATGAACAGATCACTGTAAGAAGGTTTATGAACAGATCACTGTAAGAAGGTTTATGAACAGATCACTGTAAGAAGTTTTATGAACAGATCACTGTAAGAAGGTTTATGAACAGATCACTGTAAGAAGGTTTATGAACAGATCACTGTAAGAAGGTTAATGAACAGATCACTGTAAGAAGGTTTATGAACAGATCACTGTAAGACAGTTTATGAACAGATCACTGTAAGAAGGTTTATGAACAGATCACTGTAAGAAGGTTTATGAACAGATCACTGTAAGAAGGTTTATGAACAGATCACTGTAAGAAGGTTTATGAACAGATCACTGTAAGAAGGTTTATGAACAGATCACTGTAAGAAGGTTAATGAACAGATCACTGTAAGAAGGTTTATGAACAGATCACTGTAAGAAGGTTAATGAACAGATCACTGTAAGAAGTTTTATGAACAG
This sequence comes from Astyanax mexicanus, assembly GCF_023375975.1. Taxonomy (NCBI): domain Eukaryota; kingdom Metazoa; phylum Chordata; class Actinopteri; order Characiformes; family Acestrorhamphidae; genus Astyanax; species Astyanax mexicanus. The sequence continues at coordinate 10,299,827 of NC_064423.1, read as the reverse complement.
ATCACTGTAAGAAGGTTTATGAACAGATCACTGTAAGAAGGTTTATGAACAGATCACTGTAAGAAGGTTAATGAACAGATCACTGTAAGAAGGTTTATGAACAGATCACTGTAAGACAGTTTATGAACAGATCACTGTAAGAAGGTTTATGAACAGATCACTGTAAGAAGGTTTATGAACAGATCACTGTAAGACAGTTTATGAACAGATCACTGTAAGAAGGTTAATGAACAGATCACTGTAAGAAGGTTAATGAACAGATCACTGTAAGAAGGTTTATGAACAGATCACTGTAAGAAGGTTTATGAACAGATCACTGTAAGAAGGTTTATGAACAGATCACTGTAAGAAGGTTAATGAACAGATCACTGTAAGAAGATTTATGAACATATCACTGTAAGAAGTTTTATGAACAGATCACTGTAAGAAGGTTTATGAACAGATCACTGTAAGAAGGTTTATGAACAGATCACTGTAAGAAGGTTTATGAACAGATCACTGTAAGAAGGTTTATGAACAGATCACTGTAAGAAGGTTAATGAACAGATCACTGTAAGAAGGTTTATGAACAGATCACTGTAAGAAGGTTTATGAACAGATCACTGTAAAAAGTTTATTACTGAATTATTTATCCACAAATAGTTAATCTGTGTGACCTACAGTTATACTAAAAAATAACACCCTGCTCAAAGATCTGTGACAGCATTCTTTAATCCAGTCTCAATCTAACACTGGAAAGAAAAATAATATTACTATTCTGGTGTACTAATCATAAACATGACTTAATGGAACTTAATCTAAGTGAAATGAACACTGCACTCTAGTCCTGCCAGAACTCTTACACTTCTTGGCTAGACAGGCTGTACAGATAATTCAGCAGGGGAATATATATATTTATATTTATATATATTTATATATGGCTGGAAAACAGCTCTCTCTCTCTCTGTCTCTAGATGCTAAATGGTGACACCATGCTTTGGAAGGCAAAGATAATAAGTTCAGTTTAATTGAATCAAAAGTGAAGCTCAAAGCCGGAGTGTCTGCAGACACACACTGGCCCAGTAAACGGCGCGTGGCAGAGAGCCCAGCGCCTAACAGCTCACTTCAGTAATCACCAGTGATTCAATAACATCTCCAGCCCTGGATCCACATTCAACTGTATGTTATTATTATGATTTCAGAGCGGAGAGTGGAAACATTTGATCAGATGGGTTAATTGGTGTGTCTTTGTGATGTGTGTGTCTCTGGAAGGATAATCATGTGACCTTTTTTTTTTCTCTACAGTCGCTTCCTGTGAAAGGTTGGTGAGATCGGACGAGGTAATGTATTATGCTTGGATTGGGTGTCGTTCAACACAGAGAGAGAGAGAAGAAAAGAAAGAGAGAGAGAGAGAGAGTTGGGGTTGATGGAAGGACGATAAGATAGGACAAGAACTAAACCCTACAGTGATGTGAAAATGTATTTTCCACCTTACACACATTAATATCAAACAAATGTAACCTGAGTAAATATAAAAAGCATTTTAAATGTCGATTTTTTGTTAGTTAAATGTAATGTCAAGGGATTGAGGGCCCTCTCTGGTGAGAATGGGTAATTGCAACGAGCATGCTGAAGAATCATTTTAAACTGGGTGGGTGTGATGCAGTCTCCTTTCAGAGCGGATGAATCCGATTCCAGGTTATGTTCAGTCACAGAGAAAGAGAAAGATAGAGAGAGAGAGAAAGAGAGAGAGTGTTGGGGTCAAAGCACTGTGGTGGGAACCCTTTGCGTACCTTAATAGCCTTACAATTAATGGAGGACTAGAACTAGGACAAGAACTAAACCCTACAGTGGTGTAAAAAAAGTATTTTCCCCCTTACACACTTTAATATCAAACAAATATAACCTGAATAAATATAAAAAAGCACTTTTCAAATGATGATTTTATTCATTAAAGCTAATGTCTGTAAGTTTGGGGATGTAGCCCTCTCTGGTGAGAATAGGTAATTGCATCGAGCATGTGGAAGAATCATTTTAAACTGGGCGGGTGTGATGCGGTCTCCTTTCAGAGCAGATGAATCCGATTCCAGGTTATGTTCAGTCTGAGAGAAAGAGATAGTGCTCAGTCAGAAACTTCATGAGTGAATGAGCTACTGAGATCTGAGTTTCCCCTTCTGAAGTCTCCATTGCTCCACCAGCCGCTCGCGTTCAGTAAAACTGAGCCGGATCCTCTTTCATAGGCTGTACGTGTGACATAAGTACGTAAAGACGCTTGACGTGGCCAGATGAAGAAAAGTGACCCGACACTCCAGTTTTTTATATACTGTATAAGGTTTAGCAGGGATGGTCATTTCAGCACATTGCTACAATTAAAAAAAATATTTTATCGCTTCTCCATTTAAAAATGCTTCTGCTTTCAGTTTAGAAACTAAATAATACGAACTGCCACTTTAAGAGAAAAAAAAATATCCAAACTTATCTAGCCCCCTCATAAATGAACTTTTTCACACTTTTTTTTGGAAATCTTAGTATTTCAATTTCACTTCTAACCACAACCAGGCCTGATTACTGACAAACTTGTAGACCAAGAAATCACCTAAACAGAACCTGTCTGACAACATGAAGCAGATAATAGATCTCAAAAACCAACACATTATGCCACAATCTAAAGAAATTCAAAAACAGATGAGAAAATTACAAAAGTCATTGATTATCTATCAGTCTTGAAAATGTTACAAAGTAACTTCTAAAGCTTTGGGTCTCCAGTGAACCACAGTGAGAGCTATTATCCACAAATGGAGAAAACATGGAACACTGGTGAACCTTCTCAGGAGTGACCGGCTGACCGAAATTACTCCAAAAGGGCATGAACAACTCATCCAGGAGGTCATTAAAGAACAACAATTAAAGAACATATATATTTTTATATAAATAAATAATAAGTGGAACTGGTGGTTTTTAATATCTATTTAGGCCCTGTAGTGTAAATTACAGAATGTGGGTTTCAGAACTGTGGGTTACCTGTACTGGCAGGTGTGTGTGTTGCATCGTCGGATCTGAGGCGCTGGGCGGTTCTCTTGCTGACAGTAGCTGTCGTTCACCAGGGTCATCGTTTTATTAACAATCCTCGTGCAGGACACCACCGTCCTTCTCTCTCCTGTAGAAAAAAAGACAAAAAATATACATTATCAAAGTTATATTACCAGTTATTATCCAATGTTATGCATATCAAAGGCAAGCTAACCTTATTGTTATACAAATTAACCTTCTTGTAGCTCCTCTGGGCCAGAAAACGTCTAAAACGTTATGCAACACCTCTTTAAACTCATTAGATCTTTAATCAAATGTACATATGCAACATACAATGTACTATACTCTATATGGGCCAAAGTATTGGGGCAGCTACTCACTGATTAAAAAGGGCATTAAACGGGTTTATTCTGCTTTTGTTTGAAGAAAAGCTTTCCACTAGTTTCTATCTTGACAACGGAAAACAAAGGTGCGCCACTGACTGACTAAAACCCTGACAACAGTCAAAAGTCAGCCGTCCAATTCTATTGTAGCCATACAGGAATGCCATGCGCACTGTGCACCCTTAGGTCATGTACAGCTCTGCTCATTAAACGCACAGACACGCTGTACTGCACTAATCCAGGTTTAAATCAACAATAAAAAGAATAAAGAATAAAATAAACATTGCTGTTCTCTTAAATGAGCTGCTGGTGTATTTTCACAGCATAAATGCGCAGATCAGTATCCTCTGCTGAGACGAACAAAACGCTGTGCTGTTAAGATACCAACGCGCCAAAGTCAGAGCTCACCTGGCTTTTAAAGGGAATAATAAATGGCATACCCATAATTAGTTAAGAAAATTAGTGAATGCCTTTTTGAATTTTGAGCTGCATAAGGCGTATTTTTTTTGCGACACGCCCTAAATCTAGCTGCGCCATGCTTAATGCAGGGCGGCATGGTGGCTTAGTGGTTAGCACGTTCGCCTCTCAGCACTGGGGTCTTGGGTTCAAGTCCCTATCTGGGTGGAGTTTCCATGCTCTCCCTGTGTCTGCGTGGGTTTCCTCCGGGGACTCCGGTTTCCTCCCACAGTCAAAAAACATGGAGATCAGGTAAATTGGATACTCTAAATTGCCCAGAAAATTTAAATTGAATACTCTAAATTGACCTGGTAAATTGGATACTCTTAATTGATCTGGTGTGTATGTGTGTAAAGTGTGTGGTATGTATGTAAGTTTGTGTGTGTAAATGTATGTATGACTGTGCCCAGATATGGATTGGCACTCTGTCCTGGGTAAATGCTGTAGTGCCTGATGCAGTCCTCCAGGTGGACGGTCATTTCCGGTTGAGAGCACGCTGTGCACTATTGGCTGCCGCTTCTCACCGGTGTGTGGATGAGTGTTGATGTGTTATGTCCTTGTGTGTAAAATGTGTAAATTGTAAAGCATCCTTGGGTTTCTAGAAAGGCGCTATATAAGTTGAACTTCATTCATTCATAATTCATAATTGACCGATGCGCTACAGATCGCTAAAATAGGGCTCATAGAGTATAGTGAGAGTATGCACATGTAATAAAAAACATTTTTCAACACGACTACCAATACTTATTCAGCTGGGAACGGCTTAATTGCAACCCAGAACCCGGTTTCTCTTCGGCCCCCGTAACCTTCCAACCCGTCTACATCAGGGTCCTGTCTAATTGAGAGGCAATTAAAGGCTAAAACTCTGTTAATTACAGATAACGACCCAAAACTCACGGAGGCTATTTATAGTGATTAACTGGACCCAAACCAAATGAGTTGCGGGTAATGTGTTGACCCTTACGTGCCGCCAAACCTTCTGCTTCAGAAGCGCGGCACGGTGCCAAACTGCGGGATTATCTTATTCATTTTGTGTAGAGATGAATGCGCCAAGGAAAAAACCACGAGCAGCCAGAGACTAATCCCACAGAGGGGGACTGCTGAAGGGCAGAGCACTGACAAAAAAAAAGAGGAGAAAAGCAAAGAGGACGGAGTGAGACACAGAGGGATTAGGAGGGAGAGAAAAAGGATACTGTATAGGTCGATTACGTGCAAAAATACTACAGGGCAGCTTCCCAGACAGGGATTAAATTCTAGCCTTGAACTACACAGCATTTTGAATGGTGTTTTTATATTGCAAAGAAAATATGACCATGAACAGCCGTGATGTTATTCGTGATAACACACGACTTCGAGTGTTCTATTGCTTTTATACTACAGTTTTTTTTTTTTTACAAAACGAATAAAGAAAATAAATCAAAGAACTTTAAGAAATTAAGAATGAATATGCTTTCATATGGACTGAGCCTTCCGCCAAAAAGTAGTTCCACAACAACTGTAACAGAACTGAAACTTAACTACAAAACGGTGTATGGTTTATATAGACTAACAGCACAAACGTTAGCTTGAAAGCAAAATTGGGAATAAGTGAAGATGGTAACATTAAGATCATGAAATAACTCTAATACTCTCCTTTCCAGCTGTGTGGTGTCGTCTTCAGGTGAAAGCTGCGCATTTTTAGAGCATTTCTGCCTGTTTTGCTGGACTGAGGTTAGGTTAGCGTGGCTTGTTTTAGCTCAGCATTAACTTAGCTTAGCCTAGCCTGGCTGGTTAGCGTTCTGGCTGTCAGGCGGCATTAGCTGAGCGATTTTCTTTACCTTTTTTCCACAAAAGACGAGCCAGAGCTGCGGGCCAGCGTGCCGTGGTTGAGCGCTAGCCTGTGCTAAGCTAACGCTGCTGCTGGTGGCGCTGGAAGTGATGATTCAAAACTGTACTGTGTATATACGCCGTTACTAGGCAACGTGTCGGCGGAGTGATACAAGTTTATTGTGAGAAGGCCGTGCTGTTATCACAAATATCATCACGGCTAGAACACTTCTCAACCAATCAGATTGCGAGGTTGTAACTAACTGTTGTACAGTGCCCAACATGACATGTCAGGTTCAGCAGCCACTTACAAAAAAACAATTCACCTAGTAAGCTTCCAGGAGCTCTCTGAGGTCAACTGCTGTTTTTGTCTACAAACTCACTGATTTATTTCTACAGAACTGTGCTGCACAGTAACCAGGCAACAACATCACCTCCTTTTTCTCTGCAGTGCTTTATGGAAGGAGTTCTCTCAGAGCAGAAGTTTAAAAACGTCTGGCTCGCTCAGGGACGTGAACCTGACCTACACTGATGCTCCACATTCACACACACATTCATCTGTAGTGATTACAGTCTAAATAGACCAGCTTTACAGAGCGTGGGCACATGTCCCATTCAACCACAGCTCGGCTTTGTCTTCGCAAAATATCTCTATTTAGAATGCTATTCAGGTTAAATGGGTTAATTACTGTGTGAATGTATGTGGTTTTCAAGGCCAAGAACAGTCAAGAGAATCTGTGTCAGTATCAATAAGGTACACTCTGTTTAGCTTGTACCTTAAACTTCATTTCCAGATGTGGAAAAAAACGATGTATTGAGTACTGAAAAGAGTTCTAAACTAAACTGATCCAGACTGATTCTGGATTATTTACAGTGGGCGCACCTATAGGAATATCTTTGAGGATTGACTATTATCAGGGTTTTAATCAGTCAGTGGCGCACCTGTGTTTTCTGACGCCAAGATAGCAATACGCCAGAAATTTACCTGAACACACCTCATTTCCAGACCACCACACCCATCAGATTATTCCTAAAATCTGACGCTATTTTAACAGCATGAAAATAGACTATTGACAGGGGGTAAGACAGGACTGAGAGCACTGATAAGGACTAGCAAAAAGTCCATTTTGTTGGTAACTAAGTAAAGTTTACTCATTATTTACACTATTAATCTTATCATTACCTTTTAGAGTGTAACTTCTGTGTACCAAACATGTCTTGGCTAAATGTAGAGTAATGGTAGAGTTGGCAAGCAGTATGAATTTAACAAATTTTGCAGAACAGCTGTATTTTAAAAACTACGTCCAGAGCATGCTCAGTGTGTAGAACAGCGAAGAGGGAAGGTTGACACTACACACAGTGTTGCCGCCGACCGCCTGCTAGCACCCACACAATACTCATTATTGTCCCTGCTCACACAAACCATGCCAGGACTTCACTCCCCACAGGGAGCAGAGCGCCAGTCCAAGCCCCAGTAAATTGAAGGCTGGCAGAGGAAATTGTGATGTGTCTTTTCAGAATGAGGGCGATTGTGTGCAGTTTTTGTGCTACATTGTGCAGCTTCTCTGAAAGCGCAGTCATCAGCCGGCTTAGCTTAAAGCTGACTTCATCAATACCGCAGGCTGTGCAGCCTCACAGGGGGCTACAACTACTCCCTCACACCTTGCACTCGCAAACGTTTGCTCTTTTGAAGGCCTGCGGTTGGGATCTGAAGAGTGTTAGCAATAAGGTTGACGCTGGTAGACATGTTTCAGCTGCTCTGTGCAGGCCAGTCAAGTTCGTCCACAAGATATTTGCTTATCCATGTCTGTGTTTTGAATCTTGCTTTGTGCACTGATTTAAGGTCATGTTGGAACAGGAAAAGGCTGTCTCCAAAATGTTTCCAAAAAAAGCCCACAATCTCTTGGTATGCTAAAGGATTAGGAGTTTCTTTTACTGGAACTAAGGGTCTGAGCCCAACTCCTAAAAAAAACAACTGCACACCATAATCCGCATCCACCAAACTTTATATAGTTGCATGAAAAAGTATGTGAACCCCCAGATATCCCAAGAATATTGCTAAACTAAAACAGTTTTTTGAAGAGGAATGCTCCAAAATTAAACTACAGGAAACATTTGGTTGAGGTTATCGCTGCCAAAGGAGGATCAACCAGTTATTACATCCACAGGTTCACATATTTTCTCCTCCTCCAGAGGCTTGCAGTTCTACTATTCGGCCGCCCCTAACCAGAGGTCACAAGCAGAAACGTTTGCAGTGGGTCCAGACATACATGAAGACTCATTTCCAAACAGTCTTGTTTACTGATGAATGCTGGGTAACCCTGGATGGTCCAGATGGATGGAGTTGTGGGTGGTTGGTGGATGGTCATCATATCTCAACAAGGCTGCGACATCAGCAAGGAGGGGGTGGAGTCATGTCTAAGAGACTCAGCTCAACTAATAATCCCCCCTCCACCAAACTTAAGAACCCTGAGGCTTTGAAAAGCAGCTGGCAATCAGGCTTACGTTTAACCTGGATTCTGCAAGCCCTTCATTTAACTCTATGACATCAAATAGCAAATCAGAGGGCTGCTAGATTCAGAACCAGAGTCCCTTTCAACCAAAAAGTGCTGGTGTGAGAACACCCTTAAGGCCTGTCCGGACGAGATTAGTTAGACGTCCTCTGAGAAAATTACAGGCTGAATTATCTACTGTTTTTCTCTGAACCCTGTGGTCCTCTGGTGATTTTAGTCACTTCTGGACTCACATCTCTGAGTTTCATCTCCTCATGTTTAATAAAATAGCTATCTGTCCACTGCTACACTCCTTGATTACACTTTGGGTGTGCGTTTCCATGGAGATCCATGTTAAAACACAACAGCGAGTGGAATTGGAGGAGCTACTGAGCGCGATGTCATGTGACCGAGAAAGACAAAAAACTCACTGATCCTCCTGTTTTTTCAATTATAGTCCGGATGCAAGAGTTTTATCACTGAGTAGAAGTGTGAAATATTTTTCACAGACATCCCCCTGAGAAACTAATCCCGTCCAGACAGAGCTCTAGACTCTCTTTAAGAGGTAGGTGTGCACTTTACCTTCTCTGGAAATGTGAAATTTCTCTGTTTCTTTTTTTTAGTTAACTAAGAAAAAGACTATTTTAAGGCAGCTCCTTTATGTGCTAATACCTGAGGTATTTTTAGCAGTAGTAGCTTTTTTTTGTATGAAGATCAGCTTCTGCAAAAAGTTCTTTTCCAAACTATTATTAAAAGCACAGATTGAAACTGATCCACCCTAAAATAGTTTAAACACACAAAAGTTTCGTGAGAGTTCTGATGAGTTTTGGAGAATATGTATGACCTTTTATTAGCTCTACTTCAGTTTCCACACTTACTGCAGGCAGAAATGACAAAATTACTAGACATAGGTCTGTGTAAATATGTAATAATAACCTGGGACTTACCTAACAACCAATAAGGATTATTTTCTGTAGGAACTCATAACATTATCAGCATATATTAAGCAATCATGCTAAGTTTAAGCACCGTTATCTCTCATATATCTCTCATATGACTATAGAGCATACTTAAAATCCTATAATTTTCCAAAAATCGTTTGTGCGCCTTATGTATGTATTTTAACAGTCAGGTATTAATAAGCAGTAAAGCCACTCTGTTGAAGTACAGCATTATTAGCATTAGCCGCTAACCAAGCTAAGCGTTAGCTCTTGTACCATTCAGAGGTATTATTCGCCTGTAGCCTGCTGCTAACCCTGGCTAGCACTGCTGGAGCAGCTTCAGCATTAGCCGTTTACCGCACTAAGCGCTAGTCCTTTTGCTGTTTAGAGGGGTGTATTTTTTACCGTAGCCTGTGCATTTATAGTGTTAAAACAAGCTAGTGGGCGGCATTAGTGGAATCTAGGAATCTAAGCTTACTGTGCTCATTTGACTATAAAATATATATATATATATATATTTTTTTTAGACAGTTTAGAGTCCAGAAGGGCCCAGAGGATGAATGCAAGGTGGGCTAGTTTTCTCCCTAACAAGTAAGCACTGAGCTTCATCTATGGTGTGGTAACCATAGATGTAATGAGCTCAGGAATTCCAATCCTTAGTAGTAGTAGAAATTACACTATTTTAAACCATTAGACAACTGTTAAAAAATAATAAAAAATAAATAAATAAATAAAAAATTTGCCAATTTGAAAAGCTTGGTGTCCCCAAACTTTTGAGCGGCAGTGCAGTATTTACAGTGTAAGACATCATATTGCACTGACCTCCTCCACACTGGACGCTGCAGCTCTCCCAGCTGCTATGTGTCCACAGGTACAGGTACTCGGGTTCTTTCGGAACATCGCTGCTGCTTTCCTGGGACTGATTCAGGGACACCGTGTACTCGTAGTGGATCCCGTATGACTGGTCGTGGAACAGGAGAACCTGAGAGCAGAAGCAGAGAACAGACAGAGAGATACTGAGAGGAAAATCAATCGATAAAGGATTGTGCAAAGAAGTGCAGCTGAGGACGACCAGAGAGATCGAAAATATTGCCTCAATGAAAGAACGTTGTGTTGTCTGCATCATGTAGAATCAGTACTACCAGGGAGTGAAAATAGCCACAGTGGGAACAGAACAGAAGATTATTTCACTGTGAAATCAATGGTAGTCGTCTGATAGAGGCATTTTATCACGTAAGAATGTGCTTTTTCGTTACAAGAAGCCAAATAAGGGCAAGAAGATCTACACAACGGTTAACCAACGTCCTACACCTTGCTGTAAGTTTCTTCACCTTAACATCCTGCTCTTCTAGAGTTTAAAGGCCCACTAGGTAGGATTTCTTTGATTATTTAACTTTTTAAAGAAGTGACATTACAGCTTGAAATTCACTGCACCGCTGCATTGAGGTGTAATAGTAGGAATACTAGTGCTCTTGTGTTTGTGCCGGAGCTCCTCTGAGCTCAAACCAGACTCTTTAAGATTTCCTAGGCGGCCACGACCAAACCTCGCGAGAACTGCACCTCTTTTGAGAACTGCGACCTGCTTTCCGACCTGTATATAGTTCTTACAGTTCTACAAGGACTAAAAATTCCCCATATTTGGAGTTGGTTAACTCTTTACAGAAGCTAACTAGTAGTGATGGGCACAGCAGCTCTTTTAAATGAACTGAATCATTAGAATCCGTTCACTAAACAGATTCGTTCAAAAGATTCGTTCATTTGAACGAATCTTTTGTGCTGTTCGCCTGTGCTGCCCGGTGGAGTTCATATAAGTACTAGATAAAGACAGATTGTAAGTAAATCAGTGGGTATTTCTGTTTTGTAAGGAGCTTAAAATGTTAATAAGAGAGTTAAAAGGTTATTAAAACAACCAGAGTGTAAATATGTGATATATAAGTTAAGTTAAAGTGTTTGTTTTAACTGCTAAAGCTGTAGGCTAGCAGGCGAAAGTTAGCAGCGATTAGCATTTGCGATTAGCATTAGTGATCGGGTTAAATGTGTAAATGTATCATTTTAAGCTTAGCTTGCAGTAAATTGGCCCAAACTGAAATATACATTTAAGTCTGGGGCTTGTAAAAGCTTTTACTGATACTGTGTTTTTATTTTAATATTATTTCATGCTCTGAAAAACACGTTGTAGACACAGAAGAAATGTCTCGTTTTAGTCGTGATTACAATAAAGTAAACATTTCAAGCTAAAAGACACAAATTGATGATGGTTGTAATTATTTTCGTGTGCTTTTTATTTTCTGATGGAAAAAGTAGCTTACATGCAGATGGATTTTCCACTACTTATGTAGTACATAACAGTCTATTGTATATATGAATTTCAACCAGTATATATATATATACACTTTATATGTATATGTAGGGGGAGCCCAAGAGCACAAATCTCAATCCTACCTAGTGCAGCTTTTAAGAATGACACTAATCCATTTATCTCAGCATATGTTCAGTTCTGTCAGCAGCTCACCTGACTTACTAAGTTTAACAATTTACAAACCAGTTATTGATATAATGAGAACTAGAAATAAATAAATAAAAAAATTAACTCAGATGAGGAGAGATTAGGAGATGTTTTAAGGAAAACAGGGCTGTAAAAGCTGCACTGCTTTTTGTAAATTTGCTGTTTGTATTTATTGTAATGCTTTCAGTGTTTTACTGAGCTAATAAACACTTACTTCACAGATAAGACACTTATTTTTTACTGAAATTCCCACAGGTGCCTAAAACATTTGCACAATACTGTAGATCCAAAACAGGACGCAGTCAACAGAACAGTCAAGAACAGTGCAGAACAGTCAAGCAGGAATACAGTAACAGTATATGGATATGGGTAAATAGAATGAATGGGATCCTAAATGAAAATGAATGAAAATGAGTTGGTTACTTCCAGAAATATAAATAAATATACATCATAAATACATATATGCTTGTCAGCAGACACAAGGCAATATCAATAAAAGATACCAGCAGGCCATCACTGAAGAGCATCATTGAAGCGCATTGCTTATGCAGAGTACTGCCAGGAGAAAGAGAGTCAGAGAGTACTCGTATCCATCCTCTGTAATCATGTCCAAGTAATGGCACTAGACTCCAGCTAACCAGGACCAGAGCGAGAGCTCTCCAGCTCATCTCTTCATTCTGAAGAGAGCATGGGAGCTACGCTCTGGAGGCTAATGGTTTGTGAGCAGAGGCCGGCCGAGTGATCTCTGAACGAGCCTTTTCATTTCCTCCATCCTCTCTCTATCTCTCTCTGTAGAAGAGAAGAACTCTTTCATCTGAAGGCCTTCGTTCACCATTAAACCTGACGACAGCACTGACAGCTCAATATTTCTGAATGCTCTCCATTATGATTGGAAGTTCAGGGAAAGATCAAGATCAACATTTCAGCTTTTAATTTCTAGGTATTTCCAGGTGTAAATACCTGGAAATAAAAGCTGAACTTGAAGCTTACTTGTATTTCTGCATAAATTGGTTGTTAAATGTGTTCTGATCTTCAGCTAAGTCATAACAATAGAGAAACACAGTCTGCTTAAACTAATACCACACAAAAATAGTATGTTTGCATGGTTTTATTAAACACAACATTCACAGTGAACACCAGTTTTGAGTTTGCTGTTCTTAAGAAGCATTGCTTGATGTGAATCAGGCCTCGCACGAAAAAGATCCAGCTCTCAGAAGACCTAAGTTCAAGAACTGTTGACTTACATGAAGCTGGAAAGGGTTACAAAAGAATCTCTAAAAGCCTTGATGTTCATGTGTCCATGGTAAGACAGACAGTCAGTCAGTCTAAAAATTCCCAAGCTTACCAAGACATTTTGCAGGAAAACTCAAGACCATCTGTTCGCCAACTGAAGCTCACCAGAGGATGGATGATGCAACAGAACAACGACCCAAAACATAGAAGTAAATCAACAACCAAACGGCTTTAACAGAAAAAAAAACACATCTTCTGGAGAGTCCTGACCGCAACCCAATTGAGATGCTGTGGCCTCATGACCTCAAGAGAGCGATTCACACCAGATATCCTGAGAATATTACTGAACTGAAACAGTTTTGTGAAGAGGAATGATCCAAAATTCCTCCTGACCACAGGAAATGTTTGGTTGAAGTTTTTGCTGCCAAAGGAGAGTCAACCACTCAGGTTCACATACTTTTTCCCCCCTCACTGTGAATTTTAACATGTTGTGTTCAATAAAACCATGCAAACATATAGATTTTCATGTGCTATTAGTTTAAGCAGACTGTGTTTGTCTATTGTTGTGACTTAGATGAAGATCAGAACACATTTAATAAGCAATTTATGCAGAAATCCAAGCAATCCCAAATGGTTCACATACTTTTTCTTGCTACTGTATAGACCTTGACTTAAGTACCATCTTCACAAACTAAAAATTTCAAATTAGAAAAAGCTTTAGTTTAGTAAGAGCTCGTGATTCATATTCATGGCTCATTGGAAATGCATGGTGTTTAAAACAGTTTGCATCAAGCAACTTTAAACATCTTGCTAAATAACTAGCTAAACATCTTTCCTTTGATGTGAAACCTGATTAAAGAGATGTTGATTACTCCGGGTATCTTACGTGGAATTATATGATGCATTTACATATAAAAAGCAACACCTACAACTCTCAACAACTCTCAGTTTAAGGCTGTTTGCATCAAATCATCCCTACGTCACAGCCAGGAGCCCCGAAGCGCCGCAATCTTGCTAAAATATTCCGGAGAGGGATGAAAACACTCGAGCCGTTTGAAGTTAAGCGTCTCTGATCCGAAGGAGGGGGGAGAATCTGAGAGCCCGTTCCATTTCTTTATTACACTAATTGGGCAGCTTTCACACAGGGGTCCTTCAGGCTCCTCCGACAACGTGTAGTGTTTAGTTTTCCTCCAGAACTTTCTGAATGCTGAGAGCAATGTGGATGGTCTCTTGCGTGTACATGCATGTTCTCATAGAGCTTCAGGGAAGAACCAAAAGAACCTTAACTGGAACAAGGTGTAAAGAAGATCACGTTTCATCCGATTGCCTGACTAAATTGTGTCGAAGTGCAGGGAATGATGTCACGATGATGTCATGCAGATAAGTGTCTCAGGAGAACAGCACACTCGTAAAGGTTTAAGGTCCAGGTTTAACAAAACATCTGAGTCACTACTCCAAAGAATGATCAATTCCTGCTGTTTCCTAACCATTTGGCGTGTTTGTTCCGGATTAAGGAAATCGGGGGCTTTCCAAGCTCTAAATGACATCCGTTCAGATCATGGAAAACGAGAAATATTTGACCATTATCAATGAAGTCATGAAAGCGGTCAGCAAAACAAACAGCCCAACCCAAAACCTTTTTGGAATTTTTTTAGGACTTAAAAAATGGCTACTATGATCTAGAGAAGATCGCTGGTTCGAATCCTGGCCATGCATCTTGCCATCTGCAATATTGGCCTTGCTCTCTTTGGGTGGGTAGATGGCGCTCTTTCCCCTCACCACTCCTCCTAGGGTGATGTTGATCAGCACAAGGCATCTGTGAGCTGATGTATTGAAACAGAGTCGCTGCGCTTTCCTCCAAACATGCTGGATGTGCAGCAATGCTACAGTTCAGCAGCAGTTATAAAAAAAGTGGCGATGGCTGACTTCACATATATCAGAGGAATGAGTGGGTTGGGTAATTGATTATGTAAACTGGGGAGAAAATGGGAAAAATTATATTAAAAAAAAAAAAAAAAAGCTACTATGTTGGGAGACTGCTGTTCAAATCCTGGTCATGCAGCTTGCCATCAGCAATATAGGCCTTGCTCTCTCTCTCCGGGTGGGTAGATGGCGCTCTTTCCCCTCATCACTAGGTGTCTGTGAGCTGATGTTTTGACATTGAATCACTGTGCTTTCCTCCAAACGTGCTGGATATTCAGCAATGCTGCAGCAGCTAAAAAAAAAAGAGGCGGTGGCTGACTTCACATGTGTCAGAGGAGGCATGTGCTAGTCTTCCCCCTTCTGGTGTGGCATCACAAGTGATAGGGGGGAGTCTTAATGAGTGGGTTGGATAGCTGGGGGATAAAAATTATTTAAAAAAAAAAGTATTGGATCTCTATAAAACAGGGTTCACACACTTTTTAACCAATGCATTTCCATGATTTTTAAATGAGTTTTCTATGCCTTCAAGGCATAGAAATATAAAGTTCAGAGTTCAGAAATCAATATATGGTGGAATAACCTTGGTTTTAACCACATTTTTCAAGTTTTCATGCATTTTGGAATGTTCTCCTCCACCAGTCTTACACACTGCTTTTGGAAAACTTTATGCTTTACACTTCTGGTGCAAAAATTCAAGCAGTTCAGCTTGGTTTGATGGTTTGTGATCATCCATCTTCCTCTTGATTATATTCCAGACCTTTTACCAATTTGGTAAAATCAAATTTGTTAGCTCAAAATACATTTTCTCCATCGATAAACTGAAACACAAAGATTTGTAGACCAAATTTCCAGGACTTTTCCAAAAACTTTCAGGGTATTTTTAATTTTCCAAAACTTATCCAGGCCTGGAAATTGATATTTGTAAATCCCATGACTTTTCCAGGTTTTTCATGGCCGTACAAACCCTTACAAAAGTGTAAAGAAACGTGCAAATATAAGATAATAGCCAGTATAAATAGGTGTGGTGTCCCCTAAGGGTGTACACTAAGCCCTAATGTGTTTAGTGTTTACCATGAGGTGGAGAGGAGTCTTTGTGGGCCCTTTAGCAGACATCTTTTCCCACAGTCCTCTCCGGACGTAGCGGACGGTGGTGCCAGCGAGCTCGAACTCCCCCGGCAGCTCGATCTTCCAGTCGTTGTTTATGGATCTCTTGCTTGAGTCCTTTAAAGCTAAAAAAAAAAAAGGCAGATAAAAAAAGATACTTTGGTAACACTTTCTATGAATCAGGTATCTATAAAGCATTACAAATGGGTACGCAGACACATTACAATATGCAGATCAGACAATCAATAATACCGCCCCCCCCCCCCGCTGACTGACATCCAACCATCTGCGTCTCACCACTATCAGATGCACACTGCTGCTACTGCTGCAGCTCAGCCAATCAGCTCTCCCTCCTGCCCTGCCACTTTTAAACCCATACATCACCCAGTGCCCCTCCCAAACTACCCCTCACTTTTTTTTTTTGCTTTTTTCAAACTTGAGCTGATGGTGGAGTCAGCAAAATCAGAGGGTTTGGCGCCCCTTTAAACAACTCAATGTTGTTCACTTAGCAACAAGCAAAGAGCAACTGGAATACCATAGCAGCCACCTTACAACTGAATTGCATCCCCCCAGGACCCCGCCAACATGCTCACATGGCACTCATAAGGTGGAATGTGGGTATGGGCTCTAAGTGGGCTCTATGGGGACCATTTGAGACATCCGTACAAAGAGCATGTATTCTTCAGGAAATAGACTGTCCTTCCAATGTCCTCATCCACTTCTCCTCAAGTGGGAACAGAGCATTTATACAGCAATAAACCAACCAGCGGGGCTTTCTTAGCACTTAATGCTGAGCCCACCATCCTATAAGTCTTCATTTCTAAGCAAAAAAAACGCCTAAAGAGACACAGCAGTGGAACAGGTCCATCTATCTAAAGAGGAACTCAAACACAGTTGTCTCAAACACATCCAAACCAAGTCTTATTAACTCACTGACACATTCAACATGTGACCCCATCCATCTCATTTTGTTCCTTCTGTTCCCTCCTCTCTTCCCTAAACAGCTTAACAGAGAAAGATAAACGACAGGGACTTTTATTTGAACATAGCACAAAAAAGGAAGAATGTTTGTGTTTGATAGATTTGTTTTTTCTTGGTTGTATCAATGCTTATATCATTTAAAACCCTGATATTTTTTAATTTTTTTCCCCAAATTTAGCTAGGCCAATGGTCCCTCCCATTACTAGTGATGCCACAACACAAGGAAGGTGAAGACTAGAACAGGCATCCTCTGACACATGTGAAGCCAGCATTGCCGAGTAGCATCACAGCGCACTCGGAGTAAAGTGCAGCAACTTAGTTCCGATACATCAGCTCACAGATGCCTTGCGCCGATCAACATCACCCTTTGGAATGATGAGGAGAAAGAGTGCCATCTGCCCACCCAGAGAGAGCAAAACAAATTGTGCTCTCTCAGGGCTCCGGCAGCTGATGGCAAGCTGCATAACTGGGATTCGAACCAGTCAATATCCCCATTCAAATGATGCTTTGTTGTATGTGGGTTGTGTCCAAGAAAAATTTGCCAAATCAAAAACAGCTTATTTTGCTGTTAGTATTGATGCTTGTTTTTGGGAGTCTAATATTTGATGGTGCATCAAATTTCAATGTAACAAATGTTACAAAAACAATACAATACATTGCAATATTGATATTTTCTCACATCTCTACTTCGCACTGCACCCGAGTTTAACCTAAGACCACTGAATTCAGGAGGTCTATGGACTATGGACCACTTTCACACTTTCACACTTAAAGGGGACATGAAACACTTCAAGTATTTAGTTTAATTCACAAGATGTATTTTCACTCTAACAAATTTTATAAGTTTAACAGTTGTCAGTGAAGCGGAATTAAAATAATAAGCAATCTAAATGTCATTTTTTTTAAGTAAGGGCAGCGCCATCTTGTCCCAGCGCTGAAAGTGACGTCACGAGGTTGGTTCTCGCACGCCTCACTACTAGAATCTATGAGAATACCGTAATTTAGCTCTTCAATAAATAATAAAATCCAAACCAAAACTCAATGCAGAGCGGGGGGGGCACTTTTGTATTGCCCCTGTGTGTAGTAATGCTGGGAGTAGTGAAATTTAATAGCGTGAGGAATGAGAAATATTTACTTTCACTTTCATACCTTCAGCGGGGGCTCGCAGCGCTGAAGCGTGAGAATCCTCCGGTTAGCTGCAACGCTAGGGGTTAGTGGCGAGCACTTTCTAGACCAGGACTATGTGAAGGAGAGGGGTTTGAGTCAGGAGCATTAGCGCCGGATAAATAAGCTGAAGTCCGAGGCTTTTTTCCTCCGTTTTTTATTTTTCCTCTGATCAGCTAGAATGTACAGACCGTCCGACTGATGGTAACGCTATGAGAGCAGCAGCTGTGAGCCGCACCAGCCAAACAACACGACCACCCAGCAGAGCAGCGAGAGGTACCGTTACCGAAAATCTAGATAAAATTACAATTTAAAGATAACATAGCTAGCGTTAGATACTTAGCTAGCTATCTTATTCTAGCTAGCCAACGCTAGCTAACTAGCTAACACTAACTAGATGAAGCTAAGTACCCAGTAAGCATTCTAACTTCTAAACTGAACGGTTTATCAACCAAACAGCGCCTGGATGTTTCAATATCCACTTAAATCATGTTCGTTTCATTCAGTCTTAATAGACTCTGGACTTTGCATGTTAAATAGCTAAATGTATATAAAATAGCTGGTTAACTGGATGGTAGTACCTGCTGTGGACGCGCTGCAGGGTTCTGCACAGCTCCACGTAGAGAGAGAATAAACACTCCCAAAACCCCTCGCTCTCAGAAAAGCATCTGAAAAGTTCTGCTCAGGTTTATACAGGAAAAATCTCTGAGTAAATGCTCCATGTTAGCCTAGTTCAGCTTCGTCTTCATCCATAATCTCCACAAATAATAAGCGCTTTTCCTCTAGCTATATGCCTGGGATCTTAAACCAACCAACCTCGTGACGTCACCAGTGCTGCACGGGCAACATGGCGGCGCCCTAGCTCAAACGTAACAAACATAAATATATTATAATTTAGTGTGTAAACATTTTATATATAAAAAAAATCCCCCCCAAATAAATTCCATTATATTTAATACCTTAGAAAACTTGTACAAACTGAAATGTTTCATGTCCTCTTTAACCACCCTTCTGGGTCCCACTATGTGCCACAGTTCGAAAAATCGAATCCTGAATCATGATACCATATTTTTCTGACTATAAGGTGCACTTGATTATAAGGCGCACTATTAATAAACAGCTATTTTCTGGTCTATTTTCATACATAAGGCACACAGGATTATAAAGTGCTTTAAGCAACACTAGTAAGGATGAACACTTGAAGTGAACAAGGGTGTCGGCATGTTTTCCTGCCAAATACAGTGCTATCCAGCCGTGGTTAGCAGTGCTAGTAAATTCCGCCCAATAGCACTAGACTGAGGAACCCTGAATGTTCCAGTAACCCAGGGTGCTATCAGCTAGCGGTTCATCCCACGTAGCTTGTTTTAACATGGTAAACGCACAGACTACAGTCCAAAATACTCACCTCTGAATGGTGAAAAGGCTAGCCTTGTGGTTAGCGGCTAATGCTAATACTACTCCAGTCTTAGTGCTGGAGAAATTTCACTGAAACCTCTATTATTATAACGCTGTACTTCAGCAGAGTGGCTTTAGTGCTCCTTACAACCTGACTGGTAAAATTCATATATAAGGTGCACCGGATTATAATGTGCAATGACTATTTATGTGCACTTTATTGTCTGAAATATAGTCTGAAAAAAACAGTACTTTTCCATCAGCAGCCGGAGCCCGAGAGAACACAATTGGCCATGCTCTATCTGGGTAGATAGATTCTGCTTTCTCACCACGTCACTCTAATTGCGATGCTGGCTGGCATAGACATATGTTGGCTGAAGCATTATAGCTTGGTACCTTGTGACACCTGTCTTGGTTTAAATTGGTGAGAAAACTGCACACACAGCATACTTTTCCCGCCATTACAATAGCAAAGAAAGGTTTTTGCCTGTTTCAGGCTTCCCTGTCCTTTATGATCAATATATATATATATATATATATATATATATATATATATATATATATATATATATATACATACATATATATTAATAATATACATAATTTATTTGGAAAAGTTTGCTTTTGTTAGCCTATATGCTGAATAAAAAAAGAAGCTCAATAAAACATTTATATTTATATTTAAATATTTAAATTTTACTTATTAGGTTATAGAAATTAAAGCTTGAATAAAACCATTTTCCATTTATTAAAAATGATTTAATTGGACGATGCAGATGCAGGGAACGCCTTTGTAACGCCCACATGTGACCAGTTGGAGGGGGGCACTGCGTTCATGTGCATTGATGCGATGGAGCACTGAAAAGGCAGCATTATTGTCTCAATTGTTAAATGTTAATACAATTTAATGTATAAATGAATGTATAAAATCATAAGCTATACTCTACATTAATTATGACTGAAAAATCACATGAATTTGTATATGTAGATCAGACCCTCCTTTTCACTTAGAGACGGAGGAGCAGCTTTGTTTACTACTCGCGTAAAGTTGTGAAACGTGGTTGCCCACACACTGCACAATAGAAAACTGTGTGTGAGGGTGTGTTTGTGTGCTTTGTAGAACAGATGTTCTCTCCTCTCAAAGGGAGGGGGAGGCTTTCATGTTGCGTCCAGCAACTTCACAAATGCCGTTGAGTGTCCTTTCATTAGGAAAGAAAAGCTGGACTGAGCTAGACCACAAATCTGCTCCTTTAACTCAGCTCATTCGGGAAAACAGAAAGCAATAATGTCAGTAAAAATGTCTGAAGACTTTACACTGAGTAGTATTCATTTACGTCTCAATATTGTTGCATGCCTTATGGAAGCTAAAATATGCATTTGGAGCCTCCTACCTAATACCAGAATTTCCGCGCACCTGAGTATAAGCCGTACTTTTAATTAAATAAGCTATGTACACAAATAACATTACGTAGCGCGAACAGGGTTGTAATATGGCACGTTTAAAAAATACAGTAGCCTACCAGCAAAAGTCACAAGAGTAAAGTTGTATTATTAATAGGGAAAAGTAGATGAATTACTTGGGCTGCCAGTTTAGTCCTCCAGCACCATTAGCTGCTAACTGCTATTTCCCCATTCAGAGATGAGTATTATCGACTTGTAGTCTGCTCCTAACCCCGGCTAGCACTGCTGGAGTAGCATTAGCATTACATGCTAACCACGCTCGCTATTTCCCCATTCAGAGGTGAGTATTATCAGCCTGTAGCCTGCTCCTAACCCCAGCTAGCACTACTGGAACAGTTAGCCGTTAATGCTAATGCTCCACTCTAAGTGCTAGAGAAATTCGGGAATCTAAACTTACTGTAAATAAACAGAAGCACTTTACTAACACAAAGAAACAGTTTTCAGGAGAGAAATCTGTGTAGATTAACATTTAGCACTTGTTTGACTTTAAAAGAAAGTCTTTTTTTATTACAGTCTCGTTTACTTAACTTAGTTAGCTACACCAACACA
The DNA here is from genome assembly GCF_023375975.1 of Astyanax mexicanus. Lineage (NCBI taxonomy): Eukaryota > Metazoa > Chordata > Actinopteri > Characiformes > Acestrorhamphidae > Astyanax > Astyanax mexicanus. The sequence goes on along the minus strand of NC_064423.1, from coordinate 10,278,424 downwards.
CTAAAATGACAGGTGTTTCAGTGTCACTGTCCAACACCTGTATCTTTATATTGGGTGGGCTTATAGTTATAGTTCAAGATAAGCCCTGACTGCCTGATTTCTGATAAATGAATGACACACTATGAAACCCGATACCGATATTTAAAATTAAATTGGTCCCATCTCTACTCTCAAACTCACTAGGCCTTCAAAAAGATCCACAAGGCCACTCCCACCTGGGATGGGGAGATTTACAACCAGCAGCTACAAAACAAAGCATCTGTGAACAGATCCTGGACAGGTCAATCGTTTCCAGAGTCTTTTATCTTTTTTAGTGATCAACACCAGCGTTAGAGCTGATCCCCAGCCTGTCACCGCTGCTCAGTGCGGGGGTAACAGAATGATGATGAGCAGCTCGGTGTGGATTCAGCAGCGGAGTTGAGTCGGACACACTGAGGTCTGTGGGGGTGAGGGAGGAGGGCAGTTGTTATGGCAACAAGATGAGCAATTTACCAAGGAAGCTGTGGGATGGCTTGTCCTCTACTACTTTGATTCTCCGAGCTCCCACCGGAATGACGGCTGCCTCGATGTAACCTGTGGAGAGAGAGAGAGCCAGAGAGTTTGATAATGTGGTAACTGGAGCTGATCTGAGCTGTGTGTGTATATGTGTGTGTGTGTGTATATGTGTATATGTTAAAGTGACTGAAATGTGTTGCAATCGTGTCTGTATCTGTAAAATAACTGGCCCCATTATTAGAAACCCCTTCCTTGTAGCTCCATCCACTTTTCTGGTATAAAGTTATCTGGACTTTCATCTTGGAAGGGAATTTTAGGTGGTACCCTTAAAATTGCAACCTCAGTCACAAGAGTCTGTAACTGTTCACTTAATTTGTATAATGAACCAAAACGGTACTATCAATGATCATCTATTTTCTGGTTTATTTTGCTAGATAAGGTTCACTGTATTATACTGCATTTTTCGCAATATATATTCTCTCAAAATCCTTTTATTTACCCAATAATTGTCAGTGCGCCTTTTAATCCAGTGCGCCTTATGTATGAATTTTACCAGTCAGGTTGAGAGCAGCAGAAAAGCTACTCCGGCTAGCACTGCTGGAGTAGCATTAGCATTACCTGCTAATTGCACAAGCTCTTTCGTCATTCAGAGGTGTAGTGGTGTAGCCTGCGCATTTACTGTGTTTAAACAAGCTAGGTAGGGCAATACATTAGCGGTTAGCCGCTAATGCTACTGCTCAAGCCTTCGTGTTGGAGAAATTTGGAAATCTAAGCTTACTATAAATAAACAGAAGAGCTTTACTCACCCAAACAGGTCTCTAATACATAGAATTCATACATAACAGATAAGGCGCACTGAGAATTTTTGGGAAAATTAAAAGATTTTAAGTGTGTCTTATAGTGTGAAAAATATCGTATGTGATTCTAATCGTGAGGAAGCTTAAATTCTTGTCCAATCAAAGTAGACCATCTACTTTCATAATCCATGTCTATGCTAATTAACACGCTAACTCTATACACCCACATGCCAGAAGTCATGGGATAGTAAAAGGGTCATGAGGTGTTATCTTGTAAGGGAGGTTGAACACTGGCCAACATGCTTATTGCAAAATAAGGTGTATTACCGATGTGAAGCCTGATAGGTGGGACAATCCAATAACACTGAAGCAGACATTTGCGTCTTTTATTTTACATTGTATACTGGAAATACGTTGTGATTGTGACCGGTAGCATCTGGCTAGAACTGTCTGTGCAACTGTGTCAGAAAACACACTCTCACACAGGCCTCACATACAGTATATATAATCATTATCGTCCTTTATCATCATCTAGAAACACACTTTAGTACTAGTATAGTGTATCTACATGCAGCACCAGAGCGGGGTGGGGGGGTATGTGTGGCTTCAGCTTCAGGAGTGTGCAAATTTCTGTCAGTTTAGGATTCAAATGAGCGCATAGTGAGCTCTGATTAAAACCAGAACATTTCTCTTAATCAAACGCACACACACACACACACACACACACACGCAGACATTTCTCCAGTCGGTGGCATCGTGCCACACTGTGTTTAGGCAGTAATGATAAAACAAAGCTGTTGATTTGTTTATGATATCCCCCGCTGACTGAGACCCTCCGATGAATAATAATAAAAAAAAACTTTCAAAGCCTCAATCAACAGAAACACCACTAGAGAAAAATGGATAGAGGAATAGTAGGAACGATGAACAGAGGCACAAAGAAAAACAAGCAATGAGAAAATAGAAAGGGGATAAGAAAAAGAGAGAGACAGAGAAAGAGAGACAGTTAGAGAAACAGAGAGGTCCAATGCGGGGATAGGACAGAGTGAGAAAGAGACAGAAAGAGTGGCAGATGGTGGTAAGAAAGAGAAAGTGAGCGAGAGAGAGAGAGAGAGACCAAATAAATAAATAGGAAAATACGAAAATGTTAATGTGCTTTGTGTGAGAGAGGCAAAATCAGAGTGAGAGATAGAGACAGAAAGGAAGAGAGAGAGAGAAATAAGAAAACAGTAAGAAAGATGGAAAGAAAAAAGAGAGGCAAAAGAGAGACAAAAAAAGAAGAAACTATGATAACTGTTCATGGGTATGTGTGAGAGAGACACAAATCAGAGTGAGATAAGAAGACAAAAAGTTAAAACGAGAGGGAAAGTGAGGGACGGAGTAAGAAAGGGTGTAAGAAAAGGAAAAAGAGAGAAAAAGAGGGATAAGTGACATATGCCAAAGCAGAGGCAAAAAAAGGAGAGAAACAATTAAATGAAGAACAGAGAAAAAGAGGGAGAAGGTGTGAGAAACAGTGAGAAAGATGAAGAAGAATAGAGAGACACATGATGAGAAAAAAAGAGGGAGTGAGAAGAAAGAGACTGAGAGAAACAAAGAAAGAAAAAAATATCATAACTGTTAATGGGTTTTGCGTGGGAGAAACCCAAAATCAGAGAGACAGATAAAGATAAAGGGTGTGTAAAAAAGGGGGGAGAGAGAGAAACAAATTGACCAACACAGAGGCAACGAGGAAAAAAAGGGAAATGGGGCAAGAAACAGCAAAATGAATGAAAAGAAGAATAGAGAAAGGGAGTAAGAAGGAGCATGAGCGAGAAGGCTGTTCATGAGAGCTATAGACAAAAAGGGAGGAAGAGAGTGTGAAAATGATAGTGAAAATAAGAGAGTGAGGGATGGAGTAAGGGTGTAAAAAAGGGAAGAGAGAGAGACAGAGAAAGAGAAAGAGAGAGAAAGACAACAGATAAACATATCAATACAGAGGCAATTAGGAAAAAAGAGGGAAACTGGGTGAGAAACTGTGGGACAGATGAAAAGAAGTACAGAGAAACAAGTTACGAGAATATGTGAGAGAGACAAAGACAGAAGTGTGACAGATACAACAGTAAAACAGAGAAACAAGTTAAGAGAAAAAAGAGAGGGAGTAAGAAGAAAAGAAAAAGTTATAGAGACAAAGAAAGAAGAAAAACAAAAACTGTTAATGGGTATGTGTGTGAGAGGGAGACAAAAATAGAGAAAGAGAAAGAATGAGTGTAAGGGATGGGGTAAAAAAAGAGTGCAGGGGGAGAGAGAGAGAGATAGATAGGAAAAAAGAAGTAGAGAGAAAGAGAGATAAGAAATAAGGAAATACGATAGATGTTCATTGGTATGTGTGGCAAAATCAGAGTGAGAGATAGAGACAGATATAGAGATATAGATAATGAGAACGAAGGATGGAATAAGACAGAATGCAAGACAGGAGAAGGGACGATATAGATAGAGAGAGAGAGAGAGAGACTGGGTGTGTAATTGCGATGCGGAGGGGTCGTTTTCCACAAGCTGAATGGGGTTATTCCAATTTGACCTTTACAGAAATAGGGAAAGTGCAGCGGTAAATATCCACCCAGCTCCACATTACACTCCATCACTACACCACCAGCTCACTGCAGAGTTCAGCCCCCCCCCCCCCCCGCTCACTATTACACCATTACACTCACCTTTCACAATCAAGATGAGCTGAGTGAAGATTCATGGCAACAAGGCATCAGTTGTTTGTTGTATTTGTTTGTTTGTTGTTTAGATAAATCAATCAATTATTGACACTGGCCACTTTATTGGAACCCCCTCCCTTTTAGCTATACCCTTCAACCTTACTGTCTATTGCGTCGCTGTCCAAGGGAAAAAAAATAAATGTCCATTTTTGTTGATTTTAAATTTACTACATAATTTCAACACACAAACGGTCCCTTACACTCTGACAAAATGTATTGATAAATAGACCAATAGAAATTCTCCAAAAATACCTGAAATAAACTCTTTTTTACACTGACTTCCATTGAAAGTTAAGAAGGTCTTATCTCTCTCCTGCAAAGTTGCTGTTTTGGATTTTCATTGGACAATGACGAAGGACTCATACTCATACTGGTGTTTCTAACAAATTGACCAGTAACTTGAAACATCAGTTAGTGTTCTGAAAAAAATCATAGTGCTAGCGCTTGGCCCGCTTGACCACTCGGCGCTCACAGGCCGGTGTTTCTAATAAAGTGGCCAGTGAGTGAAAGTACAATGTATAGGTGTTTCTAATAAAGTGGCCAGTGAGTGAAAGTACAATGTATATGTGTTTCTAATAAAGTGGCCAATGAGTGAAAATACAATGTATAGGTGTTTCTAATAAAGTGGCCAGTGAGTGAAAATACAATGTATAGGTGTTTCTAATAAAGTGGCCAGTGAGTAAAAAAAGTACAATGTATATGTGTTTCTAATAAAGTGGCCAATGAGTGAAAGTACAATGTATATGTGTTTCTAATAAAGTGGCCAGTGAGTGAAAGTACAATGTATATGTGTTTCTAATAAAGTGGCCAATGAGTGAAAATACAATGTATAGGTGTTTCTAATAAAGTGGCCAGTGAGTAAAAAAAGTACAATGTATAGGTGTTTCTAATAAAGTGGCCAGTGTGTGAAAGTACAATGTATATGTGTTTCTAATAAAGTGGCCAGTGAGTGAAAGTACAATGTATTGGTGTTTCTAATAAAGTGGCCAGTGTGTGAAAGTACAATGTATATGTGTTTCTAATAAAGTGGCCAGTGAGTGAAAGTACAATGTATATGTGTTTCTAATAAAGTGGCCAGTGAGTGAAAGTACAATGTAAGTTTTTTTAATAATCTAACCAGTTATTGGAAGTCCAGGATTTCCAAGAAATGCACGTATATCAATTTCTAATAAATTTATATAAACTAAATAAGGTATGGTATATAAACATATATTTGTGTGTGTGTGTGTGTGCGTGTATTTGTATGTGTGTGTGTTTCCCAAGCTGCTTTGTTTCTCATTAGTGCTCCAGTCCTGTGTGTACTCAGCAGCCAGCCCTCCACCACAGTCCTCCACTGTTAATCACAGCATGCTGTTACTGTCACCTCCACACTCCCCTCCACTGAAAAGAACCCATTACCACTGAAGCTGCAGCTCAAGAGAGCTGAACCAGCCCTTACAACCCGTTAGATAAAGAGAACACTGCCCAAAAACACACTCACACACACACACCTACCTGACCGTCACCTTCACCGCCACCATCCCCACGGCTAACGGCTAAAGAGAAACCTGCACGCAAACTTTCTGATCTGACTCTCAGAACAGTTTGAGCTGCTCAGCTTCCCGTTACATTTCTCCAATTAATAAACCATCTGCATCAGGGGGTGGGCAACAAGGTCCGAAGATCAGCACAGTTTGTTGCTTCTCCTACTACACTACAGACCACCTAATCTCAAAAAGTACCGGGTAGCTGAATTAGATGTTCTGGAGAAGAAAAAGAACAAAACCATGCAGGAATTCCCATCCCTCAGACCACATCTGCCCACACCTTAAATAAAGTGTTTACTGATGGAGAATCAAGGTGTTTAAGGAAGGTTCTTAAATAAGACCAATGGAAAAAGGAGGGGTAGCTTATTTCAGTGGTACCAAGCTGAAGCACAGTTTCACAGGAAGACGCAGCATGAAGAAGCAGCTTGGTAGAAATTTGCATCAAATCACCAAAATCAGTCAGTTATTCAAAGTCCTGTTTGGTGTCTCTGCATTCACACTGGCAATTGACGTCACTCACATTGCCCCAAGGTTATTTCTTGTTGGTGTTTTGAAGCTGCTGTCGCTTTTCAATTTGAAATATGAATGGAGTGCAGAAGGAAATCAATGAAATGTTCCCAATGAAGAAGTTGAGGGACCTCGGACCCCTGTGTGTGCGACTGGTCCGAAGAATTTGTTGAGCCAATTGGTTTAGTCACTTCATCCTGGCAAAATTTTAACTGGATTTGCTTTGCCGCCACCACGGAAACTGTATTATCTAACTGTAACAATAGAGCGTCAATAAGCAGCAGGCTATAAATGTAGATAACTGGTGGTAATCACAGCAGCCCTGTAACAGCTCATGAATGGGAAATGCTTCTTTCTATCTGCGCTTCTTAAACTGTCAGCCATAGTAGTTAGTTTACTTTTACTTTTAAAATATTCTGACTTTAACCTAGTCATATTACGACTTTATTCTTGTGACATTTCCTGGTAGGCTTTGTTTTTTTTTTTTTTTTTTTTTTTTGTTTGTTTTTTACCCTCATGCCGCAGCACTGTTCACAATACATAACATTATTTGCGTACTTATCTTATTTCAAGTTTAAAGACACTGGAGCGATCAATGACTTTTCCTGTATTTTTTATTTTTTTTCAAACAGCCATGTTCCAGGCGCTGAAATTTGTGTATGTTACCGGTAGATATTTAATTAAAAGTAAAAAAATATATAATAATAATCTGTGTAATATCTTTCTGTTTAAATACATCATGTTATAACGTGGACAATGTTTTTTTCTAATTGAAATTACAGCAGAAGTAAAGTGAAAAAGCAGAAAACTGAAAAGAAAAAAAAATCTGGTGACAAGAAGCTCTGACTTTCCAGCCGAATGAGAATCTGTGAAAAGTCTTCACGCTGCGTTTGACTTCATCAGACTGTGCTTCAGTGGGACCAATGAAAACACCACCAATTCCCAGGAGGAAGCAGGCAGGATCGGGTTCTGTGGTAATATATTTCATCATGTCTGAGGTTATACATACAAAGGGTACGCACACACACACACACACACACATCCATGCACAAGCAAGCATCTTACATGAGAAACACTTGGGAAGTGCTCTGGATTTTGACATCACACACGTAGAGACCTTCCTACAATGGCTAGGGGTGACTGGAGAACAGAGAACCAAAGATCATCAGTGACGGGAGAAGGATAAAATCATTCTCACATTTAATTTGACTTTAATTTGATAGCATACAGCGTGTTTGGTGTCTGATCAACATCATTTAATTTATTTAAACGTTAATTTATACGTTGCCACTCCTTTTCACAAAACTTAAATGACATTTGGCATCAAGGAAACCAAGCGATTAAGGTTGTGCCAGCGCTCTGGGGCTCACCTCATGTGTGGGGACGGAAATGATGTTCACACTATGTAGGCGTGCATACGGAAGCACAGAGTGACGGTAGGTTATAAAAGATCAGGAAAGTTATAAGCTAAATAACAGGCGTAACTGTGTAAATATAAAGATAAGTAATATAGATTGCCTTAATGCACGGTAGGAAAATCACGACAATTTAGATAAGGTTTGCTTTGTTTGTTTACTGTAGCCTGCTAAGCTAACAGGTATCTGGACCAGAATATGGTAATGTTTTTGTTTAAGTTTCATGATTTTAGCTGGTCAACGGTAAACCGGAGGAGACTCTTGAACCCTTATGCGTTTTTCCTATACCGCCATACCACTAGAGGCACTGCGGAGCGCTGTGTAGAGCGCCGCCATTATTGATTCTGAAATTTAGAGTATCCAATTTACTTGATATCCATGTTTTTTTAGGACTGTGGGAAGAAACAGAGAGAAACAGAGAAAACCCACACAGAAAGGGACTTGAATCCAGGACCACAGCATTGGGAGGTGAATGTGCTAAATTGACTAGACAAAACTTGAGTAAAAAAAAGGGTATACATTGTCTACAAAGAGCTAAAAGTCAAAGCAAATGTACAACATACTGGAACTTTTTTTCTGATTTGAGGTTGCAGTGATCTAATACTATTTTTCCTCCTAATTCTAGTTTTATTTTTCAGTTTTTTTTCCAGATTTGAGACACAGAACATGCTCAGCTGCCTAGTCCAGCACAATCAGGCTGACCCTAAAAGACGCCCCCTGCAGTTGTTCATCACTCCGCACTGGAGCGAAACCTCTGGTTCCTCCTGAAAATGCTCCATAGTCTTCACAAACGGACCAAGACAATCGTTCTCAGATCAGAGACTAACAGCTGGAACCGCCCGTCACTCCTGGTTGGTTGAGTGGGCTCAGGGAGACAGAGAGCTCATTATGGCGAGGGGAGAAAAACGCCGCTCAGGTGGCACAGGCGGCCTGTGTTTTGGTGCATGCCACGCCGGTCACGGCTCTGGCAGCGGCTGTGCTGCTGAAACGGCAGCGGTGATGTTTTATGAGTGGAGCTGGGCTGAAGCCATGTGGGATTCAGGCAGGTTCAGTCAGGTTCACAGCGCTCTGGCTGCTTCTTCTGAATGGTTTACAGGCTTCTAGTGCAGGAGTGAGGAGTACAGGCTGGAGACATGTGTCTTTAATTGGTATCCCGCAGTTCTATTGACTGTGTTTTAATACAAGCTAGAGAAGGGCGATATGGCCTAGAAAAAAAAAATCGTACATTTTTTCATTGGTTTAAATCAGAGGTGTCCAAACTTGTTTTGTTGGGGGCCAGAAGGAGAAATATATTTGAAGTCACGGACCTCACTCTGTAATAAAACAAATAATGAAATATACTACTTTAAATAATACTTTTTCCTGATTACTATCATTTACACACGGTTTTACTTGACTTAACATCTTTATCTTTGACAGTGTTGTGTAAACCAAGATTTTTCAAATTGATGTTAAATTTCATGATGTCTCTTAATATAAAACTCCTTAATTACGGCAACTTTTAGACTCTTTGCCCCGTTTTTCTGCGCTAGAAATGCGCACCCTCTCCGCTTTTAGATTTTTTGGCCCGTTTTTCTGTGCTAGAAATGCTCACTCTCTCCGCTTTTAGACTATTTGGCCCGTTTTTCTGCCCTAGAAATGAGCACTCTCTCCGCTTTTAGACTCTTTGGCCCGTTTTTCTGTGCTAGAAATGCACACCCTCTCCGCTTTTAGACTCTTTGCCCCGTTTTTCTGCGCTAGAAATGCGCACTCTCTCCGCTTTTAGACTCTTTGCCCCGTTTTTCTGCGCTAGAAATGAGCACTCTCTCCGCTTTTAGACTCTTTGGCCCGTTTTTCTGTGCTAGAAATGCACACCCTCTCCGCTTTTAGACTCTTTGCCCCGTTTTTCTGCGCTAGAAATGCGCACTCTCTCCGCTTTTAGACTCTTTGCCCCGTTTTTCTGCGCTAGAAATGAGCACTCTCTCCGCTTTTAGACTCTTTGGCCCGTTTTTCTGTGCTAGAAATGCACACCCTCTCCGCTTTTAGACTCTTTGCCCCGTTTTTCTGCACTAGAAATGCGCACCCTCTCCTCTTTTAGACTCTTTGCCCCGTTTCTGACACCTAGCATTCAAACTTTGAATCTCACATTATAAAAACCTGCTTAACAGCGGGCCAACTTTCATTCTATTTCTGAAATACCTCCAAAAAAGGAAACGGGCCGCAAATAGTTTGGACACCCCTGGTTTAAATCGATTTTTTTCCCCTACTAACCTTGGGTGTAAATTTCTCCTTTGGGGTTCAAGTGCAACCAGAAACAAGGTTGTAGATAAGATGGCAAACCATACCATTGCAAATATTGAGAACATACTGTAACTTTTAAGCGACCACTTCAGTTTCTGAATCAGTTTCCCTGATTTTTAGATTAATAGGTATATGTTTGAGTAAAATGAACATTGTTCTTTTATTCTATAAAAATATTGTCATTTAGAGCACTTATTTGCATGGCTGAAATAACAAAAAAGTGCAAAGAAATGCAAAGAAAAAGAAACAAGTTCATATTCATAAAGTTCTAGCAGTCCACAAATCAATATTTGGTGGAATAACCCTGGTTTTTAATCACAGTTTTAAACATGCATCTTTGCATGTTCTTCTCCACCGTCTTACACACTGCTTTTGGATAACTTTATGCCTTTACTCCTGGTGCAAACATTCAAGCAGTTAAATTGTATTAGCATTAGCGGCTAACTGTGAATGCCACCCGACAGCACCACACTGAGGAACACCTAAGTGTTAGTATTAGCTAGCAGCGAAAGAGCTAGCGCTTAGCGCTATTACAGGAAGATGCTGAGATGCTAAGACTGCTCCAGCAGTGCTAGCTGAGGCTAGCCGAAGGCGACAATATATATTCAATATACTTGCTTCTGAACAGCGAAAGATAATACTCCGATAACTCTCATCTCTGAATGGAAAAAGCCTGCTCCAGCCTTAGTGCTGAAGAATTAAACTGAAACTCCTGTACTGTATAACACTGTGCTTCAGCAGAGTGACTTTACTGCTCCTTAAAAACTGACTAGAAGATCTCATAAAAAAGTGCACTGACGATTTTTTAAAAAAATTAAAGGACGTGTGTTTCCAAGGAGTTCCACACATAAACAAAACAGCGAGTGGAAATGGAAGAGCTACTGAACGCGATGTCATGTGACCGAGAAAGCAAAAAAAATAACTCACTGGTTCTCCTGTTTCTTCAATTGCAGTCGGGATGCAAGAGTTTTATCCCTAAGTAGAAGTGTGAAATATTTTTCGGTACAGATAGGGCTTTATAGTGCGAAAAATACGGTATTAGATTGGCTTCCAAGTCAAAAAGCACAGGATTTAGATTTTAATAAGTGCTGCTTGAAATGCACGGCTGCGATACAACCTCGTCTTTCTGCAAAACCGAGTGTCACGAGTGCTGTGGTTCCAGGGCCTTGACAGACTGAGATTTATATGACCTTAGAGTTTGCCTTTAAGCCTCTGGACACTTTTCTGACAAACGACTTCCTTTGATTGGCAGAGAGTGCGCCGTTCTGGCTTCTGTTCAAGTCTGCCTAGTGGAAGGTCAAGAGAGGTCAACAGCTGCCAGAGAACGCAAGAGAGAAAGACAGAGAGAGAGAGAGAGAGAGAGAGAGAGAGAGAGAGAGAGAGAGCGCGAGAGAGAGGCCACAAACTTCAGGGTGTTAAAATAACCTTGGAGTGATGTGTGAACGAAGCAGTATGACCACAAAATGGCCAAAATACCATTATTTAATATCTCCTACACACACATACAGGGGTTGGACAATGAAACTAAAACACCTGGTTTTAGACCACAATAATTTATTGTTCTGGTGGAAACAGGACAGTTTCTGCCGTGATTTGGGCAGCCGTGGTTTTATGTTTTTTGGATACAATCCGGGTTAGCACCCGAACATCCCTATCAGACAGCTTCCTCTTGCATCCACAGTTAATCCTGTTGGATGTGGTTTGTCCTTCTTTGTGGTATGCTGACATTACCCTGGATACCGTGGCTCTTGATACATCACAAAGACTTGCTGTCTTGGTCACAGATGCGCCAGCAAGACGTGCACCAACAGTTTGTCCTCTTTTGAACTCTGGTTTGTCACCCATAATGTTGTGTGCAGTGCAATATTTTGAGCAAAACAGTGCTCTTACCCTGCTAATTGAACCTTGAAGATTGACCACTAGGCTGCTCCAATAAAGCCATTAAACCTCCCACACTAAAATGACAGGTGATTCAGTTTCATTGTCCAACCCCTGTACACACCACATTATCCACCAAATGCAAAGCTTCTTATCTCTCTTGGTTTCTAAACAATTCTTACAGATTCACACACAAGACAAGACAGACTCTGCGGTTTCATTTAAAGCTTAAAGGTCTAAATCCCCTAAAATTTAAAACTTTATCTTGTTCTTTGTGAAATACTATAGGTCTCTCTGAGGAGGAGCTTACAGCTCTATTTACAGAGCTAGTTAGCGTTAGCTATCTTGTGTAAGTAGTAACTATAGGTTTAAATTGGATCTCCGGTTGATTCTGTTTTTTTACAGAGCCCTTAAATATACACTAGGGAAGCACGGTTTGACAAGGCAGCACAACTCGACAGAACACCGGTCAAAGTGGGTGCCGTTTGCATTGGATTTTGTCTTTTTGTCTGTATCTTTTTGAAAACTTTTTGTCCTTTGAGTTTTAGAACTGTAAATTTGACTGTGGGGTGAGGCAGGTACGTTTTCTCTGCTGCAGTGCTGTTAGCCATTGAATATTCATGAGCAAGAACCAAAAGCTGTCTTTCTTCAGAGACCGCTAATTCAGTGATCTAAAGCAGGGCTAAATAGAAACACGACGAAGGACGTAATGATTACAGTTATCACAGGAACCCATTCTAACCTCTCCTCTAAGAGCTGCTTCTTCTCATAATTGTGATCATTACGCCCATTATGTCCATTGAGGTATCTGCTGAAAACCCAGATCGATATATATTGATCACAGTTATAAGAAGAATCCTGCTGCGTTCCTCCGTGCTCTCTCTTTTTCTCTTGCTCTATCTCTCTCTCTCTCTCTCTCTTTTTGGCTAACTCACCCATTCCCCTGGTATGGTTGAAGTCTCCTTTGATGATCTTGCAGGACTTTCCATCGCCGTTACACACTCCACAGCGGTCCTCCTTAGCCGAGGAGCCGATAATGCCATCACAGCCAATTTTCTGAAGCGAAAGAGGGGCACAGAAGAGAGAGTCAGAAATCAATCACACAAGGCACTTGAAAAAAAGAATAATATATATATATATATATATATATATATATATATATATATAGTGATGTAAAAAGGATTTGCCCCTTCTTATTTCTTTTGTTTTTGCTTCTTTGGTCATACTGATATTTTTCTGATTATTAAACAAACTTTAATATCAGACAGATATAAGCTGAGTAAATATAAAAAGCACTTTTTAAATGATGATTTTGTTCATTAAAAGAAAAAAATATATATATATTCAAACCAATCTAGCCCTGTGTAAAAAAGTGTTTTTTTTCCCCCCAAAACTATTACTGATAACTGACGATTCAAATATTTCTTTCACATCTCTGTGGAGGAATTTTGATCCACTCTTCTTTACAGAATTGTTTTCATTCAGACACACTGGAGGGCTTTTGAGCATAAACCGCAGCATTTCATTCAGACTTTGACTAGGCCACTCCAAAACAATCATTTTGTTCTCTTTTTTTAATCCATTCAGAGGTGAACTTGTTTGTGTGCTTTGGATCATTGTCCTGCTGCAGAACCCAAGTATGTCTGAGCTTGAGGTCACAAACAGCTTGCCGGACATTCTCCTTCAGGATTGTCTGGTTTGTACTTCATTATTGTAAGTCGCTTTGGACAAAAGCCTCTGCCAAATGTATTGTTATGTAATGTAATGTAAAATTTTCGAGCTGAATTAATCACTTTTTTTTTTTTTCAAATAACAGATTAATTTCTTAGTGCTGGTTAGAGTGGGTAGGATCTGTGGTTTGATATTTGATGTGGACTATGGCTTTAGTTTACTTGAGATTTAGTTAATTATTACATTCACAATACAGGAATGCAGCTGTCGGCCTAATGCTAGCTAGGCTAACAGACGGCAGATGTTAATAGAGATGGCCAGCGGCTAATTGGCTAATTTCCGAACTAAATTAATCGCTGTTTTTAACAGCAGATGTGCGTGTGTTTGTGCTGGTTAGAGTTTGTAGATCCTGTGGTTTTATAGGATATGTGGATTATGACTGTAGTTTACTCCAGTCTGTAATAAAAACATTAATAACGTTACCTTTACGACACCAGAGTGCAGCTTTTGGTTCAATGCTAGCTAGGCTAACAGACTGCAGATGTTAACTGAGATGGCTAGCAGCTAACTGGCGATGCTAACTGTGTTTCCGAACTAAATCAATCACTTTTTTTTTTTTTTATAACAGATGGGTGTGTTTATGCTGGTTAGTGTTCGTAGATCCTGTGGGTTTATAGGATGTGTGGATTTTGACTATAGTTTACTCCAGCATGTAGTTAAATACCTTTAATGCAACACCAGAATGCAGCTGCTTTGGGATCAGTGCTAGCTAGGCTAACAGACTGCTGGTGTTAATCTGTTCACCTCTCGGATGCTGACTTTATTAATGTTACATGTAGCCGTTCTGTTGTTCGGTGTCTCCAAAGTGAAAAAAACTCTCCAGATTATTGATTTTTTTTTGTAGATAAAGAGCTAAAGTTAGTCAGTCAGCTGCAGACTGAAGCTGCTGGGGGTTCAGGGTAAACTGTGGAACTGGAATCCGGATCAGTGATGAGTTTTATGTTAATGTTACGGCAGGTTTATTGTCCAGCTCAAGCTGCGGACTGGAATATGGATCGGTAACTGGATTGGTCACGATCACCCAATATCCGATTCGTTAAAATATATGACAATATCGGCCCCGATACCGATATTGTATCCGATCGGTCCCATCTATCGTCACGAGTCACCAAGCATTACCATTAACAGTGCAGTGTGTGATAATGATTGTGACCGGCAGCATCTGGCTAGGATTGTCCATAGTCCAAATAAACCTACATTCAATCCAGAAGGCCTCACTCACATTTCCTGCAGATCACAGCAGCATTCTTTAGCTTCCATAGGAAATATCATGGGACACAGCACTTGTTCCGTGTCCCATGAAATGTGGCATGTCAGTATATAATGGAATTTATGTTGGAATCATCTGCAGTATAGAAACACTGTGAGCTGTGCTTCTGAGCGCACGTCACAAACATCTGTGAGGATATTCCTTACAGGCTTTAAACTGATGATTTCTGCCCTATTACATCATCAGAACACCTACACACACACACACACACAAACACAAAACACACACACCTACGACAGTCATAACACTCCTCTCAAGCAGTTGTGTAACACACTGAAAGTCATCCAATTTTTCCAAGATGTAGGAATCAGAGCAGAGGTGGGAGAGAGAGAGAGAGAGAGAGAGAGAGAGAGAGAGAGAGAAGAGGGGTCAAAGAGAGAGAGAGATAAAGATATAGACAGACAGACAGGCAGACAGAGAGACAGACAGACAGACAGGCACCTTACACACACACACATACACACATAGCATACAAGATACAGAAAGGCTCATTTATTTCAGGACAGTCATCAGTCCATTTTCCATGTACACATACTGTCAACAGTCTGTGTGTTTGTGTCTGTGTGTGTGTGTTTGTGTCCATGTGTGTGTTTGTGTGGGTGTGTGTATGTTTATGTAATCTGTGCAACATCTGTCCGTGACCTCCTCCAGGTGTATTTGTGCATGTCAATGAAAATAAGGTTGCACTGGTGTGTGTGTGTGTGTGTGTGTGTGTGTGTACGTGTGTGTGTGTACGTGTTTGCTTGCAATGCATGACTCACTATAATTGTGTCCATGAGTGTGAGGCTAAACGCTGGCTCAGCATAATGTGTTACATTCAAAACATCTGTCAGTGTGTCTTCCTCCTTTATCCTCATTCACCCCCATTTACCCTCATTTAGTTTTATTTAGATTAATTTAGCTTCATTTCAGCTTTATTCAGCTTCATTTAGCTTTATTTATTTTCATTCAGTTTCATCCAGCTTCATTCAGCCTCGTTCAGTTTCATTCAGTTTCATTCAGCCTCGTTCAGTTTCATTCAGTTTCATTCAGTTTCATTCAGCTTCATTCAGGTTCATTCAGCTTCATTCTGCCTTATTCAGCTTCATTCATTTTCATTCAGCTTCATTCAGCTTCACCCAGCCTTATTTAGCTTCATTCATTTTCATTCAGCTTCATATAGCTTAATTCAGCCTCATTTAGCTTCATTTAGCTTCATTCATTTTCATTCACCCTCATTCAGTTTCATTCAGCCTCATTTAGATTTTAATTCATTTTCATTCAGCTTCATATAGCTTAATTCAGCCTCATTCAGCTTCATATAGATTTGTTCAGCCTTATTCAGCTTCATGTGGCTTTATTCACCCTCATATATCCTCATTCAGCTTTCCATTAGCTTCATTCACCCTCATTCAGCTTCATTTAGGTTTATTCAGCTTCATTTAGCTTTATTCAGCTTCATTTTATGTAATAAAAAACTAAAATTAAGGAAAATATGGCTACACCTTTGTGCCTTACTGTTGTTCCTTAAAATGCGCCTTATATTTAGGTGAGCCTTATTTATGAAAATAGACCAGAAAACAGACGTTCATTGATAGTGTGCCTTATAATCCGGTGTGTCCCTATAGTTTGTAAATAATGAAGATAATAAAAAAATAAAAAAATAAAGCATCAATCCTCCTGTTTTATTCTGTCATTCTGTTCAATCTGTTCATATTTCAAAAGGTACAGTGTGTGATTTCAGTGTATCTGCACACACACACCATGTATTAATAAACCTGGCTGAGCAATCAGGAAGTGAAGGTCCTCTCAGTGACCTGGGTCACCTCCCTGACCAATTAAAGCTTCCTGTTCCCACAACTTTGGACTGGAAATGTGAAGCACTTATTGGGAAGCAGTGGAGCCTGCGAGTGCAGCTACTAAACGTACTGAAGCAGAAAAGCACCTGGACCTCACAGCCTTTTCCACCATTCCACTGAGAAGAACAGAGCCTTTATCTAAAGGACGGGTTTTAAGACTTTAAGGTCACCTCAAAAAAAAATAAAAAAAGCTGATTACTGCTGGTTAACTCAGGCTGTCCCATGAATTATTTTTTTCTGAATACTATATTTATTTGTTGTACACTTTTTACACCTAAAAGAGTCCAGACCCGAGTCTGCACCAAGATTAATGTCTTTGTTACATTGTAGTCTAGCGCTATCGGTCTAGTGCTGTGATTAGCACCTAATGCTAATGCTGCTGCACCCAGCCTTAGTGCTGGAGAAACTTCACTGAAAACATATAACCCTTATTATGCTGTACTCCAGCAGAGTGGCTTTACGGCTCCTTAATACCTGACTGGTAGAATTCATATGATTTATAATTAAATTACATTTATATTTTATGTGCGCCTCATAGTCTGAAAAATACAATATTTGGTATAAAAGTATGAAGCATCTAAAAAATAACTTTTACACTGCAGACAAACCAATCCATTGTTTAGTAGATCTGGATCAAGACCATGAGGCATGGTCTCTAAAAGATTCTTACGCTTGACCTGCCTAATACACCGCCATGCCAAATGTCATGGGACAGGAACCAGTCTAATCTTGTGTCTCATGACTTTTGCCATGTACCATGTACATATAGAGTCTCCTGCACTGAGTGTGGATGTGATGTGATTTCTTTTATGTTAAATTCTGGCCAGATTCCCCCGATCACGATCATTACCACCCACTGTGATTTTTATACACACACCTGACACTTTCCGTTCACACACAGGTCACTCTCGTAAGGTCCGCAGGGTGTCCCGTCCAGTACGCGCTCCGCCAACAGCACCGGGGCGTCCCTGCCAACCGGAGAACAGAACAGAGCACACGGCTTCTCTGCGAAAACACACACAAACACACACACACACACACATTAGAAATAGAACAATCCATGCTTTATTATTAGATGCAGAGCTTTCAGACCTCAAACAATGCAAAGAAAATAAGTTCATATTCCTAACGTTTAGAAATCAATATTTGGTGGCATAACCCTGGTTTTTAATCACATTTTTTAAGTTTTTATGCATCTTGGCATGTTCTCCTCCACCAGTCTTACATACTGATTTTAATAACTTTATGCTGCTTCACTCCTGGTGCAGAAATTCAAGCAGTTCAGCTTGGTTTCATGGCTTGTGATCATCCATCTTCCTCTTGATTCTACTCCAGAGGGTTTTTTAATTTTGGCAAAATCAAAGAAACTCATCATTTTTAGGTGTTATTTTTTTCAGAGCTGTATGTGTGTATGACTCCGTGTTCTCCTGAGTCAATGGCTGCGTCCAGAAACCCCAACAGTGTCTCCTTCTTCCTACCGCTCCTCCGTGACCCGGAAACTGATTTTGTGACGCCATCTTGCTGTCTGTCCGAATACCATAGGAGACGAAAGAAGCCGCTGAAAATCCTCCGCCAAGAGGCTTCTAACGGAGGATACATCAGAGCATCCTACTCCAGAAGACTTTTAAGGATTTTCGAATGACATCACTGCATCCACGCCCACAGAGCACGCGGGAATGGAGAAGGCAACACCCAAATATACTCCATAAGCATGTTAATTAACTAGGTTCCTTATCTAATTAAACAGCCAGTAAAGCAGTAATATAATTTTTAGTTTAGATCAACTGTATGTTCAGTAAAACTATATTAATGACCCTATGTATAACATGTTGTTGTACATATATATACATATAATATAATTATATATATGTATATATATATATATATATATATATATATATATATACATATATATATATATATATATATTAGGTTGAGGTCAGGGCTTTATTAAAATAGTGAAAATAATTTAATATTTACATATGCAAACTTCATCAATAGCAAATCAGGCTGTACTTTGAAGCTTAATATGCTTGTCAAAGTTATGATCTCTAGAATTTGGAATTGTGTTTAATGATTTCTCGTTTTTATTTTTGTATGCGGAGCTCGTTCCAGAAGCTGTGCAGGGCAGTATCCGGCATGTGCTGAATGTGAGCGTTGTGATTGGCTCAGTTCGTAGGTAGTCAACATCCTATCTAAAAGGGATCAGCTGTCCCATTTCTCCAATTACAGCTCCTTCCCTCCATTCCTCCTCCTCCTCTCCTACCCCGGAAGAAGGTGGAGGAATCGAGGAGAGGAGATGTAGGAAAGGAGGAGTAGGAGAGGAGGATTTGCTAAATTTTCTGGACGCAGCCAATGCTGTAGTGCCCAATGCAGAGGGTTGTTTCCGGCTGAGGGTACGCTGCACGCGATTGGTTGCCGCTTCTCACCGGTGTGTGTGGATGAGTGTGGATGAGTGCTTTTGTGTGTTGGTTGAGTACTAACTGTATAATGACTGTGGAACATAGCTGTAAAGCATCCTGGGGCGTCTAGAAAGGTACTATATATTATTTACTGAGTATCTACAGGGTTCAAATGCTGAAAAAAAATATAAAAACTGAGAAAATTAAAAAGATATGTTTTTTATTGGACAGCAGTGATATAGTCTGAAGAACAGACAGGTAGTATAAAATTCAAAAGCAGCTGCTCTCCAGTCTTTTGAACTTTGAGAATAGATATAATAGCATTTGTGAAAGTGTGTTGGGAGTATGCGGATGTCGCTGTTATGGCTGGAGTTTGTGAGTGGACTAATTGAGAAGATCAGAGGGCCTGCACTCCATCAGCAGAAGATGAAAGCGTCTCTGCGGACAGACGTAATGGTTGTGAGTGCTTACTTGAGCAAGCAGGCTTATACTCTATTAGACAGAGTTTGTCCAAATTGCGTGGGGCTTTTACGCCAATCAAAAAAGTTATTTCTTGTGTTTCTCTGAATGCAATTACAGATGTTTTCATCGAGGCTTGGGAGTTCACTGACAGTGCATTCCACTTCATTATAGAGTCTACTGTAATTGACTCCACTTGTGTGCAGTGATGGAGAAGTAACTATTTACTAGTTACTTCTCCAAAAAAGTAACTTAGTTACTAACTGAGTTACTCCACTATAAAAGTAACCAGTTACCAGTAAAAGTAACTATTGCATTACTTTTGTGTTACTCGCCCTGTAACCCCCCCACCCCCCACTGTCTCAGAGCGTGTTCCATAAGCCAGATGAATAGAGTGCACGACAGCAAAGACAAGTACCTGCATAGAGGTTTTTCCATGACCAATGTTTCGTTCTGGGACATAATGTGAACTCGACGTGCACATTTTTACCTTTGACCTCAGTGAGTTTGAAATAGTGTCTGGAAAAGGCTGTTTTGCCGCTGGAGTGTTGGAAATGGTAACGGCGTTATAGTGACAGTTGGGTTTATTTCGGGATCAGGCTCAATGGCCACTTTATCAGAAACACCTACATACCTTGTGCTTCTTAGGCTCCCTGGCCACTTTATTAGAAACACTGTAGCCAGTGAGTATCCAGTTATTTCACTCACTGGCTACAGTCCCTAATGCTACACTAGTAAGGTGGAACTAAAAGAGAGGTGTTTCAAGTAAAGTGGCCAGTGGTTGTAAAATTGCTGTGAAACTGGTTCTAGGTGACTGTAGCTGGATATTCTTAGTGAAGACAGCAGGGCATAAACAGCTGATCAGAGAGCAGTGGGACAGTAATGGAGTTAAACTGTGTTTGTAAAGGGAAAAAAGTGTGTGATTGTGTGTGTGTGTTGTTTTTGTGGGAGTGGCACTTGTACAGCCTTCAAATAAACATTTCCACATCCTGTTATGAGATACTTTGGTCAGAAGTAAAAAACTGACCTTTTGCGGGCAGCTGTAATAATTTCCTCTTGTGACATTCAGCTAGATTACAACAAAAAACACAGCAGGAAATAAAAAGAGTTACCAGAAAGTCTGTGCATAACGCTCGGGTCTGGAAGAATCATAACATGCATACAGCTCAAAAAAATAAAAAATAAGAGAGCACTTAAGAATGATGAATTTCTTTGATTTTACCAAATTGAAAAGCTGTGGATTATAATCAAGAGGAAGATGATCACAAGCCATCAAACCAAACTGAACTGCTTGAATCTTTGCACTTTAAAAGGCATAAAGTTATCCAAAAGCAGTGTGTAAGACTCGCGGAGCAAAACACGAAAACTGTGATTATAACCAGGGTTATTCCACCAAATATTGATTTCTGAACTCTTAAAACTTTATAAATATGAACTTGTTTTCTTTGCATTATTTGAGGTCTGAAAGTTCTGCATCTTTTTTTTATTTCAGCCATTTCTAATGTTCTGCAAATGAATGCTCTAAATGACAATATTTTTGTTTGGAATTTGGGAGAAATGTTGTCTGTTGTTTATAGAATAAAACAACTATGTTCATTTTACTCAAACATTGTTTTTTGAGCTGCTGCTGATGAGGCATTGCTGAGTTGCATCACAGCAAACTCGGAGGAAAGCGCAGCGACTCGGTTCTGATACATCAGCTCACAGACGAGACGCCTTGTGCTGATCAACATCACCCTCTGGAGTGATGTGGGGAGAGAGCGCCATCTACCCACCCAGAGAGAGCAAGGCCAATTGTGCTCTCTCGGGGCTCCGGCAGCTGATGGCAAGCTACATGAACAGGATTCGAACCGGCGATCTCCTGATCATAGTGGCAGCGCCCGGTAAAGAAATATTTTTTTACCATTTTTATTTACCATTTCTAAAACATTGACGCAACATAAATAACAATATTTACAACATTATGTCAAAATGTGAAAAACTATATAAATATTGAAAATGGATACACAAGTTGTTGTGTGAGACAGCGACGATATACTGCTTGAAATTTCAGCCCAAATCAGTTCCTGCATCCTGAATAAAAGACTGTGCCTGGGAACTCGCAGAGGTTTATACTGACATTTATAACACCTCTCTGAGTCAGGCGGTGGTTCCCACATGCTTCAAAGCCACCACCATCATCCCTGTCCCAAAGAAGGCATCGCCATCCTGTTTCAATGACTATCGTCCAGTTGCACTCACCCCCATCCTCATGAAGTGCTTCGAACGACTAGTCATGCATCACATCAAGTCTTTGCTCCCCCCCTCCCTGGACCCCAGTTTGCTTATCGGTCAAATCGCTCGACCGATGATGCCATCTCCACTGTTCTCCACTCAGCCCTCACACACCTAGACAAGAAGAACACCTACGTCAGAATGCTGTTTGTTGACTTCAGCTCAGCATTCAACACAATCGTCCCCCAACAGCTCATACACAAACTGGACAGTCTGGGGCTGAGCACTTCACTGTGCAACTGGCTGTTAGACTTCCTGACTGGAAGACCACAGGCAGTGCGGGTTGGCAGCAGCACATCCAGCATCACCACACTGAACACAGGGGCTCCCCAAGGATGTGTGCTGAGCCCCCTTCTGTTCACTCTGCTGACCCACGATTGCACACCAGCACACACCTCCAACCTCTTCGTCAAGTTTGCGGATGACACGACGGTGGTGGGTCTCATCAGCAACAACAATGAGTCACACTACAGGAGCGAGGTGAGCCGCCTGGCCTCCTGGTGCAAACACAACAATCTCTCTCTGAACACAGAGAAGACCAAGGAGATTGTTGTGGACTTCAGGAGAACTCACACACTGCACACCCCTCTGTTCATCAACGGAACTGCTGTGGAGAGGGTGAGCAGCACCAAGTTCCTGGGTGTGCACGTCACAGAGGACCTCTCCTGGAGCACCAACTCAGCGTCACTGGCCAGGAAGGCAAATCAGCGTCTCTACTTTCTCAGCAAGCTGAGAAGAGCTGGAGCCCCCACCCCCATCATGACCACCTTCTACAGAGGGGCCATCGAGAGCATACTGACCAGCTGTTTCACCGTGTGGTACGGGGTCTGCACAGCATCCTGCCGCAGTACCCTCCAGCGCATCGTGAGAGCAGCTGAGAAGATTGTTGGCACCTCTCTCCCCTCCCTTCAGGACTTGTACAGCTCCCGCCTCACACGGAAAGCCCTCCGTCTGGCAGGAGATCCCTTTCACCCACTACACAGCTTCTTCATCCTGCTGCCATCAGGGAGGAGACTGCGGAGTCTCGGGGCGAGGACCAGCAGACTGCGAAACAGCCCCATCCATCAGGCTGTGAGGATGCTGAACTCTCTTCCTGCTCTACCCCCCATCCCAATCCTGCCCCCAGCACACACTCACTCAGCATCCTGACCCCCCCACTAATAAAGTACTGAAACTCTGCACTACAATGCACAAAGTACTGGTCCCTTCCAAACGGACTTGCACTACACAACACCTGCACTACTGATATACTTGCACTGTCAATACGCACTTTAATTCCACTTAATTAAACTGTGAACTTTAAGGACTTATGCACCCATTCACTTTACCAGCCTTAAGCTATATACCATATACCATATTTGCACTACTGTTATTTACTATTTTTACTGTCATTCCATCTCAATCACCATCAATATTGCACTATTGTCTTACGTATGTTTATTGTGTCTTGCTGTATTGAACATATAGTGTCTCCCACTCTTTTATATTATAATTATATATCTATTTTACTTATTTACTTATATTTATATATCTATTCCTCCCCCACACCACTGCACCTTGTTTTTGTCTCATGTATGTCTATTTGTGTCCCTGCTGTATTGTACACATAGTGTCTCCCATTCTCCTTTATTATATCTATTATCTGTACTTGCTGTAAAATTGGGAAGGAGAGTAACGTAATTTCAATTCTCTGTATGTCCTGTACATATGCAGTATTGACAATAAAACTACTTGACTTGACTTGACTTGACTTGAAAACTGGAAATCATTTCATAACTACACTGAACCCAGAACCCATTCTGATGAATTACGATGAAGAACAGCAGGCCGGGTTTTGATCTGCGGATAAATCAGAATTTGTTTCTGCATTATGAAATGAAATCTACCGTCCAAACCAAATCCGCTCAGCTCCAAACTGACCGAAGGTGTCCTCCATGCGGGGCGCGCTGCCCAGAGTGACATAATGTTTGTGTTGTTTGGCGAGTCAGGAGAAATTAAATGGCAAGCGTTGGGGAAAGTTGTAGCTAGTGTCTGACAAGTCTGATTTGTTGGGGTCCCTTGATACAGGCAGGAACTCAAAACACACACACACACACACACACACACACATACATACAGTGAAATACAGACCTGGACCAGGACTGTAATAAACAGGGTGTGTGAGTGTGTACACTGTACAGTTCAGTCAGGGAGATGAAACGTGAGTTGTTTTATTTTGCAAGATTATGCAACACTGACTGTGAGACTATAGTCAGAAATCTCTGCGTTGTAGATCCACCAATTAGAGACTGTGGATTTTGTGTTGGTCATTCTGTAATCCGTCATCACTGAGAGTGACCAGTGAGATGGTAGGAGTCTAGCACTGTATTTTTCACACTATTAGGCGCACTGGATTATAAGGTGCATTTTGTGACACTAGTAAGGAACAGGGGTGTTGCCATGTTTCCCTTCTAATTCAGCAGGTCTCAACAGGAGAATGGATGGAGCCATGTACCGTAAAATCCTGAGTGACAACTTCCTCCAACTTTCCTCCACCAGAACATAAAAAATGGGTTGTGGCTGAGTCTTCCAACATGACAATGACCCAAAACATACAGCCAAGGCAAAAACAAAGTTTATGGAGTGGCCTAGCCAGTCTCCAGACCTTAATCCCATAGAAAACCTACAGAGGGAGCTGAAGCTCCGATTGATTTAGAGATGATTTGCAAAGAAGAGTGGACCAAAATTCCTCCTGACATGTGCTCAAACCTCATCAGTGTGTGTATGTGTTTGTGTTCTTGTTTTTTTTTTTTTTTTTTTGATGCACCAAAATCTTACCATCGCTGATCACCGCTGTCCACATCTGGGTCTTCTTCTTCCCAGAGTGGCGCTCGTGAGACTGGCACTGCTGGTCTCTGAAGGTGGGCACTCCTTTAGAGCATGGTGGTCCCTCACACGCCTTGTGCTCCACACTGCCCCCTACACAGTTCCTCCCTCCAGGTCCAGGCCTGCAGCAGAAAAGCCAAAGCATTAAAGCAATAGTTTGGTGACCAACCAAATTCTCCACCTTGCACCACATGCTGTAGATAAGGGCACTTTTGGTGCTACTTTACTCTTATGATGGAGTGTTGAGGTCAATCTAATTCCCAGTGTGTTCAGTCATCTCTAATAGTCTTTTAATGTGGATTCTGACACTGTATCGCTCATTAGAATGGTTAGAAAGGTTATGGTGAGCGGGAAGGACCTGATCCACAGTGAACACAGCAGAGTAATCTGGATGGATGATCTTGGTGTCCTCAGTTCTCCTGGTTAACAGTCTGTGACCGGAGGAAATGACCTCTGTGTAAAAGCTGTTAACTCAGACTCTCAGAACCGCATTAACATCAGAGACCCTGCAGCCTGCTGGAGACACCAGAGATACACCCACACAAGGCAGATACAGCCAGGTCACAACCTCCATTACTGACATCAACTCGTCTCTACTCCTCTCTTCTCTTTTCCTCTCTTCTCTTCTCTTTTCCTATCTTCTCTTCTCTTTTCTTCAACTCTCTTCTCTTCTCTTTCCTCCTTCTCACCTGTCTACTCTCTTTTCCTATCTTCTCTTCTCTTTTTTTTCTATCTTCTCTTTTTCTCATCTCTCTTTGCTTTTTCCATCTTCTCTTCTCTTTTCTTCAACTTTCTTCTCTTCTCTTATCTTTCCTCCTTACTTGTCTTCTCTCTTTTCTTATCTTCTCTTCTCCTCATCTCTCTTTGCTTTTCCTATCTTCTCTTTTCTTTAACTCTCTTCTCTTCTCTTTCCTCCTCCTCACCTGTCTTCTCTCTTTTCCTATCTTCTCTTCTCCTCACCTCTCTTCTGTTTTCCTATCTTCACTTCTCTTCACCTTTCTTCTCTTTTCCTATCTTCTCTTCTCCTCTCTTCTCTTTTCCTATCTTCTCTTCTCCTCATCTCTCTTTGCTTTTCCTATCTTCTCTTCTCTTTTCTTCAACTCTCTTCTCTTCTCTTATCTTTCCTCCTCCTCACCTCTCTTCTCTCTTTTCCTATCTTCTCTTCTCTTTTCTTCAACTCTCTTCTCTTCTTTTATCTTTCCTCCTCCTCACCTGTCTTCTCTCTTTTCCTATCTTCTCTTCTCCTAACCTTTCTTCTCTTTTCCTATCTTCTCTTCTCTTTTTTTCAACTCTCTTCTCTCATCTTTCCTCCTCCTCACCTGTCTTCTCTCTTTCCTTTCTCCTCTTCTCCTCATCTCTCTTTGCTTTTCCTAGCTTCTCCCTCCCTCCCACCCACTACACCACTACACATCAGGGAGGAGACTGCGGAGAATCAGGGCTAGGACCAGCTGACTGAGGAACAGCCTCATCCATCAGGCCGTGAGGATGCTGAACTCTCTCCCTGCTATACCTTCACACCCTCCCCAGCACTTGTTCACTTTACCAGCCAAGGTACTTTAGTAGTAGGTGTTTCTAATAAAGTGGCCAGTGAGTGAAAAAAGCACAAGGTACTGTAGTAGTAGATGTTTCTAATCAAGTGGGAAGGTAAACATACAAGGTAGGTGTTTCTGAGAGGCGTGTGTGTGTGTGTCTTACGGTGGGTTGTCGCACTTCCTCTGTCTGAATCGAGCTCCAGTGCCGCAGGTTCGGCTGCACATGCTCCACTGACTCCACAGACTCCAGTCTCCGTCCACATGCTGGGGAATCGGCGTCTTACTGACACAGTCACCAGCTCTGCACCACTGTCTCACACACACACACACACACACACGAAGATATTTAAAGAATTGTTGTAATACACCACATTAAAGGGGTTTTCGAGCATGAAGTTAAATCTGAGGCAAGTGAGTCCTGCAGTTTTTTGAATGTTGTTTAGGAGTCTTTTTTAGCCTCTTGGATGAGTTGTTGCTGCCCTCTTGGGGTAATTTTGGTTGGCCAGCCACTCCTGGAAAGGTTCACCACTGTTCCATGTTTTTGCCATTTGTGGACAACGGCTCTTACTGTGGTTTGCTGGAGTGCCAAAACTTATAAATGGCTTTATAATTATTTCCAGACTGATAGATCTCAATAACTTTATATTCTTTCTCATTTGTTCCTGAATTTCTTTGGACATTGGTATGATGTGTATCTTTTAAGTGTCTTTTGGTCCCATTTATTTTTATTGATTAGTGATTTATTGATTAAGAACAGTGTGTGGCACTAATTAGGCTTGGGTGTGGTTTGAGAAATTGAACTGTGATAAACCACAGTTAAGTTATGTTTTAACTGGGGGGGTCAAACCCTTTTTTTACACAGGGTCATGTAGGTTTGGATTTTATTTCTCTCCCTTTGGTTTAAAAACTGTATTTTATGTATACTTTTGTAGTTTTTGAATAATATTTAAAAATGTTTGATGATCTGACACATTTAAGAGTGACACAATTGTAAAAAAATAAAGAAATCATGAAGGGGCAAACACTGTTTCACACCACTGTACTACTACTACTACTACTACTACTACTACTACTACTACTAATAATAATAATAATAATAATAATAATAATAATAATAATAATAATAATAATAATAATAATAAAAATAAGGTTTTTATGGCAGGTGTCCTCATTTGTTCCCCAAATGTCACAGTACACTTTTATCATGTCCCATGACTTTTGCCACATCCTATGGCAGGGTTTATACACTTTTTAACCAATACATTTCCATGATATTTTCATGACTTTTTTTATGCCTTTAAGGCAAATATTCATGACCATACGATTTTAAAACATCAGTGCAGATTTAGACAATAAAACAAAAAAATAACAAAAACTATAATCAAAATTGATTATAGTAGGTCTAACATAAATCCGATAATATTGAGATACAACCTTTAGTAATAAAATGTGCGTCAGATCCATTTCCATGACTTTTCCAAAACTTATACAGTCCTGGAAATTGCTAATTTCAAATTCAATGAGTTTTCCAGATTTTTTATGAGCAATTTTTCAAACCCTGTATAGAAGATAAAGGATAATGCACTGTCCTGATAGATATGCATGTGTTCAACTTTAATCACAAGATACCACCTCACAACTTACACGGATGTGAGTGGTATATGATCAATTTACATTCCGCTATCCCATGTCTTTTGGCATGCCAGTGTATCTTTTAAATAATAATTCTTATTCAGTTTTGGTTGCCAGTTATCTGAAAAAAGTGCAGGAAATGGAAAGGGGTGAAGGGTGTGAGGTAAAAAGCTTCATGTCAGAATTTTAATATGGATCATAATGAATGTGGTACAGGTCAAAATGCTAATGCTAATAGCAGTGGTCATAATATTGCAGCACAGGTCAAAGTGTTAATGTGGCTAATTAGGGATTATAATGAATGGAGGCCTGTGGGGACATTTGTTATAGTCTAATTTCATGAACGACACTCATAAACGTCCTTATTGGCTGTCATTCACAGGCTGTACAGCTCAAATTTAAAGTCCCCTGATCCAATTTTACTCAGAGGGGGGGCTAAAAAAAATAGGACGTGTTGTTATGCTCTTAGATACATAGATATTGTTGTGAAACGCAATTAATTAAGAAGTAAATTAAGCATGTACACAACAGCGAGCAAGCGGTGTTGCAGCATGGAAGCTAGCAAGCAGGTTCAGCTGGTTCAACTGAAACTTTAGCTACTACACATCCTAAAAAGCTTCGACACGTCTCAAAAAAGCTCAGTGCAAAAAGCTAGGTTAGATAACTACGGATAAAGTTCACATAAGTTACTGTACTTGTCTTGCACTGGATTGTGTAGATTTAGTCTCCTCCACTTGGCAACCCGAGTGAGCTTCACATCGGGGGAGGGGTGGGCGGAGCAGACAACTCTCTTATAAGAGCTCTCATTTCCTACTGAATGCTCTTTTAAGTTTCACAAAAGGTTTTTTTTGGTTTCTTTTCTTCTCTGTTAACGCACATTGGTGTGGACCTCTACCTCACTCTGCCTCCAGTCTTGCTATGTCATGTGATCACATATTGCAGTGTGAAAAGCTCCCACTGTTGCCGTATGTATGTAATGCATTTTTGCGTTCACTGTTATTCAAAGCATTATCACCGTTCTTTCAATGTGTTTATTGTAAACACTCATATCACTATAATAAAAAAAACATTATTTATCTGATTTATTCAACAGTTTTCTCAGTAGTGTCTTGTATTCTCGCAAAACATGATAAGAGCAATAAAACAAGATTTTTGCATGACAGTGGCAATATATATTTATCCAGCTCTGAAAAAGAAACCACTTTGATTTTATCAAATTCAAAACCTCTGGAATATAATCAAGAGGAAGATGGATGATCACAAGCCATCAAACCAAACTGAACTGCTTGAATTTTTTCACCAGGAGTAAAGGCATAAAATTACCCAAAAGCAGTGTGTAAGACTGGTGGAAAAGAACATGCCAAGATGCATAAAAATGGTATTTAAAAACAGAATTATTCTACCAAATATTAATTTCCGAACTCTTAAAACTTCATGAATATGAACTTGTTTTCTTTGCATTTTTTGAGGTCTGAAAGCTCTGGGTCTTACTTGTTATTTCAGCTATTTCTAATTTTCTGCAAATAAATGCTCTAAATGACCATATTTTTATTTGGAATTTAGGAGAAATGTTGTTTGTAGTTTATAGAATAAAACAACAATGTTCATTTTACTCAAACATTTACCTATATTTCCGGTAAATATTAAAATGTTAAATGTGAAGCGTGTTACCTTGTCTGCACCGCATTCTGTGCCGTCCAGAGGCGGGTCCAGTTTGGTCTTGCAGGAAGCGTCTCCTTCCACCAGACACCACAAACCCGCACACATCAGGTGCTAAAACAACACAAGAGCTTCGGTTAGCCTAGCATAATTTAGCATCCCATCAGGACAAGATCTAAAGACAACGTCAGTTTGAAACAGAATAGTGACGACAGCTGACGCTGATATTTTGTTGGCTGTTGGTTGTTAGTTTTGATGTAACCAAAATTCAACGTTTTCCAAACATCAAATACCAACATCATATACAGGGGTTGAGAATGAAACTGAAACACCTGGTTTTAGACCACAATAATTTATTGTGGTGACGGACAGTTCTGGTGGAAACAGGAGAGTTGAGGTGCACATTGAATTCTGCCGTGATTTGTCAAATCAATCAAGGTTCAAGGTTTGTCTAACATTGGAGTATTTTAAAACGTGAACTTGTGAAGGATTTCTAAACAAAAAGCAACATCTGTCTAATGTTGGAACTCGATAAATCAAATCATTATTGTTTTTTGAAGCATATATGATGTTGATTTCAAACCAAAAACCAATGTCTCTCTAATGTTGGAACTTGGTATATCGAACCAATATTGATTTCCAACCAAAATCCAATGTCTGTCTAATGTTGGAACTTGATATGTTAAACCAATCAAGGTTCAAAGTTTGTCTAATGTTGAAGTGATAGGTCAAACCAATGTTTTTTTTTTAAAGAATTTGTGACTTTGATTTCTAAACAAAAATCAATGTCTGTCTAATGTTGGAACTTGATATATCAAACCAATCAAGGTTATACGTTTGTCTAACACTAGAGTGTTATTTCAAACCAATGTTTTTAAAGGATTTGTGACTTTGATTTCTAAACAAAAATCAACATCTGTCTAACGTTGGAGCTTGATATATCAAACCAATACTGTTTTCTGAAGAATATGTGACTTTTTTGAAGAATATGTTAGCAATATGATTGCTAACCAAAATTCAATATCTGGCTAAAGTTAGAGCCTGATATATCAAACCAATATTGATTTTCAAACAAAATCTAACATCTGCCTAATGTTGGAACTTGATATATCAAACCAATATTGAGTTCAAACCAAAATTCAATGTTTGTCTAATGTTGGAACTTAATATATCAAACCAATATTGATTTCCAACCAAAATCCAACATCTGTCTAATGTTGGGACATGATATATTAAACCAATATTGATTTCCAACCAAAAGCTTGATGTTAAACCAATAATGCATTCTGAGGGATATGAGACTTTGATTATTTCCAACCAAAATCCAATGTCTGTCTAATGTTGGAACTTGACGTTAAATCAATGTTTTTGTTAGGTGTTACGTGAATTTGATTATTTCCAACCAAATATCAACATATTTCTTATGTTGGGACTTGATATTAAACCATTGTTGACAGAACCAAAGTTCACCATCTGTGTAACATTCGGTTTTGACAACAACCTGATTCTCTTTTTCAAACTAAAATTCGATGGCCCTCAGAATGAGGTTCAATGTCTGGTATAGTTTGTTGTCTGGTATAGTTTGAGTATTAGGTCTGTTACTATGGTAACATTATTATATATTGCAGTATCAGTGGAATGTACAGTATTTTAACAGTAACAGAGCATGAAGCACATCAGGCCTTTCATTTCCACTGCTAGCTAAAACATGACCAGCTGTACTGTACGTATACTGCAGATCATTTCACCCGTACTGTAAGATCTGTGATCAAACTCACAGTGGCAGCTCTGAGGAGCTTACCGGACCTGCCTCTGGGGCAAAAGAGGAGGGTAACTGTAGATAAGCCTTATTTTATGGCTTCCACCAGGAGCCAGGGTGCCTCCACTGCCCAGAGGAAGGAGGAGTTTTACACACAGGGCTAAGCTATGCTAACACTGACAGCGGTGGAAAGCAGATAGAGGAGATAAGAGTATATTTCTCTGACTATGCACTCCTCCAGCCCCATAAAGCTGTCAGCAGGACAGAATGGCAGATTTACATCCACCACTCTTCCTCCGGACAGGAGAAGATGAAAGAGGGAAAGAAATAAAGGAAGTGAAAAACAGGCCTCGGGCTACGAGTATCCAACATCCCTAGGTATGCATGGTGTTCAATTGGGAGTAGTTCTTGATCCGGCTTAAGAATAAGTGTAAACATTTGTGGAAAGTTCTGGGGAATGAGTAGTTGTTGCATTTTACATTGTTTTAGTTGTGCATTTTTCTCTGTTTATTTGAATTTGGAAGAAATTGGGTGTTGTTGATACTGGAGAGCAGCTCATCACCTCCAGACTAGTTATGGGAATACAAATTCCTACAAGCACAGCAAAATTGGGGAGATAAGTAGGATAAAAAAAAGTTTAAGAACACAAAAAATATATAAAATAAAGGGTCATTTTGCAATATATAAAAAGAGTGAATTTTAAAACTCTGCACTAAAGGCATTTGCTCCCAACCCTTACCGAGTTCGTGCAACGTTCTGTCCGAGCCCAATAAAACCAACTTTTTTTTTCTCTACGTAAAGCATTAAAGTTGACTCTTTCCACTACAATTTTTAGTTGTTTAAATGAGTGAAATCTGTTCGGAATGATACAGTTAATAAAGAGTGCAACACGGAAGAAGCATAGGCTCTGTTACTGTTTACACTTTAAACAGCTAAACCAAACAGAGCTTGAATAAAGGATCATTTCAACCCCCCAAAAAGTATTTGGTGTTTTTGATACTGGAGAGCAGATTATCACCTTTTCTCAAAAGTAAATTTTAAAACTCTTCACTAAAGGCAGTTTTGCAATTAGAGTTTAAATCAGGCGCAGAACATCCATCCCGACCCTTCCCGAGCCCGTGCAAAGTTCTGTCCGAGCCCAACCCGGCCTGTCCCACAGTAAAACCGACTTTTTTTTCTACCTAAAGCGTTAAAACTGATTTTTCTAAACTACTATTTTGAGTGGTTTGAATGAGAGAAATCTGTTCAACTGTTGATACTGGAGAGCAGCTTATCACCTCCAGACTAGTTCCTAAGGGCATAGCTAAATTGGGAAGATAAGGGATAAAAAAAGTAAAAAAAAAAATACATTTAAAAATATAAAAGAAAGGGTAACTCTGCAATATATAAAAAGCCTGCTCCTAACCCCGGCTAGCACTGGTGGAGTAGCATTAGCATTACCCGCTAACCACACTCACTATTTCCTTTTTCAGAAGGGAGTATTATCGGCCTGTAGCCTGCTCCTAACCCTTGCTAGCACTGCTGCAGCAGCATTAGCATTACCCGATAACTGCACTTGCTATTTCCCTGTCAGAAGGGAGTATTGTCAGCCTGTAGCCTGCTTCTTTCCCTGGCTAGCACTGCTGGAGCAGCATTAGCATTACCTACTAACCTCGCTCGCTATTTCTTGTTCAGAAGGGAGTATTATCGGCTTGTAGCCTGCTCCTTACCCCGGCTAGCACTGCTGGAGTAGCATTAGCATTACCCACTAACCACACTCGCTATTTCCCAGTTCAGAAGGGAGTATTATCAGCCTGTAGCCTGCTCCTTACCCCGGCTAGCACTGCTGGAGCAGCATTAGCATTACCTACTAACCTCCCTCGCTATTTCTTGTTCAGAAGGGAGTATTATCGGCTTGTAGCCTGCTCCTTACTCCGGCTAGCACTGCTGGAGTAGCATTAGCATTACCCACTAACCACACTCGCTATTTCCCAGTTCAGAAGGGAGTATTATCGGCTTGTAGCCTGCTCCTTACCCCGGCTAGCACTGCTGGAGCAGCATTAGCATTACCTACTAACCTCCCTCGCTATTTCCTCGTTCAGAAGTGAGCATTATTGACCAGTAGCCTGCTCCTAACCCCAACTAGCACAGCTGGAGCGATTAGCCGCTAATGCTAATGCTCCAGCTGGTAATCTAAACTTATTGTAAATAAACGGACGTGCTTTACTCACCCAAATAAACAGTTTTTTGGAAAGAAATCTATGTAGACTAATATCCAGTGCTGGATTGACTTTAAAAGAAAGTTTTTTATTACAGTTGTGTTTACTTAGCTTAGCTTAGCTTTAACCCCCCACCACCACCCAGCGATGAGACCTGTAGCTTAATATGTGCCTTATAGACATTTATTGATAGTGCCCCTTAAAATACAGTGAGCCTTACAGTGCAAAAAATATGGTTCTACATTAAAATTATATAATCAGTTTACCTGATTCTGGTAATAATCAGATTTTTGCTTTGGAGCTAGACAGTTAATTCGCAGAATACCTCAGTTAAGAGTTTACATGTACTGAAAAAATCTGATTACTGAGATAAAGTTATCCAGATCTTGTTATAATTTTTTTGGATCTTCCTCCAATTTAATAAAACAGAAACTGATAACTGTACTAATCTGATTATGAACATATATTATTAAGTGCATGTAAACACACTCACTGAGAAATTGTACTGTAGACTACTACTGAACTATTGAAAGGAAGGGTTACAGGAAACAGAGCCCATTTTCTCCTAAAAACCTCAAAGCGTCTCCACAAAGTCTAGCAGAGAAGATGTATAGCTTACAGCTAAAGGCTAAACGCTCTGAAGTCTCCAAACCCAGATACTGCAGGAATCACGCCAGGCCTGTAACTACCTGCCGCAAACGTTAATGTATACTAATGTATACTCAGTCACCATGACGACCCAAGGTCCATGTGGGATATCACTTACTGAAATTGTGTAGAAAGACAAATATCTCTGCACAACAAAATTCATTTTCCCTCACCTCTGATTAACCTTCAATGTGTAGTCTTTCCCACCAAAGCTAACTTTCCTTGGGTTAATACCTAAAAATTTAACATGGTCAATTCTTCGTTATATTTTCTATTAGGCAAACTGGTGTTTTAACCAGCCCAGTGCCTTTTTTGTGCTTAACTGATGATGATATTTTTAGCACATAAATCAACCTGTGAGGTACCCAAGCTAGAAAAGCTTTACGGCATGAATCTTACAGCATGATTTTAACATCTTGCACCCTCGCTGTTAAATAACGTTTATGAATATAGACTGCTTTATTTAAACCTGTTATATTATGCCCAAAATACAGTGCCTTTTTCCACATTTCAGGCTTCAAACATAAATATATGAAATTGTAAATTTTTGTGAAGAATCAACAACAAGTGGGACACAATCGTGAAATGGAACAAAATATTATTCCACACCCCCGCCCCCCACCCCTTTTATACTTTGTAGTGCCACATTTTGCTGAGATTACAGCTGCTTAAGTCACTTGGGGTTTGTCTCTATCAGTTTTGCAAATCGAGAGACTGAAATTTTAGCCCCATTCTTCTTTGCAAAACAGCTGGAGCTCAGTGAGGTTGGATGGAGAGCATTTGTTTGTGAACAGTTTTTTTCAGTTCTTTCCACAGATTATGGATTGGATTCAGGTCTGGACTTTGACTTGGTCATTCAAACACCTGGATACGTTTATTTGTGAACCGTTCCATTGTAGATTTTGCTTTATGTTTTGGATCATTGTCTTGTTGGAAGATAAATCTCCGTCCCGGTCTCAGGTCTTTTGCAGAGTCCTACAAGTTTTTTTCTCCATCTCCATCCATCTTCCCATCAATTTGAACCATCTTCCCAAATCTGTCCCTGCTAAAGAAAAGCAGGCCCAAACCATGATGCTGCCACCACCATGTTTGACAGTGGGGATGGTGTGCTCAGTGTTACTTTTACACCAAACAAAACGTTTTGCACTGTGGCCAAAAAGTTCTATTTTAATTTTATCTGAAGAGAGCAATGTTTCTCAAAGATATATATATATATATCTTTGAGAAATGGCTTTCTTCCTGCCACTCTTCCATAAAGGCCAGATTTGTGCAGTGTACAACTGATTGTTGTCCTACGGACAGAGTCACTTGTAGATCTCTGCAGTTCATCCAGAGTTATCATGGGCCTCTTGGCTGCATCTCTGATCAGTCTTCTCGTTTGAGCTGAAAGTTTAGAGGGACGGCCGGGTCTTGGTAGATTTGCAGTGGTCTGATACTCCTTCCATTTCAATATGATCGCTTGCACAGTGCTCCTTTAGATGAGATTTAAAGCTTGGGAAATCTTTTTGTATCCAAATCTGGCTTTAAACTTCTTCACAACAGTATCTGAGACCTGCCTGGAACTCTGAGACTATCACAGATCAGCAGGTGCATTTATACGGAGGCTTGGTTACACACAGATGGATTCTATTTATCATTATCCGTCATTTAGATCAACACTGGATCATTCAGAAATCCTCACTGAACTTCTGGAGTGAGATTGCTGCACTGTAAAGGGGATAATTAATATTGCACACCACACTTTTTAGTTTTTTTTTTCTAAAAAAAGTTTAGAATATCCAATAAATTTCTTTCCACTTCACGACTGTGTCCCACTTGTTGTTGATTCTTCACAAAAAATTACAATTTCATATCTTTATGTTTGAAACCTGAAATGTATCAAAAGGTTAAAAAGTTCAAGGGGGCCGAATACTTTTGCAAGGCACTGTACACGTATTTTGCATGTTAGTGAGGAAAAGCAACAACTTTCAATTTGGCAGTAGTTCCTCTCCATAAGTTTCGAGCCTCACAAGGTGATTTTTTTGTGCCCTCACAATACCAAAGACACAATGACTGGCCTGTTGATCACCTAAATATGGCCCAAATATGGTTTTCTGGGAGGCTGGCTAACGTACTGAGTTGATATGACGCTAATGATGGCAAAGAAAAGAAAGCATTTGCTTACAGTTGTGAAATCGGCCACAAAGCGATAATTGGCTGAAAGCCTCCAGTGTAGCAAATTTGGAGCAATTAGCAAAACTCAAACACATTGATTTTCCCACAGTCGAGTCCTTGAATAATACAGTACTTTGAGAATATGCTAAAGACAAGCAAAACCGAAACAAAAAAAAACTAAAGCCAACTACTGAATAAAGCAAACGTGCAGCTTAATGACCGAGCGATCATTCACACACTCCAAGCAGGCCTGCTTTCCTCAACCACCCACCTCCATGTCAGTGCAGAAGGTGGCGTTGGTGCCAAACAAAATTTGACACTGTTCATCAGCGCTGTAGTGCATTCCAGGCAGCTTGGCAGGCAAACGCACCCGGTAGCGGCTCCGAGGGTCCGTGTGCAGCAGGCAACCACTGGCCTTCGACCTAAATGAGGGCAAAAAAAAAGAAAAGAAAACAATATATTTTATACACAGAAAAACATGTCTTTTCTGACCATTAGTCTCATATATTTTAGATATTAATGGGTCATAATCAGGTCAGCAATGTCAAAAATCATAAACATCTCTAACTATGAGACTTTTTGACAGGATGTAGACCTGCTTATGTCAAATGGACCAAAAGACTCTAAATTAAAGAAATTCTGATGAAAGAATAAAAACACTGTTAAAACATAAAAAAAATATATATATATAGTTACAAATAAACAATATAAATGTTTTGTTAAGAATCTGATTAACAAACAAGATCAATATATATATATGTTATCACAAGTACCAATCCCAGGCCTAGGCCACTATGTTATACACTACCATTCAAGTCAAGTTTGGACACTTCTTATAAATATTTGTTTTTTTATTTGTATTAATTACTATATTGTATATTAATTTTAAAGAATTTTAAAAACTATGAAGAAACACATTTAGTTACTGTAGGTAGAAGACAAAAAAAATCACCTGATATAAACTGTTGTTTCTAAACTAATATGAACTTGTTTTCTTTTACTTTATTAGTCTTTTATATATTTAATAATCTTTTAATTAAAAAAATATATATTTATCCATTTCTAATTTTCTGCAAATAAATGCTTTTTTACCCCAAATATTTCTCTCCTGAAAATTCTCACACAATATTTATTTCCTCCTTGTAAAAAAAAATAACGCCCCCTGTGACCCCGTCTTCCTGGGCCGGGGTTGGAAACTAGGCCGAGCAGAGCGTGATGTGTCAGAGATTTCTCCAACACGTACTGCTGTATTTCCCAGCTCTCGGGGGACTTTCAAGCAGAGCCAAGGGGAGATGTTTTGATAAGCACCTGACACATATCTGTGCAAATCCGCCGCTAGTGAACAGCATCAAGGATTCCAGAGAATGTCTGGTATCGGCTGCACGCTAACAACAGCATTTCCAGCGCCTCGGCTAACCGCTACTGATACACCCACAGCAGAGTGCATTCAGTTACTGCATGCCTAAATCATCACACGCCACAGACCACACTGTGAAACTGACACGGTTTACAGAACATCAGAAAATCAGAAAGAACGTTTGAATATGTTTAGTGACTGAAGTCTGATACTTTCATGGAGCTTCCAGGCTTACAGGATCTTATACAGGCTTGTTTGTGTGGATTGTGACACTGTAGGACAGACTGGTATCCATAAACATGCAGATAGAAAAGTGCAAAATGTGTAGGGCTTTTTACATGTACCGTATTTTTTGGACTATAAGGTGCACCAAATTATAAACACACTAAATCAGGGGTGTCCAAACTACGGCCCACGGGCCATTTGCGGCCCGTTTACTTTTTTGGAGCGGCCCGCGAGGTATTTTAGAAATAGAATGAAAGTTGGCCCGCTGTTAAGCAGGTTTTTATAATGTGAGATTCAAAGTTTGAACGCTAGGTGTCAGAAACAGGCCAAAGAGTCTAAAAGTGGAGAGGGTGCGCATTTCTAGCACAGAAAAACGGGCCAAAGAGTCTAAAAGCAGAGAGAGTGCGCATTTCTAGCGCAGAAAAACGGGCCAAAGAGTCTAAAAGCGGAGAGGGCGTGCATTTTTAGCGCAGAAAAACGGGCCAAAGAGTCTAAAAGCAGAGAGGGTGCGCATTTCTAGCGCAGAAAAACGGGGTAAAAGAGTCTAAAAGCAGAGAGGGTGCGCATTTCTAGCACAGAAAAATGGGGTAAAAGAGTCTAATAGCGGAGAGAGTGTGCATTTCTAGCGCAGAAAAAGGGCCAAAGAGTCTAAAAGTTGCCGTAATTAAGAAGTTTAATATTAAGAGACATCATGAAATTTAACATCAATTTGAAAAATCTTAGTTTACACAACACTGTCAAAGATAAAGATATTAAGTCGAGTAAAATGGTGTGTAAATGAAATAATCAGGAAAAAAGTATTATTTAAAGTAGTATATTTCATTATTTGTTTTATTACAGAGTGTGTGGCCCGTGACTTCAAATATATTTCTCCTTCTGGCTCCCAACAAAAAATGTTTGGACACCCCTGCACTAAATTATAAGGTGAACTATCAATAAGCGTCTATTTTCTGGTCTATTTTCATACATAAGGCGCACTGCATTATAAGGCACATTATGTGACACTAGTAAGGAACAGGGGTGTTGGCATTATTTTCCTTTTAATTCAGCATGTCTCACCATTAAAGTTAAACTAAGGACTAAAAGACTAAAAGTCAAACAAGGGCTGGATGTTAATCTACACATATGTCTCTCCTGAAAACTGTTTATTTGGGTAAACAGTAAACAGCAATTTTATTTACAGTAAGCTTAGATTTCCAGATTTTCACTAAGCGATATTATCATTAGCAGTGCTAGCCTTAGTGCTGGAGAAACTTCACTAAAAAACTCACCTTTAGACAAAATATTGGAAATCTAAACTTACTTTAAAAAAACTGAAGCGTTTTACTCACCCAAATTAACAGTTTTTAATAGAGAAATCTGTGTAGATTAACATCCAGCACTCGAAACATCCAGCACTCGACTTTGAAATATATATATTTTTTTATATTGGCGCTTCCCCCAGCTTTACCATTAGAGGGGAAACCATGGTGACAACCTTGTCCACTTCGATGTAGGCATCCTTACTGGTGTCACTTAATGCACCTTATAATCCAGTGCGTCTTATGCATAAAAATAGACCAGATAATAGTGCACCTTTTAATCCGATGCACCTTATGGTGCAAAAAATACGGTAAGCTTAATATTAATCAGCAAATAAACTGCTGCATCCCTACACAAGTCCTGACTTGAACCCCATTAGAATGTAGTGGCTCTGGCTCTGCCAGAATTCCTCAACAGCAATCTAAAAGATTGATCTCCAGTTATAGGAAACATTCGGTTCCCTAATGATTATTTAATCTCATGAGTTTTCTCATGTTCCTAGTGGCGTATATTAAACTGTGTAAACAGATCTGAAGGCATTTAGCATGTAAAATATGCAACTTTTATAAGAAAAAAAAAAAATGTTTTTCCAGCACTGTACATCTGATATGTAGCTCAATAGCACCTGCTCCTTTCCACATTACTACTAAAGTAAGTAAGAAGCTTATGAATGAACTTCTTATCACTGACACACTAACAGCCTCCAGACATGCGATGTAAAAAAATAGCCATTGAAAGCAGCCCAGCTACTCAAATACTGGAAAACTGCAAGTTTCTCACTCACACACACACACACACACAGAGAGCTGAGGCTGATTTTCCACTAGTATAATAATTTTGTGTTACAGTTAAAGCAGCCACTGGAGCAAAGCCTGCTTATGCAGAGTAAGACTATGGTGGCTGGTATTTGTGTGTGTGTGTGTGTGTGTGTGCGATGCAAAGGGAATTTCTGTAAGATGTTAAATGCTGTTTTGCCTGGATAAATTATAACAGCTCTAAAAGCACTGCATTTCGATTCTAAGACAATTCCTAGATATTCCTAGAATTTCTAATCTGTTTATAATATTTTCTCCCAATTTAGCTAGGCCAATTATCCCCCATATCCCCATTAGTAGTGATGCCTTAACATTAGAAGGGTAAGGACCAGCACATGCCTCCTCCAATACATGTGAAGTCAGCCACAGCCTCTTTTTGAAATGCTGCTGATGCTGAGTAGCATAGCAGCGCTAAAGCTCGGAGGAAAGCGTATTGACTCGGTTCCGATACATCAGCTCACAGATGCCTTGTGCTGATCGACATTACCCTTTAGAGTGATGGGGTAAAGAGTGTCATCTACCCACTCAGAGAAAGTTAGGCCAATTGTGCACTCTCAGGGCTCCGGCAGCTGACGGCAAGCTGCATGACCAGGATTCGAGGCAGCGATCTCCCTTTAGACTTCTGGATCACTCTGCGATTCCAATCAAACTATAGTCAGACTGTGATCTAATTTGATGGGATTGTGACCATATGGTGTCTGGCTAGACAATAGGTCCTATTTTAACGATCTATAGCACTGCGGTTAATTTTCGGATTTGCTAGATTTAGAGCGTTGTTGTGTCTTTGGTATCGTAAGGACACAAAAAATGCGCCCTAATTCTCTTAATTAATGGTGGGTGTGTTTTGGGCGTAACATGAAATATAACACTGACACCAATCAGTGTTTCATTTGCCATTAAGAGGCAGGTGAGCTCTGACTTTGGCATATTCATATCTTAAGAGTGCAGTGCTTTGTACGTCTCAGCAGAGGACACTGACCTACACTTTCATGTTGCGAAAGTTTGTTGTCTAGTTGTAGTCTCTAGTAAGAATGAATGCCATGTGAGCCGTTTTCTGAGAAAAAAAGTGCTCCGGTGTTTCTGTTTAGCCTTGCTTTAGATCAATTAATTATTGGTCTCTGAGGAAAGACAGGACTTCGGCTCTTGCTTATGAATATTCATACATGCAAATATATCCCCTCTAATTGGCTAACAGCACTGCAGCAGAGAACATCACCTGCCTTCAGTCAAATTTACAGCTCTAAAACTCAAAATGTTTTTAGAGATACAGCCTTAGTTGTAAAGATATAGCACTGAGTGCTAGATAAAGTTAACCCTTTAACTTCACTTAAAGTCAGTCTCTTGGCGTCGCTCGACCGCAAGGTAAGAAGCTCCGCGGCGGAAAGAAACGTTATCAATGCAGCAGGGAAAGCAGAGGCTTCCTGTCACGGCACCACTCTCCCTGTGACATTGATAGCGTTTCTTTCAGCTGAACTAACGCTACTAAACTCTTGGTGATTATTGGTGCTTAGGCAGTTTCACCATGTCAAAGCCCCAGAGTCCGCTCTATATTGTAAAATCCGACCCAAACAGCGCCCCTTTTTAACAAGTGTTCTGTCGAGTTGTGCTGCCTTGTCAAACCTTGCTTCTCTAGTATATATTTAAGGTCTCGGTAAAATGCGGAATCAACCGGAGATCCAATTTAAACCTATAGTTACTACTTACACAAGATAGCTAACGCTAACTAGCTGATTTAAACAGAGCTGTGAGCTCTTTAGCTGACAGTGTCGGTTCTGCTGCAGCCCGGCTTTAGCTCTCACTTTCAGACCTCACT
This sequence comes from Astyanax mexicanus, assembly GCF_023375975.1. NCBI lineage: Eukaryota > Metazoa > Chordata > Actinopteri > Characiformes > Acestrorhamphidae > Astyanax > Astyanax mexicanus. The sequence goes on along the minus strand of NC_064423.1, from coordinate 10,236,849 downwards.
TTCAGATCACTAGGCCCATTCGTGTAGATTTATTTCTAAGCTTAGACACTATTTTAACAGTGTGGGCGCAAGGCGTAAGAATAGACTGTGGACGGGATATAAGGTAGCAGAGAGAATCGCAACTTGCCTTGTGAAGGGTGTCCAATAGGACCCAATGAGTAGAGAGTGATGAGATTAAGCAATGATTATGACTGAATCGTGATGATTATGATCGGACTGTGATTGGCCTGAGATTAAATTACAAATGGACTGTAATTACATTGTATTTGTACTGTGATTGTATATTTCGACTGGATTGAAGTTGAGCTGTTATCAGATTATCTATAGATTGTGATTGGATAATGAGTGGACTCACTGTTGAACAGATAACATTCAGATTGTTCTCAAATTAGAATTGTACCATGATCACATTCAATTAGGACTGGATTGTGATCAGGTCAGTTTGGTATTAAACATATAAATAGACAGAAAAGTGAAAAACACATCCATATATAGAAAATAATAAGAACAGGATCCAGATATCTAACACATCAATGTGTTTCTTCGATTTAAATTAAATTAAACATGCTATTGAATTAGAGGAAATGGACAGTGAGGGACAGTCAGCACTGGATCTAATAGCTTTAGCAGTAGTGTGTGTGGTCACTGATTGCTAATCAGCTGAGCTCCTGCTGCTTCTACAGCACACTTTTATTGCAGTGGCCTAGTTTATGGTGTAATTCAGAACCTCCTGAAGGTTTCATCAGCTTAATCAGATGAACCTCATTGTGGGATTGTGGGTAATTATAAAAACAGTGCAATGCTCTGAAAAGGCCTGGATCAGAGGGCAGCAAACATGTTGTGACGGATGTGGACAATATGAGTGTAAGCCCTTTACTAGTGCTTCTCTCCTACCCCAGAAGAACACAGAGGAATTGAGGAGAGGAGAGGAGCAATCACAATGCTCACCCTTCCAGCCAATCACAGCTGCTCAAGCAGCCATTATGTTAACGGTGTTAATTGTGGATATTTAAAATCGTGTTCTTAGGAGAAAAAATATTATATAGATGTATTACACACAAAGTGATCTATGTTAAGCATTCTTGATTGATGATGATTATGGCTTATAGCCAATGAAAATCAAAAGGTCAGTGTCTCAGTGTGGGCAGTGTGTCAAATCCTGCTGGAAAATGAAATCCGCATCTTCATAAAAGTTGTCAGCAGAGGGAAGCATGAAGTGCTGTAAGATTTTGTGGGAAAACACTTCACTGGACTGATTTTAGACCTGATAGAAACACAGTGGACCAACACCAGCAGATGACATGTCTCAAACCATCACTGATCATCAGTAAATTTTGCATTTCATTTGTAAATCAAGGGAGCAGAGTCTGGAGGAAGAGTGGAGAGACACACAGTCCAAACTGCTTGAGGTCTAGTGTGAAGTTTCTACAATCAGTGAGTTTGGAGAGACATGTCATCTGCTGGTGTTGATCCACTGTGTTTTATTATCAAGTCTAAAGTCAGTGCAGTGTTTTCCCACAAAATCTTACAGCACTTCATGTTTCCCTCTGCTACTGACAACTTTTATGAAGATGCGGATTTCATTTTCCAGCAGGACTCTAATTTTCTGAGACACTGATTTTTGGATTTTCATTGGCTGTAAGCCATAATCATCAACAATAACATAAATAAATGCTTAAATTAGTTCACTCTGTGTGTAATACATCTATATAATATACGAGTTTCACACTCTGAACTGAATTACTGAAATAAAGTAACTTGAACTACGATATTCAATTTTTTTGAGATGCGCTATTACCACTATATACTACTATCATGTATAGGTTTTGGGATTTTATCAAGATGTATTATGTCTACACAATGTATTATAGAGTACAATAAGTACATTTTAATTAATGGGATGATGTTACTAAATCATGTTTTGGATCAAGGAGGAGGAGAATCAGTGGAAAAAAGAAGGAACTTTTGGAGTTAAGAAACGGCAGTGATTTCCTCACCTCAGGAAGTTTTCCAGGTCGTCACGGCTGCAGGTGGACCAGGAGAGGTCGCTGGGGTTACGACCTTTCACCCACTCCCCTGACATAATGTGGGAGTGGCCAGTGCAGGTGGCGTGGTCGTCGTCATGGCTCATGCCCATGCTGAAACAGAGGGGAAAGGGGGAAAATTAAATTTTGGTAAGAATAAGCAATATGATATGTATCTTGACACAGGGTTATGATTCAATATATTGCAATATAATGAGATACTGTAAAAAGGTGTTATCAGATATATGATGTCATATATCATAAAACACTATTATATTTATAAAATCTAAATAGAGGCTCAGAGTGGTCCAGCGCTGCCACTATGATCAGGAGATTGCCGGTTCGAATCCTGGAACATTAAGGAGCTCTTTTGCAAACTTCAAATGTGCAGCAATGTTTTTTTGGGACAGCAGTGGCTTCCTCCGTAGTGTCCTCCCATGAATTCCATACTTGTTTATTGTTTTCCTTATTGTAGATTTGTCCACAAAAATGTTAGCATGTGCCAGAGATTTCTGTAAGTCTTCACCTGACACAGGATTCTTCCTCACCTCATTGATCATTCTGCGCTGTGCTCTTGCAGTCATCTTTACAGGACTTTACCACGCCTAGAAAGAGTAGCAACAGTGCTGAACTTTCTCCATACTTTTGTAACCCTTTCCAGCTTCATGCAAGTCAACAATTCCTCAGAAGGTAGATCTTCTGAGAGCTTGATCTTTTGCGCGGGACATGATTCACATCAAGTAATGCTTCTTAGGAAAAGCAAATTCAAAACTGGTGTGTGTTTTTATAAGGCAGTGCAGCTTTAACCAACACATCCACTCTCATCACATTGATTGGTCTCCAGGTTGGCTGACCCTTGGTTCCATTTAGCTAATAAAAAAAGTCATTAGCCTAGGGGTTCACATACTTTTCCCCCCTCACTGTGAATGTTAACATGTTGCATTCAATAAAACAATGCAAACATATTTTTTGTTTGTGTGGTATTAGTTTAAGCAGACTGTGTTTGTCTATTGTCTATCTTAGATGATGATCAGAACACATTTAATGACCAATTTATGTAGAAATCCAAGTAATCCCAAAGGGTTCACATACGTTTTCTTTTTTTTCTTGACATGCCCTCAATTTGTAATGATGGGGATTACTGAAACTTCCCATTGGTAGCGTTCATGTGCACTCGTCTCATAAATATAGCACTTCCAACATGACTTAAAGGCAGCATAACTATGCCCTATGTTCCAGTAACTGCAAATGAGATGCTTCTCCAACCACCGCATAGGTATATAAAAGCACAGCACAGTCCTGAAGTGCTGCTTCAAGGCTGAACTGTACAGAAACAGCAGGAGAATGTGAAGCAGGGCAAGCAGAAACAGCCGTTTTCCTCCCAAGCCCTGACCTACATTTCCAAATTAAAAACAACAACCGAGAAACGAACTAGCGGCACTGAAACGCAGGAACTAATAAAGAACGTGGCGGGTGGATTTCCAGGGCGTGTCTCTTTCTTCCCCGGCTCAAATAAAAGCAATAAAAGGCAGAGGACTCGCAGAGAGGGCAGCAGAGATCAGAGAAAGCCGAACATGATTTCCCTGCTTTATCAGGAGCCACTCAAGCCTTTAATGCAGGAAAACACCTGATAAATCGGTCAATAAGTTCACATCTTTATCACTTGTCTCCACTGAACTGTACTGTACTGAGATGGTTTCACATTCAGAGGCCAATTGTGAATGCTGATCGCACATGGATTTAACACACACACACACACACACACACACACACACACACACACACACACACACACACACAAATTTCACTGCCAAAGTAATAACATGGCCTACAGTAGCAGAACAGGTTCATAAACTCACACAGCTTTCTCAGACAAGATATAGCAACCTGCCTCACTTCAGATCTAGGATTCTACTTATTTCACTGAACCTAAAAACACTCAAAAAATAGACAAAAAATTATGATGAATATTATGATTATTTGAAAAGTGCCATAGAAAAAAATACATTTGTCCTTTAAATTAGTACATCAAGGGCGCCGAGTGGTCCAGCGGTCTAATGCGCTGCCACTATGAGCGGGAGGTCGCAGGTTCGAACCCCCGCTCATGCAACTTTGTCATCAGCTGCCGGTGCTCAGAGGGAGCAAAATTGGCCCTGCTCCCTCTGGGGTGGGTAGATGGCGCTCTCTCCCCATCATACTTAAGGTGGCGCTGGGCGACACGAAGCGTCTGTGAGAGGATGAATCGGAACCTGGCGTCACGGGCGTCACCGGTGATGGGGACGCACAAAGGGGTGGGACAATTGGATATCCAAATTGGGAGAAAAAGGGGAAAAATCAGAAATAAAAATAATAAAATAAAAATTGGTACATCAAGTCATGGTTCTTCAGACCTTTAAAATTTTCCTTCCCCAAGCTGACTGCTCTATGCTTTAGCCCACATCTTTTACCTTTAGCCCACTTTTCTAATCTTTAGCAACTTCTCACAATTTTAGACCACTTCTCAGGCCAAACTTTAGCCCACATCTTTAACCTTTACGTCACTTTTATAACCTTTAGGCTACATCTCACACGTTTAAACCACTTTTTTATTCCAAACTTCAACCTGCATCTTTAATCTTTAGTCCACTTTTCTAACCTTTAGCCACTTCTCACACGTTTAGACCACTTCTTAGGCTAAACTTTAGCCCACATTTTTTAATTTTAGTCCACTTTTCTAATCTTTAGTAACTTCTCACAATTTTAGACCACTTCTCAGGCCAAACTTTAGCCCACGTCTTAAACCTTTACATCATTTTTATAACCTTTTTACCACATCATACACATTTAAACCACTTCTTATTCCAAACTTTAGCCCACCTCTTCAACCTTTAGAGCCTTTTCTAATCTTTAGCAACTTCTCACAATTTTAGACCACTTCTTAGGCTAAACTTTAGCCCACATTTTTTACTTTTAGTCCACTTTTCTAACCTCTCACCACTTCTCACACATTTAGACCACTTCTTAGGCTAAACTTTAGCCCACATTTTTTACTTTTAGTCCACTTTTCTAATCTTTAGCAACTTCTCACAATTTTAAACCACTTTACACCTATTCTTTCATCCCTACATTGGCTACCTGTTAGATTTCGTATAGATTATAAAATACTTCTCCTGACGTATAAATCCCTTAATGGGCTGGCCCCGCATTATCTACAGGAACTCCTTACTCCTTACAATCCGCCGCGTTCACTCCGCTCCCAAGACGCTGGCCTGTTATTAGTCCCGCGTATTAGAAAAAACTATGCAGGAGGAAGAGCGTTCTTTTATAAAGCTCCTCAACTTTGGAATAGCCTCACTATTAATATACGGGACTCAGACACACTCTCAATCTTTAAATCTAGACTCAAAACATTTCTATTTGCTCAAGCTTTTGAGTAATGTCTCATTACAATTTTCTTCCTCTTACAGCTTATCCAGCAAATATAAACCCTGTCCTAATCATCTGCTTTCTCTTTCTCTCCCCATGTCCTGAGCTGCTGCTACCAGTGCCCATCCCACTCCAGCAGAGTTTTATAAAACCATTCTAACCCCTTTCTCTTCCCTCCCCTCTCTGTTCTCTCTCTCTATCTTTCTCACATGTGCTGAGACGCCTGGCCGGCCGGTCTTCCTGGATGTGTCCGTCTGTGGTTCCAGCTTTCAGGAATCAGCCCTGTCCTTCTACTCATCAGAATTATTACACAACCCTTCTAACTTCTGCTTTTTTTTTCTCTTCCTTTCCTTTCTGTTTTCTCTATCTATCTCTTTTACATGTATGGAGATGCCCTGTTCCTGATGTTCCCAGCCTGGCTCTCCACTGCCCGCTGTGTTGTTCTCCGGCTCTGCAACCCTGCACTGATTACCATTAACACACTCAGTATCTGTTTCTGTATTAGCCATAGCTCTATAGTTTGTGCCCATCACATTCTTATATTCATAAATTAGTACCTGTTATATTAGCCATAGTTCACATTAATTCTCTGTACTGTTTTTGTTCTGTTATTTGTTTGTTGTTTGTTTGTACTGAGCGGGTCAACCCGAGTAGGATGGGTTCCTCGGACTGAGTCTTGGTTCCTTCCAAGGTTTCTTCCTCTTAAAGGGAGTTTTTCCTTGCCACTGTGTCACCATAAAATTGGCATCTCTGTGGTGCTGCTCATAAGAGGCGTGGACCTGTTTTTCCTGTAAAGCGGCTTTGTGACAACCTTTGTTGTAAAAAGCGCTATATAAATAAAATTGAATTGAATTGAATTGAATTGAATTTCCAGGCCAAACTTTAGCCCACATCTTTAACCTTTACGTCACTTTTATAACCTTTAGGCTACATTTAACACGTTTAAACCACTTCTTATTCCAAACTTCAGCCTGCATCTTTAACCTTTAGTCCATTTTTCTAACCTTTAGGCCACATCATACACGTTTAAACCACTTCTTATTCCAAACTTTAGCCCACATATTTAACCTTTACGTCACTTTTATAACCTTTAGGCTACATCTCACACATTTAAACCACTTCTTATTCCAAACTTTAGCCCACCTCTTTAACCTTTAGCCCACTTTTATAACTGTTAGCCACTTCTTAAAAATATGTGCCACTTCTCCAAAATTTAAGCCGTTTTTCAGATACTTTTCCAAAATGTTCACACCTAAAAACTGCTACTATAACTTTCTGGCTACTTTTAGGCTACTTCTCAAAACTTTAGGCCACTGCTATAACCTTTAGGCTTCATGTCCCACACTTGCCAATTCTTTATCTAAATGCCACTTCACAATCTTATTCTATTACTCTATTACTATGTAAACACAATTCTTATTACTATTAACAGAATTACTCACAGAGTACAAAATCCAGTCATTATGAAATGTTGAACTTCCCCAGCTCTTTCCCTCCACACTGACTAACGATCACATTAGCAAGATAAAATCCTAATGAATCAGCGAGGCCGAACTCCAACATGAACCCAATCAGTGAAGCGAGGAAACGAAGAGTTATTCTGCATTCGAGAAAAAAAGAAAAAAAAAACATTTTCAACTGGTTCCTCAACACGGCTCAATTCCACGTCTGGCTTCCTGGCAGTACTGAGAGATTAGGCTTTTATGATCTCCAACCATAATTGCCTACTTTTTTTTTTTTTTTTCAGCAGCTCCTCAAAACAAATGAGCATTTAATGGATCTGAAATCTTGCTGATGCGAGACAAATGGCTGTGTAATGAAATGTAAATCAGAGACAGTAATAAAACCTGGCTACTCTAGCATGCTGAAGTAAAAGGCCAACCTGCGTTTAATGGCGACGAATGACTGCACCCACTGAAGGAGCTTTAGATAATCAGACAGTGATCAGACAATGAGTTCCAGCAGAGCGCTCAAAGACAACAAGGGCTTTTCACGCTTTGCGCCAGTCAGATGTCTGAAAGAGCGGCGCAGATGCCAAGGCGTGGCGCTCATAAACGCGTACTTGAGCGTGTAAATGTCAAGTCGACAAATTTAGCCTTGTTGCTAATCCAGGTGAAACCCTAAAACACAAACCCCATAACGCACTAGATTACAGCTTATATATTACACAAACAGTGGTCCATTTAAAACCCTCATATTCTCACTTTAATAGGTGTTTTATTGAGTGAGCACAATGGAGGCTTGTGTGTGTATGTGTGTGTGAGAAAGATGTGTGTGTGTGTGTGTGTGTTTTAGCATCATGGCACTGCTACACTGCTAAGTGCTCCCTTGGTTTCGGCACCAGTCGGGCGCTCCGCAGGCCAGCTCTTGCTGCCAGCCTTTAAAGCCCCTGCTAGGCCCTCGCCACCCTGCTGGACGCCGCTGGAGCACGCGCTGAGATAACTCTGTGCAGAGCTGGCAGCACCACAAAGCTCACGCTAACGCTAATTTAGCTTTGGCTATATTTTCAGGTGAGTTTGGTGTTGGCTGCCCCGCGCTGGCCTGTCAAAGGAGGGTTTCTTCAGTCCAGTAAGAATAATGAGACACCGCTCTTCTGGAAAACAGTAATGGCTACCTGAAGACGGAGCTGGTGTAGACATAGGGATTATATACACTACATGGACAAAAGTACTGGGACACCGGACACCTGCTCGTGATTTTTTTTTACATTTTTTTCCAATGTCAAGGATTTTGTTGGTGAGAGATTGTTTGGTGAGATCAGGATATTTGGATATATTTTCTCTAACACCATAACTTATTGCCCAAAAAGTTTTGGAGCACCATTTATCATTCCAAGAGAAAGCTGTGAGTTCCACTGGTCTAGAGCTCAATGCTGGTGTCAATAGGTTCATGTTTATCTGCTCCAGAGGGTCCTAATCTTTTGGCAATCCTTCTCTACATACAGCTTTCAGTTTCTCTGATTTTGCTATTTATATGTTTATGTTTGAGTAAAATGAACATTGCTGTTTTATTCTATAAACTACTGATAACATTTATGAAAACACGTTTTAAGAGTTCAGAAACCAATATTTGGTGGAATAACCCTGGTTTTAAATCACAGTTTTCATGCATCTTGACATGTTCTCCTCCACCAGTCTTACACATTGCTTTTGGATAACTTTATGCCACTACTGTTGTAAAAAGCCAGCCCAGACTTAAATTTACATGACAACTAGTGATGCCATGCCAGAGAATCTCTATAAAAAGGAATATACGCACTTGCAATGAGTTCAGAATAAATGGGTTCATATGAAGCAAATGACTAAAATAAGAGTTTATAAATGTCTGATCATAAATTTCAATTTATGTCCTCAATACAGAACTATATCATATGTTTCAGTACCACAGACATAATTTTTTATCGTTTTTAAACTCCAGTTAGAAGCCTTTTAAACATGCTCTACCTGTATCTCCAGGATCAGCTCCTTTTTTTGTAGATAAACTTTAATGTACAGTCACTCTTTGTTTGTTTGTTTTTTTGTAAAATATATTATTCTACTTTCTAAAATTTAAGAAATACTCATAATAAGCAGTTCATTTTTTTTTATTTTATTCAAAGTTTCTGGCTTTTAACTGCATTAATAAAGGACTTATTCACGAGATCCTTCTAGAGTTTAACAGTAAATTACTGATATAACAGGGGGAATAGAAAGTGTTCAGACTCTCTATAAACGGCTCTGATGTGTTTTTGACCTGTGGTTCTCTCTCTCTTTCTCTGGGATTCCATTATGCAGTATGTAGCCGCTGCTCCTAACTCCCAGTCACCGGCTAGGTCAGATATCTAGCATGCCAGGTGTCTGCGACTGGTTAGCGTTCCGTCGGTGGCGGCTCGGTGAGCGTCTTTCAGTAGTCCACACTATGTGACTGTGCGAGCGGCGAGAGCTCACTGATTTACCTCCAAGCAAAGTTTTTGACGGCAATCGATGAAAAACTGTGTCTGACTGAAAAACTGGGGTAAAATTGTGAACCTGGAATTATTAGTACTCACTTATGTCCAAGCTCGTGGGCGATGGTGAAGGCCAGGTTGAGTCCATTGTCCTCTGCCAGCACACACTTCCTCTTGGAGCTGCAGGTGCCCCCCAGGTAGGCGATGCCTGTGTAAAAACAAATCCCACCAGAGTGAACAGGGGAAAAGCATCTATCATTCAATGAATCCTTTTTCTTTGTGAATAAAATCTGCACACAGATTGGCTAACAGTGAAAAAACAAGCACGGCTCGCTGGAATCATACTCTTTGGTTAAGTAAATCATCATGAATTTGTATGCAGGACTTCCCAAAAGAAGAAACATTCAGCAGAATGTGAATTCTGCCACATTTCGATAACAGAGACCTCAGGGACAATGATACATTTTTTCAGACACTTAGAAAAAAGGATAGTTAAGTACAAACTAGTGAGAAAGCTAATGTTAGCAGCGAACTAGCTAACATACTAATGTTATCGAGGAGAGCACTGACCTTAGAGACGAGTTAGTTAACCTTAGCAACAAGCGAGATAACACACTAATGTTACCAGGGAGAGAACTAAAGCTAGCGATGCGCTAACTAACTTTAGCGATGAGCTAGCTAAAATACTTATGTTATTGGGGAGAGTACTAAAGCTAGTAACAAGCTAGCTAACCTTAGTGATGAGCTAGCTAACCTTAGCGATGAGTTAGCTAAAATACTAATGTTACTGGGGAGAGAACTAAAGCTAGTGATGAGCTAACTAACCTTAGTGATGAGCTAGCTAAAATACTAATGTTCCCGAGGAGAGTACTAAAGCTAATGATGAGCTAACTAACCTTAGCGACGAGCTAGCTAAAATACTAATGTTGCCGGGGAGAGTACTAAAGCTAGTGACAAGCTAGCTAACCTTAGCGACGAGCTAGCTAAAATACTAATGTTCCCGGGGAGAGTACTAAAGCTAATGACGAGCTAGCTAACCTTAGCGACGAGCTAGCTAAAATACTAATGTTCCCGGGGAGAGTACTAAAGCTAATGACGAGCTAGCTAACCTTAGCGATGAGCTAGCTAAAATATTCAAAATGTGATGTTTTTTTCTATAATAAGAATAGAAGTTTTAGAAGAGACACAGATTAAGCATAATTTTGATAAATAGAGATGATTATTTTTTATTAGTTTTATTTGTAAATCTTAATCTGGTCTCAGTCTTGGTCTTGACTACAACACTACTTAACCGTACTTCAGCTTAATGCAGTCTCACAATTTGTCCAAACCAACAAAGCCTATTTTCCTCTCAGTCTATCTCCCGACCAGATGTTTCTCTGGGCCTGTTTTTCGTCCCCAGAAAATAATGTTCAAAACTTGATTATACAAAATGACAAAATGAGGCGGCGTGAAGGACGCTCCAGCGCGGGTCTGCTAACTTCACTCCGGCTCTCAGAGTGTTGTTTTCGCTTCCTTGGCCTTCTCATGCCTGGGAGGTTTGTAATACTGACCCCATTTCTATGGCAATTACAGTGGTGTGATTCAGCAGCCTGGGTAGCTGCAGTGAAGGAGGGAGGCTACGTAAGATAGCAATTCTCCAGAGAAGAGCACAGACATGCCGCTGCATCTCCCACTATGAACCTGCATCACCCCTTAATAACGCTGTCCTAGGAATGATTTAATGGCCAATATATTATGTGAAGCAATGGCAGATGAAGACGAGGTGATGATAGTGCAGGGGGCCAAAGTGCAGTTTGCCACTTGAATTGTCTTGTGGATTGTGCCAATTTTACTTTCAGAGAGATATGACGGCATTACATGCAGAATACAGTAAATAAATTACAGTGTACAGTGAGTTATATAAGTATTTGACCCCTTACAGATCTCTTGTTTTTGCTTTTTTGTCATACTGAAATTTTATCTGATTATAAAACATTTTAATATCAGACAAATATAACCTGAGTAAATATAAAAAGCACTTTTTAAATTATTAATTTATTTATTAAAGTCGAAAAAAAAAAAATCCAAACCAATCGAGCACTGTTTAAAAAGTGTTTAACTGTGATTAATCACACTTTTTGGAAAGCCGAGTTCAATTTTACTACTAACCACAACCAGGCCTGATCACTGCTTTTTATATTTACTCAGGTTATATTTGTTGTATATTAAAGTTAGTTTGATCTAAAAAAGACAAAAATGCAAAAAGATAAATAAATAGAAGCCACTGTATCCTTCAAAAATAAGCATAATCTCTTAGCTAGAGATGCTAATTTTAAAACATTAGGTCTTTAAAATGGAAGAAAATACACTAAATTCACTCAAATATTCAATTATTTTTCCCTTGATCAAACATTAAAGATTAAAATATATATTGTTTGTGCTCTACCAATACTTAAGAATTTTATACATAATACAGGTTCAAACTTCACTTACAATTTATGCAAAATATCTTACCATAAACAAATAAGTTCCAATTATTATTTTTTTAAATAATTTTTATACAGTAGTAATAATGGTTGTCATTTTTAAATTCTGGTGACAGACAGTCTAAATAAACATTTTGAAAACATTTGGAAAAAAAATAAGAGACCACTTAATGATGATGTTTTTCCTTGATTTTACCAAATTGGAAACCTCTGGAATATAATCAAGAGGAAGATTGATGATCACAAGCCATCAAACCAAACTGATCTGAATTTTTGCACCAGGAGTAAAGGCATAAAGTTATCCAAAAGCAGCGTGTAAGACTTGTGGAGGAGAACATGATGCCAAGATGCATGAAAAAAACTGTGATTAAAAACCAGGTTTATTCCACCAAATATTGATTTCTGAACTCTTAAAACTTTATGAATATGAACTTGTTTTCTTTGCATTATTTGAGATCTGAAAGCTTTTTTTGTTATTTCAGCCTTTTCTCATTTTCTGCAAATTAATGCTCTAAATGATAATATTTCTATCTGAAATTTGGGAGAAATGTTTTCTGTAGTTTATAGAATAAAACAACAATGTTCATTTTACTCAAACATAAACCTATAAATAGCAAAATCAGAGAAACTGATTCAGAAACTGTTGCTGGTCATCCAGCAACACCCTGACCTAATCAATGCTCTACACCAGCGAATAAATAAAAACAAATAAAATATTAAACGTTTTAAAATTTTAAAACCCTTGGTTTTAGAAGAAACACAGAATGAGCAGGTGGCCAAATACTTTTGTGCGTATTCTATATAGTATATCAAACATGTCTTAACTGAAGAACTGCCTCCGGGTTCAGTGATCAATCATGAGAATTAGATTTTTTTTTTTGCTTTACTAAACCCTTTTTTACTAAACAGCAGATCAGACCAGAGGAGATTAAGCAAAAATATAAATATAAAAAAATATACACAAATTTTATTATAAGAGTATAACAGTTTATATACAGTTAGTTTAACTATAATCGGAAAAATGTAACTTTATCCTAGTGCTGGATAATATGGTCAAAATTATTACAAGAGGGCATGGACAACTCATCCAGGAGGTCACAAAAGAACCCAGAACAACATTTAAAGAACTGCAAGGCTCACTTGCCTCAGTTAACGGGATTACATATATATATATATATATATATATATATATATATATATATATATATATATATTTATATATATATATATATATTATATGTCAAAATCTGAATGAGTTTATATTTTGTGATTACATTTCTGCATTGCAGAAATCATAGCACCCTACATGTTCTACAACAACATACAATAATTATTGAATTATTGTCCAGCCCAACCTACTACAACAATCTGTACAGTTAAGAATGCTGGTGCGACGTTCTCCAAACCTTGCAACTAGAAGCTGGCTAAAACATTTTCAATACGCTAGTAAATCTGCCCGGCTGCAGAAGACGCTAACGCAGCCAGAATGGGGATAAATCTATTCCCAGGTCAACAGAGAGCTTTGATGAAAGATCATTTCATCTGGTATTGTAACAGGGTACCTACGAAGGAACTCAGCCTTTTAAAACCCCATCAATCTCGCAGTCGGCCAATAGAAACGACATCTTAAAGGGCTGTCGCATCACTGGGTATAGCCTTTCAACGTGTCTGCTCATGCACCTGGTCTGTGTCTGTTACTGGACATTACCCAGAAAGCCTCACTTGGCCCCGGACCGCCATAAATTAAATCAATGACAAGAGAAAGAAATCAGACCCAGATGGTTTTTGTTGAAAAAGCAACAATTCCAAAGATTTCATTTGGGAAAATCATGAATACCCACTGTTTCTGAGGCTCCATCTGTGACTGACGTGAGCCAATTTGGAATCAATGGTGCGTGGATGATGAATATGACTTCATATTAAGAAAAATGTATATTTTGTCAGGAATTTTTTTTTTTGGGACACAAAAATTAGCGAGCTGAGCCTACAGTGCATAAAAGGCCATAACTTCTACATATGGTATTTGTTCCAGGATGTATTTGTTTAAGAGTCTGCATTACTGCTAGTCAATCAGCCAATTAGCCAAACATGGACAATAGCTCACCAAACTGAAGAAGGTAAAATGGAACACAGTGATATTCGATAGGTGAAATGAAGTTTTTAGAATTCACTGAACGTGTGCAATAATTCTTTAAACTAAATTTAGGTAAGGGAGGTTTTGAGAAAGGGTTAAGGTGGACAAATGTGGACAGTTTCCACTGTGAGGAACAAAGTGAGGAAATGAAAGAACCACAGGCACAGTTCCAGTTAAGACCTGAAGTGGCAGAACAAGAAAAATCTCAGATAAGCAGAGGAGAAGGATGGTGAGATGGAGTCACTGTGCATCGTTCACTATTCACTATTCAGTGCACTTTACACAAGGAGAGGCTGTGTGGGAGAGTAATGCAGAAGAAGTCTTTTTTCTGAGCACACGCCACAAACAGAGTCGCTTCAGGTATGCTAAAGCTAAAGCACATTTAGACAAGCTTCCAGCTTCATTTTGGAATAAGGTTCTGTGGACTGATGAAACTAAAATGATTTGAGTTATTTGGAGGACGATTATTTATGCATGGAGGAAAAAGAAAAACACAGAATTCCAAAACAAATACTTTACTGCTCCCCACAGTAAAATGTGGTTGAGTTCATCATGCTGTGGAGCTGTGTGATCAGTGCAGGTACTGGGAATCTTGTTAAAGTTGAGGGTCTCATGGATTTCAGTCAATATCAGCAGATTCTTGAGAACAATGTTCAAGAATCAGTAAGAAAGTTGAAGTTAAAGCGTCGGGGCTGGACACTTCAACAAGACAACGACCCTAAACACTAAACACTGCTCTAAATCTACTAAATCATTCATGCAGAGGAACAAGTACAACATTCTGGAATGATCATCTCAGTCCCCAGACCTGAATATTATTAAAAATCTGTGGTGTGATTTAAAGTGCGCTGTTCATGATCAGAAACCTGAATCAAACCTGACTGAACTGGAGATGCTTTGTAAAGAAGAATGATCCAAAATACCTTCAACCAGAAGCCAGACTCTCATTGGAAGAAGCTATAGGAAGAGTTTAGTGGCTGTTATTTCTAAAAAAAAAAAAAAAGGAGGATCTACTAAATATTAATGTAATTTTTCTGTTAGGGTGCTTAAATTTATGTATCTGCCTAATTTAGTTTAAAGAATTATTGCACTCTTTCTGTAAATCCTATAAACTTCATTTCTCTTCTCAAATATCACTGTGTTCATCTGCTATATGACATATTTAACTGAAAATGCTGTTCAGAACAACCAGTGATTTATAAAGGAAAATGAACTATTTTACGTACATTACTCTGTTACTCCATATAACTTTTATATGTAGTATAGTGTGTAAAAGTGACCATGAAGTACTAAAGCTGCACACTGGAACCCCTCACCACCAAACTCCCCCCTCCCCCCCACCCCTCAACATCCTGCCTTGAGACTGAAACGGTGCCACATGTGTTCTCACTTTACCCAGTGTGAATAAATCACATTAGAAAAAGACACTGTCATATGAATTGTATTCAAGACAGAGAATCAAAGACACACACTGGTGACGTGGCCAGAGACACTGTTCAATTTAATGCGGTTAACACTTTCTTTCTCTCTCTCTCTCTCTCTCTCTCTCTCTCTCTCTCTCCCTCTCTCTTTTACACACACACATCATTTTCTTTTTAAAATAAGACAGCTGTTTATTATCAGAACACTGGTTAAAAAAAATAAATAAAAAAATGTCCGCCTGCCTGAACTGAAGAACTGAAGGCAGGAGATGGAAATCGCAGCGCTAATATGTTCTAGTTGTTTTGCCAACTTTACTTCAAAAAATCAAAGCCGTGATGCTTCAGACGTACTAACATGCAACACGCTGTTATTTTCTTATACAAAAAAAAACAACAAATCATTATAAACCATAACTGGTGCAGCACGGCTACGTACACTGCTTACAACTACAGAACTCTAGAACACTTCTGGAACACGTCTCACAGGCTGGTGCAGAACAATGAGGAATATATTAAAGAGGTACAGTTTCCATATGTGTTAAACGTTCACAGAGACGACCAAAGAGGCTCTGGTTTAAAATAAGGTTACATAAGGTTATGTAATGTGAAAGTGGATTGAGAATATTGCTAATTAACCCCTTAAGACCCTAATATACAAAAAAGAAAGCAATTATTGCTTCCACTCTATTAATAGAATAGACAAAAAAAACTGGCGATACAATATATATCATTATTAAGGGGTTACGATACAATTTATCACAATACAGCTCTAGAAAAAAATAAGAGAGCACTTAAAAATTATGAGTTCCTTTGATTTTACCAAATTGAAAACCTCTGGAATATAATCAAGAGGAAGATGGATGATCACAAGCCATCAAACCAAACTGAACTGCTTGAATTTTTGCACCAGGAGTAAAGGCATAAAGTTATCCAAAAGCAGTGTGTAAGACTGGTGGAGGAGAACATGATGCCAAGATGCATGAAAACTGTGATTAAAAACCAGGGTTATTCCACCAAATATTGATTTCTGAACTCTTAAAACTTTATGAATATGAACTTGTTTTCTTTGCATCTTTTTGCAATTGTGTGGAATTTTGGCGAAATGTCCATAGTTTATAGAATAAAACAACAATGTTCTTTTTATCAAACATGAACTTATAAATAGCAAAATCAGAGAAACTGATTCAGAAACTGATCAAAAGTGATATCTTATTTTTTTCCAGAGCTGTATGTGGGATGATACTGGATGTTCTATAAACATTCCACCCCACTGTGAAATCTACAGTAACTGTTGAAAATATTCAAGCTGCACAGAAGGGATTAATGCAGAACACCATTAGGAACCTCTACAACTCTAACATTGCGTTACACTTTAGCTTTAACTGGACTATACTTCACGCGGGTTTGTGACAGAAAATTGAGAAATAATGCACAGAAGAAACTTTAAAGGAGAGATTATTATTGTTTTCCACTATTAATCACAGATCCTCACCGGAGAGCGATGATCCTGCCCATTTTTAGGATCGGTAGGATTTATTTCCAGATAAATATATATGCTTTATTCCACCAAGTATTTTCAGTACAAGCTCAGTCCTTGGATTAAATGTTTATAAAATATGCGAGGGTTAGTCTGTGGCGTCGGTAACAAAGGTAAGACGGATAAACAGTTCAGAAATGAGTAGCGATTTCAGATATTTTGGATTAAAAGATAAAATGTCTGTATTGTGACGGTACCCCTGGGGATAGGGGCGTGGCCACCGTGACCCGGCAGTAAGGACGCATACGGATACACAGACACAGGGATTGCGTAAACTTAAAACGTACCTTTATTTGGTTCTAATGCCCTCCACTAACACCCAAAACAACTCAAAACCTAACTACACTGGCCCAGTGGGCTCTAGTCACTTAACTTTTGACTTCCTGTGTTTTAAGGGTCTGTTCTGCCTCAGCCTTCCTCTCACCTGTAGCCTTTCTCTCAAGTGAGGCGGACCCACGGCTCTACCACCTCCTCCACACGTCACAGTATGTAAAATCGCAATTACTCCATCTTAAAAATCGCATTTAAAACTGTAATTCGAATTAACCAAATTAATCGTCGTATTGTTTTTTAGTCAAATCACCCAGCCCAAGTTAAAAGTCAGAGTGCTAAAGTGCTGAAGCCCTCAAGAAAGTTCTAGAAAGTTTCAGAAGACTCTGCTGTAAAAGTGCAGGATAAAACAAGCCTCCTCTTTTACAGTATATTCACATCCCAACCTGTCTTTCCAAGAATATACATAGCTCCAGCCCCAGAACCCGCCAGAAAGAAATCTGTGGTGGAAAAACAGCCTTCCTTGAACGGCGTACAAGAACAGCAGGTTGATTGGAAAACAGATGTTGTCCTAAATTCTTACATGGATTTTTCCCCGCTTCATTTCGTTCCGTTCTTTTCTTTTTTTTTTTTTTACAACCATGCATAGTTATTGAAGAGCGGTAATTATAGCCACCCTGTCTATCCTCCCTGAGATTTACAGTAACAGCTCGGGCCAGGCTGTATATCGTCCATGTCTCAGTGCAGCTCTGTGTTTGTCTTCTGTGGTTCACTGGACTGAGTGGGTGGAAGCCGTTCTCGCTGCTTGCTGTATGTTTATGGTGTGTAATCAGGTAGAGTAAGAGTCTTACTGTAAAACACTGATGATTGACAGGTTGACTTAACAGGGGAATTGCTTATACACACACACACACATGCACGCACACACACACACACACACACACACCTATACTGTACATGGCTATAGTCTTGAAACAGTGCAAGTCACGCATAAAATGAGATAGTGTTGCCGTACCCTGAGGCTACGCTTTCACTGCAGTTGTGCTGCAGTTGTCCTGCTTAAAAAACACATAAGGCAAATCCCACTGAGTGTCGCACACACACAAACACTCTTATTCACACTTATATATAGATTTATATATAGACACAGAGGCTACAGACTTCTGTGTGGACAGACTCAGTAATATATAGATGCTGACTGAGGGCCTACGTCTTAATAAGCTCTATACTAATTCTACATAAAGAGATTCAGAAGTTTAAAAAGGTGTCTGGGATCTAAATGTTCTAATATTATAAAAACTAATTATTTAATAACAACATCGGCCCACTCACTACTACAGTTCAATCCTAACCTTGTTAATTCAGCTCCACCAGAAGTAGATACTTGTCCTGGTGCTGGGTTGATGCTCTTCTACAGCCCATTCCTGCTCTCCTTTGCTTTTCAGAGAACCAGCCTACGTTTTACCCAGTATTAGTGGAAACATCATACATCACCAACAAAAGCGGTCACAGTTTGCGCTAAAGAACCTACCTAGTATTCTTAGGTTCCTGTTGCGAACGAACATGGTGAACGGTTTAAAATAAGGTTTGAAAACCAGAAAGGTGCCGGTTCCACAACGGTGGAAAAGCTCTTAAACCAGTTCCGTCTGGGCTCATAAGAACCATGGTGCTTTTTAGCGAAACAGCCCACGTTTCCACCAGTTTTGGTGGAACCGCCAAAACATCACATCATACAGCATAAACAGAGGGCGTTGCACAGAGGCCGTGAAAGAAAGGAGCTAAAGGACCTAGTATTCTTTGGTTCCCGCTGTGGAAACGTGACGAACAGTTCAGAATTAGAGTCACAAACCAGAACGGTGCCGGTTCCACGTCAGTGGAAAAGCTCTACTTGTTGAACAGTTGTGGTATCCTGGTATCCAATCCATGCTTCTGAGACTGTGCTGGGTGACACAGAGGAGATGGACTACCTGTGCATAGACCTGTGCAAACAATAAAAAAGCAGCAGATTCTGCCTTTTGCTACCAGTAGAGACGAAGACACGAGCAAAATACAAATCTAGGGCAAAATGTAAAACCTGCTCTGCTCTCCCTCAGCACTTTTCCACCAAAAGAACTTCAGGCTTATAAGAACTGTGATGCTTTTCAGTAAACCAGCCCAAATTTCCACCAGTTTCAGCCATTAGCCGTCATCAACAGCGTTGTACAGTGGCAGCGAACAGAAGTGGTCAGTATTCATGCTGAAGAACCTAGAATTCTTCGATTCCCGCTACAAAAGAACCTTCCTGGTACTGGAACCTTACTTTTGAACTGTGGTGCTTTTCAGCGAACCAGCCAGAGTTTTTGTTTATCAGTTTTAGTGGAATCGTGAAAACGTCACATCATACGTCATCAACAGAGGGCGTTGTACAGCAGCAGTGAACAAAAGTGGTCATGGTTCGAGTTGAAGAAACCACTATTCTTCAGGACCTGCTGCAAATTAACATTCCTGGTTTTGGAACCTACTTTTGTTGGTGGAAACACGACAAACGGTTCAAAATTATCTTTGCTAAGCAGAACGATTCTGGTTCTACTTTAACAGTTGTGTCCTGGGATCCAATCACAGAGACACGAAGGAGATGGAGTACCTGTGCAACCAATAAAGAGGCAGCAGACACTGCCGCATCCTACCAGTTGTGATTAAGAAATTAGCGAAATGCAAAATTAGCCTGTGGTCTTTAAACAGAACAACCAAGGCTCTTCTCTTGTTAGCGTGTAGCTCTGTACAGTACCAACAACATTAGCCTTATGTCATTAAGTATGCAGTTTGGATTGCTGTTAACATTTGTACTGTATATTGACTCAATAACACATATCCAGGCCTATCAGGACGTTTTTTGAGTAAGCCGATGAGCTACACAAGACTGAATTCTAAGGCTCTTGCTCATAAATGGCCGATAAATTTCAATAATCTAAAATTTTTCAGTCCTTTAGCACGCAAATGATGATAAATGAGCATGAAAAGAAACACACTCCCTCTTACGCCACATTATTCTAGATGGCTACATCATTCAGTCCATTGCAAAACAAAGCTTACAACTCTCTCTACATACACACACACACACTCGGGCACACACTCACACACAGTTATAAGCCACGGGTTGCTGGCACTGTGCAGCCTGTGAGGTAATGCACCGCCATGTTGTTTGTGGCAGAGCGCAAAATTGCTCAGGCCAGCACTTCTGAAGTGTAAAGCTGGAGAACAATGAAACAAATTCACTGGCCTGAGCTATCAGCGCAGGCCGCATCTGACTCAGCGAATGTTGGAGACCTGCAGGATCAAGAGCAGTCAATGGGCTCTGCAGAGGCTCATCGAGGGACATCCAGCCAGACAGCGTCAGAAAACAGGGGTCCGAGAAGGTCCCCTCGCATGGCTACACTCACACGCGCCGAGCTCCCACGGGCCGAGCGGCGATATTGTTCTAATTATTTATCCGGGGTTAATTAGCCGTTAGCACATAAGGAACACTCTGCATTCAGCAGAGCCGGTAGCTCAGCAGTGTACAGCAGACCGAGTGGGCCAGCTCGGCAGAATCAGCACACAGGCTTTGTTTCGAACTATCGAGCGCCCCAGACATGACACTGGTGGGGCTGGATAGTATGAGTCAGCTGATTCCTGCTTAACTGATAGCAAACAGCATCTCTGATGCAAGGGGTGGACGATATGACATCATCACAGACAATAATAATAAAATAAATAGACTTGAGGCCTTGAGGACTTGAAGCAATAGTCCTTAAAAGTCCATTTTAATGCAAATAAATTGCCATGTGAAATTCTGGATTTTGGACATTTTACATTGTTTTGTTCATTTTCTTCATTAATGACCTACTGGCAAAAAATCTGGGATATCTGAGGGAATTCGTTTAGGAGTAGTGTTCTTTGAGCAACAGATAAAACACTGGTTAATACTATACAGCTCTGAAAAAAAGAGACCACTTAAAAATGATGAGTGTCTTTGATTTTACCAAACTAAAAACTTCTGAAATATAATCAAGATGAAGATGGATGATCACAAGCCATCAAACCAAACTGAACTGCTCCTGGTTATTTTTGCACCAGGAGTAAAGGCATCAAGTTATCCAAAAGCAGTGTGTAAGACTGGTGGAGGAAAACATGCCAAGATGCATAAAACTGTGTGGATATTGATTTCTGAACTCTTAAAACTTTGTGAATATGAACTTGTTTTCTTTGCATTATTTGAGGTCTGAAAACTCTTAAATGCTCTTACCGTCGATAAAACCCAAAAATCAGTATCTCAGAAAAACAGAATACTATATGTCCAATTGGTACTTTTGACAGTGTGGGCAGTGTGCCAAGCAAGTCCTGCTGGAAAATGAAATCTGCATCTCTATAAAAGTTGTCAGTAGCAGAGGGAAGCATGAAGTGCTGTAAGATTTTGTGGGAAACCAAAACTGTACTGACTTTAGACTTGATATAAAACACAGTGGATCAACACCAGCAGATGACATGTCTCTCCAAACCATCACTGATCATCAGTAAATTTATACATTTCATTTGTAAATCAAGAGATCAGAGTCTGGAGGAAGAGTGGAGAGAAACACAGTCCAAACTGCTTGAGGTCTAGTGTGAAGTTTCTACAATCAGTGATGGTTTGGAGAGACATGTCATCTGCTGGTGTTGATCCACTGTGTTTTATATCAAGTCTAAAGTCAGTGAAGTTTTGTTTTCCCACAAAATCTTACAGCACTTCATGCTTCCCTCTGCTACTGACAACTTTTTATGGAGATGCCGATTTCATTTTCCAGCAGGACTTGGCACACTGCCCACCCTGGCCTTATATAATATTGTAGTTTTCTGTGACACTGATTTTTGGATTTTTTTTATTAGAAATAAATGCCTAAAATAGATAACTCTGT
Source organism: Astyanax mexicanus (assembly GCF_023375975.1). NCBI lineage: Eukaryota > Metazoa > Chordata > Actinopteri > Characiformes > Acestrorhamphidae > Astyanax > Astyanax mexicanus. The sequence goes on along the minus strand of NC_064423.1, from coordinate 10,214,752 downwards.
GTGTTATAACATCTATATAAAATATGAGTATCACATATATAAAGCAACATTTTAATGAACACCATATTACTCATTGCTCTTCTGATTACCCAATGACTCCAGTGATCTAATCCCAGGTCCTGGCTATCTATCCGTCAGGCCTCACCATCTCCGCTCTCTTATTTCTCTTCGTGTTTAGTTGTGCTTGTAATCCAAACAGAAGAAGCGGGAAGCCACTCTATCAGGATATTACTCTTTAAGCCCATCCCACCCCCTCCAGAAGTGAGCAAGTGGTCAGCATGCTTTGATAAGAGGCGGCGAGATAACAAACACAAAGTCAATCTAAACAGGCTCATCCATTATGAGGCCACTTTCTGCTTTCTCAAGGTCCTCCAAAGTTATGTCTGGGCGCACAAAATACACAGGGCTTTGTCCGAAACATAACAGTGCTCATTTTCATAAAACTCTCGCGTCTCACGAGGAGCTGAGGCTCTGCAACTGGCTTTCATGAAGTGGAACTGGGTCACGTTTTGAATGGAGCAGCACAAAGGCTCTGAAGGTCTTTTGATTAAGAGGCGGCTGGAGGAGCCGATCCCGGACGAGCCCCCACTTACTAATCTCAGAGCAGCACATCAGCACCCAGACCACTGTTCCAAAAAATCCTTAAACTACCAGTATAACCACCACTGTCAGACACTGGGCTTGAAATATGACATATTTACTACATTTGACTAGTTGTTATATACAGCTCTGAAAAAGAAAAAATAAGAAATGACTTAAAATTGGTAAGTTTCTATGATTTTACCAAATTGGAAACCTCTGGAACATAATCAAGAGGAAGAATTTTTGCACCAGGAGTAAAGGCATAAACTTATCCAAAAGCTGTGTGTAAGACTGGTGGAGGAAAACATGATGCCAAGATGCATGAAACTGTGATTAAAAACCACCAGGGTTATTCCGCCAAACATAGACTTCTGAACTCTTAAAACTGTATGAATATAAGCATGTTTTCTTTGCATTTCTCTTTGTGTTTAGTTTGCTTGTAATCCAAACAGAAGAAGCAGGAAGCCACTCTATCAGGACATTACTCTTTAAGCCCCTCCCACAGAAGTGAGAAATCACTTAAAAAAGATGAGTTTCTTTGATTTTACCAAATTGAAAACCTCTGGAATATAATCAAGAGGAAGATGGATGATCACAAGCCATCAAATCAAGCTGAACTGCTTGAATTTTTGCATCAGAAACGGCATAAAGTTATCCAAAAGCAGTATGCAAGACTGGTGGAGGAGGAGAACATGCCAAGATGCATGAAAACTGTGATTAAAAAACAGGGTTATTCCACCAAAAATGATTTTTTTTGAACTCTTAAAACTTTATGAATATGAACTTTATTTTTTTATTATTTGAGGTCTGAAAGCTCTGCGTCTTTTTTGTTATGTCATTCATTTCTTATTTTCTACAAATTAATGCTCTAAATGACAATATTTTTATTTGGAATTTGGGAGAAATGTTGTTCGTAGTTTATAAAATAAAACAACAATGTTCATTTTACACAAACACACAAAGATATACCTATAAATAGCAAGATCAGAGAAACCGATTCAGAAACTAAAGTGGTCTTTTAATTTTTTTCCAGAGCTGTATATATAATAATTCCTATACTAATGGCATTTGCAAACAGGCACAGCACTGCTGTGAACGATCTGGTATGCCACTTATATTCTGACGACTGATGGGAGCAGGTGGCTGACATTTTACCTGATTACAATAGCTTGTGTGCCCTAATTAACACCACTTTACAAAGGGGTTTCAGGAGCCTCTCGGATTGAAAAGGGTCTATTTATATTTTTTGGGAACTGTGCTAGCTCTCTAACTCTTTCATCTTTAGTTCTTTTTCTTTCATCATTTGTCTTTGCTCCCACTCTATAACTCTGCAGCAAAAACTCCTTCTTCCAGCCCATAACTAGGTCACACATCCACTGTCACTTGGAGTGAAAAGACTAAAAAAAAAAAAACATCCATTATGTAACAGGTCGCCATAACACTCATACATGCAGCTAGTGTCAATATACAAAAGTAGCCAAAAAGGAGGTCGCCCAGGCCGAGCGATCCCAAGACACTCCAAACATGGCAGCTCGTCCACAATGTTTAGGCTAAGTTTATGGCAGCGGCGGTCCGTACGCAATCTTCCCCGAAAGCTTCCTACAGTACAGGAAACTTCACAGTAAACCTACCCAGCAGGGGAGCTTATAAAACCGGGGAGGCACTTCATAGCGGCAGATGTGGAGATCCTCCTCTCCCAGATTGCACAATCCTCTGAACTGTGCTATACTTCAAATGTCTCTACTTATTCCCCTATATATATATATGAACAGCTCTGGAAAAAAATTAAGAGACCACTCCAGTTTCTGAATCAGTTTCTCTGATTTTGCTATTCATAAGGGCTGAAACTAATGCTTATTATGGTAGTCGACTAATCTGCTGATTATTTTTCGATTAGTCGATTAGTCACTGATTATTTCTGCCACGTCCCCCATTTCCAAAACGATAGAAACAGTTGATCATGAGATTTAAAAGCCATTTAAATGTCTAGATGTTGTTTAAACATAGAAAGTACTGATATTTAGTGAGTAGATATGTAATCTGTTGTGTTTGGGCACTTTTGGAGACACAGACTAAGTTGAGTGTAACCTGTGTGAGTGAGACATTTCCCCCTATTTATCTCCCATTGTGCTTCTGTACCCAGTACTTTGTGTAATGTGGTACTGTTACAAATTAACCTTTATTCGACAATAACATTTGTAGTCGATAAATTTAAACAATCAACATTGTCAATTATATCGACTAATTGTTGCAGAAATCAATATTTGGTGGAATAACTGGTTTTTATTCACATCTTACGCATCTTGGCATCATGTTCTCCTCCACCAGTCTTACACACTGCTTTTGGATAAATTTATGCCACTCCTAGTGCAAAAATTCAAGCAGTTCAGTTTGGTTTGATGGCTTGTGATCATCTATCTTCTCCTTGATTATATTCCAGAGGTTTTCAATTTAGTAAAATAAAAGAACATGCTCTACCTGAATCTACAGAATCAGCTTACCAACCAATCAGCTCACAGTAGCAGTACTGCAAGTGTTTTCTTTAGACAGGCACATTTTTTTTTGTAAAATACATTATTCTACTTTCTTAAATTAAAGAAATATTCAGAATTCAGTTTTTAGCTTTTAGCTCCATTCACTTCCATTCATAGAGCACTCACACGTAGCCTTCCTCTAGAGTTTAACAGTCATTAACTGATCTAACAGGGGGACAGAAAGTGGTCAGACTCTCTATAAACGGCTCTAGTAATGCAGGGGGTGCATTTTGGACCCTTTGTTCTCTCTTTCTCTGGGATTTCATTGGCAGTATGTAGCCGCTGCTCCTGTCTCCCAGTCACCAACTGGGTCAGATATCTAGCATGCCAAATATTTCCTCCACCAGTCTTGCACACTGCTTTTGGATAACTTTATGCCTTTACTCCTGGTGCAAAAATCCTAGCAGTTCAAGCTTGGTTTGATGGCTTTTGATCATCATTTTCCACTTGATATTTATATTCCAGAGGTTTTCAATTAGCTAAAATCTAAACATAAGCGTGTTCTCTTCTTTTTATTTTTTCCAGAACTGTACATATATAAAAAAAGAATTAGTGAACGGAGCGAAACAGCCTACACAAACTCCAAATGTCAGTCCCCCCAGGGCCAGACATGAAAAGATAAACGTGATTCACTTCAAGGCGCTGATCAAAGATGAGACGATGACACGCTGCCAAGACTCCTAGGGCCAGGAAGCTGTCCTCAGACTGTTTGCTGTTGCATTTCTTTGGAGTTTTCTTGCCCTTTCTGACCTCCGACTGGTGGATATCCATTATGGGAGCTGATGGGGGCATGAGGGCTTTCACAGAAGCAAGTCTCGCTCTCGGGGGGGCTTAGGAACAGCTCCAGTTCAGTGGAGCAAATATCAACAGGATATAACGAGGCCGTGCGGCTGACAGGGAGGTGCACACTGTAACCAAACAGCCCTCATCAGTGTCAGGACATGGTGTCAGGCAAGTGAACAGTCAGTTCTTGAAGATGATTTCATGTGTTGGATGGATGAAAAAATAGATGTAATGAAAAAGTGTAAGGATCTGGGACACTTTGACCCAAGGATGACCCAAAAGTATGATTGCTTGACGATTGGGTCAGAACATCTCATGAACATCGTGCTTCAGGTCTTATGGACAAGACAATGAGACAATGAATCAATGGCAGATTCATTCCATTTACTGGTGCATTATGCCAAGTTCACACTACACCACTTTTTTTAAATCATCAATCATTGTGCTGTTGACACTACTCAACTGGTTGTGCTGTAATCGCACCATCAAGCCCTTCAGTTGTTGAGACACAACTGGGCGACAAGGGGTCAAAAATTACACAATTTGTTCGCTATGGGAAATCGCAGACTCACCTGGCTGCTCTCCAGAAACATATTTATAATGAGAACAAACCATAACTAAAAACACTCTAAGAGAACTAGTGATGGCATGCCAGAGAATCTCTATAAAGGAGAATACACACTTAAAGTGAGTCCAACATGAATGAGTTCATATGATGCAACTAGACCCGTCACAATAATTGCAATATCGATTTATCATACAATATGACCTCAATCATTTTTTGTAACAGTGATATCGTCTATTGTGTTTATTTGTATGTTTGTTCACACACACACATATATATATATATATATATATATATATATATATATATATATATATATATATATATATATATATAACAGCTCTGGTAATGCAGGGGGTGCGTTCAAACCCGTGGTTCTCTCTTTCTCCATGATTCCATTGGCAGTACGTATGTAAGCCGCTCCTACTGACTCCTAGTCGCCGACTGGGTCAGATACCTAGCATGCAAAATATTTGCCAGGTGTCTGAGACTGGTAGGCAATCACACTACGTGACAATGCGAGCGCAGAGAGATTCCCAACTTGACTCAGAGCAGAGTTTTTGTCGTCGACTTAAAAATACTGGGCTTAAATTGTGTAATGCGAACCTGTCATTAGGCTTTGGCCAAATCACATCTCACTTGTACCCCTACCCCTTGTCACCCTTTCCTTTAAAACCCCTACTAAGAAATTGGACACCCTTCAAGAACCTAAGCGTAACAAATGACATGGAGCTTTTTTTTTTTAAGTTTTCCGTTCCACCTTAAATCATGCTGCAGCCTTGGGTGACAGAATGTTGTAACTGCAGCATGATTTAAGGTGGAATAGGAAATGGTACCACTTTATAATAAGACTACCTTTATAAAGGGTTTATAAATGGTTTACAATTAGTTTATTAATGGTTACTAATAAAGTTGTAAATGCCTTAAAAATCATTAATAATCAGTTATAACACATACGTAGAAAGGGCAACAATATAGATGGCTGTGGGTTCACTATTTGACAAACAACAGGTCATTGTTGCCCTTTCTATGTATGTGTTATAACTGATTTTTAATGATTTTTAAGGCATTTATAACCTAATTAGTAACCATTAACAAACTAATTGTAAACTATTTATAAACCCTTTATAAAGGTAGTCTTATTATAAAGTGGTAACTAGGAAATTAAGCTAGCTAGCTACTGGGGCTGAAATGCTATATATATGCCAGGATAATGCAAGAGTTTTTGGATTTTTACCAAAGGAAATAATACATTTGTTTTTTCTCATAACTCTCAGATTAAAAAGTGTAGTATCTGAAAAATCTATTTTTGCTCTATCCCAACAAGAATCTGAACACCATACAGCAAACATCAACAATCAAAATAGACACCTTTAAAGGTCTTCAGGGTCCCTGCCTTGACAAGTCAAACTGTTTTGGTGCCACAAGGACATCCAACAGAATATAATACAGGTGGTTCTAATGTTATGGCTGACTGGTGTACAGCAGCTGTTTCGTATCTGCTTCTATAACATCTGATATACTGTAGTTTCATCAGCTCACTCAAAGGCCATGAAACCATCAAGACGTTTGGATGTTTCTCCAATGCCAGGAAAGCCATCTGACACCTGTTCACACCTTCATCTTCATGAATGAATTTATGGCTCTGTATTTTATCTCGCTCCTATCTCCAAAAGGTTCCCTGTAAATAAACTGGATAAAAGCCTGTGGCTGATCCTCGAGATCTAAAACACCAGCTCTTCCTGCTCGTGTGAAAAGGGGGAATTCCTCTCCGTCAGTAATTACAGCTGCAGATCTGTGAGATTACAGTCTGATTCAGCTCTGTCTAATGTGGTTCAGAGTCAGTGGGAGTCACGCCGAGTCCCCTTTAAAAGCTTTAAGAGATCACAGTGCAGGACATTACAAAGCCTTCCCCCTCAGACCGTCCAATCAGTCCTCAGATGTTTCCTAGACGCCTTTGACAAATGTTTCTTCTGCAACACTCGTATGAAACGGATTAGGTGTTTTCCACTAGTTTATACATTTTAAAGGCCCTCGAAAGCGGAAAAAGCAAGCTGACTTGGCTTTTTTAGACTGACGCCAATTTTTGGCCTCGAAACACATAAACCAAAGTTTGGAATGGAGGCGTTCCAGGATTACATAATCCCAGCGATGGGAGGATTCCTAGGAGGTAACATTTATAAACCACTATGTTTAGAACGATATAAATCATTCTCTCAAAAAAGGAATGTAACAAAAAAAGTATATATATATATATATATATACAATGAAACTGAAACACTTGGTTTTAGACCACAATAATTAATTGCCTCGACGGACAGTTCTGGTGGAAACAGGAGAGTTGAGGTGCACATTGAATTCTGCCCTGATTTGAGCAGCCGTGGTTTTCTGTTTCTTTGGATACAATCCGGGTTAGCACCCGAACATCCCTTTCAGACAGCTTCCTCTTACAGCATCCACAGTTAATCCTGTTGGATGTGGTTGGTGCTTCTTAGTGGTATGCTGACATTACCCTGGATACCGTGGCTCTTGATGCATCACAAAGACTTGCTGTCTCGGTCACAGATGCTCCAGCAAGACGTGCACCAACAATTTGTCCTCTTTTAAACTCTTCTATGTCACCCATAATGTTGTGTGCATTGCAATATTCTGAGCAAAACTGTGCTCTTATCATGGGACATGACACAGCATAGCACACAGTTTCATGTGCTATGACTTTTCCTAATGTCATATGGAATATGCATACAATTCCTACTGTCTTGAATGTATTTCGCATTACATGTGGTACATAAGGTGGAATGAAATTGTGATCTCACGATCCAGTTTACACCCAAGAGCTGTTGTTAAAATAGATAAATATAGATAAAATAAAACAAAAAACTACAAAGAACACAATAAAAATAGAATATAGAACAGGGAGAGTAGGCAGGTAGAAGCAACATGAAATGAATGAAGAGCAGTACAAGATAAAGTGTCTCAGTGCGGTTTAAGGTGACAGAGTTTTGTAAACAGTAATTGTCCTTTGTAAAGTTGTAAAGTGACAGTGCAGTGGGTGTTGTTTAGGTGGAGGGTGGTAATGGGAGAGTTCAGAAATGCATATTTGGTGGAATAAATCTGGCTTTAATCACAGTTTTCGTGCATCTTGGCATGTTCTTCTCCACCAGTCTTGCACACTGCTTTTGGATAACTTTATGCCTTTACTCCTGGTGCAAAAATTCAAGCAGTTCAGCTTGGTTTGTTGGCTTGTGAATAAGCTTAGAATAACAGCTCAGCTCAGCGCCGGCCTGGTGAGGCTCTGTACGAGTGACTTTTTCTTAATTACTTTCCAGAGGTTTTCAATTTGGTAAAATTGAGGAAAAACGTCATAATTAAGTTCATTTTTAAAATATTTTTTAAAGCTTCAGGACAGTGTGGAATGCTCTTGCAAAAATTGACATTTGATGAAAACATAGCTGCAACATTTTGAATGCCACCTAACTTTAGAAATGAAATTTACTATCCCATCTGGCACCCACTGTTAGGCCTTAACATATGTTGCCTTGTCTTGAGTACGTTATGATCAGTTTTCACATTGTTACCCCAATATTTTGGTATGCCAGTGCTGTTTGTGTTCCTGTTTGAAGGCTCTTAAAAGACACCTTGCTGTTGTTCTTCCAAAAAACCTTCAAAAATGCCAGGTTGCTATTCTAACACCGTAGCAGATGACACTCACGATTCACCACTCACCACTTCCTACCTTTCTAAACGAACGACTGCGTGTTTTTCTAAGAGAATACTTCCAACTAAGTGAGGTAGGCTTGATATCTATGAGATCATTGCTTTGGTCCATTTCCACGATGGGGCCTTCACGGATCTACAGCACTTTATCCCAGTCGTTGTCACTCGTACGGAGCCTCACCAGGCCGGGGCTGAGCTGAGCTGTTATTCTAAGCTCATTCTAGAAGAAAGTTTCCATTAGAAAAAAATAAAAAGACCATATACAGTAAAACGGCCGGCCGGCAGCATAATCCTAATCATGCAGAATGTATGTCACAGCGAGAACGACGTGGAAATCCGACGGCAGAAGTGGAAATGGCTGGATTCATTTAACACGTCTTGACAGCGTACGCTCGGCCGGCTGATACCGAAGCAGGGCTATACGTTCTTCAGCTCCATGTCAATCTTCTCCCAAAGGGAGCCCGGGCCACCCAGAAGGAAAAGCAGTCCGCATACACATGCCATTCCAGGAGTGGAGTGGTTTTTGTCTGAATAATAGCACTACTACCAAGCTGGTTCCATCATGCCATATCAATTATGTTCCAGCCCAGCTCTCAGCTCCACAATGTGCTCCTTCATTGGCTGTAAGCCTCTTTACCACCAGATAATATACTGCTATGAACAAACGACGTCTCTGCTGCTCCATGCTGTTTACACATGCAGTAACGAGCAGCGTACACTGCTTGCAGCCGCGCTGCACGTACAATCAAGTTTTCAGCGTTCATTATTAAAGCAGCTTCACACTGCATAGATATACGCGCTGGAATACAGAATCTTCTTACTATGTTTACTTTCTTGCTCCTGCGCCAAACAGCTCTGACCAATCAGAAGTGACAATGTGCTAGTGTGGTTTATTGGTGTGCATTTTGGTCCGTTTATACTCAGCTAATTAAGGTCTAATTAAAAAAAAAAAATGACAACCAAGCTGAGATGTTTTTACAATAAAGTTAAAAACAAAAGTTTTCTCTATACAAATTATCATGCATTCTTTTTACAGCGCCCTATGTTGTTTTTATCTCCGTTTAAATTCTTAAAAAGTATATACTAGTATTTTAATTGACACAAATCACAAATATAAACATTATTTAATTTAACATTTCTTACTTTTAATATTTTATTTACATTTAAATATCATCTATAAAACTTGCATCTATACTATACTAAATCTGATTAAATGTGTTAATTGACTGTCTAATTGACTAGTTTAAATATCTTGATATCTTTCATGAAAAAATAGCTAAATGATTAACAGAAATGTCTAAATTCTATAATACAGGGTTAATAAAATATGCTAAATAAAAAGTTATATTAAACCATTTTAAATAATGATTAAACTGCATCAGACAGCACTCTGGAAAAGGCCGACCCCCACATTAAAGAAAATTGTATGAATAACATAAAATCACTTTAAAGTAAAGATTAGCATTCCTCTATACTTGTAATAATGTGTTCATTCAGAGTAAAACGTTAAAAGAAAAAAGAAAAATTTGTTGTTACACAGTGTTTGTATGAAATACTGGCAACATAAAAGGCACAGTATATTGATATTGACCCATATACATATATATATATGCTTTCAGGCCAGTGGAGTTAAAGCCCACTTCTCCTTTAACGCACCTCTTAATCCAAATTCTTTCGCTGAGCGCGAGAGCTGACGTGGGATGGCTCATTTACAGTAAAGCTCTGAGGACAGACACATTTCAGCACATTAGCAGTTTGCTCTATTAACAGACTCGGGGCTGAGGACTGATGGGGGTCAAGTCACCTGCCTCATTGAATCTGCGGGGTCACAGGGGGGCAAACTATTTCCAAATGCCCCCCACAGAGAGATCCTAAGCAGGAAGCCGGAGCAGCTGCTGCTGACCTTACCCGAGCGGCCTTCCTCCATCCAGTGTACAGGGGAGGTCTAAGAGATAGCAGAGCAGGCTGAGAGCACGGCTATAGAGTCCATGCTTATAAAGACGAGGATTAAGAGTAACTCAAATAACTCAAACTGGTTGTTCGGAGCTGCAATTTCAGTTAAATGAACACAGTGAGACAATATTTGAGAAGTGAAATGAAGTTTATAAGATTTACAGAAAGTGTGCAATAGTTCTTAGTTCAATAGTTAGTTTGGGCACTCCAACAGAAAAATTTAAATCAATATTTAGTTGATCCTCCTTTTACAGAAATAACAGCCTCTAAACTCTTCCTATAGCTTCTTCCAATGAGAGTCTGGCTTCTGGTTGAAAATATTTTGGATCATTCTTCTTTACAAAACATCTCCAGTTCAGTCAGGTTTGATTCAGGTTTCTGATTTGGCACCTTATTCTAAAATGAAGCTGACTTGTCTAAATGCTCTTTAGCTTTAGCATACCTCAAGCGACTCTGTTTGTGGCGTGTGCTCAGACAAGGCTTCTTCTGCAATTCTCTCCCATACAGCCTCTCCTTGTGTAAAGTGCGCTGAATAGTGAATAGTGAACGATGCACAGTGACTTCATCTGCAGTGAGATGATGTAGATCTTTGGAGCTGGTCTGTGACTATGGTAGTTGGCTATGACTGTTCTCACCATCCTTCTCCTCTGCTTATCTGAGATTTTTCTTGATCTGCCACTTCAGGTCTTAACTCATTTCCTCACTATGTTCCTCACAGTGGAAACTGCAGCTGAAATCTCTGAGATTTTAAGCTTTTTATATCCTTCCTCTAAACAATGATGTTGAACAATCTTTGTTTTTTAGGTCATTTGAGAGTAGAGTGTTTTGAGGCTCCCATGTTGCCACTTTTTAGAGAAGATCCAAAGAGGAGAACAATTGCAATTGGCTCCTTAACCCTTTCTCATAATTGGATTCACCTGTGTATGTAGGTCAAGGGTCAATGAGCTTACCCAATATTTTTTATATTCCAATAATTATTGCAAAACGTATTTAAATCAAATTTATACACCTGCCTAATTTTGTTTAAAGAATTATCGCACACTTTCTGTAAATCCTATAAACTTAATTTAATCAATTCTCAAATATCACTGTGTTAATCTGCTATCTGATATATTTAACTGAAATTGCTGATCCTAACAACCAATGATTTATAAAGGAAAATCTTAGAACACAATAGCCTTGAGATCCTAAAACAGAGCAATTATGATACTTTTTACTGCTTTATCAAACAGCGATGTCTACTACGCAGACTGTTTGCTGCACTTATGTTCAGCTCTCATAATAAAACGCATCTGATTAATATCTATCTGCTTTAACTCAGCCAACCTTGGCACTGTAATTAATCAAGAAGAGGGAAAAAAGCTCTCGTGGGAAACACAAAACAGAATCCTTTGCTTTTTCAAGTCTGTGCAAACAGCAGACAGTTTAATTGCAGTAATTCTCTTTTTTTCCCCCTCTTCTCTAAGACTGCGAGCACTGTGCTGCCTTTGTTAATGTTGTTTCAATCGAGCTGTAAAAATATCTGAAGTCAAGCTGTGTACTCTATAAAAGCTACGAGAGATTAGACTGTAATTACTCACCAACAGTGTCGCAGGGTTCGTTTTTGTGAACGCAGAAATCTGTTCTGAAATGACAAAAGTAGAAGAATAGTAGGTATGAAAGGTGTTAACAGGTCTGCAATAAGAGAAGTAATATAGATATGTTTTTGCAAAAAAAAAAAAAAGAAAACTAGTAGGGGTGTGCCATATCGCATCGCACACAATAATATCACAAACATTTTTGAATATTGTGAACAATATTATACCCTGAAATATGGTGCCATATCACCCACTCCTAATTGTCACATCAAGGTACTACTTTTTTGCTGTTTTAGCAAAAAGAAAAATTCACACTGTTCTCATTTCCCATTATATATCTACTAGAGACAGATTATAACTGTATATTATCATTTATTTTACTTTATATTCTGGATATATGGAGATATTCGGAGTGCATTATTAGTATTATTATTATTATTTTATTATTAGTAGTACTATTATATTATTAGTATCATAACATTCTGAATCATTGACTTCTGTTACAAATCTGATAAAATTCTTGTTTTTTTTTTTATATCTCAGTTAGGGGTGTACCATATCATATCCTATGCAATAATAAAATGCCATATTTTTTTTTCTTTAATTCAGTGTTTTTTCATATCTTTAAGAGTATCGTTATCACAAAAATACCATGAAATATTGTGATACTATTTTAGGGCCATATCGCCCACCCCTAATTTTTGCATCAGGGTACTACTTTTTTGCTGTTTTTAGCAAAAGAAAAATTCACACTGTTCTCATTTCCTGTTATATATATATATATATATATATATATATATATATATATATATATATATATATATATATATATATATATACTAGAGACAGATTATAACTGTCCAGTATCATTTGTTTCATTAATTTTACTTTATTTTATGGATATATGGAGATATTTGGACTGCATTATTAGTATTATTAGTATCATGACATTCTGGATCATTGACTTCTGTTACAAATCTGATAAAATTCTTGTATTATTTTTTTTTTTAATATCTCAGTTAGGGGTGTGCCACATCATACCGTATGCAATAATCAAATTTATTTTTTTTAATTTTGTTGCAGATACTATTTTAGGGCCATATTGCCCACCCCTAATAGCTAGTGAATCTTATACTAATGAGGTGTAACAATTTACAAACATTCAATTCATTATGATATATTAGTGTCTTAATTTATTGCATTTATTGTAATATAAGAGTGTTTAAAAATGTGCATTTTATTATTAGTAATAATAATACAGTACATCTATAGTATTACGCTGCATTAATATAGTTTACTATATGATTCCTACATGAATACATAGAGATGCCAAAATGTAAATACATCGTGATCAAGGTCTGCTTTTTAAAGCTCTAACACTCTAAGACTACACTGCTCAACATCACCATACTGATAGAGATATCACCTGTTTAAATCAGTGGTGTCAATCGATTAAAAAATTGAATCCGATTAATCACAACAAAATGTGTTGATTAACTGCGATTAATCGCATTTGTTTTTCTTCAGATGCACATTTTTATAGTGAATATTTAAATGTAAATAAAGAATGAATTAAATGAATGTAAAATGCAATTATATTTATATAAGTGGTATCAATAAAACCAACGTAACCAAGGGGAGATAAAACCAACGTAGGGTGCTTAAATAAAGAATGCATGATAAATCGGATTGTAAATGTCTCCGCTTGGTTGTGAGGGTTTCTGAATTCAAACTTAATTAGATGTGAGAGAGAGAGAGAGAGAGAGAGAGAGAGAGAGAGAGAGAGAGAGAGAGAGAGAGAGAAAGAAAGAAAGAGAAAAGTAAAGATCTCTGACCGGGTCTGAGCTGGAAGTTTAGAGCGTGCCGTTCAATTGTTCGGCCAGAAAACAGATCTGTGCGTTGGGCGGGGGCAGTGCAGATTTTTCTAATTATGACTCATAAATGATTAAAAAAATTCAGAGGATCCAGTGTTGTTCAGGAGAAAAATGCACTAAAAATAAAACACACGGGGTCCTAAACATATGTATTTAGTACATAATGTGATAGAGGCGAGTTTTTGAAAAGTCCATTGATTTTTGCCATTTACAAAAGCAGTTAAGACCTACAAAATGAAGACACGACTGCAGTGGACTATGATATAGGACATGCTGGTGCAGATAAACAACAACCTATTGCCACCTTGTTCAAGGCAGTGCTGAATATAGAGGGGTATAAAGACCCCTAAGCATTCTCTGCGATAATGTAGATGGTTGGGAATGAAGTGAGGCATACTTGTCAAGTCTCCCGTTTTGGCCGGGAAACTACCGTATTTTACTCCTCTTTCCCGCCGTCCTCCCGTATTAGTATTTTCCCGTAAATTTCCCGTATTATTTTAAAATGTAAAAAACGTTATTATTATTGAGAAGACGGGGCACTGACCGCTGTGTGCCTCTAAACCAATCGTGGTGCCGGTTCAAGGAGAAAGTCCTGCCTTTCAGAAGAAACAGCCAATCAGCGGAGCGCAGAGGAGGGTCAGTGTGGGAAAGACCCAAACTGAACTGATCAGGGGTGGAGTGATCAAAAGAAAGAAGTATCAATTAAAGATTAGTAATTGTGTAGGCTCCTTAGGATTAATTTTTACTGTCCTTTTAGTAAAACCTTATAATAATATTTTTAGGTCACCAACAGTCATTTTGCAGAATTTGTGCACCCTTTGTTCAATTTTAAATCCATTAAATAAATAAAAAATATATCATATAAAAGAGTGCATTCCTGCCAAAAAAGACATGAAATCTTTACTTTTTTTCTAAATATCTAGAAATGGATTTTTATTTTGGCTGTATTAAAAGAATGACATATGTAGGAATGGCCACAACATTTCAGTGTCAACAAAGGTAGACCTACCAGATTCTGATCATCTAATTGTAGTCTGTAAGTGGTTCACAGGTGGTTATTTTAGATCTTTTGTAAACCTGTCTTAAAATGTATAGGATACTGAACCTTGGTTGGGCTGGTGGGATGGCTTTAAGTGGACGGTGGAAAATATCCAAATCCTGACAGGTATGAGTGAGGTTGTGGTCATCCAACATTTTAACCTCTCCAACACTCTTGTCTCAGATTCAAACAAATGAATTGGCAGTTACTCCACGAAAAAAGTATTATAATTTTTTTTAAATACCTGACTTTGAAAGAAGCAACAGGTGCCTCAACACTTGTGTCTATGTCCTGAATCTTTTGGACTCTAGCCAATTCAAAGATTGACCGTTCATCGACCGCGCACTTGAGTTTTCCTGCGTCTGGATGCCGCGTACGGCGGTTTCTCACGGCTCCATCATTTGCCAGAGCAAGGTGTCAACAGAAGCACGTCAGTAAGCGGACCTGACCATCCTCACTGTGACCTGTCTAGGGCACATACCACATGCCTGGGTGGCTGAGGAAGAGTTGCAGACACAGACACAGACAGAGAGAGAGAGAGAGAGCAAGAAATAAAGAGAGAAAGAGAGAGACTGAGAGAGATAAAGCGATAGACAAGCACCTACACTGGGACTCAAGCCAAACCCCAGTTGAGGTCTGGACAGCATCCAGCTCAGCTCGCTAAGAAGAGCGACGGCCCTCTCCTCCCCCCACCCTCGTCCAGCCCCGCTCCTCCGTTAGACAACTTTCAAACCCATCCAAACGCGGCATCACTTTGACTTACAACATCAATACCAGACGGCGCATCTCCTCTCCCCGACCAAAAGAAACAAATCTGACATCCAAGCAGATCTGAGGCTGCTGTTTGCCTTCTCAGCAAGACTGGAGCTGCACCCAGGACACGCCAGTCTAACCTCCAGTACGGCCAAGTTCCCTTCAGCTCCAGTCTTCCTCTTTACTGCCCCGGTTAACAAAACACTCTTAATGGCTCATCCCGAAAGGTCGACGTCAGTTTACAACTCTCTGACACCTTCAGACTCCACCCTCCACTCCGATTGCCTTACCTGTGCTCCACCTGTGTTAGAGCAATAAATAAGATTTTATATTTGTTTTATTTGCTTTTGAGTAATTTTGTAATATTTGTGTTATTTCATATGTACAGTAGATGATAAACTGTTATGAATATGGCTCTATTAGAAAGTTTGTAATTGTTTTTGCATCTTGCCAATACAATTAGGGGCCGGAGTGTTAGAGCCATGAATAAGATTTTATATTTGTTTTAGAGTATTTTTGTAATATTTGTGTTATTTAATGTAGGTAATCCTAATGCCAGTGTAATTGAACAGTATATTTAATATGGGACTCTTATTCTGATAGTGTGCAACTAGATGCTCTTGAGCTGGTAGAGCACTAGCTGAGTGAGTGAAGGATTAAAGAGCACAGATTCACACAGTTTTTTGACCGTGTTTACTGTGTTTGGAATTATTGAAAGGAAACTGTAAAAAGATGATTTTGGATTTACATTTTCCTTATATAAAGACTCTTTGACACAGATACTGGATCTGCTGCCATAACAACCTGCAAATGTGTTTTTGGTAGCTAATGATTAACACTTACTATGAATCCTGTATTCATAATGCATTATATGGCATGCATGATATCTTATAATGGTCATTATAAGAAGTCATAAGCTGATATTAGTGCTGGGCAGTATACAGTGCCTTGGAAAAGTATTCGGCTACCTTAAACTTTTTAACCTTTTTAACCACTGTCAAACATGGTGGTGGCAGCATCATGGTTTTGGGCCTGCTTTTCTTCAGCAGGGACAGATTTGGGAAGATGGATGGAACCAAATACAGGACCATTCTGGAAGAACACCTGTTGGAGTCTGGCCAAGTGACCATGTCAAAGTCCAGACCTGAATCCAATGGAGAATCTGTGGAAAGAGGTGCAAACTGCTGTTCACAAACAAACGCTCTCCATCCAAGCTCACTGAGCTCAGAATACTTTTGCACAGCACTGTACCAGTTCATCCGGAATACCAGCGGAGAAATTAAAACCAGTATAGTGCCAAAGAAGCAGATACAGCTTGCTAGCTATCGCTGTCTAGTTAACATAACAAGTTAACACACTGGAGTAATGGTAGCCCAGCTCTGTGGAGTCAAACGCCCCGTCCTGCCTAAAGAGAAATGAGAACAGCACTTTATCTGAGGAGCTTATTACTGCTGTTCCTCACTGTATGAGACATTTGCATCTGAGTAAAATAGAAAAACAACAGCAAACAGCAACTATTCACTCAGAAAAGAGAGATGAATGGAATCGTCCCCCAGACAAGCCCACAATCTGGCCTGGGTACAGAATTGTTTATTCAGTGATTCAAGTGATTAAACTCACTTAAATTTTGGATACGAAGTGCAAATAAACTTAAAGAGCAGTAACTATAGCCCTTTTAAATATATATTTATTCTAATGCTGTAGCTTGAAGGATCATTTTAATGCATATATATATATATATATATATAGTGATATACCGTGAAACAGTCAGAATCTTGCATTTTTGGTCATACCGTGCAGCACTATCCTGTATAATAACCTGTAAGTACAGGATATAAAGCACATGTATGTCTCTTCATACAGGCAGGTTTCATAAAGCTTTATATTTAATAAGTACAGTGTTCTTATTAGCAGACACATTTGGAGGAAAATGGGACATCTGTCTGTGAGCCAGCTGTAGCTCAAGAGCGCCTGGGTCATGCAGCAAGACAATGACCCTAAGCATTAAATCATTCTTTCTTTCAAAGAAAAACAAGTCCAATAGGAATGAAGCTAAGGTCAGTCACGGTCTTGAATTGTTATGCTGTTAGCTTCAAATGTTATGCTTAAAGCATCCACTGTAGCATTTCCAACAACTGCTTCTCTTGCTCTTGCACTAGAGGGGACTAGAAGAGTTATTTCACATTAGGTTTTAATGGGATTTGTACCAGTTGGGCTCGTCCAACTTGGCTATCCTCATAGCTAGGAATGTTACCCATGTTTGCAGGCAGAACATGGACAGGTCAGTTAACATTATGAGGAGGAGAGAATTATAAAGCATTTTGTACTGCCATGTCTCACCACGGTCCACTGCAGTACCACAGATGGTGCAAGGCTAAATCCGTCTGCAGAGCTTCCCCTTGTAATTCTCCTTGGCAAGTCTACAATTTCATCCACTATGGCTTGAGAAAGTGGCAACTAAGCGGGATCATCTAAGGGTTCATTGGGTTAACACACAAAAACAGCTGATGCAAACGATGGATTAACTTTCAGAAAGGTCAGGGGACCAACAACTCAGAAAGGATTTGACAAGAGTACAGTATGTTAATTTTCTTTTTCTGGTTAAATTTTCTTGTGGGAATCAGATGTTTCTGCACGTCCCTGCTTCCCACTCTACCTAAAAAGTGCTCCATTTTTAAGCAAACCTAGAGACAGTAGGGCAATATTAGCCTTCAGAAAACAGATGAGCCACTGATTAATGATTAAATGTTTCATTAAAACCAATTGAACCAGTCATACAGCTCTGGAAAAAAATAAAAGACCACTTCACTTTTGCTATTTATAGGTATATGTTTGAGTAAAAATAAGATTTAGAGCATTTATTTGCAGAAAATGAGAAATGGCAGAAATAACAAAAAAGATTCAGCGCTTTTAGACCTCAAATAATGCAAAGAAAACAAGTTCATATTCATAAAAAATCATATTTTAACAGTCCAGAAATCAATATTTGGTGGAATAACCCTGGTTTTTAATCACAGTTTTGATGCATCTTGGCATCATGTTCTCCTCCACCAGTCTTACACACTGCTTTTGGATAACTTTATGCCTGCACTCCTGGTGCAAAAATTTAAGCAGTTCAACTTGGTTTGACGGCTTGTGATCATCCACCTTTCAATTTGGTAAAATCAAAACAACTCATAATTTTAAGTGGTCTCATTTTATTTCAGAGCAGAGCTGTAGTTTGGTGCTTTGGGTGTTTGCCTTTTTCTTTAAATGATTCAATTAAAAGTAGATTGTTACAATTTGTTTTGTTACAAGAATATGATGGAGGCCAGTGTTGGAGTCCCAGCCATAATGGTGCATCCTGTGCCAACAAGTAAGCTTGTAAGAGTCATAAAATTCTCAAGACTTCTAAAGGTGTCTTGTGGCATCTGGAACCAAGACTAAGGTTAGCGTTTAGGTGGGAGCTCTTTGGATTAATCCAATAATCCATGAGTACCCAAGACATTGTTGCCAGTTCACAGGTTGACCTTTCTTAAAGCACTTTTTTGGTAGGGACTAATCCCTGCACACAATGGGAATGTACTGTGGGAACACCCCAAAAAACCTGCATGATGTTTCTGATGTTCGGATTCAACAGAACGTCAAGAACTGGCTGTTCTTTCGGACTACTCTTTTGGACTATCACTAAACCAATCCAATTGTCTCCATGCCATAACCCCCCCCCCCCCCCCCAATCCCTCCAAACGGTTTTCAATGTGGCTTTGTGATTTCCTGCCTCCGCTTCCTCACACATTAACTGGATTTGACAAACAGCTGGGTGGTGATGATGGCGCATGTGGACGCTCGGAAGCTGTAGCATACCACTGCTAACTCCCATTAGTGGCAACATCTCATAACCAAAGTGACAGGGCTTGCACGTTCACTGTCCCCAGCTGTCACAAAATGGCACCTATTCCGGGCGCAGATTTAAGCAGAACGAACAGTAGCTGTCCGTTTCACAGCAACTTCACCACTGGGAAAACCACTCTCAGACTCGATCCAGCTGAAAACCAGCGAAAAGTTCCTTATTCAAAACTTGGTGGAAAAGTGAAATGTGCTGAAATATAATAAAGGCTGTATTCTGCTGTCTGCCCAGCACTGGTCAGTTCTGTCGCACTTGATTGGGTTTGTTCATATATCCATTCACAAGCTTGTGAATAAATAAACTACTAATGTATCATTTCATTGAAGAGATGTTTGCCCTTGTGTGTTTTCTAAAGATCGTTTTTTGCTAGTTGCATGTTTTGGTTGAAAGGTTGGCCATCCAGCATAATTTAACCAAAAACTGTGCTTAGTGTGAGTATACCACCCCAAGTTGATGGATCAGCATAAACAGCATTGCCAAATTAGTTGGCAAACATGACCTGCATGAGCACACTGGTCGACATGACAAAACTGGTTGACCAAGCTGATTGGCCAACATTTCTAGAACTTTACTAGAATACGGTTTTAAACCAGCTCCTCCTTTTATCCCTATCCAAAGATGTTTTACCTTGAAACTTATTTTACATTGTACTTGACTATTGTAAGTCGCTTTGGACAAAAGCGTCTGCCAAATGTAATGTAATGTAATGTAATGTAATATTTAAAAAGCTCTCAGATGTTGCATTTGATACTGGTCATGCTTGTCATGTTGGGTGACCAGTGTAGACCTGCTGGTCATACCGGTAATGGGGGTTGATCAGCTTGGTCACGGTGGTAACGCTGGTCATGTTGGTCACACCATGACTAGCCATGACTTGGTCATGCTGGTCATACTAATTGATTCATTAAATTGGCCATGCTGGTACATCAACTTGAGGTGTATTCATACTAAGCACGGTTAGGTTGAATCATGCTGGAGCACAGTTCTGCCTGCTCCCAACTCCCCCGCCAGCCTGCACTTACACTGCATTTAAACAATCTGTGCCTAAGCACGCTTACATCGTCACTCACTGCTCTGGGGGCTTGCCGGTGTTGTGCCGAATTCAACACCCCTGCCAAGCAAAGCACCCTCTCTTGATAAAAGATGAGATAATCTGCTTAAATTCACTGAGAAATAGCCACGCTTATCTCGGTCACATTAACTTACATAGCGTGTGCTCCCAAGAGGGGGTGCTTTTCCTGGCGGGGGTGCTGAATTCAGCACAACACCGCCACGTTTGTTTACAGTAACATCGCATCACTGCATGCATAAAATGCTCGAGTCCAAGTGAACCGTGCTTGAGTCCACCTCTTCAAGTGCGCCAGAGCACGGTTCAGTGTACCGTGCCTAGGCATGGTTCAGAGCGATCACACTAGTCAAATGAGCTGTGTTTTAGGGGGTAACTGCGCCCGGGCACGGCACAGATTGCCTAGTGTGAGTACACCGTTGGTCATGCTGATCACCAAATCTTTCATCTGGGGGACAAGAGCAACTTTTCTCCGAGCTGTGGATCGATTGCACAATTCCATTCTTTTTTTTTCTAATTGAAAAACTGCTGTTTTTTTTATTTTACTTGGATAAAAACATAATGTGAGAAACAGCAGCAGGAGCTCTCCAGATAAAGTGCTGTTCTCAATTCTCTCCAGGCAGGATGGAGCGTTTAGCATCACTCCAGTGCGTTAGCTTGTAATGCTAGCTGGCTAGCATTAGCTAGCAAGCTGTATCTTTGTTTTTGTATCTGCGTGTGTTTTAATATCCCCTTCAGTATACAATATTAACCGGTATACCGCCCAGCATTAACTGACATACTGTATGTAATAGAGCTTGGTTTTGATTGGCTGTCCTTCAACGTTCCTCATTCCAAAAGCAGTCAGACTGAAACACTCTATACAACTTCAATATGAACAGGTGGAGCTAAACAGCTGTAGGCTGAATCGGGGACTACATATATAAATCTTCTAAATAAAATTTCATGTTTAGCATCACAGTATCAATACTCAAATGGACAGTGTAAAAGAAGGCCAATATCTTTTTTTACAATAGCAGCACTTTAACATATTTTCCACCGCAGCAAAATGTGCAGAAAGCGGATGAAAGCCTAGCTACAGACCAGTTATTAGGGTTTTTTTTCTTGGGTGTCTGAAAGCTCCTCTGAAGCTCGGCGGAGGGGGTAACCGAAGCCCACCTCGACACGCTGTAATTTGCCTGTGACGCACTCCTGCCGCCCTGAGCCATCTTGGCATTAGCGCTCCGACAGATGTTGATCCTGCGAGCTGCATCCTCATAGTGAGGGCCTTATGCCGGACGAGGTGGATCATATTTAACCCAGTGGAGGTGGAAACAAAAGCCCTCTCTGTCTGCCGCCGCCGCTCTCCCCCGGTAGCTCCTCGGGCCCAGGAAGACGGATAGCATCTGACAGGCTAACATGATCGCTTTCGCTCTCAACAAAAGAATTCCTTTTTTCCCCTCTCGTGCTCTGAAAATTATAGCAAGGTAACTAATAATGCCTAATCCGAACCAGGGAGCGCAAGCCTTTGCGGCTGCCAGGAGCGATCGGTCGGAGTGGCGAAGACAGAGGAAGATTGGGAGCAACCCTGCCTTGCTGACGGACTGCTAAATGAACGGATCATTAGGGTCCATCATGGCTCAGGTACTGAGGGAGTCCAAATTACGTTAGAGCTTAATGATCGAGAGAGGCAAAAGAAGAAACGACGCTCTAATCCGCTAAAAGCACCTGAGCGCTGACAGATGCCGAGCATCAAAGGGGGGAAATAATGAGAGAAAGTGAGAGAACGAGTTGGAGAAAATTAGCCACGTCAATCAAAAGAAACAAAAGGGCAGAAACCGGCGAGAGTGCTTGAGATGATGCACTCATGGACAATGAGTGAAAAGGTAAAGAAGCCTTAGACAGGTGTACCTTGTGACCAGCACCGCTACGTCCATAGGAGGCGGGTCGTCTCTACCTCCAGGAACATGGTTGCTGCCAAGGTACCGACCGCCTCCATATTCCTCGTGTTGCCAGTGGCAGAAGCTCTCCAGAGCTTTCTCTCCATGATGGCCGACCTTCAGCTTCTCCTAAAGGCACAATTAGAGAGAGCAGTGTTGCTTTTGTACGGTCAAATATACACTTATCATCAAAAATATAAAATAGATAGCAAAAAAAGCTAGGTGCACCCAGAAAGAAGTGCCAGGCTGCAGGAACAATACATGATCAAAGATGTAGACTGATAATAAACTGGTAATTCAGAATTGTTCTTCAAGCTTTCAAACATCCTGTTTAAGATCATCCGCAGCATCTCAATCAGACTTTGACTAGAGTTTGTTTTTTGTCATTCAGAGGTGAACTTGTTGAACTTGTGTGCTTTGCATCATTGTCCTGCTGCAGAACCCAAGTAACCCTGAGCTTGAGGTCACAAACTGTTGGACGGGATTCTCTTTCAGGATTATCTGGTTCCATCTATTACAGCCCCAGACCATCACACTACTACCACGTTTTACGTTCAGTACAATGTTTCTTTTTCTGAAAATATGTGTTAGTTTTACACCAGATGTAACGGGACACACACCTTCCAAAAAGGTCTTTTTTTGTGACCAATGTTTTTTGGTCAGCAGAGGTGACCATTTTTGACCAGTTTCTTTCTTATAATTATATAATGAACACTGACCTTAACTGAGGTAAGTAAGGCCTGCAGTTCTTTAAACGTGGGTTCTTTTGTGACCTCCTGGATGAGATGTCCATACCCTTTTGGAATAATTTCGGTTGGCCGGCCACTCCTGGGAAGGTTCACCAGGGTTCCATGTTTTCTCCATATGTCAATAATAGCTCTCACTGTGGTTCTCTGGAGTCCTAAAGCTTTAGAAATTACTTTGTAACCTTTTCTAGACTGATAGATGATCAATGACTTTCTTTTCTCAACTATTTTTTTTTTCTGCAGATCGGGGCATAATGTGTTGCTTTTTGAGATTTTCTAGCTGCGTCATGTTGTCAGACAGGTTCTATTTAAGTGAGTACTGCCTGGTCTGGTTTTGGTTAGTAGTAAAATTAAACTCAAGCTAAAAACTTTCCAAGCTAGCCACAGTTAACAGCAGGGCTGGTGAACAGCACCAGTGAAATCGTTTGAAAATCGTTAGGTGTAAGGTCGGCATTACAGCCTGACTGGTAAAATTCATTCATTCACTCAGACAAAGAAAAGCTGTGGTTAAAAGCTCCACACAGTCACAGATACTAAGACCACAGGCCCTGAGGACAGGAATAAACAGGAGGAAAGCAGAGGCTGGGTGGCTCACAGTCTTGGAAAGATTTAATGCCTCTGTGGGTCACGGGGGTCAAGTATGTCAGCAGGGGGTTACAGGGGTCAGACTTACTGGGCGGGAGTGCAGGAGGACCAATTTGGTGACCCGAATGTTCAGCTGCACACCCAGACTCTGGTGCTGAAACATGTTATACACCTGCAGAGAGAGAGAGAGAGAGAGAGAGAGAGAGAGAGAGAGAGAGAGAGAGAGAATGCAAAATGTCATTCTAGTATTTTACAGACAATTCCATTAGGATACATTAGATCCATTAGTTTTAATTTTACAGTACAACTGATTGACTGGACCAATGAACGTTTGGACAAATCTCTTCTCGTTAAATGTGTTTTCTCTCTTTTTAAGATTTTTTTACATTGTAGATTTATCTTGTATTCAGGCTAAACCCAGCATTCAATTGTACAGTTTAAAAAAAATAAATAAATAAACTTTCACACTATATTTTGTGATATACAGCTCTGGAAAAAAATAAGAGATCACTTAAAAATAATGAGGCTCATTGATTTTACCAAATTGAAAACCTCTGGAATATAATCAAGAGGAAGATGGATGATCACAAGCCATCAAACCACCAAACTGAACTGCTTGAATTTTTGCAGCAGGAGTAAAGGCGTAAAGTTATCCAAAATCAGTGTGTAAGACTGGTGGAGGAGAACATGATGCCAAGATTTCAGAACTCTTCATAAAACTTTATGAATATGAACTTGTTTTTTTTTTTTTGCATTATTTGAGGTCTGAAAGCTCTGCATCTTTTTTGTTATTTCAGCCATTTTTCATTTTATGCAAATAAATGCCCTAAATGAAAATATTTTATATGTAATTTGGGAGAAATGTTGTCCATGGTTTATAGAATAAAACAACAATGTTCATTTTACTCAAACACACAAACATATACCTATAAATAGCAAAATCAGAGAAACTGATTTAGAAACTGAAGTGCTTTCTTAATTTTTTTGATGGTCTCTCTTGTTCTAAATAAAGCTTAGATGTGATAAAAAAAATTATTTATTCTGTGGTATAGCTTACATGTTATAATGTTTTGTAGATACTCTGGTATAAAGTTTCGAGTGAAGTTCAGAAAATAATTAAAACAAACTTAAAATAACAAAATTAACCATTTTCAGAGTTGTTTTACACTGTGTGGTAAAATGTGTTCACACTGATGAGAGTTATATAGAGTTAATATATGACTCCATATGTTGTTGAATTAACACTATAGTAAGTAGGACCATATGTTATCTAGGATCCTCCTAGTGTTGGGTTGAATGGTGGCTAAGGGTCTCCACCCAAAAGTTACTGTGTTATGGGAAAACCACTGCTTTTTTTGGCAGCTTTTGATGATCTTTCTTGTTCTAAATAAAGCTTAGATAGGATAAAAGGTCATTTATTCTGTGGTACATTTTATGTTTTATAGATACTTTGTTGTATAGTGGTTTGGGTGTAGAAAATTAAAATAATAAAAAAAAAACTTTGAATTAATGCATGAACACTAATCAGAGTTGCCTAGACTTTACACAGTATATGACTCCATACAGTGTTAAATTACCTCAAAAATGTTAACTCTTGTGTTAGAGCTATTTTAAAAGTATAGTGAATTTTGAATTCAACTCTTAAAAGCTTAATTTAACACTGTCAATTTTGCTATATACATTGTCCAAAGCACATTTCATACCAGTTATTTTGGTTTGATCCGAACTGAACAGTCTAAAGAACCTTATTTAATGAAGATCACTTAAATATTTAAATACAAAATACATTAAAAGCAAAGGGACGAAACTACTAGAGTGTTCTGCCACACAAGTACAGAACAAGTGTCACGAGCTCCACGTTACAGTAAACCTCTGTGCTCTATAGACCAGATAAAAGAGACACAGCTGTTTCACTGACGTTTATGAGGCGGTTTAAGCGGCGCGGGGAACGGACAGAATGAAGAATCAACATCTGGAAAGAGGAAGAACCTGAAGGAGCCACTTTACATCAGTGTATTTACAGCAAAACGAGGATATTTTCCACAGCAGTGTCCTCGCTGCTCTCCAACAGTGAGGCGGGAAACGAGCGGAGGGAGGATGAGGGAAGGTCTGAACTCAGGCTAAATCACACCCCGTCCCATTCAGCAGAGACTTCTGAACAATGGCTGAAGAACAGAGGCCTGTACGTCTTCATAAAGCTGGACACGACCATGAGAAGATTAAATCAGTCTGCTTTGGAAGAGATCCACTGATCCACGGAATTTCCCATTGAACTGATCTATTCATGCCAAGCCCACGAATGCTCATCTTTCTTTGTTACTGTTGAGAGATTTTTATAAACTACAGAAAATGTAGGAAATATAGAATACTGAATTATCAACTGGTAGCTGGTACCTCAAGTGCTTAACCTGTAGAAATTATAAACACACTTTGGCCCAATCCCATTTTATCCCTTGGTCCTTATTTTTGATTCCTTATTTTTTGAGTGAACTCTTCCTTTTGGAACAGAGTTACAAAGGGATGGGGTGAAATCCTCCCTCTAAAATTGTGAAAACCCTTCAAGCACCCTGTACGTCATCAGGAGAGCTAAAGTTCAGTAACCCAGCTGCTGCTGGTTAACTAGTTAACTTTAGGGCATCCTTTTCTTCAGAAAGGGGGGGGATGGATGGTGAAAAAATTAATTACTACTCTGTGAAGGGAAGCTGAAATTAGCTGTGATTAGCTACTATTTTATTTTATTTTATTTTATATTTCTCCTTTTGTGGTCCCATTAGCTGTAGGTAGCCACTGGTCCTGACTCCCAGTCGCTGACTGAGTCAGATATTTAGCATGCCAGATCAGTCAGCAGTGGCTCGTACAAAATTCATACAAAAGATGTACAATGATCTTTCATCAATCCAAGGTATATTTATCTCTGATGCACAATAAACTCTACACTACATAATTTCGCATGGTTACCACAGGCATGTATTATCTATTGACCATTCTCTATATCACTGATATGTTCATAAATGGGTTAAAATGCTTCTGATATGGTGATTTAAATGATTAACCGGGTTAGAAAACTTTTTTTTATTTTTTATAAAATATATTGCATAGTTAAGGTAAATGTGTGTGAGACCCACCATATTCATGACAGTGAGTAGAAATCTCTGGGCAGCTTCAGCTCCGTGGTACTGCACCATGTCTGAGTCAGCCACCACCACCGTCTCCACTGTGTATTCTCCGCTCAGCCGGATGGCATTTCTCCTCCCCCGAGCTTCCTCTGAGCTTTTAGACCTTCGCTCCTTCCGCTTCCCTGAGACACACAAACACACATGCATAGAGTCAGACTCATGAATTCTACTCTCTACACTGATACACATACTTACCCTGACTGCCCACTTCTTTAAATCTATTCAACTCTCCATTTTATTAACTGCAATGGATATAGCATTACAGACTGTAGTCCTCCTGTATCTGTTTCTCTGCATTTTTTATTATTCTCCTCATTTTTTATTATTCTCCTCCTTTCACCCTCTTCTTCAATAGTCAGTTCTTTTGAACATATTATCTATTTTAAGCATTTATTACTTTTTTTATTTCAGCCATAAACCAAAAGAAAACCCAAAAATCAGTGTCTCAGATAAGTAGAACATAATATAAGACCAATTGGTACTTTTGTCAGTGTGTGAGCAGTGTGCCAAGTCCTGCTGGAAAATGAAATCTGCATCTCCATAAAAGTTGTCAGTGGCAGAGGGAAGCATGAAGTGCTGTAAGATTTTGTGGGAAAACACTGCACTGACTTTAGACTTGATAATAAAACACAGTGGATCAACACCAGCAGATGACATGTCTCTCTAAACCATCACTGACCATCAGTAAATGTTACATTTCATTTGGAAATCAAGGGAGCAGAGTCTGGAGGAAGAGTGGAGAGACTCACAGTTCAAACTGCTTGAGGTCTAGAGTGAAGTTTCTACAATCAGTGATGGTTTGGAGAAACATGTCATCTGCTGGTGTTGATCCACTGTGTTTTATTATCAAGTCTAAAGTCAAAGTCAGTGCAGTGTTTTCCAAGAAAATCTTACAGTGCTTCATGCTTCCCTCTGCTGACAACTTTTATGGAGCTGTGGATTTCATTTTCCAGCAGGACTTGGAACACTGCCCACACAAGATAACATCCCCACAGGTCCCCATGCAAATGTCTGAGCTGGGCTCCTACTTCATATTAAGTGATTGGACTAAGAAAAGTTAAACATGGACCCAATCTCCCCATAGATCCAATGTGAGATTATGAGCCCATTCCCATCCTGGAACCCACCTAGCTCACGTTCCCCGCCCATGTGAGTTCCACATGGTTCGTGTTTTTGGTAGCACCATTGATTTAATAACTGCAGCATCTAATTTAAAGGAGTTTTACAGTCTTTGCTGGACGAAGACGCACACACCAACGCACCATATCATGTCCCAACTGATATTAAACAGCTGACTGGAGCCCACCAGCAGCTCGGATGTGACGGAGAAGAAGACGGGAACGTTTAATGCTTGCTGACAGCAGAAA
Source organism: Astyanax mexicanus (assembly GCF_023375975.1). Lineage (NCBI taxonomy): Eukaryota > Metazoa > Chordata > Actinopteri > Characiformes > Acestrorhamphidae > Astyanax > Astyanax mexicanus. Next base: position 10,186,630 of record NC_064423.1, on the reverse strand, counting down.
GTTTGGCTGAAAGTTCTAGTCACTGACTCTCATAAACAAAGGGGCAAATTTTGGCCCCGCTTTCCGTTCGGCCTGTTTTTAAGCAGTACCAGCCCTCTCGTGGAGATGCCCCCACATGTTCTGGGCAGAACCATATGCCCAATTAGACCTCACCATAGCAAATGTAATAGCTGTGCTGCAACCAGAGCTAGCGGAATAAAGTGTTCGGGGAGGCTAAAGTCTTCCAGACAGTCAAGCTGGTGTCTCTGTTTAAGATTAAAGCACGAGGAGAAAAACAATACAGAGCCGGTATAATAAAAAATCGCATTTTCAGTTTCATGAAATGTGTAGATTTGACCAGTCAAGCTAATTTATTTAGTGGATGATCTATTGTCCCAGGAATAATTGAGATAAAGGATATTATTATCATTTTAAAACCATCAATGCAGGGATGTATAGGGTTTCTCCTATGATGAAGTGACCAATAAGGTGCCCCTCTAATGGAGAAGTTCCCACCAGTGGATTAAGCGTTATGCAGTGCTGCAAAGACTATTGCAACAAGTGCGAGAATAAGGAGAAGTTTCCTTAAGATTGCCCCGTTAGCAGACATAGGTGCCCTCACAACAGGATAAACTTCATTTGATGGTATGACGGTACCACTTTAAAATAAGACTACCTTCATAAAGGGCTTATAAATGGTTTATTAATGGTTACTAACTAGGTTGTAAATGCCTTAAAAATCAGTAATAATCAGTGATAACACATACGTAGACATTTGGCACTATTTGGCAACAACAGGTCATTATTGCCCTTTCTACGTACCATTAATAAACCCTTTATAAAGGTAGGCTTATTTTAAAGTGGTAACGGTATGACAAAGTAAGCTGTTGTCAGTAATAGTAAAAAATGTATTCCAGCTGTTAAATGTGCATCTATTCCATCTAAGATTTCAGTTTTAGCCACACCCCGTCTGGATCTTTACGATGATAGTCTGAGCTATATTCTTGTAACTAGGTAATACAATGGTGTAAAAGAAAAAGTATTTGCCCCCTTTTGTCATACTTGCATTTTTCAGATTATTCAACAATCTTTGATAGTAAACATATACAACCTGACTAAATATTAAAAGCACTTTTTAAATGATTATTTCATTTATTAAGTGAAAAAAAAACAATCTAGCCCTGTTTGAAAATGTGTTCGTCCCCCATAAATTGTACTGTAACAAATCAATTTCACTAACCACCAATTATTTCAAAAGGGCATGGACAACTCATCCAGGAGGTCACAGAAGAACCCAGAACAACATTTAAAGAACTGCAGGTGTCTCTTGCCTCAGTCAAGGTCAATGTTAATGGTATCATTGGAGAATTCCACGACAAAAAACACTGCTGACCAAAAAAAAAAACACAACGGCCCAGATAGGCTTGCTGTGGTGCATAAATCTAGTATTTATCCACCCCTAACCAGATCTCACGAGCAGAAACGGTTACAGTGCACCCAGATATACATGAAAACTAATTTCCAAACAGTCTTGCTTGTTTGATGAATGTTGTAACTCTGGATGGTCCAGATGGATGGAGTAGTGGATGGTTGATGGATGCATTTTGTTATCAATTGATTTATACTTAATAGGTCATGACCTGAAATTATACTGACTGTCATTTGCATTGAACTTTCAAGAAAATCAGAGAAAAATATCACTTACGTAATAATTTGGATAGTCAAAATAGTCAAAACTAGCACACTCAGGCAGTGAGCTAACGCACTAAACAGAAAATAAATAGAAGATTAAACAGATCTACAACAAAGATCCAAAGTCTAACCCTTAACTGATCCTCTAAGGATAAGAATGAAAACAAGACAGTGATCCCCCGCCGGTCGCAGACGAAGACATGTTCAAACTGTCTGAGCAGCAGCAGATAAACAGTGGGGGAAAGCCGCCTGCGTAGAGCAACTTCACAGCTTCTGAGAGGAGCGATGTTCACGCTGAGTTCAGGAGAGGATACAGAGCTCAAGGACGTCCATACTGCGTTTCGCATATCAGGTATGCTATCTTGTTTTGAATCGAAGTCAAAGTAGTGAACTACTACGAAATGCGATCCTGTGCATCATGATTTGCTTGAACTGCAACTAATGATTATTTTGGTAGCCAGCTAATCTGAGGATTATTTTTTCAATGAATCGATTAGTCAACGATTATTTCTGCCATGTCCTTCATCTATAAAAATTGATAGAAACAACTGAACATGACATTTAAAAGGCATTTAAACAATCAAATGTTGTTTAAACATGGAAAGTACTGATTATTTAGTGAGTAAATATGTAATCTGTTGAGTTTGGGCACTTTTGGAGACACGGACTAAATTGAGTGTAACCTGTGTGAGTGAGTTATTTACCCATCTCCCTTTTTGTGTATTGTTTTTTTTTTAAGAGATCAAGTGCAGTGAAATGTACAGTGAGTCCAAGAAGTATTTGATCCCTTGCTGATTTTCTTTGTTTGCCCACTAATAAAGACACTATACTTCTGCACTTTTAATGGTAGATATATTCTAACATGGAGAGACAGAATATCAAGACAAAAATCCAGAACATAATTTTAAAGAATACATTTTAATTAATTTGTATTTCAATGAGGAAAATAAGTATTTGATCCCTCTTGCCAAACACACTCAATACTTAGTGGCAAAGCCTTTGTTTGCAAGCACAGCGGTGAGACGTTTGTTGTAGTTAACCACAAGTTTAGCACACACACTAGGGGGAATTTTGGCCCACTCTTCTTTGCAGATCCTCTCTAAATCATGAAGGTTGGTGGGCTGTCGCTTGGCAACTCTGACCTTCAGCTCCCTCCATAGATTTTCGATCGGATTGAGGTCTGGCGACTGGCTGGGCCACTCCATGACCTTAATGTGATTTTTCTTGAGCCAATCCTTTGTTACCTTTGCTGTATGTTTAGGGTCGTTATCATGTTGGAAGACCCAACCACGGCCCATTTTCAGATCTCTGGCAGAGGGGAGGAGGTTGTCCCTCAGGATTGTGCGGTACAAGGCTCCATCCATCTTCCCAGTGATGTGGTGAAGTAGCCCTGTACCCTTGGCAGAGAAACACCCCCAAAACATTATGCTTCCACCTCCATGCTTGATGGTGGGCACAGTGTTCTTGGGGTCATAGGCAGCATTTTTCTTCCTCCACACATGGCGGGTGGAGTTGAGGCCAAAAAGTTCAATTTTGGTCTCGTCTGACCACAAAACCTTCTCCCAATAACTTGGTTCATCTTTCAAATGATCATTGGCATACTTGAGGCGCGCCTCCACATGTGCTCTCTTCAGCAGGGGTACCTTTCGGGCACTGCAGGATGTGAATCCATTGTTGCGCAAAGTGTTGCCAATTGTTTCCTTGCAAACTGTGGTCCCAGCTGCCTTCAGGTCATTTGCTAACTCCTGCCGAGTGGCTGCAGGACGATTTCTGACCGTTCTCAGCATCATTGCCACCCCACGAGGCGAAATCTTCTTTGGAGCACCGGGCCGAGGTCTGTTGATTGTCATGTTATACTCTTTAAACTTTCTGATAATTGCACCAATAGTTGTTACTTTCACATCCAACACCTTACTAATCTTTTTGTAGCCCATTCCAGCTTTGTGAAGGTCAACAATTCTGACTCTGAGGTCCTGTGACAGCTCTTTGGTTTTACCCATGTTGGAGACTTGAAATCTGTGTGATCTGTCTGATTCTGTGGACAGGTGTTTTTCACACAAGTGATTAGTGAGAACAGGTGGCTTCAGGTCAGGTAACAAGTTGATTGGGAGTGTCTAACTGGTCTGTAAAAGCCAGAACTGCTAATGAATACTAAGGGATCAAATACTTATTTCACTCCATGAAATACAAATCAATTAATATATATTCCTTAGATTTATTTTCTGGATTTTCTTTTTAATATTCTGTTTCTCCATGTAAGAATACATCTACCATTAAAAGTATAGAATGATCATGTCTTTATTAGTGGGCCAACGAAGGAAATCAGCAAGGGATCAAATACTTCTTGGACTCACTGTATACAAACTATACCTCTTCACTACTTTACGACTGATGCTCTCAAACACTTTATTAAGAGACAAGATATTTAAGTAATAAACTCTTGACGAGCTCAGCACAGCTGTTAACTGAAAGCCTGATCATTCCAGGTGACTCTACCTCATAAAGCTGACTGAGAAAATCCAGCCAAGATGCCCAAAACTGCCACCTAAGCAAGAGGTGCTACTTTGAAAAACATAAAATAAAAAACATAATAATATTAAACACATAAATTGAGTATCCACTCCCAACTCAATCAATTACTCCAACATTTCTTATCAGCCATAAAGCCATTACACCCCATTCTATGCCCCATTCTACGGCACATTAAATGAAGAGCTTAATATAACAAATATTGTAGTTAGATTAAAAGAATACATACTGTAACCCTCCACTGTAACCTCACATGATATTAGGCCTCTTTCAACGCAGCCAGAGCTTTTAAGTCTGAGCCATCTGCAGTGTAACTCTGTGTTTGTGTTTGTTTGTTTCTCAGCACACATACAGTAAACACAGCAATGAAACTGCCTTTGTTCACAAAGAGAACCTGGATCACTGGATGACGGCGATGAAAGCTGGGTTGACTTCAACATGCAAATCAAAGCACGACAGACGTCACAAAGCCATGGGCTCAACGTCCCCCAAATCAGAAACACTTGGTGGACTCTTCCCAAACAGACAGAACTGAAGGGCAGAGTGCTTTTTTAAATAATAGATTACTACAGAAAGTGCTATAAACCCTACAGACATCTAGAGATCTCCACAACAAGACCAAAACCAACTTGCTGTGAAGTAGAATATGCACACCCATTGTAAAAGACAGATGGAGCCACTTGAAGTAGTAAAAAAAGAGCTGCACTGACAGTGACATGACAAGATAGTAGGGACTGGATCACCCCCCCGGGCAGCCATAAAACGTAATCTGCCTCAAATTGACACAACCGGTAGTGTCCTAATAGCTTATGCTTGTCTCTAAGCTGAAAGGTGACCAGGTTAACCTATAATAATATACGAGAGTGTCACTCTTATCAAACACAAGAAAGACCTTCTGTGGAGTTCTTCATTTAAGTATGTAGACTGGCTGCTAAAAAAGAAGGTAAAAAGAAGGTATCCTGTTTTATCTTTGATATCACCAGAGATGATACAACTGATGTAGATCTTTAAGACCTTCTTTAGCTCATCTCTGGGAAAAAATGTCTCTAGGAACCTCTCGGGGACTAAAAGGTTGTTCAAAAAGCCTCGAGGTCCTCAAAGAAGCTGCTAGTTTATCTGAGATTAACAGAGGAACTTACAATATCTTCACGCTAACCTGTCTGAAATGTCCTTATGGACATGTCCTTCTAGAAACCTCTTCATCAATTTACTTTTGGAAAACTCTTATAGTCCTCCAAGAAAATGCTAATTTATTACAGATTTGTAGAGCCTACCCACTCTAGTTTATCCTTTAGGACCTTAGGACATTACTGGTTGACTCAAAGTAGCCAAACCAGCCAAAATTGTAACCAAACTAAAGAAGATCGCACACAGTTTTTTAGCTTGTCTCTGGAAAAAGTGCCTGAAGAACCTTTTTGCTACAGGTTCTCCAAAAACCAAAATGATTAATAGAGAAACCAGACTTTGTTCTATCCTGTGAAGGCTTTTTAAAGCATTACTAGCTAACCACTTTGCTTTAGGCAGTTATGGCCAGACTGATACAGGTTCTTCTTATTGTCTCAGGGAAAGTGCCTCTAGGAATCCCTTTAGGAGAGGTTCTTCAAAAAGTCTTGAAGTGCTAAAAAAATCCACTGATTTATCACAGTCACAACTCTGCTATGGCTTTCAAAACTTCTTCTGCTTGTCTATAGGTGGGAAAATGCCTATGAAAGTCTTTTGGAAAAGGTTCTTTGGAAAACTCTTGTAGTTCTCTAAAAAAACACTAATTTATTACAGATTTATAGACGATACCAACTTTAGTCTATCCTGTAGGACCTTAGGACATTACTGGTTGACTCAAAATAGCCAAACCAGCCAAAATTGCAACCAAACTGCAGAAGATCGCATACAGTTTTTTAGCTTGTCTCTTAAAAAAGTGCCTGTAATAACCTCTTAGCTACAGGTTCCCTAAAAAACATATCTGTAATTCATCACAGATTTATAGAGGAAAGAACCAGACTTTGATCTATCCTGTAAAGGCTTTTTAAAGCATTACTGGCTAACCACTTTGCTATAGCCAGTTATGGCCAAACTGATACAGGTTCTTCTTGCTTGTCTCTGGGAAAGTGCCTCTAGGAACCTCTTTAGGAGAGGTTCTTCAAAGTCTTGAGGTGCCAAGAAAATGCACTAATTGGACACAGTTTTGTACAGGAACTTGTCTACAATCTAATCTGTAAAGGTCATTGGAGCATTACTTGGTTGACACAACTCTACTATGGTTTTCAAAGCTTCTTCTGCTTGTCTATAGGTGGGAAAATGCCTAGAAAAGTATTTTGGAAAAGGTTCTTTGAAAAGCTTGCCGTTCTCCAACAACGCAAGATTGATCAGGGATACATTGAGAAACCCCTCTTCAGCTTATCCTGTAAATTTCCTTAGAGCATTACTGGTTGGCAAAACTCTGCTAAATTCAGTCAGTTATGACCAAACTGATAAAGATCATCCAGGCCTTTATCTGCTCATCTCTGGAAAAGCCTGGAAAAAAGAGGTTCTTCGAAAAGCCCTGAGGTGCCAAGAGAATCCGTAGATTTATGACAGATTCCTAGAAGAACCCATCTTCAGTTTATGCTGTAAAGGACCTTGGAAAGTGCTTCTAGGAAGCTTTTTGACAAAAGACCTTCAAAAAGCCTCAAGGTCCTTCCAGAACCTGCTAAATTTGGTACAGATTGGTAGAGAAACCCACATTTAGTCTTTCCTCTATTGGCTCTTGAGGCATTTCTGGTTGACACAACCATGCTATACTCAGTGATGACCAAACTGATGAATGTCTTACAAGTGCCTGTAAGAACCATTTGGTGAAAGGGTTTTCAAAAAGTCTCAAGGTGCTCCAAGAAACCCAAGAAATTGTCCCGTCTGTCCTAAAAAGGTCTATGGAGCATGACTAGTCCCCAGAGGACCACACGTTTCAGGTCCTTTTGACCTTAATTTGTCCAATGGCAGCTGATAACAGTCAATTCTAAGTCTGGTCAAAATTTCAAACATCAAGAAGACCTACCAAATGGAGCAGAATTTGTCAGGTTACTGTCAGGATCTGATTCGAACAGTCAAAATGAACTGGTGTGGGTCAGGTTAGACTGGTGCTGGGAGTATATAAGTAAAGACAGACCACTTGCTTATACAGGTGCGCGACTGTGGGCACATATGTGTGGTTCTGATGCTGACTGTAAAATCTGCACTGCTAGCTACTTCTTTGGTAATTACATGTTCTGGAAACATTTCAACACTCAGGTCTTGTTATGTTAACATTGCTTAACATTCCGCAGTTCTGAAGGGGATGAAATTGACTGAAAAGCACTATAGTAAGCTAGGCGAACAATGCTTCCAGTCACAGATATCTGCAAAACACAAGATGTCACAAAATAAGAAACCACTTAAAAATTAGTTTCTTTGATTTTACCAAATTGAAAAACTCTGGAATATAACAAAAAAGGAAGATGGATGATCACAGCTTTTAAACCAATTTGAACTGCTTAAATATTTGCACAAGGAGTGGCATAAAATTACCCAAAAGCAGTGTGTAAGACTGGTGAAGGAGAACATGCCAAGATGCATGAAAAGTGTGATCAAAAACCTAGCAAATATTGATTTCTGAACTCTTAAAACTTTATGAAGTTTTTTTTTGCATTATTTGAGGTCTGAAAGCTCAACATTTTTTTGTTATTTCAGCCATGTCTCATTTTCTGCAAATTAATGCTCTAAATGACAGTATTTTTATTTGGAGTTTGGGAGAAATATTGTCTGTAGTTTATAGAATAAAAAAAATGATACTCATTTGACTGTTGTAAGACCTTGATTGTACTCTATACCAATCAAGTGTTGGATTTGTAAGGAGTGTGATTACTGTGATTAATCAATCACAGTACATTTATGGGTGACAATATCTTTTTCACAAAAGGGACGGATTGGTTTGGATAGTTTTTTACCCCCTAAATGAATGAAATAATCACTTAAATATTCTTTAAATATCATTTATATTGTTTGTTTGATCATCTGATAAACACGAAAGGATTCAAATTATTTTTCACACCACTGTAGATTCATTAGGACCTCGTCTGCATTTGTTGTTTACAAACGGCTCAATTTCTCTCCAGACGTTTTTTTTTTTTTCGGTCAGCTGACACCCCTGTCACTGGGATCTGGGACGTGAATGACAGCCCATGTGACCAGTCAAAATAGATGAAGTGTGAGCTGCAATAAACCCTGACTGCAGACCAGGGGTCTGTCAGAGGGGTCCCCTGAGCTCTGCAACAGGCAGGTGAAGGGCTGGACCATGCACTAAACTCTAAACAACACATCTGTACTAATATGGGGGGAATACCCCATAGACCACAGACATGCATGTGCTTCTGGAACCAGGCCTGCATGTGTGTGTGTGTGTGTTTGCACATGTGTTTGTTTCTATATTAAGAATATACCATTGTAACCACCTCCTTGTTTCTACACCCATTATCCAGTTTTTTTTTTCATTTTCCAGCAGGATTTGGCACACTGCACACACTGCCAAAAGTACCAATTGGTCTTATATAATACTCTAATTTTGTGAGATACTGATTTTTGAGTTTACATTGGCTGTAAGTCATAATCATCAACAGTAAAATAAATAAACAGAGTGATAAAATAGATCACTCTGTGTGTAATACTACATCTACATGCATTGGACAATGAAACTGAAACACCTGTCATTTTAGTGTGGGAGGTTTCATGGCTAAATTGTAGCAGCCTGGTGGTTAATCTTCATTAATTGCACATTATTGCACCAGTAAGAGCAGAGTGTGAAGGTTCAATTAGCAGGGTAAGAGCACAGTTCTGCTCAAAATATTGCAATGCACACAACATTATGGGTGACATACCAGAGTTCAAAAGAGGACAAATTGTTGCTGCACGTCTTGCTGGCGCATCTGTGACCAAGACAGCAAGTCTTTGTGATGCATCAAGAGCCACGGTATCCAGGGTAATGTCAGCATACCACCATGAAGCACAAACCACATCCAACAGGATTAACTGTGGACGCTGTAAGAGGAAGCTGTCTGAAAGGGATGTTCGGGTTCAACGTGAACCTCAACTCTCCTGTTTCCACCAGAACTGTCCGTCGGGACAATAAATTATTGTGGTCTAAAACCAGGTGTTTCAGTTTCATTGTCCAACCCCTGTAGATGTAACTTTTATAATAGATGTTCTTTGGTGGTCCTGTGGGGTCATGACAATTGAAGAGTGGAGTTTAGTGGAGCTGAAAAATATAAATGGATAATGGTTCTAAAAACAAGGAAGTGGTCATAATGTTATGCATGTTCGGTGTAAGTGCGTGCAGTGCCAAGCTGAAGAAATTGGTGGGTGGAATAAAAAATGTTCAACAGGCCAAAAGAGTGTGAGTGAGAGCGGGTGAGGAAGGGTGAGGACTGGGAGGAATGGGCAGCGATGAATCGGAATTCGTTGGGGATTTTTGAAAGGGTGAGCCGGAGAGAAAGTTCCAACATTTTTGGGATTCCGCTTGTTTCGGAGGCTGACCGCAGCTCACAGCCATTCCAATTGCAAACTCTGGCATGGACCGAGCCTTCACACAAACCATGGCCTCAATAACGACAGCGCTAGCTCAGGGTGGGAGACTCCAAATCATCCGGTCTGAAAACCAAACAATCTTGGTTCCGTTAAGTAGGGGTTCTCAAACATTCTGCAGCGAGGGTCCCCCACAAACCAGCAAAAATGTATTGTATGAACATAACCCAAGTGTTAGACTTTAAGCAAATCATATTTATTTGATGGGAGCTCAAGCTCTTCTCCAGTAATGTGTGGTTTATGGTTTTAGTCAATCCGCTCAGCTGTTAATAGTGTCCAGACCCACTACTCATGTTTTCTGGAGATTGCAGCCAACATTCATTCATGCTGCATTTGTTACAACCTGGAAAGTCTCTTTAAAATCAAACTTAAATTACACTGAAATGCTAAAGATCATGGGATAGGATTATGTAAAGACAGCAAGTCTTTGTGATGTATCAAGAGCCACAGTATCCAGGGTAATGTCAGCATACCACCAAGAAGGAGCAACCACATCCAACAGGATTAACTGTGGACGCAAGAGGAAGCTGTCTGAAAGGGATGTTCGGGTTCAACGTGCACCTCAATGCCCACACCTGTATATGTTTAAGGTGGTATTTTGTGAGTGAAGTGAATACTGATCACTGGCTTGTTGATTTAAACGTGATTTGATGCAATTTGAATTTATCAAGGCCTGATAGTGTCCTGAAATTGGGAGAGTATTTAACAGTTCTATATCCACCAAGTCACCAGTGTGTACCAGAACATGTCCACAAAAGAAGACATTACCACCCACAGTGGACGACAGTGCTGTGGGTGGTAATGATTGTGATTTGTGGCTAAAAAGATCTGTTCAAACAGAAAAGAGAATAGTCTAGAATAGTCCAAGAATGCTACACCACAACCTTCCCCCATACCCCCTGTCATCAACCACCAAACCTCATACCACCCCCCTTTAAGTTTTTGCTGAAAAATTACATCAACATCTAGTAAATCCTGCTTTTGCAGAAAAAACAGCCTCTAAACTCTTCCTATAGCTTCTTACAATGAGAGTCTGGCTTCTGGTTGAAGGTATTTGGGATTATTCGTCTTTACAAAACATCTCCAGTTCAGTCAGGTTTGATGGTTTCTGATCATGAACAGCTCGCTTTAAAAAATCACACCACAGATTTTAATAATATTCAGGTCTGGGGACTGAGATGATCATTTCAGAATGTTGTACTTGTTCCTCTGCATGAATGATTTAGTAGATTTTGAGCAGTGTTTAGTGTTTAGGGTCGTTGTCTTGTTGAAGTATCCAGCCCCGGCCCAACTTCAACTTTCTCACTGATTCTTAAAAAACATTGTTTTCAAGAATCTGCTGACAGTGACTAGAATCCATGCGATTAATCCTCAACTTTAACAAGATTCCCAGTACCTGCACTGACCACACAGCCCCACAGCATGATGAACCACCACCAAATTTTGCTGTGGGGAGCAGTAAAGTGTTTGTCTTGGAATGCTGTGTTTTTCTTTTTCCTCCATGCATAAATAACTGCCCTCCATATAACTCAAATAATTTTAGCTTCATCAGTCCACAGAACCTTATTCCAAAATGAAGCTGACTTGTCTAAATGTGCTTTAGTTTTAGCATACCTCAAGCGACTCTGTTTGTGGCGTGTGCTCAGAAAAAAGGCTTCTTCTGCATTACTCTCCCATACAGCCTCTCCTTGTGTAAAGTGTATAGTTGAACTGAAGAGCTGAATGATGCACAGTGACTCCATCTGCAGCAAGATGATGATGTAGCTCTTTGGATCTGATCTGTGGGTTGACTATGACTGTTCTCACCATCCTTCTCCTCTGCTTATCTGAGATTTTGTTGTTCTTGTTCTGCCACTTCTGGCTTTAACTAGAACTGTGCCTGTGGTTCTTCCATTTCCTCACTATGTTCCTCACAGTGGAAACTGACAGCTGAAATCTCTTAGATTACTGAGCTTTTTGTATTCTTCCTCTAAACCATGATGTTGAACAATCTTTGTTTTCAGGTTATTAGAGAGTTGTGTTTCGAGGCTCCCATGTTGTTGCCACTTTTTAGAGAAGATGCAAAGAAGAGAAAGACTTTTCAATTGGCGCCTTAACTCTTTCTCATAATGGATTCACCTGTGTATGTAGGCACAAGGGTGCCTATTTTTGTTTAAAGAATTATTGCACACTTTCTGTAAATCCTATACACTTCGCTTCACTTCTTAAATATCACTGTGTTCATCTGCTATAGGTTGTATTTAACTGAAATTGCTGATCCAAACAACCAATGATTTATAAAGGAAAGTCATGAAAATGATCAGGGGGTGCCCAAATGTTTTCTTCTACTTCTCCTTCATCAACACTCTTTCACAGACTCCTTTAAAGAGAGTATCAACACAGAGAAGGAGATTTTGACCTGGCCTCCAGGTCAGTCAGGTGTAATAAAGCTACAAGGCCTCCAGGCGTGCTCTCTGGAGTCTCTTTCAAGCTCAAGTGACGGTTCCAACTATGTTTACGGCCGCAGTCTACACACCACAGCACACACTCCCGCTCACTCTGCAAGCTCCACTCCCTTCTCTGCTGTCCCTCCAGGCTAAGCGCAGGTCAGGCCACTCCTCTTGGGTCTGCTGAAGCGATTTCACACCCCGTTCTTCCAGCCTCTGATCCTGCTCGGCATCTCCTCCCAGCCGGTAGTCCTCTGTGCTATCAGAATACCACATCTCCTCCAAGTCTGCTCACAGTGGGAGTATAACTGTAGCAGGACCGGACAAACACATTGTTCTTTCCTTTCTGCTTTGTGGTTTGTGACCTGTGAGTGTGTGGTAACAGGCCCAGTGATGTTTTGGAGGGTAAATACTCATTTTTAAACAAATTAAATAACGTTTAAACCATTTGTAATCTCAGAAAACTATCAGATTTGACTGCTAGAATGCAGATCAGTTAGTTCAAGGCAGAAGGCAGTTTCTCAAAGACCTTAATGTCCTCTTATGCCTTAATACTGCCTTAATAATGCCTAAATAATCACTGAAAGCCAGTACCATGGCAGACCTACTAAAGCATGAGTAGACTGATAAATCACTGTACTGATGATCAGTTATTTATCTCCGTGTTACTGAGCTCTACTAAAGCATGAGTAGACTGATAAATCACTGTACTGCTGATTAGCTCTTTGTATCAGTGTTACCAAACTCTACTAAAGCATGAGTAGACTGATAAATCACTGTACTGATGATCAGCTCACCACCACATCTGTAAGAATAGAGCATTTATAAGAAATGTAGATAACTGATGATAATCACAGCAGCCCTGTATCAGATCATGAGCGGGAAATGCTGCTTTCCCTACTTCTGTGCTCCGCTCTTAAACTGCAGCCCAAGCAGTTAGAACAGTTATTTCCTTCAAAATACTACAACTTTATTCTCTTGTAATATCACAACTTTATTCTCGTAATATTACAACTTTGTTCTCAATGTGAATTGTTAAATTTTTTTTAAAGAGAGGCCTTAAAACGCTGTCATAAAATGCAGTCAATTCCAGTTATGAATAAAGGAAATGAACCTTTTACTGATAAAAGCATTTAAGGTGGAACAGTGGCGGAAAATTTTCTGGTTTGTTTTTATACTTTCCTACTTTTGTTTGGATAATCAAATAAAAATACAAGACATTTCTCTTTGTGTTTTCTTGGTATTATATTCAAAAACAAAAAACGAAATTAATTGTGTTTTATTTTTTTTATTTTTTTTTTTATTCTCAATTGAATATCAAATGAATGAATGATACATGGATTACTACCCACCAAGTTAAATCCTGTTGGTTGATTCCTTATGGGTGCAACTGTTCTACCAGCCCAGGCAGGACGGGAGTGAGACGGGGAGAAGGCAAGAGCTGCGGCTTCACCTCCTCAATTCACTTTTGCTGCTTTTAACACTCCTACTCCATCCTGTGTGTAACATGATCCACCTTTACACATCCAGACTGTGAGTGTGAGAGAGTGTGTGTGTGTGTTTGAGTGTGTGTGTGTGCTCTAAAGCATTGAGGACATGGAGTTTAATGGATATAAAGTCTGTTTCAGTCAGTATCTTTCTCCAGGGACGGTGCGGTTTGGTGCTGGATTCAGGGATGCAGTTTTCTTTCTCTGCTTCTCAACACAGGCAGGAGAGAGGGAGAGAGAAAGAGAGAGACAGAGAGAGAGATAGAGAAAGAGACTGGAAAGGGGGGATGGGAAATGGGGGTCTGGCCTAGCCCTGAAACAGCCTGGGACAGACGTTGAATGCAGGGGAAAGAATTTCTCCCCAAAATCTGGCACCTCGTGCCTCTCGGCTCACCCGCTCTGCAGACGCCAGGTGCTGCGCAGAGCTGCAATGGCTAAAGCACCTGGAGCTTCCAACTGCAGATCAGTGAAGTCCAATCATACACACATAAACACTCACACACACACTTCCACAGACTGGTTTTAGTGCCGTGTCAGGATATAGCGTCACATCACACAGCACATAGCACATAGCTCAACCTATTGGATATAGGAAGTGTCTCACGGTGGAGACAAGGTTCAAATAGTCACGAGCAGACGACTTTCTGATACAGCAGCATTTTTCGGACTATAAGGAAAACTTAAAATCCTTTAATTTTCCCAAAAATTAATTGTGAGTCTTAGGTATGTGTAGAGGCGGAGCGAAGGGGGCTGGAGCACCTGCCCCTTTGTCTCTTACTGCCCAAAGTGCCCTTTTGTCAATTTTTTTATTTTTTTTGTAAGTGTATGTGTGAAAGTTATAACCGTTTTGGCTGGGAAACTGCCGTATTTTACCCAACTGACCGCTGTGTGAATGGGAAAGCTCTTAGCGCCAATCACGGTGCCGGTTCACGGATAAAGTCCCGCCTTTCAGAAGAAACAGCCAATCAGCTTGCTGGTTATGCTGGGAAACACTCAGTGTTCCTCAGTCTAGTGCTATTGGTCGGCATTTACGCTCTGCTAGCACTGAGGTTAGCGGCTAATGCTAATGCTGCTCCACCCAGCCTTAGTGCTTGTAGAAACTTGTAGCTAAAACAATGGCAATCTAAGCTTACTGTAAATAAATGGAACCACCTTACTCACCCAATGGTTAGGATAATATATAATCTGTGTGATTAATATCCAGCGCTCGTTTGATTTTGAAATAAATGAGCTGCTAGTGTACCTTCACAGCGTGAACGTGCAGGTCAGTATCCTCTGCTGAGACGCAAAAAGCGCTGCACTGTTAAGATACAAATGTGCCAAAATCAGAGCTCACCTGCCTCTTAAAGGGAATGACAACTGCCACACGGATTGGTTTATTTCATGTTACGCCCAAAACACACCCATGATTAATTAAGAGAATAAATTCATGCCTTTTGCATGTTTCGAGCCATGCAAGGCGCAGTTTTTGCGCCCTCACAATTCCAAAGACGCAAGATGCATTTTAATCACAGTTTTCATGCATCTTGGCATGTTCTCCTCCATCAGTCTTACACACTGCTTTCGGATAACTTTATATCCCACTTTTTGTGCAAAAATACAAGCTTGTGATCATCTTCTTCTTCTTGATTATATTCCAGAGGTTTTCAATTTTTCAAAGAAAAGAAAAAAGCTGTATACACAACCCATAAACACAGCCTTTAAGAACCCCCAGACCCTCGACTGGCTCTCATTCTATTCTGTCTGTCTGTCTGTCTGTCTGTCTTTCTTTCTTTCTCCCCTTTTTCCATGCATTTTGGCATGTTCTCCTCCACCAGTCTTACTAGCTGCTTTTGGATAACTTTATGCTCCTACACTCCTGGTGCAGAATTTCAAGCAGTTCAGTTTGGTTTGTTGGCTTGTGATCATCCATCTGCCTCTTGATTATATTACAGAGGTTTTCAATTCGGTAAAATTAAAAGAAACTCATAATTTATTTTTAGGTGATCTCTTGTTTTTTTTTTTTTTTTTACCAGAGCTGCATATGCAACCCATGAACGCGGCCTTTAAGAACCCCCAGACTTGCGACTGGCTCTCATTCTATTCTATTCTATTCTGTCTGTCTGTCTGTCTTTCTTTCACCCCCTTTTTCCCCTCTTTCTCTCTCTTTCTCTGTGTCTTTTTTAAGAGCAAGTTTCAATTACTTGAAGTCCCAGATATGGACATATGGAAAGAATTTATTTACACAGGTTGTCAACGTTCTGGTGGTCTTTCCCCTCCTTAAGAGCAGGTTATGTAATATTCATGGCGCTGTCGGGCCAAGCCGAGAACTAGGCCACGACGACGCAAAGGAGATACAAAAAGAGGAGGCCGTGTTAAGAGTCCGAAATTACACCAACCGCTCTGAATCGCCACAAACTGTGAGAGTATGAGAGAGGAAATTCCAGCCGTGTTGTTTAAGTTGGCTGATAAGACTGTATATCTCGGCGCGCGTGGACTTCGCTGGCTCGAATTTTTGGCTAATTATTACTGTTTCCATTCAGACTACAAATCCAATAATGCACTGGGCTCAGACAAAACTTCCTGTCGCTAAATACGAGCTCCAGAAGAAGCCTGCAGCTTTTGGCCTTGCTGAAGAACAGAAGAGCCAATTCTTCAAATTGTAGATCTCAGCTCTCGGTGAGAAAAATCGTACATCTTGGCAGAGCGGGAGCAGCCGCCATAGGGCTGGAAACTATGCACCGCGTTCTTCACGTACGAAACCAGTGGAATTCTCCCTCAGCCCGTTCCTCGACGGTTTTTATGAAGCCCAGGAGCAGGTTACAACAGGAGCTCGGCGACGTTGACCAAAGAAATGAATGCACATTAAAAAGCAAAACAGCTGCGTCTTCTCCTCCACACCCCCCTAACCTACCCCCTCCAACATCTCTCAACACAGCTAAAAAAAAAAAAATGAAGTCATCAAAAGGATTAGATATGGCCGTAAACGTTGCCGCGAAGCCGCTGATTTATGAAGGCGACAGCTTTTCGGACCGCGAGCGCTCCTGCAGGGGAAGCGGGAGGCGGAGACGGACGCAAAGCAGAGCGTCGCGATTATCATAACAGATTCCTCTCGCGCAATACATCATAAATACACAGCCCGGGCTAGGTGAGCCGCTAAGACTCCCCGGTTGAAATAAGTGGAATGAAATACAGCACACGGCGAGGTGCTATAACGGCTTTTCAATGACACCGTATATCACTGCAATCGGCGGCGGCAGGAGCGCTGACCTCGGGCCTGATCACTGAGCTTTCAGAGGCTGGAGGAATGCAGCAACAGAACAACATAGGTTAGGTCTTTGTAAAATATGTAATAATATCTGTATCTATCTGTAATAATATAATAATATCTAGGTTATTATTAGTGGTGACAATAAAAATAATAATAACAAATCTGATTAAAATTCAATCACAAGAATATTCTGTTTAAGTTTTTATAGTGGATATTTAAATAGAAATAAAAGTACAAATGTAAGAAATGTAAAATGCAATAGTACATTTGCAATAGTAAATGCAAATGTAATATATTAGTGCCCACCTTGGCTCGCGACCGCCCACACACAGAGCCGAAGCCAAGCAGCAACGACATCTGTTCAGACAGGAGCTAACAGTCCTAGGAACAGCATGGCAGTTCATGCCTGTGTTATTTGTGCAAATAACACATCAGTGTTTATATGCTTTACTCAGTAATTCAGAGCTAAGGAACAAATGGTTAGAGTTTGTCTATGGGTCACCACCAGCCAAGTACAAATGAGAAAGGTAGATGTAAGGTAACTGTTTTAAAAAGGTTCTGTTTACACTAGATAAAAGTAAAAATACACCTTTCTGGACCTGGACTACCCACCTCGGTGTGTTTAAATAGGATCTCCACTGGATTTTGCGATTTACAGAGACTCTAAGACTAGGTCAGTGTCTGAACTGCACTTAGCAGGGTGTTACACATGTTGTAAAGTAACATATGACATTGCAAAGACTCTTATAAGTGAAAAAATGTCTGTATTTCCTATCGTCCTATCGTTTCTCTCACCACTCCTCCAACTTACTAAAGCAGCATTATACTGGATCACCAGAACACTTTTTTTTTCCCCACAAAAAACAGCTCACATGTCATTTATTTATATTAGAGACCACAACTAGACAAATGAATGAAAAATTTAATTTGGACAAAAAGTCACTTTAGACAAAAGCGTCTGCCAAAAGCAATGTAATGTAATGAAATATAATGTAATGTAATAATGTAAAAAACGATGGATTGAGACCTATAAATATTTCAATACCGATGCTAAAATGATGCAAAAACCTAAAACATCAGAAACTAATGGAATAAAAGATGATCAAACATGGAACAAAAATTTAAGTTGTTTTTTTTTTATTAATAATAAAATAGTTAACTTTGTGAGCAGTAAGCTGTATGAGAGGTGAGCCCGGACTATCCAGAAAATCTCTGAAAAAAGTGTAAAAGTGAAAGAGAAGTCACTGACATCATCAGCCCCGCCCACATGCGCACTCCAGTTTAAAATTAAAGCCACGTCATTGTGTTTTGTATCACTTGATCGCTAAAAAGCATAGGACATCAGAAAATAATGCATTTTAAAGCTTGGAGATATTTAAACTTTAATATCCGCTTATGTTTTTTTGTGAATTATCATGTGATCTGTGTGGTGTTTGGATCCTTTGAGGAACTTACACAATGGGCTAAGTGTAGAGCTCTGACTCATTAAGTGAAATGGTTCACAAATAGAGTACAAATTAGAATCAATGACTCAAAAAACATTGTTTACAAGCCCACTCTCTGAGCTCGTATTTACACAGCTACGGGGAAACTTAGAGATGACACAGAGCTCTCCTCAGACACTGGATTATAAGTCAGAACGTGTGTTTGTGGCTAAAAACTTGGAAATTAAGCAAAGTAAACAAGTCACATTTCTAAAAAAGCAAAGTACTTTGTAAAAAAACAAAAATATCTTGTTAGTTGTGAAAGTTAAAAGGATGCATCCAATAAAACTGCTGTGTGGTGAGATTTTTTTTTAAAGAAAGAGAGTAGAAGGTTTTGGGAACTCCCTCAGTATCAAGATTACAGTCTTTTCTCACCTTGGATAATTTGGCAGTATTTCGGGCCGTTGGTTGTAGACTGGGACGTTTCCTCAGAGGAGCGTTTTTGACGGACCACCTTGTGTTCCCGACCAGAAAACGAGTCCACTGCCGACTCCACCGGCTCAATGAACAGAGTCTCGTCTCCAGTTTGCACCAGTCCAGTCTGAGAGAGGCACAAAGACAGAAAGAGGTTAAGAAGAAAACTGGTACTTATGTGCACAATAATGTTAAAAAAATAATAATAAATGATAATAAGATCTATATGAGTGGATGATTAACTGTGATCATAAGGACTTAAAAATTATGAGTTTCTTTGATTTTACCAAATTGAAAACCTCTGGAATATAATCAAGAGAAAGATTGATGATCACAAGCCATCAAACCAAACTGAACTGCTTGTATTTGTGCACCAGGAGTAAAGGCATAAAGTTATCCAAAAGCAGTGTGTAAGACTGGTGGAGGGGAACATGCCAAGATGCATGAAAACTGTGATTGTTCTGTCAAATATTAAAAAATATT
This sequence comes from Astyanax mexicanus, assembly GCF_023375975.1. NCBI lineage: Eukaryota > Metazoa > Chordata > Actinopteri > Characiformes > Acestrorhamphidae > Astyanax > Astyanax mexicanus. The sequence continues at coordinate 10,167,297 of NC_064423.1, read as the reverse complement.
CTGAACTCTTAAAACTTTATAAATATGAACTTGTTTTCTTTGCATTACTTGAGGTCTGAAAGCTCTGCATCTTTTTTGTTATTTCGGCCATTTCCTGCAAATTAATGCTCTCCATGACAATATTTTTATTTGGAATTTGGGAGAAATGTTGTTCGTAGTTTATAAAATAAAACAACAATGTTCATTTTACTCAAACATAAACCTATAAATAGCAAAATCAGATAAACTGATTCAAAAACTGGCTGTATGTGTATATTAAGTGATACAGAAATATTTTTTTAACCAGATTTCACCAGAAGTCCCCAGAATAATGACTCAACAAGCCAGTATGAATTTTGTACGGCCAAGATTAGAGTTAAATAACATATTTGGAGATGATATAAGCTAGATACTGTATGTCATAGAATATGGAATATGGGAATGTTTTTTTTACATTTACTTTACCTTAAGTAATATTGCACTTCCTGTAACATGATTATTGTACATTCTCACAACATGATGACGATGCTAAAACAATAGACTGTGCAGCCCTATTTTCAAATTGATTTTGGATTTGATTGTATTAAGTTACAAGAACATTAGTGATCAAGTATAACTCTGTAACCTAAAGGGTTACGTCACACCTGCTTTCATTTTTTTTTTTTTTTAAAGAACATCTTAGAAAACAATCATACAGGAACACATTTCCCAGTTCTAACCAATAATCATTTCAAATGAACCAATCAGATCCCACTCCATTTTATTTTCATTTTATTTATTATTTAATACTCTGAATAGCTTCAGTTCATATTGCACACAGGGCCCTATTTTAGTGATCTATAGTGCAGTCAATTGCGCATCCCGCTTTGGTCTTTGGTATCATGAGGGTGCAAAAAATATGCCTTGCACAGATCAAAATGTGCAAAAGGCATTAAACAAATTCTCTTAATTAATCATGAGTGTGTTTAGACGTAACACGTAACATAAAATAAACAAATCAGTGTGTCACTTGCCATTCCCTTTAAGAACCAGGTGAGCTCGTTCACGCAGTGAAGGTACGCCAGCAGCTCATTTAAGGGAAAAGCAATGTTATTTTATTCTGTATTCTGTTATTATTGACGTAAAAGCTGGATTGGCATCCATGTGTTTGAGTAACAAGTTGGGGTGTACACATGCTTAGCCTAGTTGAATGGCTAAGATATAGGATTGGGTGGCTGACTGTTGACTGTTGTCAAGGTTTTAATCAGTCAGTGGCGCACCTGAATACCACCACACCCATCAGTGTACATTTATTCCTAAACTCTGATGCTATTTTAATGGTACGGGTGCATGGCGTGAAAATAGACTGTTGGCGGGGTGTAAGATAGCAACAAGCATTGCAACACACCTTGCACGGAGTGTACTGCACACCATAGGACCCACAGTCCTAAATAATAATAAATAATAATCAGATTTTGACCAGATCCACAGTAAACCCTAGGCTTCATCTTCTGCTCAGAAAAAAAAATGACCTAGACTTGCAAAACAGCTTATTAGCATCCATCATGTTCCCCCCTGTGATGAGAGCTATTCTCCACACGCAGCTCGGCCCATTCATCAGAGGGCTGGAACTGTAACGAGTGACTTGTGGCTTCAATAATGAATGACAGCATCTTGTCACATCAGCACTTGTCTCAAGCGCAGAAGTACTCCCAGGGGTCTTCCTCTGAGAGAGGGTCTATACGTCTAGGTGTCACAGTTTAAAGCTCCATTCATCAGCAGGCCTCTCCTGGGAACCTGAAACATATGGTGGCCTTGTCTGTCTCCCAACCTCACTGCGATCGTCCATCTTTAACCAAAGCGAGTCGCTGGCTTTAAGGACGGAGACGCTCTGGACCAAAACACTCCCTTGCGCTCTCAGGCTGACAACTGCTGGAATTGATCACCATCGATCTGCAGACCCAGAGATCTGGCAGATGTTTGAGACGTGCAGGTTTAGGGATGGAGGTAGATTTAGTCCTGCACAGACTACTAACTAGAGACAGAAAGTTTACTACAAGCTGTAGCAGGGATCTGAGAGTCACTAACCACAACCAGGCCACAAAAAAGCAACACATTAAGCCCTGAATTTCTGAAGAAATTCAAAAACAGATGAAAAAATAAAGTTTTTGATTGTCTATTAGTCTGGAAAAGGTTACAAAGTCATTTCTAAGGCTTTGGGACTCCAGAGAACCACAGTGTTATTATTCACAATAACATTATATTATATTATATTATATTATATTATATTATATTATATCATTCACAAATGGAGAAAACATGAAACACTGGTGAACCTTCCCAGGAGTGGCTGGCCGACCAAAATGATTCCAAAAGGGCATGGACAACTCATCCAGGAGGTCACAAAAGAACCCAGAACAACATAAAAGATTAAAGAACTGCAGGTCTCACTCACCTCAGTGTTAATTAATCAATAATTGAGTGTTAATGAATCAATAATTACAAAGTGACTGGTCAAAAACATCTTGATGTTCCTCAGGACAGGGTAAATATTCTTTGGGCTGACGTGACAAAAGTGGAGTTTTTTTTTTTACACCTGGTGTAAAACTAACACATAATTTCAGTAACTATAGGTTTAAATCGGATCTCCAGTTGATTTTGCGCTTTACTGAGACCTTAAATACACACTGGGAAAGCACGGTTTTACATGGTAACCCAACTGCGGCCAAAGTGGGCGCCGTTCGCGTCAGACTTTGTGATATAATGCGGACTCTGGGGCTTCCATGTGGTGAAACTGCTCACGACTAGACATATAAAAAAATAAATAATTAAAATGATGGAATGATAGAATGAGACCTTTAAAGTAAGCCATTGTTGAGTCATTGTTCAGTATCAAATATCCACTTTATTCACTTTGCGTTTTTTTTTTTTTTTGCCATTTTCTGCCAAACAATTTTGGTTGCCAAATAGTCAGTTAGTGCATCCCTACTTTCCAGGTCTGTATATGGATGTTGTTGGGAAAAAGCCGAGTCAGCTTGGGGTCAAAATGACGATGCCTCCACACGGGATCCGGTTGAATAGAGTGGAGGGATGGGAAGATGGATGGGGCAAGGAGAACGAGTGAAAAGACGGTGCCCTGAGGCCATGCGTGAAGGGGGAAGGAGGAGGAGGTGGAGAGGAAAAAGAGAAGATAGGAGCGCTGACAGGGAGTGGCGGAACGAGGTCGTAAAGCATGCGCTTTCATCCCCGGCGCGTACGGGCAAACCCCACAACCGCAGCAGGCATGGGTTAAAGACGCTACAGGAGCATATGGTCGTGCTGAGGAGACGCTGTTGAAATGACATTAACAGAGTACGAGTCTCTCGTTCTTTCTCTCTCTCTTTTTCTTTCTCTCTCTCTCTTTTAGTCCCATCATTACTCAAGGGCTTATGCTAATGCTTATGTAAACCTGGCCTATATCGCCGTAGCAACCGCTCTGCAGACGAGGTAGCGTTTAATGAGTCAGTTACTTTAACAGGGAAAATTCCCCCAGACTACATCCTCACCTCAGCAATTATGATAATGAACACAACACACAGTCCTAAGTGTTCATAACACTTCATAACACTTCAGGACATGCATTTCAAAATCCCCTACTCCGCCTCCTCAGAAGAACTCGCCAATTAGCCTTTAGCATTTAATAGGAGTAATAGTGTATGTCCAAACATACACTAGGGATGTTTTGAACATCCCTCCTAATGAAAGCATTCAGCAACTTTAATATTTTAAGTACTTTAAGCACTAGGGCTGCATGATATTGGAAAAAAAATATGACATAGCAATACATTTTTTTCTGCAATATACAGCTCTGAAAATACATTAAGAGACCACTTAAAAATATTCATTTTCTATAGGTATATGTTTGAGTAAAATGAACATTGTTGTTTTATTCTATGAACCACAGACAACGTTTCTCACAAATAAAAAAAAAACATTGTCATTTAGAGCATTTATTTGCAGCAAATCAGAAATGGTCAAATTAACAATAAAGATTTCGTTAATCTTTCGAAACTTAAATAATGCAGAAAGAAAACGAGTTCATATTCATTTAGAAACAACAACAATACTAAAGTTGTATCTAAAAAACAGTCAGAGAAAGAGTTCAGTTTTTAATCACAGCTTAATGCATCTTGGCACGCTCTCCACCAGTCTTACACACTGCTTTTGGTTGACCTTATGCCATTCTTGGTTCAAAAATGTACAGTTCAGCTTTGTTTAAAGGCTTTTGACCATCTTCTTCTCTTGATTATATTTCATAGGTGTTCAATGGGGTTCAAGGTCTGGAGATTATGTGTCTTGATCTGGTGGTCCTTCATCCACACCTTAATTGATGTAGCTGTGTGGAATTGAGCATTGTCCTGCTGAAAAAAAAAACAGTCCCCAAAGTTGGGAAACATTGCCAAAGCAGGTCTCCATCTAAACATTAGATGGCCAGGTGTTGAGCAAAGCTGAACATTGGACTTATCAGAGGAAATGATCTTACTCCAGTCCTCTATAGTCCAATTCTCATGATCTTTTCCTAACTTCAGCCTGGCTCTTCTTTGCTTTTTATTGAAGAAGACCATTTTTCTAGTGAGTCCTGCCTCTAAGGGATTATGTTGAACTGTTCTTACCATGTACTTCACCCCAGCTGCCATTTGCCATTCTTTTTATAGGTCACTTGATGTCATCCTGTCAATGCTGACTGACATTCAAGTGCTCTAAATGACAATATTTGTACTTGTAAATTTCGTCAGAGGTTTATAGAATAAAACCACAACATTTTACTTAAATATATACCTGTAAATAGTTAAATAAGAGAAACTGATCATTTTAAAGTGGTCTCTTATTCTTTTTCAGAGGTGTATATACACTATATTGCCATAATGAATTGCAAAAAGAGCAGTGGAACAATGTTTTCTTTGGAACAATGGATAATTTGGAAAGGTGGGAAGGACTTTACAGTTTAAAAACACTTCATGATGAATGCAATTAAAATGTAGATTAATTATTTACTGAATAAAAAGTAATTCATTTTATTTATTTTTTTTAATTGCCTGACAGCGCTTTTAAAAACGTACAAATCCAAAATGTGATGAATGTGATTAAAAAAAACACTAACAACCAAAAACAGAAAAACAAATTTTAACTTTGTCTCTTCAGTCCACAGAGTATTTTTCCAAAAATCTTTGGGGATCAAGATGATTTCTGGCAAAATTGGGAGGAGCCTTAATGTTCTTTTTGTTTAGCATTGGTTTCATCAAAAATGTAGGCCATTTTTGCCCAGTTTTTTTCTGATGGTGGTGTCATGAACACTGACCTTAACTGAGGCAAGTGAGGCCTGCAGTTCTTTGAATGTTGTTGTGGGATCTTTTGTGACCTCTTGGATAAGTCGACACTGCTCTCTTGGGGTAATTTTGTCAGCCGGTCACTCCTAGGAAGGTTCACCATTTTTCCCCAATTTTATTAATTTGTTTTATCCTTTTTTCACACTAATAGATCTATTTTGGTCTACTTTGCTTTGTCAGGCAGGTTCTTTTTACGTGATTTATCGATTGAGAACAGGTGTGGCAATAATCAGGACTGGGTGTGGCTCGAGAAATTGAACTCAGGTGTGATAAACCACAGTTAAGTCAATGTTTTAAATGGGGGTCCAACACTTTTTCATACAGGGCCTGTAGGTTAGGATTTTTTTTCTTCCTTAATTTTAAACACTGCATTTTGTGTTTACTTGTCTTTGTGTTGACTTATATTTAAAACATCACTGTATATAGCAGCACGGTAATGTGCAATGCTTATCTACGCTATACATGTAAATCTGTAAATCTGAGTTCACCTGCTTTCCAACCCTGCCAAAATAAAATCTGTAAAACACTGCAAGGCAAACGAGCGCAATATAAATGGACAAAAATTGCATTTATAGTACATTAAGAACATTTTGCTCTTAAGTTTCCAATACAGAGATACAATCCCTTGTAAAAAAAAAAAAGTTTCAATATAATAATAATGTACTTGGATTATATGCAAACACTTTTTTTCCCTTATACTTACATTTTACTTACTTCATCAGTATTTCAGTATACTTTAAAAAAAATGGTCGTATACTTTATTGGTTGTGCTAATTTTGTACTGGGGATGTCCTTAATAAATATGTATATATATATATATATATATACCTAATATTGTTTTATAAAACTATGCTTTTTATCATAAAATCCCATCTGCAAAAAACTTTGTATATTTCAGTGATTTGCCACCAGAGCATTCATTTTACGTTGCTGAGACAAATTAAAACTGTGCTGATGAATGTTTTGTGTGTTAAAAGTAGGGGTGGGCAATATGGCCCTAAAATAATTTCACGATATTTAATAGTATTTTCGCGATAACGATATTCTTGGCGATATGACAAAACACTTTTAAATAAAAAATTTCAAAAATACACTATACACTGCAAGGAAAAAAAAATATTATTATTAAATACAATATAATATTGCACACCCCTAAGTGAGATATAAAAAAATACAAGAATTTTATCAGATTTGTAACAGAAGTCAATGATCCAGAATGTCATAATACTAAAAATAATGCTCTCCAAATATCTCAATATTCAGGATTAAAGTAAAATAAATGATACTGGACAGATTTAATCTGTCTCTAGTAGATATATAATGGGAAATGGGATGAGTGATATGGCACGATATTTTAGAGGTATAATATCATTCACGATATTAAAAAAAATTGACGATATTATCGTGTACGATACGATATGACACACCCCTAGTTAAAAGTAGACTTTAAAACTACTTTAGTTGTGTACAGGTTAAATAACTTTAACATCTAATGCTTGCAATTAGATATCTTGCTTTTGTTTTTATCAGTTTATATACACTATTAAAAAATTATGTGATGTTAAATATATACTTTAATTAAACACTTTTAACATGTTTTAATGTTCAGTTGGACAGCTTGCTCAAATATACTTAAAATTATATTAAACAGTGGCGAAAATAACATACAACTAGTGTACTCAGTATAAATTTACTACAAATTTATATCATTTTAATTACAAACAAGTAGTAATTAAGCACAAATAAGTGGTTCCAAAATAACATAACTTAAGTACAGACCTATTTCAGTGTAATTTAAGTATACTTTTTTTTTTTACTAGGGATATCTTGACACAACAGCAATAGTATGCAGTTGCAGAAGCATTTAGGCAGCTATTCTACAGCAATAACACAGTTTAAATGCTTCTTTCTTCTCGCTACAAAAGTACAACAGAGCAATGTCAAATGTTTTATTAAACCCATTCAGACAAAACGCTTCAACACACTACCCCATCCCTCCTCCTTCTGCCCTCCAAGAAAAGCACATCAGCACCCGAGCTAAACTTCAGGGCAGTCCATCAGGGGGCCAGGCATGAAAGAAACGCTATTGAGAATACACCACACAGAATGAATTTCCATATGAAAGAGGGACACAGAATTCCAGAGGAGTCTGCTCCTGCACATCCCCAGACTGCATGTTTCGCTTCAGGCCTAAATACAGAACCACATGAATACACTCCAGCTCATCATATAATAATACCACTCCCTGGTAAAACTCGGCTTAGATTAGCTAGCTTTATCTTATTAGCCTGTGTTGTGATAGCACAAAGCGCATGGGGCAGTTTTATCTGCTCGGCGCAGAGGAAAAAAGGCATAAATCGCATTGCAAGTCTATCATTATAAGCGCCTAAAAAGAGGCCCATATACGGTAAAAATCCCATCCAAAAAATCCTACTCAATTTACTGAGCTGCAATTAGTCTCCTTTCAGAGAGCAGTTACACTACATGACTGTCACCCAGCCATTAGCCTGAGGCCTGTTCAACTGGAAACCCAGCCAAGAAAAATCATGTGATAGAACCACTCGAAGAAAAAAGCCTTAAAGCACCAGTGGATGATATGCCACTTTCAACCAGCTCTGATACAAACTAATGCTGTACTGGTCATGGTGGCTAGGATATGGTATGTTTACTACAAGCATAATCATTGCAGGGTTTTTGAGTATAAACAGCCTTTGACTCGACCACTAGAGGTGGACTTGTTTATGTGCTTTGGGTCATTGTCCTGCTGCAGAACCCAAGTACGCCTGAGCTTGAGGTCACAAACAGATGGCCGGATATTCTCCTTCAGGATTGTCTGTTAAACAGCAGAATTCCTGGTTCCATCTATTACAGCAAGTTGACCAAGTACTGAAGCAGCAAAGCAGCTCCAGACCATCACACTACCACCACCATGTTTTAGTTTGATGTTCTTTTTCTAAAATTAGGCAATGTGTTAGATTTATACCAGATGTAACAGGACACACACCTCCAAAAAAGTTCCACTTTTGTTACGTCAGCCCAATAAATAGTTCTGAGGAACAGCTAGATGTTTGTTGGTAAATGTGAGATGGGCCGATGTGTTCTTTTTGGTCAGCAGCGTTTTTAACATGGAGACCATTTTCAACCAGTCTCTTTCTTATTATTGAATCATTAACACTGGTCTTAACTGAGGTACATGAGACCTTGTTCTGGGTTCTTTTGTGACCTCCTGGATGAGTTGTCCATGCCCTTTTGGAGTAAATTTAGCCGGCCAGTCACTCGTAGGAAGGTTCATCAGTGTTCCGTGTTTTCTCTATTTGTGAATAATAATAGCTCTCACTGTGGTTCACTGGAGTCCCAACGTCTTAGAAATGACTTGGTAACCTTTTCGAGACTGATGAACAATGACTTTGTTTTCTCATCTGTTTTTAAATTTCTTTAAGATCCGGACACGAGGAGTTGCTTTTTGAGATCTTTTATCTGCTTTATGTTGTCAGGCAGGTTCTATTTAAGTGAATTCTCAATTCTACAGGCCTGGCAGTAATCAGTTTGGATAGTTTTATTTTTTTTTCAATGAATAAAATCATCATTTAGAAAGTGCTTTTTATATTTACTCATATTTTTCAAAACTTTTTTACCAGATGAAGGTTACAACTGTACAGTAGCAATTATTAATGTCATGGCAAGTTGTATTATTGACTCTGGATCAGGTCAACATGCACAAAATAAAGAGAACTCAATCGTACAAGCCTTGTGGGGGCAGTGTCATCTAGGTAGCCCACAGCACTTTGTTGTCCCACCTGAACTAGAGCTGAACACCTATGGAGAATCTACGGGATTTGCACAGTGCTCCAAATCTCCCATCATTAATACAAGACATTGGGGAAAAAAATAAGAAGCTTGTGGAAATTATGCCAAAGCGAATGAATGCCATGCCATAATCAAAGTTACATTAATTATAGTTTTAATATGTTAAAATCATAACCCCCGTATTATAATACATATTGTATTACCATGTTCTTGCGACTACACAGCTCTACTAACTACCCTGGTTGTGTCTACTCTAGTCAAACAAGTAATGCACTGCTAACGCAAGTTAAGTACCAGTGATACCTACACTAGTCCCATCACTAGAGCAAACACTATGATAGCTACACTAGTCCTGTCACTATTGCAAACTCAAATGCAAACAGCTCCAGCACTTTTGTCACTCTTTTGTTTTTTAAAACGCTAACGTTAGCTTTGCCGGTCCTATTACTAATACAAACACTAGTGCTACATACACCAGTCACATCACTTGTGACCTGCTTTCTCTCCCCCTGCCTGCAGCCAGCCTGCTGAGACTGCTTCTGGCCTGGCGCAGCGTGCCAAGAGTCATGGAGGATTGCGAGACGACGCTAGTCAAAACATCCAGCTGAGCTCCAGCTGATCTGGGGAGGTGTCCTGCTTTCTGCTCGCTGTCATGCTGCCCGGAGGTGTCAGGAAAGCCTGACCCAGTCCTGCTTCCACATGTGCCTGGAGGACTGGCGGCGAGGGTGACCTCATTTTCCACATAGTTACGGCCTAAAGCGAGCTTATATGGAGAGGAGGGGAATGGTAAAAACGTCTGGCAGGCGCGAAACGCGCTGAAATGTGGGGGAAAAGCGACACTGTCAGTTCGTAATTAGTCAGCGTGGCCTGACTGAGAGTGACTGGATTGGGATGACCCAATATGGTGTGTGGAGCAGAGGTTAGCGCGCTAAGTGGGTTCGACAGCCAGAGCAGAGTCAGAGAGGCAAAGGCAGTCCAGCTGAGGCAGCCTCCAGGCACACGCCAAGTGCTGCACTTGCACTTACACACACTCACGCACACTGTAGAATTCTAACCATGCGTAGTGTCAGTGTGGGAATGAAGGAATGCCCGTACTACTCAACCACTGTCATGCCTTCCCAATTCGACATGGTGTTGATTAAGCACACTACCCGCAATTACCCCCCCAACACACACACACACACAAACACTCACGCATTCACAAACAACGCTCCAACATGTACAGGCCCACAAACTCAGCGCCTCGTTCCGTCCTTAACACTGTCTCAGTGTTCCCGCTGTCCCCAGCCACAGTGGCGGGGGGTGGGGGTGTCACACTGACCCACTGGCCTCGCCAAAAGCAGCCTGACAGCTCGTCACAATGGTGCTACTCATCCTATTCAGACCGTCAGACTGATTGCAGGTCTGCCGGCTTTTCGCACGGAGTTAAAAGGCTGACCTCAGCTGGACCCGAGACAAGGAGGTGTTTCTAACACTGACCATTATAAGCAGGCAAGGGGTACCGGTTAAGCTCAGCCAAGGATACCATGGTTCAACACTTGGATCCAATTTCATGCAGAATTTCTATACAGCCTCATACAAACAAAAGCAGACACTTTTAGAAACTACGGACAATCCACAGCAGAATATTCATGTAGGCCCCGGTAGAACTTTCATTATATTTTTTCCAAGAAATTATTGCGATAAACGATATTGTTGCCATTTTTTTAGACCACTAATGTGGCACTAATAAAATAATAACATAATATTGTAACAAAGGAATTAACCCTTTCGAAGACAATAAACTTTCCATTCCTGTTTACGCGCCTAATTTTGGAAACTGAAAAGTTCCAGCTTGAACAAAAGTAGGTAATAGTAGGTTCTACAGTGTGTACTATATATATATATATATATATATATATATATATATATATATACACTGCGAAGTGCGCAGCCCCGGTCTATCCCAGCTGGCACGCATTGAACCTGCCTCAGCCTTCACTCTAGAGATAGGCACCCATGATCTGCCACAGTGTAATGATCAAAGATCAAATGTGTTTACACTCAGTGCAAAGCAGTTCAAATCCAGTTAACCACAAAAACAAACTTTTTAACTCTGACAAAGCCCACCCTTTGGAAAGACATAAAAGCATGTTACAGGCCACATTGCGAAGTTAAATAATTATTTTATAACATTTCAGATAAATAACTTATTTTACTGCAGAGAAAAAGGTTTATATCACCTACACTTGTAGCCCATTTACAGGCCAAGGCCTATTAAGGGGTTAGAATACTGTACATATTAAAGAAAGAAAAATATAAGGCATATTAACTGCAAAATCGGTTCTTTTTCAAATCATTTGTAAATTCATTTGCTTCCCGTAGCTCTTCTATTGGCACATAAGTATTTGTGTGAACCAAGCCTCAAGATTTAATAATATAATATTAAACACGGTTGATTTTATCTAAGCGCAGGACGAGAAAAAGACTGCCTAAAACTTTCAGTCCTAACCACCTTACACTGAACGATCGTTTAAAGTTAGCATAATTCCGTAGAATCCCATGCAGAATCTCCATAAATGCAGAATATCTATGAAATTTCATGCATATCATCCATGCATGCATGCATGTTTTACATGCAATCTAGCGCAGAATCTCCATACAATCCAATACAGGTTCTTCATACAAGGAAAAACTCAGTTTAATCCAATGCAGAATCCATATACATGCAGACACACTATACGACACAGTACAAAATCCATTCATGAAAACTTTGCATCCAGTAACTACAGAATCTTCATTCATGTAGAACATCCATTGATGAAATCTCCAAATGTGTGAGAACAACTATACACGCTAAATCTTCATATAGCCCCAAAGCAAGCCACTACATCCTTAAATCCTCTATGATTCTAGATGCACCCATGAATTTCAATAGTGTAAGTAATGATCAAAGATTATTTGTGTCTACTCTCAAAGCAAAGCAGTTTAAATCCAGTTAACCACAACTTAACTCAACTTTTCAACTCTGACTTAAAAACACGAAGCCCACCCTTAGACTTAAAAGCACCACAAACAAGCACTGACTCACCAGACCACCACAGGCATCCAGCGAGGCAAACGAGTTAGTGTGGTTGAGAACAGCTCCGGTGTAGAAGCAGGACAGTCCTTTAAAGTTTGGCTCGTGTTGGACGCTCCCCGCTTCACTCCTCTCCTCCACCACGAAACCCTCGGAGAGGAACGCCTCGTCCCTCTGCAGCTCTAAGTAAAGCTCCTGGCCGAAGGCGGGCAGAGACAGAAACAGGTGGTCTGGGTGAGCGTCTGAACGTCTCCTGCGGCCCACGCTCCAGCTGGATGCTTCCTGCAGCACCTGCCCAGACTTAAGCTCCAGAGGCAGCACCACGTCAGTCTCATACAGTACAGTCTCGTGTGCTAGGGAGGATAGGGAGGAAACATGATGAAGCACAGAAAGAGGTCAAATATCAAATATTACATTTATTAAATAGAATTGACAACAGTAACATATCTCAGTTGATACAGGGGTTGAACAACGAAACTGAAACACCTGTCATTTTAGTGTGGGAGGTTTCATGGCTAAATTGGAGCAGCCTGGTGGCCAATCTTCATTAATTGCACAATATTGCACCAGTAAGAGCAGAGTGTGAAGGTTCAATTAGCAGAGTAAGAGCAAAGTTCTGCTCTAAATATTGCAATGCACACAACATTGTGGGTGACATACCAGAGTTCAAAATAGGACAAATTGTTGGTGCACGTCTTGTTGGCGCATCTGTGACCAAGATTTTTTGTGATGTATCAAAAGGCAAGGTATCCAGGGTAATGTCAGCATACCACCAAGAAGGACCAACCACATCCAACAGGATTAACTGTGGACACTGTAAGAGGAAGCCGTCTGAAAGGGATGTTCGGGTGCTAACCCGGATTGTATCTAAAAAACATTAAACCACGGCTGCTCAAATCACGGCAGAATTCAATGTGCACCTCAACTCTTCTGTTTCCACCAGAACTGTCCATCGGGACGATAAGTTATTGTGGTCTAAAGCCAGGTGTTTCAGTTTCATTGTCCAACACCTGTATATTCGCTCATACAGTTAGAGGCTGGAGGCTGGAGGAGTACCAGCTGAGACGTTAAGAGTTAAGAGTCAGGAAGAGAAGGAATTATTGGCAATAAGTAGATGACTAATTAGAGAACAGTAGAGAGAGAATTAGAGGCAAAAAGCACAGAAATTATTGGACATTAGAGGTAGTAAGGCAGTAAGTGAGGGATTTATCTATTAAAGGGGAACTAAACTCCCTGATTTTTGTGGATGCAACCCTCAGCTCAAATTTGAAAAAGGCTTTTAAAAATTGGGAGGCGTAGTTTGGGTGATGTATGGGTTTAGAGGCAGGGCAAGAGAAAGAGCTGATTGGCTGAGAAGAGCAGTGTTGCCTCTGATAGTGGTGAGACGCAGATGGTTGGACATCAGTCAGCAGGGGGGCGGTATTATAGATTAACTGATATGCATATTGTAATATGTCTGCGTACCAAAGTACACATCATCCTCACCTATAGCACAGTTGAACCTGAGATGGACTTTAAGAACAACGTACTGAGAGTTTAGGGCAGTACGACAGAAATGTTTTTGGTAGTTTAAGGCTGTAAGAGAGGGACTTTTGGGGAGTTCAAGGCAGTATAAGAGCGGGTTATTGGGAGTTTGGAAGTTTTTTGGTAATTTGGGGCAGTAAAAGAGAGTTATTTTGAGTTCAAAGCATTAAGAGGGTATAGAGGGATTTATTTGGAGTTTATGGCACTATGAGAAGAAGTTATTAAGTGGTATTAAGTGAGATTTATTGGAAGCTTTAGACAGTAAGAAAGGGAGTTGTTGCGGGTTTGAGGCAGTAAAACAATTATTGGGAGCTTGAGGCAGTAAGAAAGGAAGTTAATTGTAGTTTAAGGCAACAAGAGGGTGAATTGTAAGTAGTTTGAAGCAATAAGAGAAGTTCTTGGTAGTTTTAGGTAGTAAATGAGAGTTAGGGACAGTAAATTGGAGATACATACAGTAGCTAAGGATGTAGAAAGTCGTAGTTAAAGGCAGTAAGAGGAGTTCAAAACAGTAAAACAGTAAGTGAGATTTATTGGGAGTTTACAGCAGTCAAGACAATGAGTTACTGGGAGTTTAAGGCACTAAGGCAGTGAGTTAATTGCATTTTAAGGCAATAAAATATTGAGGTACAAGTAGTTTAAGCCAGCAGGAGAAAAGTTATTGGTAGTTTGGTGCAGTTAGAAAGGGATTTGTTGGTAATTGTAGTGGTAAAAAAGTTACTGGTTTTAACATGCAGTTGCATGCAATAATAGAGGGCAGTATTGGGAGTTTGGACAGTAAGAAAGTGAGTTATTGGTAGTTTATGGCAATATGAGAACGGTTTAGGTTGTCTAAACAAGGCATAAAAAGGGACAGTACAGTGTTATTGGAGGCTACATGCAAAAGCTATCTGTGCAAGTGGCTGACATATGGAGATTAATGCAGTTAGAGTGCTGGTTGTGGTGTAAACGGGAGCCATAAGGGGGCAGTAAGTTGGAGATAATGGTGTAGACAGTGGGAGTTAGAGGTGCAATAAGAGACGTTCTAGGTAGTTTAAGATAATAAAGAGTGGGTGTTACTGGTAGTTTGAGGCAATAATTTCAAAATAGTTAGACAGTAAGTGAAAGAGAAAGAGGCATTGGTAGTGGCTGAAAGAGAATGGTTTTGAGAAGAAGGAAAAGGAGTTATTGGTAATTTAGGCAGTGAGAAAGGTGTTGACATGCAGTTACATGCAATAATGGGAGTTTGGGCAGTAAGAGAGGAAGTTAATGGTAGTTGTCTTGGTAGTTTGCAATGGTAAGAAAGAGTTATTGGTAATTGAGGCAGTGAGAAAAGGTCTTTGACATGCAGTTCCATGAAATAGTGGGAGTTTTGACAGTAAGGTGATGGTAGTTTGAGGCATACAAGGATAATTCTTGGTAGTTTGCAATGGTAAGAAAGAGAGTTATTGGTAATTGGGGCAGTGAGAAAAGATATTTGACATGCAGTTGCATGCAATAATAGATTATATTAGGAGTTTGTACAGTAAGAGAGGAAGTTACTGGTAGTTTGAGGCATACAATGATAATTCTTGGTAGTTTGCAATGGTAAGAAAGAGTTATTGGTAATTGAGTTGCATGCAGTAATAGAGGGCAGTATTGGGAGTTTGGACAGTAGGAGAGGATTAGTTCTTGATACAGATCTTGGTAGTCTGAGCAAAGCAGAAAGACATTACAGTGTATTTGGGGGCTACATGTAATACTTCTGTCTGTAAATGTTAAGTTTTTGAGATACATGCAGTAAAGATGTAGATAGTGGGCAAGTGTCAGGACACAGGAACTTATTCAGAGCTGTTAGTATTCAGAGAAGAACAGCTGAGCTTATCTGCAGGCAGTAGAGGTGCAGCTGAGGAGCTCTGCGCGACCGCTTAAAGCATATTTGAGGAATTTCGTGGAAAAGAGGAAAAGAGCTGGGAGGCAGTTAGCTATCCAGCTCCTCAAATAAACACTTCCCGGCCGTTACAGTAATTGAAACAGCATGCCAGTCATTACAGCGCTTCAGACAGGGGTCTGAATGAAGGAGCAGGCAGAAGCGCAGGTGATAAACTAACTCCAGGCTTACCTGCTGAAGCCTCCAGCCCGCGGAGGAGCAGGGAGAAGCCGGGCAGCAGCAGCGGCAGCAGGAGAGCGGGGGAGCCGGGCATGACTGCAGGCGAAGCGGCGAGCGCAGACTGCAGAGAGAACTTTCCCAAAGTTGGAGAAATTCATCGCCGCAGCGACCAGAGTGAACTTGAGGCGAGAGGCCACGCCCCACGCACGCGGATTGGCTGGCGAGAATTATGAAAACAGAGCTCTGCCATGCCATTGGACGCCCTCGCCATCTGGTCTGCAGAGTGGGCTGCAACCGTACACGTGGTTTCCATGCTGCTGGAGGGCTCTTACTGCACTTTAATATTTAATAATAATTTATTATCATAGCATATATTATAATATAGCTGATATAAATTATTAGAAGGGCCTAAAGCAGATAGACCCCAGATCAACTTAGATAAGTTCAACTTATATTTATTAATATTTGATGACACATCCGTTACAGAGTTATACAGCGTTACAGAAAACATAATCCTTAGTGAGACTTTTAAAAGTGGGACCATTATAGCCTACCACAGTTAGTGCCGACGACCCTGCAATGTGATTGGCTTAGAGCCATTATATGACTGCGGTTATCAGCAGGTAATGCACTGTAACATAAGCTCTCCATGTATCACTCCACCACATATACTGTAGGTAACCTAGCAACGATGCAGCGCTTACAAGCCAAATAGTGCAGCTACTAACAGAGCAGCAATGAAACTCTTTAAACTCGCGGAGTGTTTATAACCAAACACATCGGGTTTTTTTCATCCCCTTTAACTCAAAATCTTTCAATAAGCAGCAATAATATAATTGTGGTACTATCGCAATAATACACTCGAGTGTTCTATTGCCTTTATGGAACTGTTTTTTTTTTTTTACAAAATGAATAAAGAATATAAATCAAAGACCCTCAAAAAGTTCATATTGAATGTGCCTTAATACGGACTGCGCCGTCTGCAAAAAGTAGCTCCACAACAAGTGAACTCAGAATGTGAGAATGCTGTACTTTTATTACAAATATCAGCACAGTTAAAACACTTCTCAACCAATCAGGTTGTGCGGTTGGAACTAACTGATGTATAAAGATCTCTGTCCAATGAAAAACAAGTATCTCCAGTTTTGTCCATTTTTAGTTCCATACATAATTTAAACATGCAAACTGTCCCTTACAGTGTGTTAAAATTTCTTGATGAATGAACCAAAAGATATTCTCTGAAATTACCTAAAATAAACTTTTTTTCTTTTTACATTGACTTCCATTTAAAGTTATGAAGGTTATATCTCTCATCTGTAAAGTTACTGTTTTGCAAATGCCAGTTTTTCATTGGACAGCGACAAAAAAAAAGTTGAGACACACACAGTAATTTCTCATTCAGTGTTTTTCTTTATTTCTTAATTTAACTTTCCCAATTTTTTTACATTGTAGATTATTATTAAACACATAAAACAATTAAGGGACACATATGTAATTATGTAGTAAACAGTAAAAAAAAAAGTTACATTAATCCCCTGATCTTAACTTGATGAACTGAGATGGTGATTTGAGTTGATTTAATTGGGATGAGCTGGAGCTTCACAGCGTGAAGGAAAAGCAGCAGCTATCGTTCAGCACCTCCAGGAACTCCTTCAAGACGCTGAGAAAACTATTCCAGGTGATTCTTCCTCATGAGGACACTGAGATTAAAATACCAAGAGTGTGCAGATCTGTCCTCAAAGATAAATGTGCTACTTAGAAGAGACTAAAGTATAAAACATATTCTGGTTTAGCTTTAATTTCTTTAATATTAAATTTGCAATGTCAAAAAATCATAAAAAGAAAGGAAAAACATTGCATAAGAAAAGACGTAGACACTCTCTCTCTCATTATTCTTTTTATTTTCCTACTACAGTTTGTTTTTGAGCATGCACAGACTGAGAAAATCGAGAATTCTCCGGTTAAGTTTGTACATGCACTGTAAAATACCATTACTCAGTTAAAATCCAGCTCACTTTATCAGATTTCTTAAAGCAGCAGCTTGTGGTGAAAACGTGTTCTGGTCTCAATCCAACCCAGCTTTCGAATATACTTCTTTTATTTGAGCTAAACTGCTGATAAGGGACCGTTTAATCTGATATATTAGCCAGACAATGCTAATTACCACAGCTGTGAACAAACACTGTCTCTGCTGCTCCATGCTGTTTACTGTGCTGTGCTGCGTTCACTGCTCGCATCCACGCGACTCTGTTTATTATGTGTACATCTGCACATCCCATTGAAAACACTGTGTTTAAAAGTGCACAACGTTGTGTTAAAGCAGCTTCACACTGCACAGATATATGCACTGGAACACAGAATCTTCTTGCAATATTTACTTTCATGCTCCTGTGCCAGACAGATCTGACCAATCAGAGGAGACAATGTGCTCACATGGTTATTGGAGAGCATTTCGGTGTGTTTAGGTTTGTGCCTGTGTGAAACCAAACCAAGTACATTAAATCATCAACGGATCTGGAGAAAAGAAACAAACTACAGGTGTGAAAACACCCTAAAACCTCAATCCGATTTTTTTAGTCTGGCCTTACTCTGATCATAGTAAGACGTTTATATAACTTCTTGAATAATCACATACCTGCAGTAATCTGATTATAAGTGGATTTTAAGGTGTAAATAAACTTTCTCAATCACTCACTGTTTCAATGCTTTGTAGTTCTGGTCCTGAGAGATGCCGACACTGCTAATTTTTGAATCTTGCCGTACTCTGTTCCACCTGCTTCAACACATCAGCTAATCATCAACCCTTTCTCGAGCTCAATGGGGTGTGAGAGAGCAGAGACAGCACAAACCTCTGCGCTCATTACAGTGTCACACCAGTTTAGCATAAAAGGACATAAAAACACAAGCAGGGTTCTGCATCCACAGCTTTATGAACCACATTCTTGATCCTAGATCCCAGCTTGTTTAGTAGAAAGATAAACTAAAGGTCACTGTAAACCCCAGATACTGGCTGACCTTCAGATGTGTGGGTTCAAGACAGGTCAAGGTTTTAACTGGTAGCTGGTTTTGTGATGGTCTAAGATGGTCTTTGATGGTCAAGGTGGTGGAAAAGCTGGTCAGTCATATGAAAACACACCCAATACTTGTAAGTTAGTTGATTAGCTGATTAGAAGGCCAACATAGTATATGTAGATGCAATTTGTGCTGGTCATGTTGGGCGACCAGCTTGGTCATGTTGAGCTTGGTCATGTTAAGCAATCAGCTTGGTCATGTTCAGCAACCATCTTTGTCATGTTGCTTGACCAGCTTGGTCATGTTTACCGACCAGCTTGGTCATGTTGGGTGACCACAGTGGTGAAACATGGTCATACTGGTTATCTAGCAAATTGTCTGGCCAGAAAAAAGTGGCCACCAAAAAAAAAAAAGGTCACACACTCTAACATTTATTTGAACTACAGTCACATTTCCACTATCTGGTAGATTTATCTAGATATATATATTTTTTTTTTAATGAAGAAAAGCCAGAAAAAAAAGAAGTGGAAATGAAACAGACATAAGGTAAGTATTTATATTTAGTATATAAAGTATTTTTAAAATGTAGGAGGATAAAGTACAGCCTACTGTGTGAAAATGTAAGGAGTAGAAGTAAAGAGTTTTCTGAAAAAATACTCCAGTAAAGTATAGATAACAAAAATTCAAGTAAGGTAACAAAGTATGTGTACTTCATTACTTAAAACCTCTACTCACTACACACAGAGAGATGCTATTGGAGCTGAAATGTCATGTTACAGATCACAGCACTCACAGTATTAGCAAACTTGAGGCCAATGTTGGCACTTTAAAGACTAAGGTGGCTGACCTGGACAACAAATGCAAAGAGCTGGAAAGCTGAATGTGAAGAAACCACATTCGTCTCCTGGAATTTGTGGCACAGTTTCTTCAGGAGTTGCTCGGTCTGGAGGAGAAATCACTGCTAGATTGAGCCCATCGTACCCTGTGGAATAATCCTCAGAATGGAGAAACTCTGATATTGTTTTTTATACAGGTGCACCTCTCTCACCTCTGCTTTTTTTAGTCAATTTAATTTCAGATAAATTTAAGTAACTTCAACTCGGTTTCAAGGCTTAAATGTTACATAGAGTAAATAAGAGAACTGAACTTCAGTCAATCCTTTCTTTTAGTAAACTTTACTTAATTTATTTTGCTGAATCAATCCTTTCTTTTAGTAAACTTTACTTAATTTCTGCATACAATATTTTCTAATTACAATTACGTAATTTATCCAATAGTACTCAAATAATTGATGATACATAATATATGTAATTCCTAAAATTTTAAATATTTTTAGTTAAAACACACATGGATGGCATGTAATGCATTCCTTTTAAATATACTAAAAAAAATTGATTACATGCCATCCTGTTTACAGAATAATTTCAGGAATTATAATATATTATGTATCATAAATGATTTGAGTAATATTGTATAAATTAAGTAATTGTAATTAGGTAATATTGCAAAAGTAAATTAAGTAAAGTTTACAAAAAAAATGATTTATTCAGCAAAAGTAAATTAAGTAAAGTTTACTAAAAGAAAGAATTGATTTAGGGAAAATAAATTAAGTAAAGTTTACTAAAAGAAAGAATTGATTTAGGGAAAATAAATTAAGTAAAGTTTACTAAAAGAAAGGATTTATTCAGCAAAAATAAATTAAGTAAAGTTTACTAAAAGAAAGGATTTATTCAGCAAAAATAAATTAAGTAAAGTTTACTAAAAGAAAGGATTTATTCAGCAAAAATAAATTAAGTAAAGTTTACTAAAAGAAAGGATTTATTCAGCAAAAATAAATTAAGTAAAGTTTACTAAAAGAAAGGATTTATTCAGCAAAAATAAATCAAGTTAAGTTTACGAAAGGATAGGATTTATTCAGCAAAAGTAAATTAAGTAAAGTTTACTAAAAGAAAAGATTGACTGAAGTTCAGATCACTTATTTACTCTATGTAACATTTAAGTCTTTAAAACGAGTTGAAGTTACTTAAATTTATCTAAAATTAAATTTACTTAAAAAAAGCAAATGCAGAACATTTGAAATAAATTTTTTATTAATTTTTTTTTTTTAGTGTACTGGCATTGTTCACTGCATGTTAGCATTGCTTAAGACCAGGGGGCAGCCAATGCTGCAATACCTGGGGAGCAGTGTTAAGAGTTCAGAGTCTTGTTAAGAGTCTTGTTCAAGGGCCCAAAAGTGGCGGCCCACCAAACCTGGGTATTGAAACCACAGCCTTGTTTTTGATGGTCGCTGCCCCTTTAATTTCTGGACCTAGACTTTCTTCCCAAATAAGGTGTCCTAATACTTCCATACTGTCCGTATAACGTATACTGTATGTGATGTGCATTACATTACTCTTTTATACAGTATTTTCTGGTGAAACTTCACAGTGGACCGGTTCAAACAAGCAATGTCCATCTAAAGAAAAGAGTCTTTGCCAGTGGTCAGACTCTTTAGAGCTGGTCTGTGGAGGGATTAGCTCTATTTGAAGCGCTTTGATTTCTCTTTTTTCTTTGGCACAGCTGCCCAGAAGACCTTTAGCAGCTGGCATGACTGAGCTGGCCATTATAACGGAGCAGCTTGGCAGAACTGGCCAGGCAGAGACTGACTCAGACTGGTGCTGTGATGATAGCAGTGGGGCTACATCAGGCTAAATCAGAGGCCTGTCCTGTCCACAGAACAAACTCTGAGGCTGCACGAGACAAAAACACAAACACACACATCCAATCACATCCTCTGCCTTCAACCACTGTATCGGCCAGAGGCATCGGCGAGCAGGTTTGTGCAAACAGGCGGAGAATCGGTTCATTTCTGCTCAAAGGGCCTGCTAATAGCTAACACCAAAGGCATTGGGCCTGTCACACATGGACACGCTCCACAGGATGTTAAGAATCAGCCTTGATCTGACATGTCTGGCTTCCGTGCAGAAAAGGCTGCCTCCTTTCCTCGTGAGCAGCAGCGGGAGGTTCTGACTTCACAGCAGCAGCTTCAGAGCTGAGTCTCCAGCCTGTCGTCTCGCCGCCTGAGGGGAAAGAAAAGCCACTTCAAGTGAAAAGATGTAAAAAAAAAAAAAAAAGAAGAAGAAGGAAAAAAGGATTAAATTAGTCAATACATTTTTGTTGTGAAGTTTGCTGTGTGATTTAAATTATTACTTAACCCTTTTAGACCTAAATTAAAGGCCAATGTTGAAAAATAATAACAAAAAGAAGAAGAAGAAGAAGAAGAAGAAGAAGAAGAAGAAGAAAAAGGAGAAGAAGAAGAAGAAGAAGAATGCTGTTTTTTTCTGCAATGCACACATAGGAAAACTCTAGTATTATAATTTTAAATTTCTAATTAACTTAAATTAATTAACTGAGTTGATGTTGACCTCTTGTTCACAAGTCATTTGTAAACATTAAATTAAACATGAAAAAAGTGTTCTAAATTACATACTTAGGAAACGTAGGAAAAAAATGCTCTTTTAATTTGCCTCTTTGGCTCTAGTGCGTTTTTTTTTCCCAGTGCAGTGGGCGGGGATAAGCTTTTGTTTTATTGGCTTTTAAACTTTTAATTTGGCTGATTTTTAGTCTATTCTGATTTAAAAATCTCAATTAGTGTTACATTCAACAAAACATAAAAAAAAGAAAAAATCACAGCTCAAAGGAGAAATTTCAGTGTAAAATGGATTCAGGTTGTAGTGAAACATGATAACGAGTATAAACTTTTGTTGAGTAGCCCACCTCCAATCACCCCAGCATTCCGATTTACAGCAATTTTAGCTGATGCTCCCAACAGGCTTACAGTACAATGCTATCAATAGGTGCATAGCATTGTCTATGCAAAGAAGTAGCTCCAGGTTTAATTGGTAGAATTCTGAGGGACTTGCCATTTGAAACGTTGAAAATGCACTCTATGCCCTATTTTAGCGAACTATAGTGCATAGGTCAATTGTGGATCACGCAGCTTGATGATAGCACACTGGGTGTGTCAGTGTGTCACTTGCTGTTCCCTTTAAAAGGCAGATGCGCTCTGACTTTGGCGCGTTCGTATCTTAACAGTGCAGCACTTTTGTGCATCTCAGCAGAGGATCCTGACCTGCTCGTTCATACTGTGAAGATACACCAGCAGCTCATTTAAGGGACCAACAATGTTATTTTATTCTTTATTCTGTTTATTGTTGAGTTGAAAGTCAGGTTTGTGCACTGCATCACATCCATGTGCAACAATAGGAATGGACTCTGGCGATTGACTGTTGTCTAGGTTTATTTCAGTCAGTGGCGCACTTGTGTTTTCCACCGCCAAAATAACAACTCACTAGAAATTTACCTAAACACACACCTCACTTCCAGACCACCACGCCCATTAGTGTAGGTTTATGCCTAAACTCCAGCACTATTTTAACAGCGCAGGAGCAAGGCGTAAAAATTGACAGTTGACGGTGTGTCAGGTACCTTGCGCAGGGTGTATGATAGGGCCCTCTGTTTTCAAACATAGGCAGCATAGCATCGAGGATGACATGTTTGCTGCTTTAATTGTGCACAGAAGCAATAATATAATGTGGCTAATGGGTAATAGAATCAGTGTTAGCATCAGTGAACAATAGGGTTATGTGAAAGTTACTGTATGTATTAGGTATACCGTTCCAAACCTGAGTCTGAGGTACAGTAGATGCAGATACTAGCAGTAGGTGAATGGAGCTCAAGTGGAACGTGGGCTAGGTGGTCTCTGAGTGGGTTTGTAGATGTGTTGTACAATCATTCTTTATAAATGGTGCTCTCTATATCATCACAGCCCACTTTTTCCCATCCCACATACAGTATTTATCACAGACCCCTGTGGGAAGTGTACAAACTAAATAGGGTCCATGTTTAACCCCTTCTGGTTCAATCACTGACTGGGAAGGTTTCCATATGTGGGGTCAAAACATTCTAGATTCCAGTTGGGCTACTCATACATGCCCCACATATGGATAATGAAGTTAGACACTCAAGGACAACCAATTGCAGAGTATGCATTTTTCCTGATTTACATGTTTTTGGACTGTGGGAGCCCCCAGAAGAAACCTACACAGGCACAGGGAGAACATGGAAACTTCACCCAGATAGGGACTTGATCCAAAGACCTTGGTGTTGAAAGGTAAATCCAATTTAAAGTTTGCAATTTACCTGATTTATGTGTTTTTGGACTGTAAGAGCCCCCAAAAGAAATCCACACGGACACATGGAGAACATGGAAACTCCACCCAGATAGGGACTTGAACCCAAGACCCCAATGCTGATAGGTGTATGTGCTAATCCCAAAGCCACCATGCTGCCCATATGCAAGCCATTCGGGATTTAGTCAATGAAAAGAATAGAATAAAAGAACTACATTTAATATACAATGTAAGCTTTTTTCTTAAACACTAAATATTTTAACCAACCATGACACATTTAAATATTAAAAATATTAAAATGTCATTGTTTGGATTAATTTATTTAGACTTTTACTGAAAGATGAAGGTATTATTATTCTTCATTACATTCTTTTTTTTATATAATTGCATACTATGTCCTGACATCTGCACTTTGTTTTCCAGATGTTATTTTATTGTAGACACAAATAGAACTGTTCTAAATCAGGTGAACAGAAGACCAGTGTCACTGATTGGTTGCTCCTTTACGGTGGTGAGTTGGTGAGTTGCTCCCCCTAGAGGTAGGTGTATTCACTACATGGCCTTAAAAGACAACTTTACCACTTTACATACTAGTTTTACTGCTACTGTTTCATAGATAACTACAATTACCCAAGAAGGTTTATACATTACTTCAAAATTAATTATATTAAAATTAATTATATTATTGTTTGATATTTTTTTATTATTAATTTTGATAGCATGCTTAAAAAGCAAGTGTATTTGGTTCTAATCATCACACACTGTTCTTACTGTGTAGAGGTGTTGATTAATATGAAATGAACTTATTTATTATGTATCTAACTAGCCTATACTCTAGTATCTAGCATCATTGAGCCAGTTCATGCTTGAATAAAAACTCACAAACATTCCCAAACTTTCAAACTTTGATCAAAAACTGGTTTAGCCTATTATCTCTGTTAATGGTGTGCCTAGCTGTGTTAAAGAAGCACCTAGCTATGCTAGCTTTAGCTTATTACCCATTTAAAGAAGCACCTAGGTCCGCTAGCTTTAGCCTATTACCTCTGTTAATGTAGCAGGTAGCTCTGCTAGCTTTAGCCTGTTACCTCTTTTAAAATAGCACTTAGCTCTGCTAGCTTAGGCTGTTACCTTTTGTTAAAGTAGTGCCTATTAGCGCCATTAAAGTAGAGCCTAGCTTTGCAAGCTTTAGCCTATTATCTCTGTTAATGTCATGCCTAGCTCTGTTAAAATAGCGTTCGCTAGCTTTAGCCTATTACCTCTGCTAATGTACCAGCTGGCTCTGGTAAAGTAATGCCTAGCCCTTCTAGCTTTAGCCTATTTGCTCTGTAGATAATTAAATATGAAATAAGGCATAGATCATGTTTAAAGAGTGTTTAACAGGGCAGTGTTTAACAAGCACTGCCATTATGAGCGGGAGGTCACAGGTTTGAACCCCCACAAATGGCCCTGCTCTCTCTGGGTGGGTAGATGGCGCTCTCTCCCCACATCACTCCTAGGGTGATGTCCACAGCGCAGGGCGTCTGTGAGCTGATGTACTGGAACCGAGTCGCTGCGCTTTCCTCCAACTCGCTGTGATGCTGCTCGGCTATGCTGAAAAAGCTCAAAAGCTCAAAAAGAAGCGGTGGCTGACTTTGCATGTATCGGAGGAAGCATGTGTTAGTCTTTACCCTCCTGGTGTGTTGGGGCATTACTAGTGATAGTGGGAGTCATAATTGGCCATGTAAATTGGGGAGAAAATGGGAAAAATTAGAAATAAAATTATTTACAAGAAAAAGAGTTACAATTATATCTAAATATTTTTTTATAAACTAGCCTATACTGTAGTATCTAGCCTTATTGAGTCAGTTCATGCTTGAATAAAAAACCCACAAACAATCCCAAACTTTGATCAAAAACTGGGCCTTTTAATTAAAAACATTCCTGACAATCAACATCTTCACTTCAACCTTACAGTCTTTCTTCTGACAGCTTGTGCAAATGTGCCTGAAAGCTGTAATGGATTTAAACATGTAAAATATATTTCAAGTCTGAAATGGTTTGACAAAAAGTATGATTAACTCTTTGTACCGATTTGTTCATCGCTCCTCCTCACACTGTCTCTCCTCTCAGCATGATGTTAAGTATGACGCTTCAGAACTAAAACAGAGCAGCAGCAGATCTTCTACAGATGGTGCCGTTCTGTGCACCAGATTCCTGTAAAGAAAAGCTTCCTTGTGTTGTCCAATACAGTACATCTTCATATGCAAGTGAATGAAGAAACATTCCAAATGTGGTCTGTCTAATCCCCTGTACTGTTCCCTTTTTTTCACACTAAAAGCACTTAAAATCCTCCAGCAGATGACATGGCTCTCCACACCATTACTGATCATCAGTACATTTTACATTTTATTTGGAAAACAAGGGAGCAGAGTCTGGAGGAAGAGTGGAGAGACACACAGGTCTAGTGTGAAGTTTCCACAATCAGTGATGGTTTGGAGAGACATGTCATCTGCTGGTGTTTTGGTGGTCAGTTCGGTGTTTTCACAGAAAATCTTACAGCACTTCATGCTTCCCTCTGCTGACAACTTTTATGGTGATGCAGATTTCATTTTCCAGCAGGACTTGGCACACTGCCCACACAAAAGTACTTACTGGTCTTATATAATATTCTAACTTTCGGAGACACTGATTTTTGGGTTTTCATTGGCTCGAATGCATAATCACCGACAATAAAATAAATAAATGCTTAAATAGATCACTCTGTGCAATGCATCTATATCATATATGAGTTTCACATTTTGAACTGAATTACTTTTCGATGATATTCATATTTTTTGAGATGCACCTGTATATTGACCATGATTTCATTGAAGTACCTTTGTTACAAGCACTGTA
This sequence comes from Astyanax mexicanus, assembly GCF_023375975.1. NCBI lineage: Eukaryota > Metazoa > Chordata > Actinopteri > Characiformes > Acestrorhamphidae > Astyanax > Astyanax mexicanus. The sequence continues at coordinate 10,140,462 of NC_064423.1, read as the reverse complement.
AGCAGATGAATGTGTATCAGTGATCTTTACATGAAGTCTTCCATTATGGCTTAATTTAAACTACATCTCAAGCCCGAATTCAAATAGATTTCAGAAGTTGTCTGAAGGTGAATGAGGTAAAATATATAAGAACATACCGTAGTTATCTAGGAAAAAAGCCAATGATTGCTAGAAGTTCTACAGATTAATAATGCACTTCAGATGTTCATAGTTCTAATGCAAACTGAATTAAGATTGTCCTGCAGGATTTCACTATATTTTGCTACATTCTGTCATTTTTTACAAGCCTTCTTCACATGGATTGGAGCCGCCACCACCAAGCTTCACAGTGGGGATGGGTTGTGTTTTTGTGATTGTGTGTATACTGTATATACTGTATCCACTCCATCCAGGTGATCTCCATTGTACTGGAAGTCAGACTACAGATACCATTTGTCTGTAGCTCTGTTAAATTATGGCAACTTAGGAGTTAAGGGTTAACAGTGTGAAGGGTTCTGAGGGTTATATTTTCCTTTTTTTCTTCTTTTACACCAGAGACTTAGTTCTCTTATCCTAGCTGTGGCAGCTTACACAGCTCATAACTTCAAGAGAAGGCAAAACGGACACTTTTCCTTTTCCTTGTAATGTGTTTCCCAGAACTTTACCATTCCCTGCAAGGGCAGGACCTCACAAGGGGGGGTGGAAAGAGGCTGTGTTTTTCTATACCGTCATCTGGCAAAAGGAGAAAACCTATAGTGCGATTTCCACTCTCCAGGGGCTGCAGAGAGCCTCGTCCTGCCAGACTGCGAGATGGAAGGAGCCTGCGAAAGACAAAGACAAGGCCTTGATGGATGACGAGGAGCAGCAACAGCAGCAGAAACAATGAGGAACCCATTAGGCAGGACGGAGAAGAAAAGCTACATTTCTTTTGCTTTCTGGTTGACAGCTTTTATTTCCCTTCGGTAATCTGTTCTTGCTCAGTTTGTAGGTCACAGAGAGAGCATGGCCAACATGACGGAGCCGACGCGAGGGTACACTGGCACTGAGCGAGCGGAAAGAGTCATTTGTTTGTGTTTTGTTGCATCGTTGAAAGATACTTGTATGTAAAATGTGTAAAAATGTGTTGTGATCAGTTCTCTGGCACACACGTGTCTTATTGTCCACTTCAAAAGCCATTTCCTGGCTGCTGTCCACCTTGGGAGTCCACAAACTTCATCAATTAAGGTCCTTCAGTCACCACCATGAAACGTGGGGAAGCACTCTCTCTGTCACTGTTAGTGACGGTTTGCTGTGCCTCGTCCTCCACAGCCGTTGGTCACTTTTACGTATCCAGCATGTTCCTCAGATATGCTACACTTTTCTTCTTCTTCTTCTTCTTCTTCTTCATCATCTTCTTCTTCTTCATTGTCACTTCTTTCGTCTTTGGTTAACTGGGAAAGCGATTGAGAGAAAAACAGCATGAACCTTAAAGTGGGAAGCAGTGTTAGTTTAGATAACTCAGGGGTAATAAACATAAAGTCAGAGGTCAGTGAGTGTATCTACCTCTAATAAACCCAAATAAACACAAAGTCAGTTATCACTGAGAGTGTCTAACATTAGAATAAAGCCAAATAAACATAAAGTCAGTGATCAGTGAGAGTGTCTACATGTAATAAACTCTATATAACATTAGAATAAACCCAAATAAACATACAGTCAATGATCAGTGAGAGTGTCTATCTCTAATAAACCCAAATAAACATACAGTCAGTGATCAGTGAGTGTGTCTACCGCTAATTAACCCAAATAAACATACAGTCAGTGATCAGTGAGAGTGTCTATCTCTAATAAACCCAAAAAACATACAGTCAGTGATCAGTGAGTGTATCTACCTCTAATAAACCCAAATAAACATAAAGGCAGTGATCAGTGGGAGTATCTACCTCTAATAAACCCAAATAAACATAAAGTCAGTGATCAGTGAGAGTGTCTACCTGTAATTAACTCTATATAACATTAGAATACTAAATCCAAATAAACATAAAGTCAGTGGTAAGTGAGAGTGTCTACCTGTAATAAACTCTATATAACATTAGAATACTAAACCCAAATAAACATTAATAAAGTCAGTGATCAGTGAGAGTGTCTACCTGTAATAAACTCTATATAACATTAGAATACTAAACCAAAATAAACATTAATAAAGTCAGTGATTAGTGAGAGTGTCTACCTGTAATAAACTCTTAATAACATTAGAATACTAAACCCGAATAAACAAAATCAGTGGTCAGTGTATATCTGTAAGAATCTGTAAAAAAAATCATACACCCTACGCAAGGCGTGTTGCAATGCTTGTTGCTATATTACACCATGTCTATTTTCATGCTTTGCGCCCTCGTCATTAAAATTCAGGTAAATATCTGGTATGTTGCTATTTTGGCAGCGAAAAACACAGGTGCGCCATTGACTGATTAAAACCATGACAACCAGTCAACAGCATTTTTGAGCCATGCAAGACTCGATACCAAAGACACACCGACATGCCCTAAATCATGCTATGTGATGCACAATTGATCACTAATTATAGAGCCCAAAGACTCTCCGAATAAAGACAAATAAATGTTTAGCAGAGTTATTGAGATGTTGGTGAACTCCAAAAATTGTATGGATTAATTCAGATCCACCAGCAGCTCACCTGACATATTTCCATAATATTATCTGAAGAAAACGCCAGCATTTCAGAACTATGATTCCAGCAGAAACATTGACGCAGTGAAAAATCAAACCCAATCAGACGTGATATGAGAGCCACTTAGCCATCCATCACGCAGTAAACCTGCACTCCCCAAAACCAAAGCCGTCTCAGCCAATTACCTTAACAAGTCTCTTTTATAAACCAGAAGCAGAAGAGGACAATCAGTCACCCTAGTAACACAATTGTATGCAGTCTGATGTGCATTAAATCACACCTAATTAGCTTTCTGAGTGCAACAGGCTTTTGGTGCGTTTACAAGGTGAGGTAATTCAACCTGGCCTTCTCTGCCCACTGTACACGTCAGGGATCACGCACCTTGCCAGCTCAATCACACTCGCATTATGACTCAGCCTTTTCAGCTGGAATCAGTTGGAGAAAGAAGAATGGGGCAGGGGGAACAAGCTGGCACAGCTTACTGGGATGGGATCTGGCAGGACGAGAAGGCCAAAGATGGGATAGAGTAGACCTGGCCAATGTGGCCCGCTATGACAGGCTGGTGCTAAGCTTTCAGTTGCAAATTGTGTCAATATAACAATATGATATAATAGAAGCATATGGTTTTACCTAACCAGTTTACAGCAGCTGACTTTCATTATGTACTTTCCAAAGAGAGTCAATAGCAAGTGGCAAGTTTTCTCCAAAAGGTATTTCTAATTTTACCTAATTTTCTACCCAAATTGAAAGGGCAATTATCCATTCCCCATCCATAGAAATGTTCTAGAACACTAGGAGGGTGAAGACTAGCACATGCCTTCTCTGATAGCACTTTTACACCAAAAGAACTCTGGTTCTTGAACGGGTTCCTTTCAGGCTTATAGGAACCGTGGTGGTTTTCAGCGAGCCAGCCCACGTTTCCACCAGTGGAACAGTCAAAACGTCACGTCATATGTCATCAACAGAGGGCACTGCACAGCTGCGGTGCTCCTGTACAGACACGCCCACACATGTCATCACAGTTCATGCTCAAGTATACTTTGTATCCTTTGGTTTCCACTGCGAATGAACGTTCCAGGTTCTGGAACCTACTTTTGTTGATGGAAATGTGGTGAACCTTTTCAAAATTAGATTCGCGAACCAGAACGGCGACATTTCCAAGTCAGTGGAAAGGCGCTATAACACATGTGAAGCCACACACTGGGTCTTGCCAATAGACAATAGACAGTAGACAGACATAGAGGGCAAATCAACAGAAGTGCTTCCCCCACTGCCCTATAAAAAGTCTTTCAGTAGCTACTTTAGGGTGGTATACTGTACCTCTTGGTGAGAGACCGCTGACTGCTAAACATGCCTGTACAATGCAAGATGTTTTGTCCAGTTGACAGACTTTGAGAGTTGGTATCTAGGCCTTCAATCACTCATCCACCATTGCCTTCATTTGCCATTCGAAGTGATAGCTGGATTAGAACCAATGACAAATCCCGGTTCTGTTTGGGACCCAACAAGTTTTAGTATGGAGTCCTCATGGTGAGCGCTGCAGAGATTATCTGTGCAGTTGGTCACAGCTAGTAGTGAACCAAGGGACACTAAGAGCTCTGCAATAAAAGCAGAACATCCTGCAGCCACACAAGTTGCCTCTCATGGCAGGACTTCTAACTGGCATTTTTTTAGCAGGAGATGCTCAACCAGCAAGCATTTTCAATGAATGTCTCCACCAGATTACAACCCTTCTTTGGCCTGTATGGTTACCAGATTTATGTCCAATTGAGCGTTTATAGGACCAGTTGGGATGCCAGCTTTGACAACCTACAATATGAGTGTGTAGGATCCACAGGCCCAGCTGGAACATCTGTAAATAAATGTGGTACAGGATGCCATATGGAACCTGAATACCTCCATGCCCAACTGTGTTTCATCATTACATTCACACATATAAAGTTTCATCTGATTGCAACAACTCACAGAATGTAATCTGACACCAGATTCACATTTTTTACACCCTTATTTGGAATCATGTCTTTGTTTTGTTGTCACTGTGTTTGCACAGCATGGACTTTCTCTTTTGCTAAATGCAGGGTGTGGCACTGTAATGACAATGACAACCGCCATCTGTGTCTTCAAAACAGACTCACTATTTTAACACCAGCTGAACCAGTACACACATGAAGGCTGCATGGAGAGGTGGAACCAGTGATGAGGCAAGCTTCACACCAGGGGGTTGAGAAAAGCTGTGAAATTACTCTTTTTATCTAGTTTCAGGTGTCACTTTTATGTTCCTCACGCCTGTTACTTGCTACATTTTTGGAATTTTGTGTAAAATTATGTAAAATGTGTCTGTGCTTTTTTGTGTTGTTGCAATAGACACCTGTAAAAGACTGACAACCTAAAAATTAATCACAGCATTTAAACTTAAGTTCAGACGCACCTCAAGTGCATATACCAACCGCAGTCACAGAATCTGTAGAAAAGGGCTTATTGAAAATAAATAACTAACTAGCTAACTACTAGCTGGCACGCTTTAAAGAAAAGTTTCACTGTATGGTGCAGGATGGGTAGTTGTCAAAACATGACTTACACTGCCAAAGAGGAACTTCTTCACCATGCGGAGTATCAGGTAAGCCCAGAAGACGTGCAGCATCAAGAGAATAACCAGCACAGCATTGAAGAAGTAATACCCAAAGAAAACAGGGTAGTAGTCTGGGGGGTACACCCATGTGCAGTGGATAATCCTGCAAAATGGACAAAGACACTTTGAGATGGGACAGCGTAATAGCATAATCAGTTTCCTTAATCTTCCTAGTTCCTCACAAATACAGCTCTGGAAAAAATTAAGAGACCACTTAAAATGATGAGTTGCTTTAATTTTACCAAATTGAAAACCACTGAAATGAAATCAAGAAAAAGATGGATGATCACAAGCCATCAAACCAAACTGAACTGCTTGAATTTTTGCACCAGGAGTAAAGACATAAAGTTATCCAAAAGCAGTGTGTAAGACTGGTGTAAGTTTAGTTCACCAGCACTGAGCTGCTAACAGCGCTAGGCACTAGCTCTTTCGCCATTCAGAGGTGAGTATTATCTGGCTGTAGCCTGCTGCTTACCCTGGCTAGCACTGCTGGAGCACTATTAGCATTGTCCACTAACCATGCTAAGCATAAGCTCTTTTGCCATTCAGAGGTGAGCATTATCAGACTGTAGTCTGTGTGTTTACAGTGTTAAAACAAGCTACATGGGAAGAACCTCTACCTAATATCGCCCTGGCTTACCGGAACACTCAGGGTTCCACAGTGTAGCGCTGTTGGATAGCCGCTTACGCTAATGCTGCTGCACCCAGCCTTATTGGAAATCTGGAAATCTAATCTTACTGTAAATAAACGGAAGCACTTCATTCCCACAAGTAAACCGTTATCAGAGGAGAAATCTGTGTAGATTAACATCCAGCACTGGATTGACTTTAAAAGAAAATGTTTTTTTTTATTACAGTTTTGTTTATTTAGCTTAGCTTTAATTAACTGCTGAATTAGAAGGAAAACATGGCGACACCCCTTTTATTTACTAGTCATATAAGCCGCATAATGCGCCTTATAATCCGGTGCACCTTACAGTGCGAATAATATGTTAATTAGGCTAAAGTCGTCTCAGAACTGTTTGTAAATATTGTATAATGTCTTATGCACACTTAGCACTCACACACACACACACACACTAAAGCATCTTACCAGAATGGAAAGATAACGAGTCTCGTCACCATGAACACAACAGCAAACAGAACAAAACTGCTGTTGCAGGCTCTTTCCCATTTGGAGTAGTTGAAGAGTTTGGCAGACTGGACAGAGCAATAAAAGATATAAAACATTAGAGCTTGATTATACAGTTATATCAGAACATTATGACCTCACCCTTCTGCACTTCTACACCTCCATCATGTCAGCTCCACTTATCATACAGGAGCACTGTATTATAGATGTATAATTACAGACTGAAGTCCATCTGTCTCACTGTATTTCACTTTATTGTCTTTATTTCACTGCAAACCACCCAAATAATAGCTGCTCCGTGGTGGTCTATCCTGTGGGGTCCTCAGCAATAAAGAACAGGGAGAAATGAGGATAATAAAGTAAACAGGGAAACAGATACAGGACAATTACAGACTCTAGAAATACAGAGTGTTCCTGTAGGATCAGAGGAGCTTAAAATGGACATTAAAGGAGGTGGTTATAATATTAAAAGTTTGGACACTTCAGTCACTTGTCATTCAAATCTCTAAGTAGCACATTTACCTTTGAGGACAGATCTGAACACGATATGGCCAAAATTTATATCACAATATATTCCTTAATTTCGTTCGATGCGATATAATTTCGATATCAATATAAATACTTTTAAGGCCGCAGAAAAACTGCTAAGAATCCCTGCAATGGAAATCTGTACACTACTGTCTGAAATTTTAATTTAATTAAAATTTAATTTAAAGCCTCCTCTCCTTAAAAAAATAAAAAATGGTCAGAATAAATCAATGCTCAATTTTATTTGCATGTAGCAAAATAAAGACATGACATCTCTGTCAAATACAAACCTGTAACCTATATAAGGAATACAAAAAGCCTTCACATATATAAAAGGAACATGGTATCCCAGTCAAATAAACAAACCTATATACCTATAACTATAAATAACTTAGATACAACATAAACTACAAAAGTGTTTTAGCCAGAATAAGGAAGATATTGTGTGTAGTGAAACTGCTTGAGATAGACAATTTGGAGCAAGCTGAAGTCTGAAGTTTATCAGACCTTTGAACGCCAAACCACTGAATTAGACCTGCCTCCCTCAACTATACGCTCATTCTTCATCCAAAATGCCCTGCGCTGAAACCGAGCTTCATCGCGGGGGATTTTAGGTGCAGACCGGAGCGCAGCCGAGCCTAGCCTAGCCTATCTGGCGACGTGCCTGTATGATTACGTCATTACACACTGACATAGCCCGGCTACGGAGGCTGAGTGTGTTCAGCTCTGCAGTGAACTGACGTCGCTAAAGAACGTCTGTCTGTGATAGATTCTGTAAATTATACATATCGATATGCCTTAAAAATGATATCACCGTTATTGAAACATTTCTTATCGCGATAAATACCGATATTGAAATATTGTCCAGGCCTATTTAAAATCAGTGTCTTCATTAGGGAAAGTCACCTGGAATAGTTTCCTTAGCATCTTTTCGTTCACGCTGTGAAGCTCCAGCTCATCCTATATCATCTCAAATCACCATCTCAGTTCATCAGGTTTAGATAAGGGGATTAATGTAGAGGACAGACACTTTTTTACTGTTTACTACATAATTTCATATGTGTACTTTAAATTGTTTTCATGTATTTAATATTAATCTACAATGCAGAAAATTCATTAAATAAGAAAAAAAAAAAACACTGAGCGTGAAGGTGTGTCCAAACTTTTGAGTGGTACTGTATGTGTTCACTATGGTACTTTTAAATAAGGTTTACATTGTCTAGATCAAAAAATGCATAATGCACAAAGTAAACAGATAAAAATGCACATTCTTATAATCAGATGATATTCATCATAACTCCAGTATATTGAAGTAAAATGTATTTTAGATCTTAAAAATAGTGGATTTCAGTGGGACGACACCTTTAATATTTGTTCTTTATTTGTACTTTTTTTTACTACACTGTATATTAAAATTAAACACTCAATTACTGTAGGTAGTAGAAAAAAAAGTGTTTGGCTTCTCAAACATTTTATATAAAAACCCAAAGAACCACTTTAACCGTTATAAAGGGTTTATAAATGGTTTACAATTAGTTTATTAATGGTTACTAATTAGGTTGTAAATGCCTTAAAAATCATTAATAATCAGTTATAACACATACGTAGAAAGGGCAACAATAACCTGTTGTTTGCCAAATAGTGAACCCACAGCCATCTATATTGTTGGCCTTCCTAATTATGTGTTATAACTGATTATGAAGGATTTTTAAGGCATTTATAACCTAATTAGTAACCATTAATAAACTAATTGCAAACCATTTATTTTCCCTTTATAAAGGTAGTCTTATTTTAAAGTGGTACCAAACCCAACCCAGGTGGTTTGCTACAAGTTGGAGCACAGAGTAAAGGAAAAGCAGTTAACAAGAGCTCAGCACCTCTGGAACTCCTTTAAGACCCATTCTAGGTTTTACATCATAAAACTAACTGAAAGAATTAATCAAGAGTAGGCAAAGTTGGTATTAAAGCAAAAGATGCTACTTTGAAGAATGTAAAGTATGAAACCTTTTGCATAAATTAAACCCATTTAGTTCAATCATACTTGTTAATGTCTTTAGTATTAATCAGCAATGTATAAAATAATAAAAATAATGAAAAAACATTAAATAAAAGGAGTCCAAACTTTTGACTGGTACTGTATAATCTGCATTACTTACCTCCAAAAGCACATCAGAGGCATCGTGGACGAGCATGACCAGAGTCCCAACACGGATGTAGTTCCCACACCAGGAGAACGCCAGTAAGGTCAGTGTGGCTAAGTGGTGAATGATTTGCTCTTTAAAGTCCTGATGACATGGAAAAACACACGTTTTTGGTACTGATTTGGTACTGTTTTTACTATATTGTTTATTGTCCAACTACAAATTCATCATCAATGAAAGAGTGGCAAAGCTGTATATTTCCCCATTGCAAATGATGCCACAACAGAAGGAGGGTGAAGACTAGCACATGCCTCCTCCGACTCGGTTCTGATACATCAGCTCACAGATGCCTTGTGCTGATCGACATCATCCTAGGAGTGATGAGGGCATTGAGTGCCATTTACCCACACAGAAAGAGCAAGACCAATTGTACTCTCTCAGGGCTCCAGCAGCTGTTGGCAAGCTGCATGACTGGGATTCGAACCAATCGAACAGCAATCTCCTGACGTTTCAGTCCTGTCATTAGATTGTTTTCTGGGTGTAACTGTATTTTCACGAAGAGTGACTGTAATTCTCCTGTATGTCATTCAATCAAAAATAAATGTAGATCTGTAGAAGAAACTCTGTGACTGTGTAATATAAAATGTCAGGAATTCCACTGACCTTTCGTTTGACATCGAACGTGATGCTGAAAAGAAGGGACCAGTAAAAGCTCATCTCCAGTATGTAGTACCAGTATTGTGACTCCAGCATGGACTGCAGGAAGAAAATCAACAATAAACTGCACTTTCAGCCTCGTGACTCGTGACCATTAGAATAGATTAGCATTATTACAGTAATAGAGCAGGAGACACACATCTGTTAAAGTGAGATATATTGACTATTGAATGCTGTGTTGAATTCCCTGCAGTTTTAGCACATCTGGGTTATTAAAAAGCTCTCGAGAAGTGAAAATTACACATAATCCAACAGCAGTGAGCCAAATCACATTACATCACTCTGTATAGTTGATTGGGATTTGGCATCTATTTAGAGGGTAGGTAACTTTCCCACATTCTTTTCTTTATTTTCAGGCTATTCTATAAATACTGGCTGAAGCATGGCTCTGTTTGGACCTGCTGAGGCGCTTATCAGACAGTTTATTTATGAGGGGGCTGTAAATTTGAGCATAAAGCCTTTATCTAGCTCTGATTCAAAAATGATCACATTTTTATGAGCTGCATTGTTACTGTTAAGTACCACTGATAAGAGTAACACATATTTTTTTGATGTGTGAAGTCAGAGCAAGCAGGTTAGAGGTACAGAGTCTTAAATTTAAGAAGATCAAACAACCCACCTGTTTCGGATAGGCCATCCAGACTTCTCGTAAATCATAAAACCACGGTTTCTGCAAAATATAAGAAAAAACATCAACTGAAAATCAAAGAAAAACACTTTTTTGAGGGTTTGGAAGACAAGGTGCCACATTTTACTCAAGTAAAAGTGCTGAAAATGGTTCTTTAAAAGAATGCCAAAGAAGAGTCATGCAAACTTCATTGTTTTTGCTGGGCAGAGGTCCCAAAACAGACAATATACAGCATACAATCTAAGATTGAAACACTTTACACTGACATGCCATGAGACCACCATATTTTTCACACTATAAGGTGCACTGGATTATAAGGTGCACTATCAATAAACATCTATTTTCAGGTCTATTTTCATACATAAGGCGCACTGGATTATAAAAAATCATTTTCAAGTCATACGAGAACTGGATTTTCCAATTAGGTCAATGTACAAGACACTATGCTTAATAATGAAATGTATTTTAATATTATTTTGTATTCACATTTACAAATGTAATTTCCTGGGGATGGAAATAGAACGGAACGGAATGGCCCATATATTATTTTTATCAGATTTGGTGAAAATTCTTTATAGATGCGGAATTTGGGGTAAATCAGAGTTTAACTGTATGTGTGAGTCAGTGAGTTCCAAAAAATAATCAGAAAAATCCCTACATTATCAATATTATTCTGTGATTGTTTGTGATTAGTTTATCTTCATAAGACTTTTTATTTACATAAAAGAATGAATGTAAGATTGGCAAAATTATAAAACTATATATTTATATTTATATTAGTGGTGTCAGTCACTTATAAAATAACTGTATTAATCACATTAATATTCTGTATTAGTGCTCGACTGTGTGACATCACTAAAGAACCTTGCTAAGATGTTACTAATGAATACAAATATTAATTTGTGTTTTAGAAAAGTATACTTTTTTTTCTCATTAACTGCATGTGTGACACAAATTAAATCATATGCTATATTTGGTTTGCAGTCTCTTATTCATTATAACAATAGCTGGTATTCAGTGCAAAGGTCATCCAGTGTGAGTCACTGTTTGGCCAGTGCGTTCAGCTTTGTATCCAAAATCATTAACGCACAACTGTTTCTGCTAGGAGTCACTTAAAAAGTGTTAAGCATCACTTTTGAGTGTGTTTATAGTAGGCAATTAAATCATTGTTTGATTGCCTCATTCCTTGACTCATCTTGCCTTACATCATCATACATTTAACTTATTATATATTATTCCACCTGATTTACAGAGTTTGAGATATTAAAACTGTTCCAATTCTGACATGATTGTCCTGATCAGGTATAGTCTGCTTGTATACAGCTTACAGAACTCATGCATGGGGAACTGTATTTACAGCAATATTAATAAATGTTAATAAATAAATGTTGAAAATAAGTAATGTGGAAATTATAACTGTTTTATAGTACATCAAACACAAATAACATCAGAAAATCAGAAAAATACGATACTGGAAACATGTAGAAGATGCAGAACAGAAGAGGCAAGAAGACCCTTTATCTCCCTTAGCCCCTAATTCTGTCATTCCAGCATTAAAGAAAAACACCTTAAATTAAAAATGCAAAAAGATATCTCCAATGACTTCAGTTCAGTCTTCTCAGATTCCCTTTATACCAGTATGGAAAGCCCCTAAAAATACAGCCTGCTCTGCTGGCCTGCTACATGTAATAAGCTAAGGAGCTGCCAGATCACGCTTTTGAGTTGCACAAGTTGTAGCACCTGCCAAAAAGTACAGATACTTACATCATACAGAGCTACAATGCCGCCGATGAAAGCTGCAAGGTAGAACACAAACCTCCAGCTAAAAGAAACAATGCAGAGAACAGACCATTAAAGACACTTATTATTACTGACAGTTATTAACAATTTTTGAGCTTTTGGCCATGAGCATGCATGAGTTCTCAAGCATAATTTGTAGTGGAGGTTTCATAGCATTCTTGGGAATTTACTGTGTGTAGAATTCAATATTAATAATGTAATAAAGTGCGGAAACTCTGTAACCAATATACAGTACCACTTTGGACCAGTCAAAAGTTTTTTTTTTTTTTTATCATTTTAAAAAGTTCTGAATTGTAGATTAATAATAAAGTCATCCAAACTGTGAAGAGAAACATAAGCTTTTATTTAATAAACAAAAAAGTATTTTTTGTATCTTGGCTGGATTTTCTCAGTCAGCTTTATGAGGTAGAGTCACCTGGAATGACTTTCAGTTAACAGCTGTGCTGAACTTAAAATCCTTTAGTTTTCTCAAAACTTGTCAGTGAGCTTTATAATCTGGTGTGCCTTATGGATGTATTTTACGAGTCAGGTTGTAAGGAGCAGCAATACCCGCCAGTTCAGAGGTAAGTATTATTGGCCTGTAGCCAACCGCTAACCCGGCTAGCACTGCTGGGGCAGCATTAGCATTACTTGCTAACTATGCAAGTGCTCTTTCGCCATTTAGGGGCAAGTATATCAGACTGTAGTCTGTGTGTTTACTGTGTTGCAACAAGCTGGGAGGAACTGCTAGGTCATTTTATCCTGGCTTACCAAAACACTCAGGGTTCCTCAGTTTAGTGCTGTCGGGCAGCATTTATGCCCTGCTAGCGCTAGCAGTTAGTTAATGCTAATGCTACTGCACCCAGCCTTAGTGGAAGTCTGGAAATCTAAGCTTACTGTAAATAAATGGAAGCACTTTACTCACCCAAACAGAGGAAAGAAATCTGTGTAGATTAACATCCAGCACTCGTTTGAATTTAAAATATATATATATTTTTTATTACAGTTTTGTTTACTAGCTTAGCTTTACTTAACTTTGTCCTCCACCCAGCTGTAAGTCTTGCTGAATTAAAAGTAAAACATGGCAACCCCTCTGTTTTTTTTTTTACCAGTGTCACATAATGCACCTTATAATCCGGTGCGCCTTACGTATAAAAACAGACCAGAAAATAGACGTTTATTGATAGTCTGCATCATCCGGTGCGCCTTATAGTGCAAATTATTTGAATATCTTGCTTTCTTAAGCAAGTGTTTGAGAGCATCAGTCATGCTGTGTCTAAGGTAGAGTTGATATAAAGTGAATAGCTCTATTTAAGTAAAGTTTTTATCCATATTATCGCAAGAACTACACAACTAGAAAGTTTTCCTCAAATGTTAATGATGAAACTGGCACTCATCAGGATAAGTTCATCAGAGTTACCAGACTCAGAAACAGCAAGTAAACAGCTCCCAAGATAAGAGCACCTAAATGCTTCACAGAGTATTTTTTGGTTTGTTTAACACTTTTAAGTTACTACATGATTCTTTATGTGTTCCTTCATAGTCTGGATCACTTCAGTATTAATTTACAATGTAGGGAAAAAAATAATACAAATAAAAAAAAAAACATTGAATGCGAAGGTGTGTCCAAACTTTTGACTGATACTGTATAGGCCACTGGTTTTAGGTAGCTAGTTCTCCTACGTTAATAACCCCGGCCTCAAAGATTTACCTGGCCTCTCTGAACTTCTTCAGGACCCCCGGGCGCTCCTGGTTGCGCCTCCTCCTGAACCAGCGCTCCACCTGTCTGCTGGACCAGCTGCATTTTTTGGACAGGCCCTGAATATCTGCCTGGACCAACACATCAAAAGATACAACAGAGATACAACATGGGATGTGAGATCACTTTATCTAATAACAGACTTCTAGACTATAAAAATTATTATCTGATGACATTATAATGCATTCATAAGGCATTATAAAAATATTTATAAGAATGAATAAAGCATTTTAGTCATGTTTATTATGGATTATGAACTGTAATATTATGAGCATGATTAACTGCATGCTGTATTAAAATATGTTTTACATGTCCATCATTAATGATGGAATGCAGCAGCACGTTTGGTCTTCAACCAACCAAAACGGGCACATGTCACTCCGCTGCTCATTGAGCTCCACTGGCTACCAGTTGATGCTCGCATCAAATACAAAGTGCTTACAATCGCCTACAAGGTGATGACAGTACAGGCTCCTTCCTACCTGCACTCGCTCCTGAAGGCTTACGCTACCTCCCGGCCGCTGCGCTCCTCCAATGAACGTCGCCTCGCTTTGCCAAACACTCACACAAAGCAATCCAGACTGTTCTCATACAGAGTTCCCCAATGGTGGAACAAACTACCTTCCACTACCAGATCAGGAGAATCTCTCGCTATCTTTAATAAACTCCTGAAGACAGAGCTCTTCAAAGAGCACTTACTCTCTTAACACCTCTAACTAACTACCTTCCACTACCAGATCAGGAGAATCTCTCACTATCTTTAAGAAACTCCTGAAGACAGAGCTCTTCAAAGAGCACTTACTCTCCTAACACCTCTAACTAACTAACTAATTCTAACCTCATCTCCTTCTTCCTCTTCTCTACTCCTCTATCCCATTGTTTCCCTCTGACCTCCTTAAGGCCCTATCTATAGATGCTTTATTTTTAACTATTCTATTATTTTTGTACTTAACCTCTTCTATTATTTGCACTTCAATATTATAAGTCGCTTTGGACAAAAGCGTCTGCCAAAAGTAATGTAATGTAATGTAATGTAATGTAATGATCTATGCCCATTATAAGCTTTTCACTTTTGATTGGAGCATAAAAGAAAAACATATGAAAAAAACCTGATCATTGTCATGTTTTTTCTTTATTAATCATTGGTTGTTTGGATCAATAATTTTAGTTAAATATATCATATAGCAGATGAACACAGTGATATTTGAGAAGTGAAATTAAGTTTATAGGATTTACAGAAAGTGTGCAATAATTCTTTAAACTAAATTACGCAGGTGCATACATGTAGGCACCCTTCTCATTTTATTGATTTACTGATCTATATCACTAATTATTTGAAAACAATATTTGTTTGTTAAGCTCATTGACCCTTGACCTACATACACAGGTGAATCTAACTATGAGAAAGGGTTAAGGTGACCAATTGCAAAATAGTCACATCACAGGACGTGCAATGTCACTTATGGCGATTAAATTAAATACTTCATGTTGCAATGTTCTGATTCTGGACACAAGAAGTAGATACACAGCGGTGTCTCTGTGTCTGTGTGAGTGACAGGGTGCTGCTGCCTGAGAAGCACAAGGGGAGGGATAGGAGTAAATACATGGCCCCCTCATGGCTAAATACATGTTTGTAAGCAGCGTCAGACAGCGTATCGAAAGCTGTGCATCTGAGACCAGCACAGTTTTGCGCAGATATTTTGAGTTATAGCCAAAATTATGCTTTTAAACCCATAAAAATGCTATTATTTACCTTTTAAAAGTTATTTAAATGCCGGATTAAAGGGCCGATTACTGTTGTTTTGCTGTTTTCCTCAGCTAACACTAAAGTGCTGACTCAGCTTTTGGTCGGTCCAGATCTCTGACACAGGCCTGGTGATGTGACTTGTCCTGCATCGTTAAATTTTTTTATATGTATCGGCAAAAAAAAAAAACATTGCAGTGTACATTTTTTCCAATATTGTGCAGCCCTGTAGTTTTTCTCTTCTTTGCACTGTTAATATAGTAGTCCCTCTCCAAACACAGGCTGTCACTGATATGAGCAATAGCATACATACCTGCTCATTTACTGCTCAAACACACCTGATCTGACATGTCAGAAATACTTGAAGCCCATTATTATAAACTCAGTACTTGGTAATAAGTCATGACTGTCAGGAATGATGACTGGATCTTGGGTTAAATGGGTTAGATAGATGTAAGTGTAAGAGAGTGCTGGGCTCTACCTTTGCTGGGGTTTTGGACTGTGAGATATAATACTGTTCAAGGATGGGATTGGACTCTACTGCTTTCTGCCTGCTCTTTCCTCTCACACCGAGGCATTCAGCTAGCGCTGTGGCTACAAACCTGAAAAAGAGCAACAAAAAAAAGTGAGGGGTTTAACAGACATGCACATGATTCCATATAATATACTGTATAATCACTATGGGCCCTTTCGACTTGACTTGACTACTGCAACTCTCTACTGGCTGGTCTTCTACTGTGAGCCACCAAAACCCTGCAACTAGTTCAGAATTAGCGGCAGCACGACTCGTCTTCGATCTTTCGAAGTTCAGTCATGTGACTCCTTTGCTGCGTTCCCTTTACTGGCTTCCTGTTGCCGCCCAAATCAAATTCGAAACCCTGACGCTGGCCTACAAATCCAAAAATGGACCAGCTCCTTCCTACATGATGGCACTGATGGTCAAAGCCAGATCTGTACCAAGAGCTTTTAGAGCTTCCAGTACGGCTTGGCTCAAACCACAATCGCTCAAGACCAACAGAAAACAAACATCCCGACTCTTCTCTGTCCTATAGGACCAAGGTGGTGGAATGAACTTCCACTGGGTGTCAGAACAGCAGAGTCACTCACGGTCTTCAAACGCCGACTGAAGACTCATCTTTTCTAAACTAATCTTAAAAAACAAATCTCCTAAGGTTCTAAACATTATCAAGCTCTGTGTATTTCTTGATCCTATAGTCTCAACAAACTAGTTATGCATTTTTTGAAGTTAAATACCCTAAATGTAAGTTAAAGACACACAAACATGCTCTAAATCAAACTGCACAATCCGCAATTGACCTGTGCGTTATAGATCACTAAAATAGGGCCCTTAGAGTGTAGTGAATTCATCAAGAGCCATTTAGTAAAGGTTGTCCTTGGTTTACTCATCCAGCATCTTTTAGTACCCACCTTTCAAACACATATCGAACTATAAGGAAGCCTATTGAGTAAGGCAGGGTGATGTACAAATCCGACACTTTGGCGTAGACCCTCCCATCCTTATCCTCCAGATCCGCCCACGTCAGGTTAACAGGCAGCCAGAGGCGGTCCCACCAGAACCATTCCCCAATGGTCTTAATCATCCCGCCCACTCTGTAGAGAACACAAACATCAGACAGGTGAGAGCAGATAAGATTCTAATCTACATTCATTTGTTTGTTTGATAAACAGAACAGGTGTAGATTTAATCTGGAACACAACAAGACACAAGCAGTTCCCAATACCTTAGGAAGATGTATATACTTTTTGGTGCAGTTTCTTAGACAGGGATTAGGTCTAGTCTTGGACTACACAACCTTTAAACAGAAAATATAGTCTATGTCTAGGCGTATTCCCTGTCTGGAAAACTGCCTCTTAAATTATTTGAAAAAAAAAAATAGAAGTGTGTGCTAGAATGTCAGAATATATTTATTATTTTCAATATAATTTATTATTAAGAATATTTAATTATATCCATTCAAAATACAGTGTAGTCCAAGACTAGGCCTAATCCCTGTCTGAGAGTCTGGCCCAATATGTAAACTAGTAATGGGAGGTATAACCAAAAATGTATTTCACTGTATGTTTTAAGATTCTGACTTTTTCTAGGTATATCACTGTTTTTTATTATTATTGTTATTATGTATTTGTTTATATTTTTTGCATGACTTGGCTGTACTGTTAGGAGTACATATAATATAAAACACTAAGGCTTTAATTTAAGACTTTGATTACTATTGGGTAAACTTTGTCTTACAAAATTACACAATATATGAAAAAAATCAGACTTTATTAGTAGAAAATTAGCTGAAGAATATAAACAATAGACCTTAGAAAGAGATAAGGCAACAACTTTAACATGGCTTCCTTTACAATACAAATTTTACAAAAAATTTAAATAGTTCCATAAACACTAGAAACAGACCTAAACTACTCAATGTTCAAGTATTTAAAGAAATGTTTCTCTAATGTTCTATTGTTCTAAGTAAGACACAAGTTAAATATCAAATTTACAATATGTTATTATTGAAGCCATTAGGGGTATTAAAGTGTTTAACTAGCTAGTTTATCAGTTTATCAGTCACAATTCCCTAACAAATAAATTCAGTTCAGTGTGCATTAATTTTATCCTTCAAGCTACAGTATTATTAATATATTTAAAAGGGCTATAGTTACGGCGCATGAAGAATTTGTAGTCGTAAGGACAATTATTCTGTGCCCAGGGCCGATTTTGTGGAACGATTGTGTAATTCCATCCCTCTCTTTTCTGAGTGAACAATTGCAAAAGCTTTGGTCGTTTGCTGTTGTTTTTCTATTTTATTGGATAAAAACACTTAGTGAGGAACAGCAGCAGGAGCTCCTCAGATAAAGTGCTGTTCTCATTTCTCTCCAGGTCGGACAGAGCAAGGCAAGCATTTGACTCCACAGAGCTGAGTTAGCTTGTTATCCTAACTGGCTAGCGTTAGCCAGCAAGCTATACCAGTATATTCTTTGGCAGTGCTGTTCTATGCAGCACTCTGCAACAATATGTGAAATTTAAACTGGTATGCCGGATAAATCGATATAGCGCCCAGCACTAATATAAACCCACACTTTGTTGTCATGGTGAACATCATAAGAGTTCCATAGGCCCCAAAATAGAACCTTGGGGGACTCCATAAGACATGTTAAACCAAATGGTTGTTAAATAATTTACATCAGTTTCCGCATTAGGGTTAACAGCTGGATAATAACCTTAATGTTCAAGGGGTTAACTTAAGTTATAAAATAGAAAAAAAAGAACTCAATGTCCAAATAAATATGATTATTAAATACAGCACAAAGAAGAAAGTAGTACACTTCAGATGATTCTGTAAATAAAACCAAGTAAAATAAAATGAAATCAACATTTATTTTACCTATCCAAGTTAGTTGAAGTCACTCGCCCTTACCAGAAACAAAAGTTGCCTCAAAGATCCTCCATAAGTTTACAAAGACAAACCTGTCAAATCCTACACCTGTAGAGTTTCAAGTTATTTCCAGTGTAAATATTTGGCCCGCGCTCCTCCCCCTGCACCCGCTTTCATTAATAGCGAACGTGCCGAAGAGTCAGTGAAGGTCCAGCCTGGATCCTAGGAAATGCTGCAAGGTGTGTCGCCGGCTCTCTGAGCTTATCGACCGCGTGTACAGGCTTTCTCCAGCACTACAGGAGTGAAGGTTCAACATGAGACCTTCAGCCTGGCTGTTAGTCTCAGGGGACACACCCCTGAATACACTGGCAAAAACTGTGACCTATCAGAATCTGCTGACATCAAAACAAGAACTGCTGCAACCGAAAACAGCATCAATAGGGGCAATGCAGGCCTGAGGCAAACTCTAAACCCAGCCCAGACCTGAAACATGCTCCCACCAGGTACAGAACAAACTGTGAACTCGTTAGCACATCTAGTTACAGTACCAGTCAAAAGTGTGGACATATCTTAATTTTAGTGGGGTTTCATTATTTTAAAATATTCTGCAGATTTATAGATTAATAACGTCATTCATAAAGTCATTTAAACTATGAAGAAAAGCATATGGAATTATATATGTTTTATATTTTAGATTCTTCAAAGTAGTACCCCTTGCTTAGATGACAGTTTTGCACATCTTGAACTGATTTGCTTAGTCAGATTTATGAGGTAGGTCAACTGGAATGATTAGCTTTAAGTTAACAGCTGTGCTGAACTCGTCAAGAGTTAATGACTTGAATTTCCTGTCTCATAATATTAGTTTGAGAGCATCCGTTGTAAAGTTGTGAAGAGGTATAGGAGTTAAGAAAAACATGACTTTAAAAAATGCAGGTCAGTCAATACGAAACATTTCAAGAACTTAGTATCAAAGCATCAAACACGTTATGATGGAACTGGCTCTCATCAGGATCGGCCCAGGAAAGGAAGACTAGGAGTTAGAATCAATTCATCAGAGTTACCAGCCTCAGAAACAGAATCTGATTATGTGTGTCCTGTGGGAGTTTACACCTGGATTATTATGCGGAACAAGTGAAATCCGAAAGTGATCCGATCTCTAAAATCACATGGTAATGTCAGGTGTAAACAGGACTTGAAAGACAGAAGTTTTTGTTAGTTAGTCACAAGTCCCAAGTCTTCCTGGAGACGCGGGAGTCTACAGCATATCAATAACGGCTCCCTAATGCCGTTATGGCAGATAAAATCTCCACACATACGCAGCGACACATCCTTTTTTACCCAATTGTGTGTTAAAAAGAGAGGGAGAGGCAGAGAAGTCGCTCCACTCTTATGCATATTCATAAAGCATATACAAAACAGAGAAGGTTCTGATTAGTCTGTTCTGGGTCTTAGTTTTTAGAGTCTGGGAATTAGTTTTTAGTGTGTGCGGGCACTGTTTTTTTTTCTTTTAGATAGAATGTGTTCAAGAGCATCATTTAGTTTTCTGGGGGTACCTCCTTAAAATTAATTTTGCAACTTGGGATGTCTGGTTAGTCTGATTATTTACATTGTATCTGAAAACATTGCATCAAATTCAAAACTCTTACAATCGCCTACAAGGTGATGACAGAACAGCTCCTTCCTACCTGCACTGATCACTCCTGAAGGCTTACGCTACCTCCCGGCCACTGCGCTCCTCCAATGAACGTCGCCTCGCTTTACCAAACATTCACACAAAGCAATCCAGACTGTTCTCATACAGAGTTCCCCAATGGTGGAACAAACTACCTTCCACTACCAGATCAGGAGAATCTCTCACTATCTTTAATAAACTCCTGAAGACAGAGCTCTTCAAAGAGCACTTACTCTCCTAACACCTCTAACACACTAACTACTTCTAACCCCATTTCCTTCTTCCCCTCCTTCACTCCTCTATCCTATTATTTCCCTTCGACCTCCTTTAAGCCCTATCTAAAAATGGTTTATCTTAATGTCTATTACTTTTGTACTTGACTATTGTAAGTCACTTTGGACAAAAGCGTCGGCCAAATGTAATGTAATGTAATGTAATGTAATGTAATTTCAAAATTAACGTTAACCAAATTTTCATCAAATGCCGGTTTTGACTAAAATTGTCCACCTTGTTGCGCAGCTTGCGTAACAGAGTGGACGCATGCACACGGCATGCACTACAGAAAATAAAAAGTAAAAATAAAAAGTGATTAAAGCCAGATGGACACTTTTGCCAGATGGACAATTTTTAATTGGAGGTATGCTTCTACTTCAGTGTAATCATGTGTAGGAGTGTCTGAAGCATTCTCCACTCACTGTGTGTATTAAGTGACTTGGATTTTGTCTCCTGGTTAATTAAATAAACAGTATCAGTATGTAATGGTCTATTCAAACTACAATACTGGTTTTCCTTTTTATATTATATGTATGTATGATCGACGATTTTTATATCCTCAAAAAAGTTTCTCCAGTTATCTAGAAGCAAGATAACTATTGGAGAAAGGCCATCGCTCCAAACGAAAGACTTATTATGGGTATATTTGCAATGTTTTTTTTGGAAAACAGGTTGTGATGTTTAAGAGCCACTAATGAATAGCTGAAATGTGTTACTTTGAAGTTAAGAAACACACCAATCTCGCTTAAACTCTTAAATGTTTGTATAAACATTTCCTTACCTTTAAAAAACACTTTTATTGTGATCATTTCCACCCTCTGGTACAGCTGTGCTATAAAAATGGATGATTTGTCTGTGTACTTTGGTATGTGGACACATCACAATGCACAATGCAGATCAGTCAATCTATAATACCGCCTCCCTGCTGACGTCCAACCATCTGCGTCTCAACACTATCAGAGCACAATGCTGCTGCTGCTGCGGCTCAGCCAATCAGCTCTCCCCTTTTGCCCTGACTCTAAACCCATACATCACCCAGATCGGGATTATATTAGGGCTAAAATCATCACAGTGTACACCTGGCTCCGGATGACAATATATAATTATTGTGCAGTCTTTCCTCTTAAAATTATGGAAATTAGTCAAATTAATTACTAATACTTTAGGTCATTATTTTTTAATTAGTTACAGTATTCTGATAATGGCTCATATAAATGTAGTAGCTAATATCTGTAATATCTGGGTGGCTTATTGACTGTATGTAACGACTCAAAGTACTGAGAGCAAAGAGCATGCACTGTGTAAACAGTGTAAGCTCCACGTGTGTGGGGGGATCAGTCTCTCTATCACTGTATCTCGCTCACCCTGCACCTAAACTACACACCTTTTCTAACTGACACTCCGTTTCTCAGTAGGTTAAGTCATCCTGATAAACGGCTCTGATAAACACAGTGGGGGTGACTGTGCCAGATAATAGGGCCTGGTATTTCACAAGGGTAGTGAGTTCAAGCACGAGAAACTTACCAAATAAATCTGTGTAATTTTATAAACATTAAAAAACTGGATTTTCTATTAGAATTTAACTATTGATTAGGAGTCAATTGATTAAGTGGAGTATAGGCATAGTAAATCTTTCATTTGAATCATGGCCCTCAGTTTATACCTTTAACTTCAACCGTTTGGTAGAGCATCTTTGAGTCCCTGTCTCTCATTAAAGAAAGCGATGAATTTACAGTGGTGCTTAAAAGTTTATGAACCCTTCAGAATTGTATCATATTTCTACATAAAAATGATCTAAATCATCATCAGATTTTTACACCTAAGAGTGTAGTAGATAAAGAGAACCCATTTAAACAAATGAGACACCAGTTACAAATTTATGGAATATCCAGAAACCTGTTCAACAAACTTCAAGACATCAATAGATTTGACCCTTTAAAGAGCTTAGGGTCTCTAGACTTCAGCTGCCCACTTTGGTAACCATAAACTATAAAGCAGTAGTGCTTTCCTGAGCTACATTTTGACTAACAAGGGCAACCTAAAGCAACCAAAAGTCAAACCTTGTCTGAACACGTGCTCTGGTGCACTATTTCAGTAGGACAATGCTTGTCCACAAACTGCTGCATTCTTAAAAGCATGCCTTAAAGACACAGATGCTATGCCATGGCCAACTACATCACCATCACCAGACCTATTGCTGATTGAAAATGTTTGGGACACAAAATCTGAAGGAACATTTGAGCTGCTTTGAATTAATACACTCTCAAATATCAAGAGTCCCAGTTATGGGGTTATGGAACATCTCAGAATCTCTTCAACATCAACAAACTTCAAGAGTGCAGCACATTGCCTTACTATACAGTACAGGCCAAAAGTTTGGACACACCTTCTCTTTTTTAATGCGTTTTCTTTATTTTCATGACTACTTACATTGTAGATTCTCACTGAAGGCATCAAAACTATGAATGAACACATGTGGAGTTTTATGTACTTAACAAAAAAATGAGCTGACCTCCACAGTCACCCGACCTGAACCCAATCCAGATGGTTTGGGGTGAGCTGGAGCACAGAGTGAAGAAGGCAAAGGGGCAACAAGCGCTAAACACCTCTAGGAACTCTTTCAAGACTATTGGAAAAGCATTTCCATTTCAGAGCTTCAATAGATTTAATCAGTTAAACCCATTTTTTTACTTAAAAGTCCAACGCACCAATTTATATTATAGTATTTGATACTGGATAGGTCAATGTTCTTAATGTATATAATTCAGCAGTCAGTTTAAAGGGTTAACCATAACAGACCCTAGACAAACTACACACCCACCTGCTCCTAAACTACGCAACTATAACCACAGGTCAGTAAACTGAGAAACAGAGCTTCAAATACCAGTGTCCTAGTTATGGAGTTATTGAATATCCTGGAACCTGTACAATATCAACAAGCTTTGAGTTTGCGGATGTACATACTTTGACTTCGTCAGACGTCAGTCTGAAACCACAAACCTCTTTCTCACAGTCTCCCATCCCATTTCAGTGCTTCAAACTGTATAGTGGAAATTTCAAATGATTTAACTTTTTAAAGTCCATTGAAATCTATAGACTCAGCTAGATGTTTAAAAGCTCCTACACTGAGACAGTAATGATTAAAATTCAGTAAACTCAGAAAAATACACCTTAAACATAAAGTGGCCCAGTTACAGTCATGGAACATCCAGGATGCTGTCCAATCAACAAAAGCCATGTATTAAACACACTCTCTGACTTCACCAAGACATCATCCAGGAACTGCAAAATGCCCGTTCTCAATTACATCCTGGAACCTGTTCAATATCAACATTAGTCCTTTAAGAGACGTTGATAGATTTAACTTTTAAAAGTCACTACCTCACCTACTAGACTAACTAGAAACTATAAACACTAAGAATAAGACCTTTACTGAGCTATATTTCAATGCTAAAGTAATAAAACCTACTTTACTGAAGCAGTTTTGACCAAAGTCAGTAAACTATCAAATATCAAGTGGCATCAATTGTCCATTCATCAAGACATCAATCTGAGACTGTGAATCTGACACTTTTTCACTTTGTCCCTTTCTAGTTCACTGCATCAGAAGCGACGTCAATAGTTTTAACTCTTTAAAGTCATTTTAAGTCTCTGTAGACCTAACATCTATACATAGTTTACCTATGTTCAACTACATTCAAAGTACCAATTTAATAACAGTCCTGAATAAGTCATTGAATCTTTACTGTATATCACCAAACAAACAGTTTTTAACAGTTCATACAAATAACAGCAGCCTTGGCCAAACTACTCACCCACCTGCTCCCAAGACTCCCAGACTAAGTGACTAGGCAGGACAGCAGACGGCCCCTTGGCCTTCCTGGACTCCTCACTTTAATCTGCGGCTGAAAGTCCCCAACGTCCAGCCCGGCGCTGCTGGGAGACCGTAGGGCATGTCAGTAAACTCACACAGGATCTCTCTCTTTGTTTGGAATTCCTTGTAGGCACACCCAGCTTAGTCACAATTGACTCTATTTTCCCTCCCTTTCCCCTCCCATCCCCTCCACCTCCTCCTCCTCCACCTCCTCCACTCCACACCTTAGGCAGGTAAGGACGGGCCCACGGGCAGAGCGACACAAACTCACTGGCTGGAAAAGAAAACCTGCCCCGGGGACACACCTCATTTGTTTACTTTACAACTGATAAAGACGCAAGCTGAGCTGATATCTCAAACAGTGTAGCCTCCGGACACTGATCCACTGACTAATAATTATTATATTTCCCTGGTAGCATTGTTTTATTGCACTATTATCTCTCTACGTGATGCTGTGCTGGAAGATACAGTAGAAGCTCCTTTATTACTGGTGTAGAATATCAGTTAGAAAACACTGTACACTGCAGTTTATTGTTAAAGTTTTCATTTTTTGAGAATAATATGTTAATATATGAGAATGAATACTGCTTTTGCTTATTCTTATGAAATTAGAGAATCACCAAGAGATTCTTTTGTGAATCTGAAGATTTGTAACAATAGATACATTTGTTACACTTACAACCACTTACATTTCTTTACAATGGTGTTGAACAGAATCAGGCCAGTACAATGGTCAACATCACCCTACTTTTGGCAGAGTGGGCAGTGTGCCAAGTCCTGCTGGAAAATGAAATTCACATCTCCATAAAAGTTGTCAGCAGAGGGAAGCATGAAGTGCTGTAAGATTTTGTGGGAAAACAAAACTGCACTGACTTTAGACTTGATAGAACACAGTGGATCAACACCAGCAGATGACATGTCTCTCCAAACCATCACTGATTGGTGGAAACTTCACACTAGACCTCAAACAGCTTGGACTGTGTGTCTCTCCACTCTTCCTCCAGACTCTGCTCCCTTGATTTACAAATGAAATGTAAAATTTACTCATGATCAGTGATGGTTTGGAGAGACATGATGCCACTCTTCAGAGGAGATTCAAATAGAAGAACAACTTGCAATTGGCCACCTTAAATATCTTTTCTCATGGTTGGATACACCTGGCTATGAAGTTCAAAGCTCAATGAGGTTACCAAACCAATTTTGTGCTTCAGTAAGTCAGTAAAAAGCAGTTAGGAGTATTCAAATCAATAAAATGATAAGGTGCCCATATTTTGCACGGTCAAATTTTGGTTTAATGCATATTGCACATTTTCTGTTAGTACAATAAACCCACACCCAAATATTTAGAACTACAAATGTTTAAGATTAATAGGGGTGCCCAAACTTTTTCATATGACTGTATATAATATATAAGTTTCACATTTTGAACTGAATTACTAAAATAAAGTCCCCTTTTTTCCAGTGTAATCTCCTGTGTTCATCAAAAGAGCTGGGGAGTGTTTTCCTAAGAGAAGGGCCATGCCATCCCGACTAGATCACTCAGGATTACTGATTAACCCAACACGACCTGAGGCTGTTTACAGTACAAAACACAGCCGTCTGGGCCCCCTAATGCTTTTACAGTAAACACTATGATGTATTGTGTAGGCTAAGCTCTGAAATGCACTCATTTGTATTTATTAGTGTGTTGCCGAGGCCTTAGTAAGGTAAACATGTCTTAAACCACTTCTTAGTCTTATTTACACATGAATTAACCTCTTCCTTAGAGGTGGCATTTAAATGCTGATTAGGTGATATATGAGCTGAGTCTTGCGTGGATAAGCTAACAGAATTTAACGGCTAACTGCAACCCACCATGAGAAATAGTATTTCATATGCTGATACTTATAGTCACTGTAGGTAATGTACAGTGGTGTGAAAAAGTATTTGCCGCCCCTACAGATTTCTTTTGTTTTTGCTTTTTTAATGATAAAATTTATCTGTCCCCTAAATCTAATAACTTGGTTTTGCCTCCCTTGGCGGCAACAACTGCAATCAAGCATTACTGATAACTGACAAAGAGTCTTTCACATCTCTGTGGAGGAATTGTGGTTCACTCTTCTTTACAGAATTGTTTTAATTCATACACATTGGAGGGTTTTTTGAGCATGAACTTCCTGTTTAAGATCATCCACAGCATCTCAATCAGACTTTGACTAGGCCACTCCAAAACCTTCATTGTCCTGCTGCAGAACCCAAGTATTCCTGAGCTTGAGGTCACAAACAGATGGCTAGTCATTCTCCTTCAGGATTTTCTGGTATTACAGCAAGTTGTCCAGACCCTGAAGCAGCAAAGCAGCCCCAGATCATCACACTACCACCACCATGTTTTACATTCAGTATGATGCTCTTTTTCTGAAATTATGTGTTACTTTTAATATCAGATGTAACGGGACACACGCCTTCCAACAAGTTCCACTTTTGTCACATCAGTCCAAAAAATATTTACCCAAAGCTCTGGGGATCGTTAAGATGTTTTTTGTATATTTCCAATTAATTTTTTCATCTGTTTTAAAAAGTAATTAATGCAGTATGCACAGAAACATTACACTATTCCATGCCACACTGTTCATGTTCTTCCTTCTGTAAATTACCCTTGTGTCATCAAATCACAGGTACAGCCTTGAGCCACTTTCTTAAACTTGGTCTGGTGTTCCATCCTCTGTCTCTGGCAAACTTGAAAGCGTTTCCAAAAAGGTCAGGAAACAAGGTCATAGTGTTTATTTTTTCTGCATCTTCGGGGCTGAACAGACCAAGAAAAATCAGTGGAATATTGTCTGAAACATAGAATCATATTAAGATTGTATTTTTTTATAAAACTTACTAGTGCTCATGTAGATTCCGTATAAATCTCAGCAGACCAAGTGTGTCCTCTGTGTAGGCATTTTTCTTCCCATCCAGTTTCTGTACAACCTCAGCAGGAAACTATAAATAAATAAAAACTATAAATAAAACTCGTCATAAACTGTGAACTTTAAGAACTTTATGCACTCATTCACTTTACCAGCCTTAAGCTATTATACCATATTTGCACTACTGTTTTATACGGGTTCTGTTTATACTTGTACTGTCATCCCATCTTAATCATCCCCCATCACAATTGCACTATTGTCTTCAGTCTACCTATGTCTATGTCTATTTGTGTCCTTGTTGTATTGTACATATAGTGTCTCCCATTCTTTTATATTATATATCTATTTCCTGTACTTGCTGTAATTTTTGGGAAAGAGGGTAACATATTTTCAATTCTCTGTATGTCCTGTACATATGCAGTACTGACAACAAAACTACTTGATTTTACTTGACTTGACTAAATGAACACCGGTACAATTATGGCATTTAGCAGATGCTCTTATGAAGTGTGAGTCATTCACTGACTATGTACAAAGTTAGTATCTGTTGACACCACCAGAAATTAGCCACAAAATAAAGGTATGTGAACAAGCATGCAAAAAAAAAAAGAAAAAAAAAAAAAAAAGATGTTTTTTGGCAAATGTTCTTTTTCGATGAGCAGTGTTTTTTGCCTTAAAATTCTCACATGAAGACCATTTTTATCCAGTCTCCTCATTACTATTGAATCATTAACACTGACCTTAACTGAGGCAAGTGAGACCTGAAGTACTTTAAATGTTGTTCTGGCTTCTTTTGTGACCTCCTGGATGAGTTGTCCATGCCCTTTTGGAGTAATTTCGGTCAGCCGGCCACTCCTGGGAAGGATCACCAGTATTTCATGTTTTCTCCATTTGTGAATAATAGCTCTCACTTTGGTCTGCTGGAGTCCCAAATTACTTCTTAATTTCTTTTTCAGACAGGTTCTATTTAAGTGATTTTCTGATTCTACAGGTATGGCATTAATCAGGCCTGGTTGTGGTTAGTAGTGAAATTGAACTCAGCTTTCCAAAAATGTGATTTTTAACTCTGGTTATATTTGATTTTTATTAATGTTTGTTTGATAAACTGAAACTTTTAAATAAAATAAAAGTATGACAAACATGCAAAAACTAGAAAGAGAGCTGTAAATGGGCAAATACTGTTTCACTCCACTGTAGTTTGTAGATCTGTAAACAATTAGAAATCAGTCATTCCAATAAGCAAAAAGTAATTTAAAATTTTTATTACAAACCTGAGAAATGAAAGCATTCTCTAAAGAAAAGGTGTGTTACAGCATTACCTCACACTCAAACGCCAAGACAACATTAACTGACTGAAAGCATAAGCAGGAGCTCCGAATAAATAATGCAAATGAAGCTGTAGAAACTTTGGGGAAGGTTAATGATTAGGCCTACGGCTGAATTCCATCCAGCCACAACGTTTTACTTAGGATGTTTTTCTTCATTGTTCTGTATATTATTGCCACATAGTCCTGGAAGTCCCTGAATACATAAAAGTCTGCCATAGCTGTTGATAGCACACGTACACCATTTAGAGTGTTTCAATTCTCGCTAAACTCCACGCACACACCATTAAAATACACACTAAAACTAAGCAGTAAAGTAAATCAGCTGGTATAAATCCAAGCAGAAAAACATCACAGTCTCTAGTGCAGGGGTGTCCGAACTACGGCCCGCTGGCCATTTGCGGCCCGATTCCTTTTTTGGAGGGGCCCGCGAGGTAGTTTAGAAATAGAATGAAAGTTGGCCCGCTGTTAAGCAGGTTTTTATAATGTGAGATTCAAACTTTGAACGCTAGGTGTCAGAAACGGGCCAAAGAGTCTAAAAGCGGAGGGGGTGCGCAGTTTTAACGCAGAAAAACGGGCCAAAAAGTCTAAAAGCTGAGAGGGTGAAGTTGTAGCGCAGAAAAACAGGCCAAAGAGTCTAAAAGTTGCTGTAATTAAGGAGTTTAATATTAAGAGACATCATGAAATGAAACATCAATTTGAAAAATCTTAGTTTACACAACACTGTCAAAGATAGATAAAGATAGTAAGTCAAGTAAAATGATGTGTAAATAAAAGTAATCAGTAAAAAGTATTATTTAAAGTGGTATATTTCATTATTTGTTTAATTACAGAGTGTGACCCGTTACTTCAAATATATTTCTCCTTCTGGCCCCCAACAAAAAGAGTTTGGACACCCCTGCTCTAGTGCATAGAGACTATTCTATTTCAGATGCCATCGGTCAAGATCATCATCACCCACTGCGCTGTGCACTGGGTGTGGTAATTAGTAATGGCCTAGTTACTTTAAAAAGGAAATCTGATTTAATGATTACAGTATTTTTACACTTAATATTTGCACTTAAAATTCTTTAATTTTCCCAAAAATTATCAGTGCACCTTATGTATGAATTTTAGCAGTCAGGTTGTAAGAAGTAGTAAAGCCACTCCACTCAAGTACAGCGTTATACAGGAGTTTCAGTTTAGTTCTCCAGCAGTACCCGGGCTAGTATTGTTGAAGCTGCATTAGCCGCTAACTACAGCGCTAGATATTTTGCTGTGCATTAAAAAGTCGGACTGTAGCCTGCACGTTTACCATGTTTAAACAAGCTATCTGGGACAAACCACTAGCTAATATCAGAGTTTCTCAGTGTTCCTCTGTTGAGTGTTATTAGCTGCTAACCGCTAGCGGTTAGTCACTAATGCTAAAGCTTTAGCTTTAGTGGAAATCTGGAAATTTAAGCTTACTGTAAATAAACAGAATCACTTTACTCACCCAAATAAACAGTTTTCAGGAGAGAAATCTGTGTAGATTTGTTTGACTTGGCTGAAATATTTTTATTTAGAATTACAGTTTTGTTTACTTCGCTTAACTTTACAGGTCTTGCCATTGCCTGCTGAATTAGAAGGAAAACATGGAAATGTTATTTTGGCGTGGTTGCGGGGACAGTTCCAGCAATAAAGCGGCGACTGTAAATGTCTTTCTCATCTATTCTTTCAACTCGTCCAGCCGAACACTAAAATATCTTTTTACTAAGGAAAAAGACAAAAAATGAACACACAATGACATGGACAAATAACTTTAGTTTGATTACTGGATTGCAAATATTAACACGCTAGATTACTCATTACTGAAAACAATGGTCAATTAGAGTAACGCGTTACTAAGTAATGTCTTCTGTGTCCATGTGACTCTGTGACTGAGGCATGATAAATGTCGGGACAACTTAAAACACTGAATGTCCTGTCAATCTGCCACCAGCTATCAGACCTCACTCCAACTCTGATAACTCATGTTGCCTTGCCATGAGCACACAGACCAATGTTCCTCAACCTCAATCACAAGATAACACCCATTCCCTGAGGTAATAATTAGAAAAATGGTAATGTTAATAATGGTAATGTGATAAAAAAACACAATACAAATGATACAAATCTTTTTTGGCCTTTATAAATTATTGCTTTTAAACAATGTACAGTACCAGTCAAAGGTCCCCCCCCCCCAATATTATAAATGAATATTGAAGTCATCCAGACTTTATCCTTTATAAAACCATAGCTTTCTCAATGCAAAACATTCTGGAGTTTGGAGACCTTTTTTTACTGTTTTTTTTTTTACAGTAATAGTAGTAGTT
The DNA here is from genome assembly GCF_023375975.1 of Astyanax mexicanus. Classification (NCBI taxonomy): domain Eukaryota; kingdom Metazoa; phylum Chordata; class Actinopteri; order Characiformes; family Acestrorhamphidae; genus Astyanax; species Astyanax mexicanus. The sequence goes on along the minus strand of NC_064423.1, from coordinate 10,109,004 downwards.
TTACTGCAGATAAATTGTCTTACTGTTAAATTAGGAGGCTGCTTTAGCCTCAACAGCCTTTATCAGCTTGAGAAGTGAAGTAGGGTTGTATGGGAAAAGGCCTCTGCTGTGAAGTCTGCAGAGAACTGTCTTTAACTCAGTGAGGCACGACATAACGTTACTGACCAGAGAGTCAGAGGAGTCTTTTCTTAATTTCTCCACCAAATAATCTCCTTCTGTTCGGCTCTCTCCATCTTCTAGAGCCAACTTAGGGTTCTCACTCCCTTCTTCCTCCTCAGACTCCTCCGAGCTACCATAATCCACCAATCGGGGAAAAGAACAGAATGTGGCGTCTCCTTTAGATGCATTTTGGTGTTTAGATGTTCTTGATGTTCCTGATGTCCCTTCAAATGAAGCTTCAGAAGCTGAAGTACCAGCCTGAGTGTTTGTCACTTTCTGGAAGCTTTTAAAATTCCCCCCAGAGTTTTTAATACAGCAACAAGAATCACTGAAGTCCCGCCAGTTGTCCCGTAAAAGCTTCAGATAGAGAACGCAGTACTCCAGGAAACAGGTTTCAGTAGAAATTAGGAAATCCAGGAGAACAGTGTGATCAAAGCAGAGACTTTGGAGCAGCAGGATAAAGTGACAGTGTGGGTTACAGCCCCAGCTACACGCATCACAGCCTGAGGAACTCGTGCTGAAGAGAAAAAAAAAAAGGAAAAATTGCATTAAGTGCATTAATATCCAAATTACTGTATACATTCTTATAAAACGTATGTATTTATTTTATTTACTTTCATTTGATAAAGAGTGACTGAATAAAAAATACAGTGGTGTAAGAAAGTATTTGCTTCCTTACAGATTACATTTTTCAGATTATCAAACAAACTTTAATATCAGACAAACATAACCTGAGTACATATAAAAAGCTCTTTTTAAACGAACCAATCTAGCCCTTTGTGAAAATGTGTTGGCCCCCAATAAAGTCAAATTTCACTACTAACCACAACCTGGCCTTATTGCTGCAAGACCAGTAGAATCAAGAAATCACTTAATTATAACCTGTTTGACAACATGAAGCTCTCAAGATCTCAAAAACCAACACATCATGTTGAGAAAACAAAGTCATTTATCATCTATCAGCCTGAAAAAGGTTACAAAGGCATTTCTTTAGCTTTAGGCTTTAGGACTCCAGAGAATCACAGTGAGATCTATTATTCACAAATGGAGAAAACATGGACCACTGGTGAACCTTCCCAGGAGTGACCGGCCAACCAAAATGACTCCAAAAGGGCATGGGCAACTCATCCAAGAGGCCCGAAAAGAACCCAGAACAACATTTAAAGAACTGCAGGTCACACTTGCTTTAGTTAAAGTCAATGTTAATGATTCAATAATAAGAAAGAGACTGGCAGAAAATAGTCTAAAAAAATGCTGACCAAAAAGAACACAATAGGGGTTCTGCAGCAGGACAATGACCCAAAGCACACAAACAAATCCATCTCTGAATGGCTTGAAAAAAAAAATGAAGCTTTTGGAGTGGAAGAGTCAAAGTCTGATTGAGATGCTGTGGTTGATCTTAAACAGGATGATTATGCTGGAAAATCCTCCAATATGGCTGAATTAAAATAATTCTGTAAAGAAGAGTGGAACAAAATTCCTCCTCAGAGATGTAAGAGAGTCATCGTCAGTTATCAGTAAAGCTTGATTGCAGTTGTTGCTGCCAAGAATGGCAGAACCAAGTTATCAGGTTTAGGGGCAAACCCCCTTTTTCACACAAGGATAGATTGGTTTGGATAGTATTAAAGTTTGTTTGATAATCTGAAAAATTTATGTACGACAATAACGCAACAAAAAATGATTCATATGTTGCTTTCTCCATATTTATCTTAAAACACTGAAAGGCTACATACCATACAAAACCAATATTCAGATAACACCTCACAACTTATACAGGTGTTGGCATTCCCAGGCCATCTCCAGGCATAACACTTCAATGTCTATTTCCCTGCTATCAGTGTTTTAATAATGTACCTTCTCTGAAACAAATATAAGGAGGTCAGTGTCTTCAGTGCCTCCATCATGTCATCATCTTGTTCAGCAAACACCATCAGGATCCAGGAGCAGCTGTGAGGTTCTCCTTTAAACTGAGCCACACGCTGCTGAAGAAAAGCCAGAAGCTCCAGCAGATACTCCTGAACATGAAGAGCACGCTCAGATTCTGCAGCAACAGAACAGGAGGAAAGAGAAGATGGTAAGGTAAGTTGAGGTGCTGCCATCTTGTGGTGTAAACAAGACATTGCAAATATAATCAGGTTTAAAATGCATAGTGGAGACTTTTAGTTCCACACAGTCAGAGCGTTTATTTTGGCAAATTCAGATAGTCTTAAAACTATTAATACTTTATTTCAGTAATTCAGTTCAAAATGTGAAACTCATATATTATATAGGTGTATTACACACAGAGTGATCTATTTTAGGAGTTTATTTCTTTTATTGTTGATGATTATGGATTACAGCCAATGGAAACCCAAAAATCAGTGTCTCAGAAAATTAGAATATTATATAAGACCAATTGGTACTTGTGGCAGTGTGCCAAGTCCTGCTGGAAAATGAAATCTGCATCTCCATAAAAGTGGTCAGCAGAGGGAAGCATGAAGTGCTGTAAGATTTTGTGGGAAAACTTTGGGATAAATAAAGTGTCTGTCTGTCTGTCTGTCTGTCTGTGAGTGACTTTAGACTTGATAAAACACAGTGAATCAACACCAGCAGATGACATGTCTCTCCAAACAATCACTGATCATCAGTAAATTTTGCATTTTATTTGGAAAACAAGGGATCAGTGGAGGATGAGTGGAGAGACACAGTTCAAACTGCTTGAGGTCTAGTGTAAAGTGAAGAGACATGTCATCTGCTGGTGTTGGAAAATCTTACATCTGACAACTTTTATGGAGATGCAGATTTCATTTTTCAGCAGGACTTGGCACACTGCCCACACTGCTGCCAAAAATACCAATTGGTCTTATATAATATTCTTATTTTCTGAGACACTGATTTTTGGGTTTTCATTGGCTGTAAGCCATAATCATCATCAACAATAAAATAAATAAGTGCTTAAAATAGATCACTCTGTGTTTAATACATCTATATAATATATGAGTTTCACATTTTGAACTGAATTACTGAAATAAAGTAACTTTTTAATGATTAATGATTAATTACAGTGCTGAGAAATACTAAACTGCAGTAATATTAAGTATATATAAAAATAAACAGATTATGATTACCTTCAGTGCCAGCATGTTGTGTTCTAATCTGCAGACTCTTGATCAGGATGAGGCTAGTAGCTCTCAGCATCACTACATCTTTCCCCTCACCCTCCGGAAACTTCTGCCTGTTCCCACCCAAGAAACTGGGCTGGGGTTTGACCCACATCCGCCTAAACCAACCAGCCGCCACCTCCTGCAGAACAGCATCCGCCAACACAAGCATGTCACCAGCCAGGAACTCGTCCTCCTGCAGCGCAGAGTGACGATCACCTAAAGCCCAGTCTTCTCCAGGCCTCTGAACCACTGTCCTCTTCAGTAACAGCAGCACTCGCTTCTTCACAAAGTACCCCAGGCAGGAGTCCATCAGACGGAGCAGCACTGAGCTGTGGAGGAACATCAGTCTCTGAACTGTGGAGCAAACGCCGTACCTCGGCCTCGCAGCACAGAGAGCTTCCAGGAGGTCCATGAAAGTAGATACAGTGACATCCAGATCAGTGATGTTCTCTGCCACCTGAGAATTTTCAAAGGCGTCATGAAGGAGCATCTTGAAAAACAAGGAAGTGAGAACTTCTTCAAAACCAGCGAGAAGTTTCCTCAAAATCTCTGAGGAGAAAATGATCAAAATTTTGATTGTATTATGTAACAAAGCAGCACAAATTTCTGCCAGATTACCATATTTTTCAGACTACGGCGCACTTAAAATCCTTTAATCTTTCCAAAAATTGAGTGTGCCTTAAAAAAATTAACCAGGTGTGCCTTATGTAAGAATTTTACCAGTCAGGTTGTAAGTACAGCGATATAAGAGTGAGTTTTCAGTCAAGTTTCTCCAGCACTAAGGCTGGGTGCAGCAGCTTTAGCATTAGCCGCTAACCGCAGTGCTAGCTCTTTTATCATTCAAAGGTGAGTATATTAGATTGTAGTCTGCGTGTTAGCTTTGTTAAAACAAGCTATACAATAAATTCAAGTAATTAACCCTTAACATATTCGGCGCAGCTGTTAACTGAAAGCCATTCCAAGTGCTTCTATCTTATAAAGCTGTGCAAATTGCTGTCTAAGCAAGAAATGCCTGCTTTGAAGAAACTAAAATATAAAACATATTCTAGATACAGATAAAGCCTTCAGCCGCTCTTCTGCATCCCTGATCTAATCTTTGTTTTATCTGCAATCATGCCAAATGAGTCTTTAACAGTCAGAGCGAACTTCACACTCACTATTGTAGCTATCTTTAATATAAACTTTTGGGAAGCTGGGTCTGATTGTGTTTCTGTGAGAGCTCTATAGTACCTGGTTTGTTGGCACACTCTCCTCTTAGGATTCCTTTGATCACCTCTGTTAGTGACCACAGGCTTGTGTCCAGTGTGCATCCAGGAGGTGAAGAACCAAATGTTTCAGCACAGGCTGCTGTCCAAACAGCATCCACATCACCCTGCAAAGAACAAGAACACACTTTTATATGTCAAACCAGTGAAGACCTGTTCTGCCTTAACTGTCACAGGAAGTCATTGTAGGAAGATTTGCTTCTGGTTAAAGCTACTGCCAGGTTTTAAGTCGCAACTGACTACTTACATAGGCACAGGTGTCATCGATGACAAAGGATGAGACACACTTTGCGGTCAAATGGGATAAAAGTCTGTCCCCACAATTATAGAGAGACATCTGCAACAAACAGTCAACGGAAAATATTGGATCATAGTCATAACCCAAAACCTGCTTGATCTCACTGTTAAACTTGATGGAGGGGAGCAGTGTGGTCCAGCAGGCTATGCGCTGCCATTATGATTGGTGGTTCGAATCCCGGTCATGCAGCTTGCCATCATCAGTCCTGCTGGAAAATAAAATCCATATCTTCATACAAGTTTTCAGCAGAAGGAAGCATAAAATGCTCTCCACTCTTTCTTCAGACTCTGATCACTTGATTTCTAAATGAAATGCAAAATTTACTAATGATCAGTGATGGTTTGGAGAGACATGTCATCTGCTGGTGTTGGTCCACAGTGTTAAATCAAGTCCAAAGTCAGCGCAATAATTTCCTGGAAAAACTTACAGCACTTTATGCTTACTTCTGCTGAAAACTTGTATGGAGATATGGATTTCATTTGCCAACAGGACTTTGCCCACGCTGCCAAAAGTACCAATAATATTCTCATTTTCTGAGACACTGATTTTTGGGTTTTCATTGGCTATAAGCCATAGTCAAACAATATAAGAAATAAATGCCTAGTAAAGTCACTTTTTAATTATATTCTTTTTTTTCGTAAAACACATAGAATAACTTACAAGCTCCGACATCAGATCTGCAGATGTGAACACTTTCTTCAGGACATCTCTGTAGAAGGTTCTGGCATTCTGTGGCAAACTGTTTCCTGACAGTCCAGCAATCATTTTCCCAATGAGGGTCAGACACAGGCATGCCGAGTCCACGTCTGGACCTTCAGCGCTGAGTGGAGATTGGCTTAAAGGTTGTAAAGTGCGCTTTAGGGCTGAGAAAACTCTGCCTGCCAGCTCTTCACTAGATGTTCCAGGAATGACCCCGGCCTGGAAGATCTGGAACACAGCCTGCAGGTCTGAATAAGGATCATCCATGTCCATGTGGTACCGGTTTCAGATGCAGGCTAGGCTTACTGATCCCATGCTAGTAGTGATCTGTTAACAATAAATGTTCAATGTTTTCCATTGTTCTTTTCTGAACTATGAAATGGGTTGGATACTGTTATATATAATTGTCTGCTTGAACTATTATTGATGACATACTTAAAATCCTTTAATTTTCCCAAAAATTGCCTGTGCACCTTATAATCAAGTGCGCCTTATGTATAAATTATATCACTGAGGTATTAAGGAGCAGTAAAGCCACTCCGCTAAAGTACAGTATTATACAGGAGCCTTAGTTTAGTGCTCAAGCAGTTTTAGCATTAGCCGCTAACTGTGCTAAACGCTAGCCCTTTCGCCATTCAGAGGTGAGTATTATTATCAGCATGTAGCCTGCTGTTAACCCCAGCTAGCACTGCTGGAGCAGCATTAGCATTGGCCACTAACCGCGCTAGCTCTTTTGCCATTCAGAGGCAAATATACAGGCCTGTAGCCTGCTCCTAACCCCGGCTAGCACTGCTGGACAGCATTAGCACAAAATATTCTATTAAATAATTCTAATTAATATGCTTCCACTTGTTAAAAATAAAGTGGTCTGGTGGTTTTTTTTATGACAACATTTTCTGTTTAGCTTAGCAACAGCAGGATAACAACTGCTCATTTACACAACGTTACTTTAAAAAAAAACTGAAAGCTAACGAGAGCTCAACATTCATAACTTTTCTCTGGGATCAATAAAGTTCCTGTCTAACAGATATTTTTGTTGAAAATTCACTCGGAAAAGAAATCTCAGTACAGTATAAGTACTTTTCAACATGCTCAATGGAATTATACACTCACCAAAAACGTACACACTGTTAACATATACACAGTTATATTATGCAGTGTTTTTATACCCTACACTTTAGGGCTGCGAAGATTAGTCAACATAATCAACAATGCTGGTTCTAAAAATTCCAAATTTCAGGGTCAATTAATTGTTAATTTTTAACATCTTCGTACTACACAAAGTGCTTGGGACAGAAACACAATTAGAGAGGGTATATGACTTCCCACATACTCAATTTACACTCAGCTTGGTCCACAAAAGTGACCAAACACGACAGATTACATATTTTATCACTAAATATCAAAACATGTCACGTTTAAAGACAACTAAATCCAACATTTAGCTGTTTCTATTGTGTTAAAGGGATGAGAGAAAGCTAGCAACAGGAGCCATAGGAAGCAGGATGCAAACAAATGAACTAATCTGACTAATCGAAAAAATATGTATATATCAACATATTAATCGAAAAGCAAAACAATCATTAGTTGCAGGCCTACTGCCCTTAGAAAGCTAGATTTGCTTCTCACAGACTTTTGATGTTAAATATAAACTTCAGAAGGGCTTGGTTGGCTCAGTAAGATGTTAGGTAGATAACTATTGTATTGAGAGTTAAATCCTGCAGAAAGAATGCTACCTAATCTAGCTAGATCTCCAGAGAATGATGGTTGGAGACCAAACATCCAGGAGATCCAGGGCTTTCTAAAATGTCAACATTCCCAGTTAAACACTACCAGAATATGATGTGTGGTGAACCTCATCATCCAAGATCTTCAAGATAACCAATGCTAGCTAGAAGAAGCTTCTTCAAGCCATCTGGGCACATCTCAACAAACACACATCCAGCAGCACAGAGTCTATGAAACAGACTGAACTGAAAACACAAAGCAACAACTTTCGGCCGAATCACTTCAGTAATCCTCTGTTTAATTCGGATCTAAACCCCCAAGAGTTATACTCCACTAATCAACACTGCACTGCTCTCCTCTGATACACACGCTGAGTCTTCGAGCAGTGAAATCTGTCGCAAACCAACCATTGGTTTACGGCAGCGGGTCTGTTCCAATTGGTGAACTCGGTCCCTGTACACTCGCTCACTACTGAGTGTCCTATTTGAGGTCTGCTTTTGTTATGGGTTAAGTTTTTTTTTTCAATTAGTACTATTTGTCATGATTTGGAAAATTATTGAATTGCTAGATTATCATGATTGACTCAGTATTTTATAATAATAATAATAATAATAATAATAATAATAATAATAATTTCCATCCTGATCTGTGGAAGAGACTCAAAAAATCTCCAACTAAGCTTCTTTAATATTTACTATTTTTGCATTGTACTAAAATGGCTGAAACAGCACCCAAATGTTTCAACATTAAAATTTTTATATAATGTAATAGTCATTATGGCTTTTAGAAAAATTTGTTTTGGGGAGGTGGAGTAGGGCAATATCGGCTCTTGTAGTGTGGACTAATCTTTTGTCCTTACTGGCATTTCCAGTTGATACTTCAATTTATATAGAAGTATTTTAAACCCTAGAATCTATACTTCTACCTACAGAGTAATTAATGTGAATACGTTTTACACCTTTGGACTTAGTATTTTAAAATAATACCATAGCACCAAGTGCAAAACGAATTTACATTTCAGAAAAACAAAATTACAAAAAATAAATACATTCAAGACCTCTCAAAATAATAACTTAGTCTCTTAACATAACAACTTAGTATCTCAAAATAACAACTTAGTATCTCAACATAACTTAGTGTCTCAAAAAGGACTCAACATCTCAAAATAATGACTTAGACTCTCAACATAACACCTTAGTATCTCAAAATAGCGACTTAGTATCTCAACACAACAACTCGGTATCTCAAAAACGACTCCGCATCTCAAAATAATGACTCAGTCTCTTAACATAACAATTCACTATCTTAAAAAGGACTCAGTATCTCAAAAAATGACTTAGAAATACAGTTTAGTATCTCACAATGTATGTAATATTAAGAAAACTAATTTGTGATGGACTTTTTTAAAGTGTATTCCATATGACACAATAATGTGTCCAAACATTTGACTGGTTCTGTAAAACAGTCCTACTGCATATGACTGACAACTGCCACAGCAGATCTTTCATAGCGCTTTAGTGTCTAGTGCTCTAGTTAGGGCACAAGTGCGCTTATTGGAGCGCACGCGCTGATTTGACAGCTCAAATTCGTCTGTCCTGCGCTGTGATTGGTTAAGGGCGCCAGAGCCGGAGTCTGGAAGTGGGCAGCTACTTAGTTAGCCTGTTAGCTGCGTTTAGTGAACAGTTGCGGCTGTTTAAATGTTTTCCCGGAGCTTGTTTCTTAGGTCTGGAGGTGAGGACCTGCCCGGCAGCGTCCAGTGAGTGCCGGGGCTGCAGTTCGGGGAGTTTCGGCGAGTTGGGACAGAGTGTGACTGCGGGGTTTGGCTACAGGCTAGTGGACAGCCTGCGGCTAAAGGCTAGTTAGCTAAGTTAGCTTAGCTGGCTAACCTGCTAGCCCTGTATAGGAGTAGCAGCTTGAACCGCTGCAGCTGCTGCTGGGGTAAGTTAACGCTAGCTTGCTAGCTTTAGCTAGCATAGCCTATTTGCTTTCTGCTTGGAAATAACTGCGCTTTTTAACACTCAGAGCTTCTGTGCGCCTTTTTAACACACGTGAGAGGTTTAGTATGAAAGTAGTTATGATATTAAAGTGTAAACAAACTAATTTATAAGTTAATATGCTTGTATTTAGCTAGCTTAGCATAAGCTAGATAACAGAGCTGTGCTAACAAAGCTAGCTAGCGTTAACAGTTCATTGTTTGCTCCTGCCAGTGCCAGTTTCGTCCTGTCCAGTTATGTTAGCTAGGTTAGCTATTCAGTCAGTGAGTAAAGCTGACGCTACAGCTTTTAATGCTATTACTGTCTTTATATCTGTATTATAAAGTGTTGTAAAGATTGCTCTTTATATGGGTTAGCTGGCTGGTTTGGTGTTATATCTAAGAGTTAATAGTTTAGCACAGTTAACAGTAATGACTGTAAAAGCTAGCTAGCTAACCCAGATAACAGTAGCTAACAGCAGGCTTGTCGAATGACAAGAACAACAATAACACAGCTCTGTCTGCACCAGACTGTTTTAGCCTTTTCTCCATTTTCCTAAATACACTTCCAGCCCAACAGTCTTAAGAAAATACAGTTTAAATAACGTTGCAGTTACTAGCTAGTTATATTGGCTGTATGTAGAGGTGAAGTGAACTGTGTTGTTATTTCTGTGCTTCTTGTATTGATTAATGTGTTATTGTTCTTCTGGTCTTGGTGCTTCTTTCTCCATAGGTTTCTCTTTCTCTCCAGCTCTCAAGTTCAATGCTGGACTCAATAATGGCCACAAAATACAAAGAGGCTTCCAGGACTGCTAGACTTTAAGCAAGGGTAATCATGTCTTAATCTGGGATTTGTTTCTGTTTTTTTTTTATCTGAAAGTATATATAGCTAACGTTACTTCATATACAACAACTCAATGTACAGTACCATACCTCTTCTCATTCAGTGTGTATTATTTCTTTCTTTTTATGATGTCTTACATTGTAAATTTTATATTGAAAACTATATTAAAGCTGTAGAGTAACACAAACCAGAATATGTTTTATACTTTAGATTTTTCTAAGCAGTGCATTTATCTTTGATTTGCACACTCTTGGTATTTTAATCTCACTGTCTTCATGAGGGAAAGTCACCTATAATAGTTTTCTCGGCATCTTGAAGGAGTTCCTAGAGGTGCTCAATAATATAGTTAATTTAATGCTTTTCATTCCTAATCACCCATCTCAGTTGGGTTTAGGTCAGGGGATTGTATTTACTATGTAATTTCATATGTGCCCTTTAATTGTTTTCATGTCTGTAGTATTAATCTACAACATAGAAAACAATTAAAGAAAGAAAAACAATAAATGGGAAGGTGTGTCCAAACTTTTAACTGGTACTGTATGCACTAAGCTTTAGGTGATGTTTTAAGCATAAATTAGGATCATTTTAAAGCATGATTAAGTTAATATCAACACACATTTATTCGGCATTATTAACACTAGAGCTGGGTGATACAGAAAAAAAAATATATATTATTTATTCTTTTTATATGTCCTTTAGTATTTTGGGGTACTATTTTAATTATAATGTTTAATAGTTTTATTTAATAGTTATTAAATTATTAAATTATCAGCAGCATATTGTGCATAATAGACATTTGTTTTTGTTTAAATTAGGGATAATATACAGTAAGTATACACCAAGCAGTTTTGGGGTTTGGCTAAATAAATAAAGAGAACAAATTATAAGGAAAAGCTCGTAGTCACTGCAATATATATATATATATATATATATATATATATATATATATATATATATATATATATATATATATATATATATATATATATTTATTATTATTATTATTATTTTTTTTTTTTTTCTCTTTTCTCCCCAGTTTTGGTTTTGTCTAAAAATTGTCATGTTGGTGTATCCTTATTTTAAATACAGTTAATGTGTTTACATCATGCAACATGCCCTTTTCATTAATGTTCCTCACTCTAAATCACAGAGCTTGCATACTAGTGTTTCAATGATTATAAAATAATAAATAATGGGTAAAAAAAAATTATTTAAATTTAAAACCTTGACCATTCCATATCATCTCTCTGTTAACAGGCACATGAGAGGCTGAAGATCTGCGAGATGTGACAGGATGCTGAACCATCACTGCAGAAGGAACCCGGAGCTACAGGAGGAGCTGCAGATCCAGGCAGCGGTGGCAGCTGGCGATGTCTACACCGTACGCAAGATGCTGGAGCAGGGCTACTCGCCCAAGATCAGAGACGCCAACGGCTGGACCCTGCTCCACTTCTCCGCCGCTAAGGGCAAGGAACGCTGCGTCCGTGTTTTTCTCGAGCATGGAGGTACGAGGCTTGATATTTCCTTTACAGAAACATTTACCTTAATGATTCATATTGTCACTGTCCAATGAAAAACGTGTGTTTTCAAAACAGCAACTATACAGGAGAGAGAAAAACTATTTCATTTTATTTTAGGTCATTAAAAAAAAAAATATGATCTGTTCATCAGGAAATGTTGGCACAGTGTAAGTTTGTTCAAATTATGCAGTAAACTAAAAATCATCAAAAAATAGAGATGCATGTTATTCATTGGAACAGCAACAACAAATAATTGGACATATTACACATGGCCAACTTGACAGCTTGAATTATGTAGGTCCTACAGTTTCAGTGTTGTACAGATGAGCTCTCAAAATTATCACAGCAATGGTCTCAAATTATCACAGCAAATCTTACAAATTTCACCATTTTATCCAGACCTACTATACATAATATCATGTAATAATGGAATAATTGTCATTTTCAGCTAATAATGATTATAATTAGAACTGTGTCAAGCTAATATCTTATGATGTTTTTGCATCAGTCTGTTAAAACTGACATTAAGGAAGCGTGATGACAGTGAATAAAGCCATCAGGAGTGGTAGCAGAAGGGAGGACAGATTTGTTTTCTGGTAGAAGACTGAGCATCCAAAATAGAACTGCTTGCTTCAGTCACACTGCACAGTCACTTTTCTCTGCTGGAGGCTCTAACAAAAAGAGAGTCGGCAAGTCTGACAGTTGGTCTCTGGGACTTTCAGCCAGGTGGAACCTGTTCCTGTGAACACTTTGCATGGTGCTCATGGACCAGGTCACATTAGAACAGATGCAGCGAAAAACATATATAGTTAAAAGGAACACAAATTTCTCCTTCTGAAGAAACTGGTTGAGATCATATGAGCTAGTCTATACAAGCTATGGATGTGATGATATAACTACTGAATAATTAATACTACATGTATCAATACTGCCACTACTTTCTGTATGAATGTTGCTTGTATTTATTTTAATATTAGTGTTTTAATAGTAAGTAAACAGTCACTGGCCAGAGCTGTAGGGAGCAGGAAGCTTGTTCTTTGTCATTTCAAAGGTGCCTGATGTTTATGCACAGCATCACAAAGACACAAAAAAAGATGTGAAAGGATAAAAATCATGTTTTGACAAATATTGAAACCAACAATGAAAAATAATAAAGCATAGAAGCAAATCTACCACAAGAAAAACACAAAAAGAAACACAACTGTAAAGGAAACTGTGAACTTAACAACTAAATATGCCAGATCAGGTGCTCTTCTTCTATAATTACTTTGGTTCAGGTCATACTTCACGAAAAACCCCCTTAACTAATAAAACAGGAGGAGATGTTTCATTGTGGGTGAACAATGTTGACCCTGTTTGCACCGGGTCACATCATGGATCTGACTATTAGCTGGATCTTATCCATGAAGATTGTATCTTCATGCATTTGCACTTTGTAGTCAAATTTGTTTCCACATTAGTCATACTGAAATCTGGTTGCTGTATGGTACAGAATATGCAAATTCAGTTCCTGTGTGGCAGTTAGTACTGTTAGTTCAGTTAGTACTTTTTAGTTGTTCTTGCAGGGGTTTTGGTTGTTGAACGGTCTTTTCCAGTCAGATGTGTTACTCTGATGGCTCTTGCTCCTCTGATGGCATAGTGTTGTAATTCTGCAGGTAGTCTGGAATTTTTGTTTTTCTTTAATACATGCCTCATATCACACAGTGAATTTAGTGTTTAATGTTTATTTTGATTTTTTCTCTCCACTGTTTTTGCTGTATTATTTACCTAAATTAGAATGGAATTGAAAAGTTACTTTATTTTAGTAATTCGGTTCAAAATGTGAAACTCATACTATATAGATGTATTAAACACAGAGTAATCTATTTAAAACATTTATTTATTTTATTGTTGATGATTATGGCTTACAGCCAATGAAAACCAAAAATCAGTGTCTCAGAAAATTAAAATATTATATAAGACCAACTGGTACTTTTGGCAGTGTGCCAATTACTACTGGAAAATGAAATCCGCATTTCCATAAAAGTTGTCAGCAGAGGGAAGCATGAAGTGCTGTAAGAACGCTTAAAATAGATTACCGGGTACTCTTTTTCTGCGACACTGATTTTCAGTTTTCATTGGCTGTAATCCACAACAATAAAATAAGCACTTAAAATAGATCACTCACATTTTGAATTATGAACAACTGAATTACTGAAATAAAGTAACTTTTCTTTTATATTCATTTTTTGAGAGGCACCTATATGTTCTTACATATCATTTTATATAATATTATAAAATTTCATATATATAATTTTATATACTTATAATTTAATTATAAGTAAATATTATTATTGAATGTATTATTTTATTTTTTGTCAATTATTTATAATTAAACAATTATTTATTGCAACTAATGTCTCTAAATAGTTTATTATATCCACAGCTATTTTACATCTAAATTATTTATTTTTCCTTCGACTCTAGAACCGACTACTATGTGGCAAGTCATCAAATAACCACCAGAAACATAATTTGCCATGTGATTTACTGTATCAATTATTATGTAAACCTAATTTTAACCTACAGTTCATTATTCCACTATAGGTCTTTGCAGTTTTAAAATCACTGTTTGTTTTATAAATACAAAATCAGGGTAAACTCTATATTGCTGGGGCAGAAATGTATGTAAGCAGCTAGATGGCGCTGTCATTCTAGATTACACACAATGAGCTGTAACATCATGCAGTTGATGCAGCTTTATATCATGGGTCACCTGAAAATGTGCTAACTGCTCACAATCCAAACCAGCAGTGCATTAATTAAAAGGTTTTTTATTCATATTAACTTTAAATATGTAATGGCTTTTGGTGTGTGCAGACAAGTCACTGTTTGTGTTCTAAAACTCCTGGGTGTTTTATTAAGAACTCTATAGGGCTGGGCGATATTATATATAATATTATATTTTGTTATTTAAAAAATCTCTATTCTTCAACTATAGGAGCAATCCTGGATTTTTAGTTCTTATATAACAACTTCAGTTTTTTATTTGTAAACAGAGAGCACAATTTTATATATATATATATATATATATATATATATATATATATATATATATATATATATATATATATATATAACCAAAGCTTACTGTAAATAAACAGAAGCGCATTACTCACACAACAATCTGTGTAGGTTAACATCCAGGGCTCGTTTAACTTTGAAAGAAAATGTTTTTTTTTTTTTTTAAGAGTTACAGTTTTGTTTGTCTAGGCGCTTACCCCAGCTTCCGCATAAGAAGGGAAACATGGCAACACTCTTGCTTACTTCGATGTAGGCATCCTTACTCGTGTCACTTAATGCACCTTATGAATGACTGCATCCGCTCCTGCCAGGAAACTGGTCTATGAGCTGCACTGGCTCTAATCTCCCATTACCTAATCTTATATCACAACAAGCTACAGAAGCAGTATTTAGAGTATTTCCACAAGGGGGCGCTAAAGCAACAGACAAGTTGCTTTGAATCTCCCGCAGGCATTTTTCAGTAAGCTGTCAAGGCGAAACCTCTGTGATTTGTCCTCTATCACCCCTCCCTTTATTTTTTTAACAGAACAATAATGTAAAAATGCATATTGAATTTCTACAGCTGGACTGTAGCCAGGCATTGGCTTTTGCATTTGTGTACTTTTGTTGAAAAAACAGAAAAATACAGATATATGAAAAATACAGATATCTAAAATACAGAAAAAAAAGATTTTCCTATGCTGTTAAACATTGGTTCATCTTTAGAACAGTTTGTTCAGTAAAGATACCCGTTACAGCACCTCACATTCATTTTCTGGTTAAAGCAATTCCCCCTTTCAGATCTTTATGAAAAATAATGTTTGGAAGTTAGAAAAGTGTAAAAGTAATGTAAGGAAGCCACTACACTGTTGTTTTCAGGAGCATATGTCCACTGGAAATTAATGCATTTTATTACAATGGAATTATATATAAAAAAAAGCCTAGAGTCTCTGCACAGGTCATCTTCATACTAGACTACATACAACTGCTATGTTTTTGCTGAAGTGTGGGCGTGACATGTGCAGGTGTGATGTATCGTATAAACCAGTAGGTAACCAATGTTATATATTGATATTTCTCATTCAACCACAATCAAATTCACTCTATTCTGGATGGAGAGATTTATATATATATATATATATATATATATATATATATATATATATATATATATATATATATATATATATATAAAATATATAATTTTTTTTTTTTTTTTTTTTTTTTTTTAACTTTGTGAAAATGTAAGGAGTACAATTAAAACATCGGCTGCAAATAATTACTCCAGTAACGAATAGATAACCAAAATTTCTACTTACAGAAGCAAACAAAGTATTTTTAGTTTTTTCTTCGACACTTCTGACATCATTAAGCACTGATTTACCAAACTAGGGGTTAGTTTTCCGGACATGGTTTTAGCCTAGTTGTAAATTATATATTATATTCCTTTTAATGGAAATTCATCATTTGAAATGCTGCGTTGTCCAAGACTAGGCTTTTTAGAGTAATGATCTATTATAGTAAAGGAACCCAATTAGGCAGCACCTCAAATTTCTGATTTAAATCCCCTCTTTTAGAGCATTAAATCTCCCCTTTTAGAGGACACTTTTCACCCCAAAGCTAACGGTCTTTTTGTGTGTGTGTGTATTATGCAGCTGACCCCACGGTAAAAGACTTCATCGGTGGCTTCACAGCGCTGCACTACGCCGCAATGCATGGCCGCGCCCGCATCGCCCGCCTCATGCTGGAGTCTGAGCACCGTGGAGACATCATCAACGCCAAGAGCAACGATGGCTGGACTCCGCTGCACGTGGCCGCCCACTACGGACGGGACTCATTCGTGCGTCTGCTCCTGGAGTTCAAGGCCGAGGTGGACCCTCTGAGCGACAAGGGCACGACCCCCCTGCAGCTCGCCATCATCCGCGAGCGCTCCAGCTGCGTGCGCATCCTACTGGACCACAACGCCAACATCGACATCCAGAACGGCTTCTTACTGCGCTACGCCGTCATTAAAGGCAACCACTCGTACTGCCGCATGTTCCTGCAGCGCGGCGCAGACACCAACCTGGGCAGACTGGAGGACGGCCAGACGCCGCTGCACCTCTCGGCTCTTAGGGACGATGTGATGTGTGCTCAGATGCTGTACACATACGGTGCCGACACAAACACCCGCAACTATGAGGGTCAGACTCCTGTGGCCGTGTCGGTCAGCATGTCCGGCATCAGCCGACCCTGCTTGGACTTTCTACAGGAAGTGACACGTAGGTTAACTTTGGCTTCTTTCCAGTTTTTGTTTGTTTTGTCTTTTTGTATATATCAGCACTATATCAGCATGATTAGCCAACAAGTTCTGATACAAAGAATCAGGTATTTGGAAAAGACCTGTTTTGTTAAACCATAAGTAAAGTGATTTTATAATGTTTATAGCACAGAAAGAAACACCGTCACAGAACCATGCGAGTTGAAACAGCAAAAGAAATTGTGGTTCAACTAGTCAACTGATCAAGTAATGAAACTATAAGATTGTATATGTGACCTTTTGCTTTTGTACCCCTACCGCCTGTTTTCTTGAAACACAGTAACAAAAGGAAGGGGTGAAATCCTCCCCCTAAGAACTGGGACAACCCTTCAAGCACCCGATACAGATGAAGCTATAGCAGTGGAGTTCAGCAACCTAGCTGTTGTTAACTACTAAACTTTAGGGCATTGTATATCTACAGAAAGGGGGCAGGAAGTGCTGCAAATAATTATTATTCTCCATTCCTTAATTCCTCTGTGATAAGGATGAAGATTTTTTTTAATTGATTTTTTACAATACACCTTAAATGCTGCAGTCTTGTCTGTTGCACCATTTATGGGGGAATGGGAAAGTTAGCTAGCTACTGAGACTAACTACTAGAGATTTTTTTGTAATTTTTTTTTATGGTTGCTATAAAGACAATGGCCATAAAACATTAAAACTACACATTAATCTATGGTAATATAGCAGTAAAAACGATTGTGAATTTCTTTGCTCACCTGTGCCACTGCCATCTTGTCAGTGATTTTCAACCCTTCGAAGGGCCTTAACACAAGTCCTAACACTTTCCGCTCCCTTTCCAGCCTAAGAAGAATCGGGACACCCTGCACCTAGGCATGCACACAGTGAAATGGCTGGCATTGGGCCTAAGTCATAAATCATATGTGTGATTTAAAATATTCTGGTTTAACTTGTTGATTCATCAATTGGATACACAATTTTAGATGGTGGTTCAACTGGTCAATTGATCACATGAATTGATTATATAATGTGATTCTAGTAAATTAATCAACTAGACGTGATTATATGTGATGTATGGTGAGCGGTTGGTCCAGCTAGTAGTTTGACTAAGTATAAAAGTGATAGCAACAGTTTTAGGGTTTTAGAGATCTTTCTTTCAAGATTGTGTAATTGGACAGAGCATGAGATTGAGTACTTTTAAAAAGTGCATTGTGGTGTGGTCTCGTTTTAGAGCGGATACATCTGGAGATCATAACAGTAAAATCTATGCTCTTTTAGTTTTTTTTTTTAGCTCTCTTCATTTATAATTTTGTTTTTATAAGGTTTTTTTTTGTGTATTAATGCTTGAATGAACAAACTGAGTTTGCTTTTTGAATATTTCAGTGTTTGCAGTATCTCTTGCTTCAGCATTTTTAACAGTGCTGCATTTGCATAGGTAACAAGTAAAAGCTATCATCTTTATCTTTTACAGTTAATATATTAAGATTTGCAGGGATGGTCACAGAAACATTGATGCCATTAGTTTACTCTCTCTCCACAGTTTACAAGAAAAATAATATTTAAGACTGCAGCTTTAAAATGATTAATAAAATATATACATGCTTGTGTATATTTAGTAGTTTAATGCACAACCTACTGTTTCCTTGACTTGTACTTGTCTAATGTCTATCTACTGAGATTGCCTCTGGCAGCTTCTATATGTAAATATGTACAATTTTTATTTCCAGTTTTATTTCCAGTTAGATTAATCAGTTAATTATTCAGTCAAATTAATTAGATTAACCTCCAAGCCCTTTATTGACTATATTTACAGACATCCTATATCATGGCTCAACTACTTAATTAGTCAAATATTAATGAATTAGACGATTAATCTATTATATGCATGATTTTAAATTGTAGCTCATCTGTTTTATTAATAAAATGATCATTAATTTGATCATTTACAAAGGCAGTTGTTCATTGATTATATACGCCATTTTATAGATTGTAGCTCAACTAGTTAATTCCTCAAATAAAAACATGATTATTCAGTTTAAGATTACAAATTGTGGTTGAACTAGTCAGTAAATTGAATAATAATGATTGTTTGAATACAGGAAAAAATATTAGGGCCTACTTGTCATCAGATGCTGCAAATCTCTGAAATATTAGTCTTTCAGGTCATGAACTTCTGATTTACTGTCATATTTAATTCTATCCATACATTATATCCATAACAATTGTTGTTGAATATTCCTAACCAGCTGCTAGTGCAGTTTAATTTACCCTATGTTATGTTTTTTTTTCCATACGACCATACCACTAGAAGCACTGCATAATGCAGTTTAGAACACCACTGCTAAAGAAGCATGCTGGTAAAGCTCACTAACTAATGCTATCCAGTTAGCGTAACGAGCTAACACACTGGATTGACTGTAGTTTAGATCTGTGGTGTCAAATGCTCGTCTTGCTCTGACCTGTACCTGTAGAAACATTTATGTGATATGAGAACAGAATTTTATCAGAGGAGCTTCTGCTGCTGCTCCTCACTATGTGAATGTTTTTATTTTTAGGTAAAAAGACCAAAGTTTTCACAATTATTCACTCAGAGTAAAAGAGAGGAATGGAATCACACAATCAATTAACAGCTCAGAAAACTTTCTCTCGTCCCCCAGACAAGCCCAGAATCGGCCATGGCACATGTGATAAAACTCCTAAAACTCTGGATTCAAGGTTTAAAAACAAACAAACAAAAAAAAAACTGCAAGAGCAGTAACTATAGCCTTTTATATATATATATATATTAATGTTGTAGTTTTAAAGGATGCTTTTAATGCTTCTTTTATGCTCTAAAGCCTTAATGTTTTATATTAAATAGATACACATGACAGTACAGTAAGTCACAATCCTATATTAAATCCCAGTCTTGCATAAAAACTATAAATAAATAAATTAATAATAATAAAAATACCGTAATATACCCTGAAGCCATCAGAATCTTAAAAAATACAGTGATATACATTTTCGGTCATATCGCCCAGCACTACAAACTGCATTAATCTCTCCAAACACTTAAAAGAGTGTTCCAGTGTTCCAGCAGCCGTTCTTCAGCTGTGTGTAAGCTGAGCAGAGGCACAGCAGTCTTCGCCTGCACCGTCACCTCCCGAGCACACAGCTATAATCAGCTTCGTTCCCTCCGCGAACAATCCAGCGTCTGAGAAAAGCGAGCCGTGTTACCTGAAGCACTAATGATCTAGTAGACAACAATGGCCACATTCCTGCGCTCCGGTTCAACTTTGATATCACCATATCAAAGCGGCCAGCCTCAGCCCCACACGCACTGTAGAGTCTGTTTTCCACCTATTCAGCCCGGACCAGCGGCGCGATCGGGTTTCAGTCCAGTTATCGATTATAAAAAGCATTTCAGCACTTTTTAAAAACATCTCCAAGCCATGTAAAGTCTCAAAGATCATGACTGACACGCGAGATTCTTTCTCCCCGGCCGTATACGGCACAGGGGATGACAGTAGACAGGGTCCGCAGATGGCCCCAGCTAAGCCTTTGTAGTGGTTTTCCCAGCTGGCTTCGTTTGTGCCTGTGCCACATTGTGCGGGGGCAGGACGAGCTCAGCCACAAGAACTGATAAAACTGCGCTCAGCGGATTCCTGGAACTCGTTTTCCAACTTCCTTAACATCTTTAAGACAGCAGATAAAGGAGGGCACCAGGCCAGTGGCCTTGAAGAGCTTCGCTGGATGCGTCAAAGCTTTCTGGCCACGGACCAGAGGCTAAACGAGGCATCTTTTCTTCCTGACATCTTAAACGTCTTCCTAAATTTCCTTCTATCTCTGATTGATCTGCTCTAAAATGTAAACATTTTTTACTGAGTGCTGTAAGCAGAACGATTGCAGAAGGATTTTAGCTAGGGCTGAGCCATATGGTGAATGCCTGCATATCATTAAACTGCCTATTTATAAAGATCTTACATTTATTAAGCTAAAAATTATTCAGAATAGTCTTAAATGGTCTTAAATTCATTTAGATAAAAATGACTAATTAGTATTAAGAAAGTTCATAATTTCATTTGACTAAAAAAGGTCTTAAAGTCATTCAGCAAAAAATGGCCAATTTCGTCTTCAAAAAAATGGTCTTAAATTCATTTGGCTAAACATTAATCTAAATAAATAGTCTTAAAAAGGTCTTAAATTCATTTATTTAAAATTAATCAAAAAAGTTATTTTAGCTAAAAAAAAAAGGTCTTATTTATTCGGGTAAAATTTACTATTTTTTTTTTTTTTAAAAAAAAGGTCTTAAATTCATTTGACTAAAAAAGGTCTTACATTTATTTGGCTATAAATGAGTATAATTAGTCTTAAAGGTGACTTAAATTCATTTGGCTAAAAATGACCAACTCGTAAAAAAAAAAGGTCTTAAATAATTCCTTGTACACCGAGCGTATTGTCAGTGTACAGACAGTTAAATTTTTGTATAACGTCGATAAAAAAAAAAATGAAGAATCACAAGCTTACTGTAAAAAAAAAAAATAATAATAATAATAATAATTTGTGTGCGTTTAACCATGTTGTTATTATTGCGAAATTGGTCATAATATCTGGGTGAAATAAAAAAAAAAGTTCAATAGAATTTCCCCATACCTCCAGAAATTACGATAAATATGACATGATTTCGTGACACATTTTTTTTTATTAAGCAACATACTTGTCCTAGATGTTGCAAATGCTTAACTAACACTGACCAACTGCAACTAGCACTGCATAAAAGAGAGGATATTCTGAAGAGAAATCGCTGTACTCTGTATGGGACAGTATTTAAACAGGGTTGTTATTTTATTATTATTTTTTTTTTCTCAATGAATTTCTTCTGCATGTAAATAAAACAACCTAATTAGGCCTTTTATTACAGTATTTACGTTATTGAGTTATCATAATAATATTTGGACATAACCTCAATCATTTATATAATATTATAAATAATATTACAATTTATAATAATAATTTATATTTCCATTTCTCATATCTGTTTGACCTTAATAATTGAAAAAAGCTTATTGCACTTTATTTTTGACAGAAGGCATTGTCCAAACAATAAATAGCTATCATAAATATTATGTTTGTTATATTTGTAGTATATTGTCCAAAGCTAATTTTAGCAGTACTTTAATTAATTAACAATTTGACATTTTAGGTGGGTCCAACCACAGGAAACATTACCGATTTCATCAAATTAATGCTTTTAATGCTCTCTTTTCCTTTCTTCAGGACAACCCAGGACGTTGCAGGACCTGTGTCGAATAAAGATTCGTCAGTGCATAGGACTTCAAAGCTTAAAGTTTCTGGAGGACTTGCCCATAGCCAAGGTCATGAAGGACTACTTAAAACACAAGTTTGACAACGTCTGACTGAGGCCTTCACACCTCTGGACCGAAGCAGAGGATCTGTCTCTGTGACTCTGGAAAAGACTATGCAAACTCTTAGACCTATTTTCCATTCTGTTCTCGACCTCTGGCTGCAGATTGTTTTATACAACCATGTAGACATGTGTTTCTATGATGAATAATGACTCGTGGCGAATCAGAAATTTAGACAAGTTCTTGATTCAAGTCCTTTTCATATTGATGACCTCCAATTTATTTTAATGATTGACTGATCCTTCAAACTCAGAAGAAAAAAAAATCTGACGTCAATTATATGCATAAATTTGAATGGTTCTTTGATGCTTTTGCAGTGTTTTCATATTAAAACTTTGTGACAAGATTTTTTTGTCATCAGTAAAGGTGCAGAAAGTTTAGAAAGTTCTTCAGAGCTTTAAAACAAGAGTTTGAGAAAGCACCAATGTGAGCTAATGCTATATTGTACTGTACGTTTTACCCAAGAAAAAAAAAAGGCTGTGCTGAATTATTAAAAGTATTGATTTTATAATTGTCTATTAAAAAAATTATAGTCAAACCATAGAAACATTCAGCAGCAGTTTTACCAAGTGGTAGTTTATTTCCCCAGCAGTCATTTTAAAATTGATTACAGACTGCTAGAAATGATTTAATAAAGAATTAAATACGTAGTTTGGGCACCCCTGTTCAAATGACATGTTTTTCATTTTCTAAATAAGATAAATTCAGGTCCTCTACAGAAACACACATAATAAATGTGTATCTGCCTAATTTAACCTATTAAAATTTTTTTCCAGTGTATTAACATTCATTTAATAAATAAAAATTGTGCTTTAAATATGCTTTTTTTTTTTTTCGTTTTCTGTAGAGGATATATATATATATATATATATATATATATATATATATATATATATATATATATATATAAACATAAACAAAAAAATGTGATTTGAACAAGCGTTCTCAAACACATATAAATGTATGTTGCTGCTGTCATGCAAAAACCTTGTTTCTTCAAATTTAAATTTACATTGCAGATTTGCAGGGGAAATGAAAAACCCTAACTAACAATTATATTTTAAGTGTTATATTCCAATTCTAGTGTCTGAGAATTCTTAATAATACTTAATAATAAAAAGGTTGTAATTGCATATGCTATTATGCTATTATATCATTATTATATTAGCATTATGAATGGAATAGTGTTAAATTGACAATTATATCATGTATTGCAATTACATTTTATTTTTGTGCAATACAGTCATCCAAACAAAAATCATTATTGTGACCAGACTTAACTTTAGTGGAAATCTGAGTGATTTTGGAGCATTTCTATTAGTGTATTCTATGTGGTTGAATAAAATCTAAAAATAAATCTAATATCTTAAAGCAAAATTGGAGATTCAAGGTTTTAGCCTGACTTCAACAATACATTATGTAACATATTGCAATGTTAAACAACTTATAGAAATGTCCCCCTTTTTCTTCTTAATCTAATTGCATTTTGCTGTTAATTCAAGGAATCTCAAATCATAATTTGGCGAGTAACAGTGTAATGGTGCTAGTATTGTTCACAGAAAAAAAAAGCAGAAGAAGAGCTTTGCTATTGGAAGTCAGCTTGTGTAAAGAAAGATACATGCATCGATTCAACAAGGACTACACTATGTATATAATTGTGTCATATGTACAGCAAATATTTTTCTAGAATTATTTAAGCAATGAACTGTTGTATTATCAAAGTGTTTAGGGTTTTTTTTTTTTCTTTTGTTCATTTTTGATGGTATTGTGGCTTTTTGTTCTTTTTTGGAATTTTTTTTTTTTTTTTTTTTATCTGTTACTGGAGCCAAGTTAAAACCAGTTAAAATCAGCAAATATTTGAAGGTCATTTTTCCCTCTTTAGATAGATTTAGATGTTCAGTTCAGTTTTCTCAGAGCTTTTGGAGTTCAGTACAGTACAGAACACTTACTTCTGCTTCAGGCCCACAGCATTAAGTTGTGCCTTCATGTCACGTGGTTGGGAGGTTATATATGTAGTATCTGCTCAAAAATGTGCACTTTTTTTGTTTGGTGTGTCACTTTTTTTTATTGCATGTTTTTTTTATTTAACTATAATTCACCATGTTCTCAAAGCTGGATAGGTGTAGTTCTCAGCTGTTAAGCCACAGTGATCTCATGCCTGCAACTTTTTGGGTGTTTTTATTTTTTATTATTATTATTTAATTAGGCCTGTCATGAGAACTATTTTGTACGGGACGATAGCTAAGACTGGAACGTTTATGTGATTATTATTATTATTAGAAGATAGTTGACTAATTCTAAATGAGGAACTTTCTGAAGTTTAGTGAGTAAATATGTAATATATGTATATCTATTGTGTTTGTCCACTTTTGGAGAAACATACCAAGTTTACTGTAAACTACTGGGAGTGAGTCAACACAATTTTATAATCAACATTGTCAGTTATTTAGTCAGGACGATATTTTTTTGTCCTATAAATAATTGCAATAAACTGTATAATGATCATTTTAAGACAGAAAGCATTTCATGCACTGATAAAGATAATGATACAATAATAGCATAATAAATAGATCACCTCTTTTAAAGTTTATATGTATATTTTCTCCTCACCTAAATCTACTGCAAATTCCTCTGTGTGTGTGTGTTTAGAAATGCCATAATTAATGCATTAGTCATTAATGTGACTGGCTACAGTATTAGTGACATTTATTTCTGTTATACAGCTCTCGAAAAAAATAAGAGACCACTTAAAAATGATGAGTTTCTTTGATTTTACCAAATTGAAAACCTCTGGAATATAATCAAGAGGAAGATGGATGATCACAAGCCATCAAACCAAACTGAACTGCTTGAATTTTTGCACCAGGAGTAAAGCAGAACAAAGTTATCCAAAAGCAGTGTGTAAGACTGGTGGAGGAGAGCATGCCAAGACACATGAAAACTGTGATTAAAATCCAGGGTTATTCCACCAAATATTGATTTCTGAACTCTTAAACTTTCTGAATATGAACTCTGAGTCTGAAAGCTCTGCGTCTTTTTTTGTTATTTCAGCCATTTCTCATTTTCTACAAATTAGTGCTCTAAATGACAATATTTTTTATGTGGAATTTAGGAGAAAAGTTGTCCGTAGTTTATAGAATAAAACAGGAAATACAATAAATAAAATATCAAGTTAGCAAATTAGATTAGGGTCATATCAATACTGTACAATAAGCTGATAGCGTAATTATCATGACAGGCCTAATCCAAGTGTTTCAGCAGACCGAGGGATGCTGCTTATTTGTTTTCGTATTATTATAATTTTTATTTACTTTTTGTCCCCCCACCTCGCTATGGAATTCTGACAGATCGATGGACTTCTGATATTAACGACCTCTTGTTTTGTTGAATGTCAGGTGGCATCCACTTTTCCTCTCAGATTTACCCTATTAAAAAAAAAGCGAAATTTCCTCCAACCAGTTTTAAACCCACAACACAACACTAGCTGCCTTTCACTGCCACTGCTGACGCTGAGGCATTAGCGATTCAGCACAGCATGAAAACAATCTGAAGAGTCTCTTCATGGAATTGTATATCCGAGCGTGCATTCAGGGCTTTTATAAACAGGGAGGTCGGCCTCTTTTTTTCTACAGCGTTTCGTCTGCGATTTTGTTTACAGAGTGTGTGTACAGTGTGCGTGCGGGAGCGTGATTGGTAGTACAAATGAACGTGCACATTCTTACCAAAATGTATTTGATTTTATGACTGAGTACCATAGAGAAAGTGTGTGTGTGTGTGTGTTTTTGTTTTCAGAAAACGCTTAAGCTGGATTCCAATCCTCTTAATCTCAAGTCTTCCGCATCGTTGGCCACAACTACTGAATGTACATAAACTGCTGTTTGCCTAGTTGAACAATGTAAACTTGTGTGAATAAATGAACGTCATAATGTATGTGTCTATGTTCAGAGCATTAGTTACTGTGTTCTGTTTGCGTCTCATTTTTTTCTAGAGATTGATGATTTTTTAATAAAATCTGCTCAGACTGATGACGTTTTTTTGGTTATGGTTTATGAATGTCTTAAACAGTGGGCCCTATTTTAGTGATTTATAGCGCACTGGACAATTGCACATCACACAGCTCGATGTAGTGCATGTCGGTGTGTTTTTAGTACCATAGGGCTGCAAAAAAGTGTGCAAAAGGTATGAACTAATTATTTTAATTAATAATGGGTGTGTTTTGGGCATAACGAGAAATAACTCAATCAGTGTCACTTGCCATTCTCTTTAAGCAGCAGGTGAGCTCTGACTTTGGCACGTTTATATCTTAACAGCGTAACATTTTACATGTCTCAGCAGAGGATACTGACCTGAGTGTTCACGCATGCACCTCATTTAAGGCAACAGCATGTTATTTTATTCTGTATTCTGTTTATTGTTAATGTAAAATTTGTTCTTGTTTAGCATGGCTAAAATAGGCTTAGACAGCTGACTGTTGACTGTTGTGAGGGTTTAATAGATCAGTGGAGCACCTGTATTTCCTTCTCCAAGATAGAAACACACCAGATATTTACCTGAACACAGTTGGAAGGGTGCACACAGTTGGAAGTGCGTAGCGTTTCCTGCCGATGAACTTGTTTTGTTATCTGCAATTTTTTGAATTTCTAATATTGTTGCAGATGTGAGCAACCCAGGTAATTTTGTTTTAGGCATTTCCTTTCTGAAAGTCAATTAGTAATGATCTATTTTTCATTAATACATAATGATAAAGTTTTTTCAGTTACTCCAACACATCAGCTGATTGTTCACTTGCTGCTTAATATATCTCTTCTTTGACATTTGTAGTGTTATTAAACTTTATAACACTCCTCTAGATCCCTATTTTCCTGATAATCAAATTCACCCTTTTTCAATCAAGGATCAAAAATGATCTTACAGATTTTGTCCCTGTTTTTCAGCACATTTTCAGACTGTATAAAGTTTAGTATCTAGATATCACATGATGAGGATTTTGATTTCTATTTCTATTCACATCATTGAACTGTGGAGCAGTGGAACTTTGTGTTCTGTCCAGTATGTTTGGGATGAGTTGGACTAAGAGTTGGGAATAAGTGGGGTAATGAGTGATAATCATCCAACTTTACTAACACTTGTTGATGAATGGTATCAAATCCTTACAGTAAAGCTCTGGCAAATTTAGAAAAAAGTCTTCCCTGAAAAGTAGAGACATAGGGTTACTTTTAGTATACTCTTGATGTTAGATAAAATAATGAATAAGCAGGTGTCCCAATATTAGTTTTCCATATAGTGTAAAATTGATAGTGGCCATATGTATCACAGATGTATCACACACAGAGTGATCTATTTTAAGTTTTTATTTCTTTTATTGTTGATGATTATGGTTTACAACCAATGAAAACCCAAACATCAGTTTCTCAGAAATTTCGACTATTATCAGCAGAGTCTGGAGGAAGAGAGGAGAGACACACAGTACAAACTGCTTGAGGTCTAGTGTGAAGTTTCCACCAATCAGTGATGGTTTGGAGAGACATGTCATCTGCTGGTGTTGATCCACTGTGTTTTAGTATCGAGTCCAAAAGCAGTGCAGTGAAGTTTTCCCACAAAATCTTACAGCACTTCATGCTTCCCTCTGCTAACAACTTAGCAGAGGGGAGATGTGGATTTCATTTTCCAGCAGGACTTGGCACACTGCCCACACTGCTGCCAAAAGTAGCAATTGGCCTTATAAAATAGTTTAATTATCTGTATAATTTTTTTTTATTGGCTGTAAGCCATAATCATCAACAATAAAAGAAATAAATCTTTAAAATAGATCACGCTGTGTGTTATATGTGTATATAATATATATGAGTATTACATTTTGAACTGAATTACTGAATTGTTTGAGATGCAATAGTATAGCACATCCACACTAGACGAGATGACCCAAATTCTACGTTGATGACCTGTTGCTGTCTCGGCCTCTTGGGTTTCACATAAGCTCACTGCTTTACTGTCCTCCTCTCTTTCACAGGTAGCCCTCCCCAAAGTCCTGGCACATCTTTAGAAAGACCATCCCCCTCCCTCTCACCCCACCGACACCCCCCCTCCCCCCGCCATACTGATCCCAGTGGCATCATACGTGCTTCTATGTATGGGAAACCTTAAATGACACGACTTGGCACGGCATCAGTGCTTTCCTCCAGGAGGCCGTGTATCACTTTAACATGGGCTGAGTTTCATGCATCTCCTCTCTTTTTTCTCTTTTCTCTCTCTACTTTTCTGTAGTTCCCAGGAATGCTACTCCTAAATGAATGCTACTCCCCCCCCACTTCTCTCTTTTTAAGCCCGTGCGAGCGGGTCGGTTGGCAGGCCCGGGGAAGCCGAGGTGACCTAAGAAGAGGCGCTGATATATTTGTGGATTCCTTTTACAGAAACACGGCGTGCTATCGTTTATCGAATCACAGGTAACGTTACCTGATAAAACAATGGCATCTCTCTGTGGCCCATGTGTTCCTGCAGACACTCTGCACAATGCGCCTATTGTTGCACGGCCCGCACGGCCCCGCCGGAGAGATGTGTCCTCAGCCGCGTTCAAAAACACAGATACAGGTATTCCGTGGGCAGGGAAACCCCCCCCCCCCCCCCCCCACCCCGTCTGCGGCTCGGTATCTGCGCGGAACAGGAAAGATCCCATCAGGCCCGACTCCGCCGAGCTGCAGCGGAAAGAGAGCATGCAAAGCAGGCCGGGCACAGATCTGAATGTTGTGGGCTGGTTTATCGCTCAGGAGGGAAAGTGCAGTGCTGAGCTTGAAGGTCACTAATCACAGCTGTGGGAAAAATGTGTGCCGGGATCCGAAAGTAGCCCTGTCACTGTAATTACGGTATCTGACATTACTGACTTATTGTACAGTACAGAGTATAGACATAACCTTCATCATTTTAGCTGACCTCAATATTGTCCGTTGGGGGGCCCAATAAGATGAATAAGCCAGTTTGTTGATGTACAGCTCTGGGAAAAAAAGAGAAAATGAGAAAATGGTAAGTTTCATTGATTTTACCAAATTGAAAACCTCTGGAATATAATCAAGAGGAAGATGGATGATCACAAGCCATCAAACCAAACTGAACTGCTTGAATTTTTGCACCAGGAGTAAAGGCATAAAGTTAACCAAAAGCAGTGTGCAAGACTGGCGGAGGAGAACATACCAAGATGCATGAAAAAAGACTGTGATTACAAAACCAGGGTTATTCCACCAAATATCGATTTCTGAACTCTTAAAAGCTCTGCATGTTTTTTGTCATTTCAGCGGTTTCATACTCAAAGCAAAAGCATTCTGTCACAGTGCCTAAACTAACAGTTTATTAAGTAAAGGGCTAAACCAATAGGAATGGTCAGGGACAGGCAAGGTCAGTAACAATAGGGCAGCAGAGACAAGTAGGCAAGGCGGTCATACACAAAATATCCAACAAAGAAGAGAAGGGCAAGGCAAAGGTTAAAAATAAACAAAATAGGTCGACAACTAGAAATCGAACAAAACAACAAATGGCAAACGGAAAAAAAAGGAAGGATAAAAGAGCTATGAAAAAAAGGATTTAATACCGGGCAGCTTGGAACTGAAACAGCAGGCTATTCATACTAGGAGGACCAGTGATGTCAGTAACGCGTTACTTAGTAATCTGACTCTTTTTTTCAGTAACGAGTAATCTAACGCGTTACTATTTCCAATGCAGTAATCAGATTAAAGTTACTTATCCAAGTCACTGTGCGTTACTCTCTCTCTCTCTCTCTCTCCACCTCACACACACACACACACATCGCGCAATCCATAAAGTAACTAAGTTTTTTTTAAGGAGTAATCAGTAATCGGATTACTTTTTCAAAGTAACTATACCATCACTGCTCTAGGCTGTGTCATATATGCTTATCAGTTTAACCCTCTATTGTTTCCTGGGCTTGTAGAGCTGATGTCATGTAGGATTTTCTGGTATGAGAGAGGCAGTCAGACAGCTTGTCTTTCTTAAAGCTTTTCTGAATTCGTTTTTTTTCCGTTATGATCAACAGGAAGCCAGGTATGCGCCGGTCGCTGTCGACGTCCAGCAGGGATGAAATTATTCGCTGGTTTAAAGAGGAGCAGACCCTCAGAGTTTGTTTACAGCAAGGCGAGAGTCGAGTTGCCCCCTGGTTTCATGGTGAGTTCAAAGTGTGGGCCATCTGTGAGCTTTAATCCAAGAAAAACCTCTCTCTCTCTGTCTAAGTCTTCTGCTTCTAATTACTGGGTTTGTTATTATTATTATTTCAAAGGATTAATGCTATTTCTTTATATTTGTTTGCAATATTACTAACATAATAAATAATTATCTTACAGTCAATAAATTGAAATACGTGATTAAACGTTTTTGATTTGAGCTCTTTCTCTTTGTACACAGGTATTATTACTCGTGAGGAGGCGGAGGATTTGCTGAAGTCAGGCAGCGCTGGAAGCTTCCTGGTCCGTGTTAGCGAGAGGATCTTTGGATATGTTCTTTCTTACAGAACATAGTCTATGACTCCTGCAAGTTTGGGCAAATTTCACTGTATTGTTTATTTTATATTAATTGTTTTTTTTTTATTCATGTTTAAAATGAAATTTCTCATGATTTTCCCATAATGCCAAAACAGGTCCACTACCATTTGAAAGAATCTGTCCTAGACTATCACCTCTGCAAGTTTGGGCAAATTTCATGCTTAAAATTAAATTTCTCATGATTTTCCTATAATGCCAAAACAGGTCCATGACCATTTGAAAGAGTCTGTCCTAGACTATGACTCCTGTAAGTTTGGGCAAATTTCACTGTATTGTTTATTTTATAATAATTTTTTATTTTTTTTTACTCATGCTTAAAATTAAATTTCTCATGATTTTCCCATAATGCCAAAACAGGTCGATGACCATTTGAAAGAGTACAACATAGGCTATCACCTCTGCAAGTTTGGGCAAATTTTACTGTATTGATTATTTTATAATAATTTAATTTTTTTTTTTATTTATGCTTAAAATATTTTTTTTTCATGATTTTCCCATAATGCCAAAACAGATCCATGACCGTTTGAAAGAGTCTGTCCTAGGCTATGACAAGTTGTACTGTTTTGTTTATTTTATCTTATCTTCATTTTGTTATATTCTATTTTTATTGTATTATTTTATTTTGTTGTCTTACTTTATTTATATATCTATTTTAACAACAGCTCTTGGGTGTAAACTGAATCGTGAGATCACAATTTCGTTCCACCTCATGAACCACATGTGATACGAATGACAGTAAAATCTCCTTGAATCCTTGAAAACAGGTCCAGTACCTGTAAAATAAACAATACAGTGAAATTTGCCCAAACGTGCAGGAGTCATAGCCTTGGACAGACTCTTTCAAATGGTAGTGGAACTGTTTTGGCATTATGGGAAAATCATGAGAAATTTAATTTTAAGCCTGAATAAAAAATTATAAAATTAATATAAAATAAACAATACAGTGAAATTTGCCCAAACTTGCAGGAGTCATAGCCTATGTTTTACTCTTTCAAATTGTAGTGGAACTGTTTTGGCATTATAAGAAAATCATGAGAAATTTAATTTTAAACATGAATAAAAAAAAAATAATAATAATATAAAATAAACAATACAGTGAAATATGCCCAAACTTGCAGGAGTCATAGGCTAGAACATACTCTTTCAAATGGTAGTGAAGCTGTTTTGGCATTATGGGAAAATCATGAGAAAATTTATTTTAAGCATGAATAAAAATGAATATAAAATAAACAATACAGTGACATTTGCCAAAACTTGCAGGAGTCATAGCCTAGGTTGGACTCTTTCAAATGGTCATTGATCTGTTTTGGCATTATAGAAAAATCATGAGAAATTTAATTTTAAACATGCATACATTTTTTTTTATTAATATAAAATAAACAATACAGTGCAATTTACCCAAATTTGCAGAGGTAATAGTCTAGGATGGACTCTTTTAAGAGGTACTGGATCTGTTTTGGCCTTTTGGGAAACTCATGAGAAATTTAATTTGAAGCATGGATTGAAAAAGTAATATTAATATAAAACTCTCTCTCTCTCTCTTAAAAACCGATGGGATTGTTATGGTATTATATCAAATAGATAATGTACTGCACTAAATCTACATTTAGGTGAGTTATTTTAATCCGTTTTCTTCTCGTTTCTGGGCTTAATGTATGTCTGAATTAATATAACCGACTGAAACGTGTCTGTCTCTCTCTGTGTTTTTTAGCGTGCTCTCCTCCTGCGCGTCTGTTTACCGTAAAATCGCGCGTATACGCGCGGATAGCTTGACTCCGGTAAAACACCAGCATAGATATACTCCTTAATAACTGCCCACATCTTCCCCAAGGTACACAATAAGACACTTCAGCAGACACAGCCGGCCCATCGGGAATCCTCACGAATCTCCCGATTAGCCACTCCGGGCCTGGACACACTGACAAAGTTGTAATTAACTGATTTCCAATTTCCAGTATTCATTATTCATCTTTTAATAATGCTTTTTCCGCCCAATTCCTTTGGAGGGGAGTGCAGACATATGTTCTCAGTCTTCAAACTGATTGAGCATAAAAAAGGCCACTGCAAATTTCATATTTCTGTATTTGTGGATTTCATGCATCTGTTTGACAGTATTCATGCCCTTGGCTTGTAGTGTAAAGACAGCCACTGACACTGGTGATTTTTTTTTTTTAGATTTTATATAACATTTTATTATTTTATTGTTTATTCTATTATAATTCTGGTCTAATTGATTCCTAAATGGCCAGTGAGTTTATTTAACTGCGACTGAGTGAATACAGCCCAAACCCAAGGTGTGTTAAAAACAATTTTTTTAGTCCGGTGTTCTGTCGAATTTTGCTACCCATCGATACATGCTTCCCAAAGGTACTGCGCATGCGCCGACCTACACAATTTAATTCTTTCTCGTGTTTTATGTATAATTAATCTGGTTTAGGGGGGGTTATGTGCATTAAACAACCTGGACGCACTATCATTGCACAGAAGTGTAAATGGAAACAAAAAATTACACTTATTATCATAAATAAATACAAAAGCAGTTTGTAAAGAGCTATATTTACTATAACTTTGCCATTGTACAATGAATTATGCACTCCAAATCTAATAACGTACATCTACTGGAATATCACTGGGTACATGCCCTAAAATAGTGCTTCTTTTGTATTTTTACAGTTAAATATACATTGGGGCAGCACGGTTCGACAAGGTAGCAGAATTCGACAGAAGAAACCAAAGTCACTGGAAAAGAGGGGGAGATCTGAGATTTTGAGGCATGATATTTAATATAATTAAAATAATATATTTCACCGTTCCTATTAAATTATGATTATTTGCGTTTATATCTCACGTTTTAATACAATATAACATATAATGAATATATTAAAACACACAAATTAAAAACCTTTCGGGCAACAAAAAACCCCCGAACCTAGTTTTGAATGGTCGTGGCTCCACTCCACTGAATCAGTAGCCACAACAAAGACGTCCTTTTCTCCGGGAGCTGCATGGGGACTGCAGGGGTCCAAAGCCTCGCTGTGTTTTATGGGGAACAGTTATTAATATTGGGTCAAATAATCCAGTATTTCTTCACTCTGGTGCCGAAGGTCCGCTGCGCTGCTCTTTACTGTGTTTTCATTTAAAGCCCCTCAGTCTTAAAACAGCGGCACTAGCGGGCCTCCAGCGGGCCTTCAGCACCGATAGTGATTATTACCCTGCCGGATTAGATTAGAGCAGCGCGGCGGAGCTCTGTAAGTCCCGGTGAGTAATTTAGTTAGCTGACTGTTTCAGCTCTCGGTGAAGCGCGGTCTTATTATGATACCCTAAACGGCGCTGGGTGTTTGTTTTGTTTCTGAACAAGCAGGTGCTGCTGCAGGTAATCGAGCTAACTGTAGCTAATTAGCTTAGCCAGCCATCCTCCACTCGCTAGCTCGCTAACGTTAGCTATCTTACAGCGTTATTCGCCGTTAACACGCTTTAAATAGTCTTACCACTATTTAAAGACTATTTAAAGCGTGTTAATGGCGAATAACGCTGTAAGATAGCTAACGTTAGCGAGCTAGCGAGTGGAGCATGGCTGGCTAAGCTAATTAGCTACAGTTAGCTCAACCGGCTAAGCTACAGTTAGCTCGATTACTTGCAGCAGCACCTGCTTGTTCAGAAACAAAACAAACACCCAGCGCCGTTTAAGAGCTGATTCATGACCTTCTCTCCCAGCACAGGGTGTGTTTTTCTCAATCAGCAGCAGCTTTTAAACCACGCTGTAGTTCAGTAATAAGATCGCGTTTCACCGAGAGCTGAAACAGCCAGTTGGCTAACGGTAGTTAAAATACCTAACAGGCCTGAGAGCTCCTCTCGGTACTCCGGTCTAATTCGGCAGGGTTTTTGTAGATATTTAATTTCTGAATCTTATTAATACTGAATTAAAGTATGGTAATCTGGCTAATGTTAAAAAGTCAACTAGCTTTTTACCAAAACACTTTTAGTTAATTTATACCTAATTTTAGCTGTGTTCCCACAAGACGAATAAAAAAAAAATTAAAAAAAGAAGAGGGCTGTCTGCGCGTGCGCGAAATTTAGCGGCCGTCTGCGCATGCGCCAATATTGGCGGCCGTCTGCGCATGCGCGAAATTTAGCGGCCGTCTGCGCATGCGCCAATATTTCGCGCATGCGCAGACGGCCGCCAATATTGGCGCATGCGCAGACGGCCGCTATATTTCGCGCATGCGCAGACGGCCGCCAATATTGGCGCATGCGCAGACGGCCGCTAAATTTCGCGCATGCGCAGACGGCCGCTATATTTCGCGCATGCGCAGACGGCCGCTATATTTCGCGCATGCGCAGACTGCCGCCTCCTCTTTTTTTTATTTTTTATTCGTCTTGTGGGAACACAGCTAAAATTAGGTATAAATTAACTAAAAGTGTTTTGGTAAAAAGCTAGTTGACTTTTTAACATTAGCCAGATTACCATACTTTAATTCAGTATTGATAAGATTCAGAAATTAAATATCTACAAAAACCCTGCCGAATTAGACCGGAGTACCGAGAGGAGCTCTCAGGCCTGTTAGGTATTTTAACTACCGTTAGCCAACTGGCTGTTTCAGCTCTCGGTGAAACGCCATCTTATTACTGAACTACAGCGTGGTTTAAAAGCTGCTGCTGATTGAGAAAAATACACCCTGTGCTGGGAGAGAAGGTCGTGAATCAGCTCTTAAACAGCGCTGGGTGTTTTTGTTTCTGAACGAGCAGGTGACGCTGCAACTGGATTTTATAAAGATGTGAGAAAAGAATGCTTTCGTCGTGGATTTAACATGAAAAGGTAAGCTGCTGTTATGTTCTTGATCTGTGCAGGCAGTTTATGCACTTAACGTAACTCCGTTAGACAACTAACTTACAGAGCTAGCGTTTGTTGTGTCTCCGGCTTAGTTTTCTGCAGTCCATGATTTATTAGCTAAGGTGTTTAGTTTATTTTGACCCCAAACAGCAGCATTCACTGCATTTTGCATACTATTAACTAACCGCGTGAATCCGTTGCAAGTTAGCGTTAACTTCATCACGAACGAGTAACGGATTAGTAAACACACTCTTGTCTTTTTTTTGAATCCTCAAAGTTTCTGTCAGAAAACACTGAAAGAAAACTTCTCCTCTGTCTCTGTTTATACAGCGATGGTTGGGGTTTAAAGCTGGGTTTGTTGTGCTGGATATTTGGTTAGGAGCAGGAGATTTTATAAGATGTGTGGCTGCATAATTGAGAACTGAGATCGCGGTCTGTGAAGTTACACCCGCAGCTAACCAGTGACTTTAAAAAACAAATAAACACAGCTGTTACTGGACTTTATGGGTTTAAAAAAATGAGTTAATTAATTTTAAAAGACTAGGCTACTAATGTTGGCCCTGCTGAGTCCAGCTGATCATCCTGAAATAAACATTACCTATGCTGGTCAAAAGCTATTTAAAGAGCTAACCTCCCAGGGTGTGTTTGTTTTTTTCTGGTTTTGAGCATTTTTTAAGGAGGGAGTGTACGTCTGTGCTGCAGTAGAAGAGTGTAATTTTAAAAAAGTTGCTGTATTTGTCTCACTGTCTTAGATAGTATAGACTTTAAACATGTTACTAAAAATTAACACTGGACCGTGTTTTTAAATACTTGCCATTCTGGATGCAGGCCTGTGTGAACATTTTCATGCAGGCCTGTGTGTTTTAAAAAATATATTTTTTATGTCGGTTAGTTTTATTTATATAAAGTAAGACCTGTAGATCTACTTTATTGGATAAATTGATACAGCTACCATGAACTGTTTTGTTTCTGTTCTGTAAAATCAGGCCCAGTTCCAAAAGACACAACATCCTCAGTGTCCTGGAGCTCCAGCTGAAGCACTGGCCACTCCACCTTCTCCATCCCCACCCAAAAGAGGTTGATGAATATATGTTAATACATTAATAGCTTAATATTATTACTCTATTTGTTCTTATTACTGACTTACCGGGGGAACTAATTAAGGGACGGAAACACACACAGAGAAATGTGTTGGCAGTGCTGTTGCTAATTGTACTGAGTGTCTGCAGTGTACTGGGAGGATTGTGCTGGGTGCTTATTGTTTCTCAGGTGGTAAATCATGTTTGTTGTTGAATGTGCATTTTTTTTCCTTCCCATCTTGTAAAATCCTGCCTTTGCAGTCCACTTTAAAATATTTCCGAACAGAGAGGTGTAATACGCTCTTTCGATCTTACAGCTGCTGCTCACACTGCTAATAAATAATAAACAAACACAGTTGATTTTATCGGAGCGCCAGTACCCAAACCCGACTGACTAAAACTTTCAATCGTAACCACCTTACACTTAACGATTGAGATGACACGACCGCAACTCAACTGCAGCTCGACTCTAGCCAGACTCTCGTGATTTTATCCTGACTCTGGAAATTTGTCTGCAACTGTGAAATCATTGGAAAATCGTTAGGTACCTGAACACTCTTCTCTCTTCACTCTTAATGTAGCAGCTACCCACTGGATAACTGTTTGCCTGTTCTATAGCGACTGTAATTTCCTTCTGTCTGTTTCTTACACTCTGTAGGTACTTATATATATTTTTTTATTGAACGTGGCAGCGTGCCGACAATCACAGGTATTGCAAATGTTGGGATAAATTTCAGCCAATTTAACTTTACTAGAATGTGCTCTGTGTACTCTGCAGGTACTTCTAAGGCAGCTAGTTGAAGGCGTGATTGAGGTCCATGCCAGAGGGGTTCTGCACTGTGACCTCAAGCCATAGAACATCCTGGTTCAGATGTACAGTTAGGAACCACGCCTTCATCTTCTGTTCTTCTGGTATGGGTTTTCAGTGAACACTACAGGCAGAGAACTGTCTTCGTAGAAGCTACCATTACTGAATAGAGATTCAGGCCAAAAACATTCCTTAACGCTCAGTCACTGTCTCTAATTTACTTTTCAGGACCTTCCTCATGAGTGGTTTACCCATGAGGCCAAATCCTCCACAGTGTTGCAGATAGGAATCATCCTGCTGTGTGTGAGAGGTGACCCTTCAACACCAGCACGGAGATCACCTCAAAGAAGTCTCAGATCATCTCTCCACCATCTGCTCTATGACCCCTGGCTAAGTATACACCACGACACAGCCACCACATCAGGCACACCTCAGTCAAGTACCATATAAAACAATAATAATAATAATTTTAAAAAATCTATATTTTCAATCTCTAGTTTAGAGAGTTCTCTAGTAGAGCTGGGCGATTAATCGATTTTATCGATAAATTCGAATTTATAGTTAAGGACAATGTGTTTTTATGAAAATCGATTTTCTCTGAGTTTTCTTTTTCACCACAGACGCTCCTCTGTGGGCACAGAGTGAGCTTAGCTAGCTCCCTCCATACCTCCCTCCCTCCCGCGCGCACACCCCCCGCCCCTCCCTCACTCCCTCCCTCCCTCCCTCCCTTGCACGCACAAACACACACACACACACACATACACAAAACACATGAAGGCGGAGCTTAAGAGCTACTAGCTCCGTGATCTGGAGTTGGTTCGGTTTTGCGGCGTCGGACGTAGACCAAACAGGTCCTCGCTGTAAGGTGAACCAATTTATCACTATACCTTAAACAGAAGCATGTAGCGGAGTGGGAGAAGTGCTACTACCATAGGAATGAACGCAGCAGCAGCACCAGTTCACCATTCAACGTTAAACAAGGAACTGTCCCTGGCACATCTTCCAACCGTGTACCAGGTTTTGTATGCACTACAAGTTAAGATGTTTTGCATATTCATGAGAAAAGATCTCATTTTATAGAACACTGGCACTTATTTAAAAGCTTTGTTTTGCAATTCTAGCCCAATAGGGAAAAGTATTTACTTAAGAGCATATAAATTGTACTTGTTTTCTATTGTCTACTTTGTAAGTTTGATCAAAAAAGGGCACCATTTCATTTATTTCTATTTGTTTTTAAGGGTGTGTTTATTTATTTTTTAAGTTTGAGGGTGCATTGTGTCAGTACCTAAACTATGTTGGAGAAAGCTTTCTAAAAGTCACTAGATGTTCTCACTGTTTACAATAGTTTTTTTTTGCTTGTTTCTGGTTGCACTTTAACCACAAATGGAACATTTTAAGTGAAAACAAATTAAATAAGAACTAGTTTTTAACCATTTCTTTATCATCTTTAGTTTGATTTTTAGTAGGGGGAAAAATCGATTTAAATCGAAAATTGGATAAAAAAAAAAAATCTAAGATTTTTTTTTTTTTCGGCCATATCGCCCAGCTCTATACTCTAGTTTAGAGGGTTTTTTTATAAAACACACCTAAGGAAAATGGCAGGTATTAATAAAGCTATTGATTCCATACTTTTAAAAAGGTAATGATTTTCTTTAACTATATAAATGTTTTAATTGTTTTGTGTATTGTATGCTTTTAATTGCTTCCTGTTTTGTATTTGTGTTCATGTACTTAAGGCTTTAATCCTTTTATCTTGATATTGTTTATCTTTTGATGTTTATTAATTACTTAACTGTATTTATCTTTATGTAGTATACTGTTAGTGTTTTAATCCATACACTTTTTGTATATATTTCTTTTATTGCTTAGTTACTTGCTTTATTAATGGTTATTGTATTGGTGTTTTAGTCTTATTTTGGGCTTATATTCATTAAAAACATTTTAACGTTTGTCTTTTAGTGCTTTAATCAATTAATATTGTACTTACCTTTTACTATTTTACTATTAATCTTTCTGTACTTAATTCTGATATTTATACATTGTTTTTTATTTAATTTTCTTTCAGCTTTGTATTACATTGTTTATTAATTGTATGTCTTTTATACGGGATTTTATATTTGCATTGTATATATTTTTGTTTCATTTAATGTTTATGCTCTTTGTCTTTTTCAGATTTTTACATTTTTCAATTTGTGTATTGACCCAAGGAGTATGGGTTCCTCTCAAGGTTTCTATCTCTCTTTCTGAGAGAATTTTCTTTGCCGCTGTCTCCTTTGTGCTTACTCAAAAGAGGTTTGGACACTTTTTTTTTTTTTTTTTTTTTTTTTTTAACTGTTCTTAATTTTGTTTGTTTCTTAACTTTGTCAATAAATGTTTTTTTATTGCTATCACTTTTGTCTGTTTATTTGATCACACTATCGCTAAGTTTCTTGAAATGTGTTTATGGAAAAAAAATAATTTAAATATTTTATTAAATGTGGATTTGATGCCCACATTCAACCACTTTTTAACACTTCAACTAAACAATGAAAGAATAAATCAGAAATGATTGATTTATTATTAATGTAATGAACAGAGATGTTCTGAAGTTAAAAGCTGATTATCCCATGTGTCTCATATTCCCAAATATGATAAGGTGGATAAGGTCGTGTCAGCTCCAAGGACAATTTCAGTTTTGTATTTCAGTGAAAGTTATTCCATTAATTGAATTTATATAAATAATGTATCTGGTAATATACAAAGGCTCTCAGTGTTGTTACACCTTTTTGTTATACTTAAAACCAAAGTGTAATTTTCAACAACTCGCCTCTATGTGATGTTTGACCACTTAGGAATTACACTGACATTACTTCTACAAGTCATGGGATAGTAGGTTTGAGGCTGATCATGAAGTGTTACCTCAATGTATTGGCCAGTAATTTATTATTGAAGGTTATTCATTCAAATTTATTGTGACTGGTGGTCTGCCTACAATTGTCTGTGCAACTCTGAGAAATATCTATATACAACTTTTAAAACGATTAAAGCTTTGGGATTTACATGTGCAAAATTAAGCCCTGCATACAGAAATATACTGATAACTTTCTGATGCTTTAAAAAATAAGAATCAAAGGAATCAAATTCCAAAAGATAAGCATTAGCATTTCAGAAGTGCTGTCCGAGGTCAGCATACACACTAGAAAAACAGAGAAAAAAAATCACAGTTCTTACAGTCTGCTTGTCTTACCAGGTTCCATGAGACACTGCAGTATCCCTTTATTCATCCAATAACATAAATCATACATTAATAAAACATCTGTTTTATTAGAAATACTTGTTCAAATTACAAATTAGCACCCACAACTCCACAGAGGTTGGAGGACCATAATTTAATATAATTATATATTTAAATTACATGATTTTGAGCATATTGAGCTTTTTTTTTGTTCCCCCTCTGCATGTGATACATAGAGATCAGTAACATCTTTCAGTAAAAATGGTCTGTAAAAACAATATGAAATTTGAAAAGGAAAAAAATACAAGCTACAAAAAATGTAAGTTTCAAAATAAATTCATGGTGATCACTTGATTATGACAGAAATGGACACCTGCTAAAACCACATACCTATCCTTTTGGTTTGAGGTAAATCTGTCTACCACAAACCAAAATATACAATTACAGTAGAGGAATCCTGCTTTAAGATATTTGGCCTCAGATGCATCAGTAGCACTTTACAATTAATTTACATTGTTTAACCATACTTATGTTAGAATGCCTCAACTAATTATTATTATGACACTAGTTAAGATATTAATTCCTACAAAATGTTAAAACTGATATCGCAATTCATCTTTATTTACAACATTCTTAAGCATTACAATTTAGAAATGTTAAATAATATTTACCACTTAATTACCACTTAATGTTTATTACAGTCGTAAGTACTGTTATTTTTTACCCTGATTGTAAAGAGTCACAGATGCATCAGTAGCTGGGTAGAACAATATGAATATGACTGCTGTCTAAATAAATTAAAAAGGCATTTTTTTTTTACGGCAGCCTCACGCTGACACAGGGTCCCAAGCAGTGATGTTAGTAACGCGTTACTCTAATCTGACTCTTTTTTCAGTAACGAGTAATCTAACGCGTTACTATTTCCAATGCAGTAATCAGATTAAAGTTACTTATCCAAGTCACTGTGCGTTACTCTCTCTCTCTCTCTCTCTCTCTCTCTCTCTCTCCACCTCACACACACACACACACACACACACCGCGTTCCCTTCCCCATCCCCCTCCGCTCTCCCCCAATCACACGCGTCTCGCTTTCTCCCCTGTCTCTCTCTCTCGCGCTCGGCGTGTTTTTAGTTTCCGCCCATTCTCGTTTTTCCGCCAGTTCTCGGGCTCCCTATCTCTTTATAAAGGCGGGTTTTCCCGGCCACGTCCCAATTCACTAGCCAGGGCAGCGGTCTGCACAGATCTGATTGGCAGAGGAGAGCGTTTGAAGATTTTACACCACACGTGATTGGTCTGTGAGTTTCCCATGCCGCAGAGTGCGTATACCGTAAAGACAAGAAAAGTTCTGACGCTTTAAATGAACACTGTCAAAATTAAATCCTTCTCAGTAGTTTATCGGTTTGGGTCCGCACTGGACAACGTCTGGGTCCGGACCCGGACCGCAGTCTGCATATATGTGATCCCTGGCCTCGACCATATACACGGTTCTGTTTTATAATACCACTCCTTGCTGCCCTGCAGAGAACAACAGGTTCAATGTTCAGTTTTACAGTGTTAAATATGTCAGGTCAAGAAAGACTTTCAATATTTAATTTTTTTATAAAAACAAGTATTTATGTTAAGTGAAATCAAGAAAGACCATATTTTATTTTTTATAAAAAAAATTATTTATGTTAAGTTAATTCAAGAGAAATGGTCTTTTAATTTTATAAAAATAAATAGTTCAACTTTAAATGTCTAGAGATACATTGATGCTGTTAAAAATGCTTTTTCCAATAAAGGGAGTATTGGCAAAACTGGTTATA
This sequence comes from Astyanax mexicanus, assembly GCF_023375975.1. Taxonomy (NCBI): domain Eukaryota; kingdom Metazoa; phylum Chordata; class Actinopteri; order Characiformes; family Acestrorhamphidae; genus Astyanax; species Astyanax mexicanus. Next base: position 10,066,386 of record NC_064423.1, on the reverse strand, counting down.
ATTTAAGTTAAGGCGGCGGGACGTGGTGTGTGCAGCTGCTTAAAGTAACTAATAAAGTAACTTGTAAAGTAACTTAGTTACTTTTAAAATCAAGTAATCCATAAAGTAACTAAGTTACTTTTTAAAGGAGTAATCAGTAATCGGATTACTTTTTCAAAGTAACTATACCATCACTGAGGAGGACCAAGTGAAAATGATTAGAAGGCCAGTGAGTTAGAATGCCGAAGCATGACAGAGATAATGGGAAGATGGATGAAGCTGAATACAGAGCAATCCTGGAAGAAAACCTGTTGCAAGCTGCAAAAGACTCGATCGAAACTGGGAAGGAGATTCACCTTCCAGCAAGACAATGACCCTAAACATACAGCCAGAGCTACAGTAGAATGGTTTAGATAAGATAATATTCATGTGTTAGACTGGACCACAGTCAAAGTCCTAAAATACCTTAATTTCATTGAGCTTCTGTGGCAAGATGTGAAAATTGCTGTTCACATACGCTCTCCATTTAACTTGGATGAGCTTGAGCTGTTTTATAAAGAAGAATGGGCAAAAGTCTCAGCACAATGCTGGTAGAGGCACACTCTGAAAGACATGCAGATATAATTGCAAAGAAATGTGGCTAAGTATTGATATTGACTTTTGCAACTCGCACTTTTCATATTTTTATTTGATTCAAATTTTGAAAACCGTGTATCATTGTCATTCCACTTTCCACATTCCACAATAATGCCTTACTTGTGTTGGTCTGTTACTTAAAATCTCAATAAAATACATTTAAGTTTGTGGTTGTATAGAGACAAAAATGTGAAAAAGTTCAAGGAGTATGAATAATTTTGCAAGCCATTGTAAATGTAGATTATTTTCCTTAGTAATATTTGCGTGACTGTGCTGCGCCATTGGTTCTAGTAACCAGCTGTATTAATCCAATAAGTGTGTGTGTGTGTGTGTGTGTGTGTGTGTGTGTGTGTGTGTGTGTGATCATGAACAGATTTACCTTTAATTCTCTTATGCATGCAGTTCTGTTTCATCTGGTGCAGGACTGGGCAATGCTAATTGGCTGTACCTGGTTATTAATGAACTTTATTTTGTCTGTAGGTTAATGCAGTTAGGGACCATAATAGACTGGGCTTTATTGGACAAAAATTCCAGAACATTTTTAATATAGAAATTCCGAAATTCTGAATCCTGCTGGCTTTAATGGTTTCATAGTTATTATAGACAGGCCTGTACCTCATCCCAGGAGATGACCTGCTGCAGGTTCTGCTTTAATGTGACTTTCAGTCACTCAGTGCTTCAGAGGATTTTAAAACATTGCTTATTATAATATATATATACAGTATATTGTACTGTGATTAATTAGGCATGTGGTAACTGATGATAGTTATCATCTACTTTAATGCACTCTCGCTCATGAGCAGTTATTAATGACAGAAATATTCCTCTCTGATGAAAAACATGCCAGGGCACCAAAGGCCAGCCTCCCATCATAGACCATCACCAGCCAATGCACAGCGCTACACACACACATATACAGTGGCATGGAAAAGTATTTCCCCCTTACAGATTTCTTTTTTGTTTTGTCATTTTTGTCATACTTACATTTTTCCGATTATCAAACAAACTTTAATATCAGACAAAGACAATCTGAGTAAATATAAAAAGTATTTATTAAGGGAAAAAAACTATCCAAACCAATCTGGCCCTTGATTGATTTCAGAAAAAGAACATCATACTGAATGTAAAGCATGGTGGTGGTAGTGTGATGGTCTGGGGCTGTTTTGCTTCTTCAGGGTCTGGACAACTTGCTGTAACAGATGGAAGCAGGAATTCTGCTTTTTACCAAACAATCCTGAAGGAGAATGTCCAACCATCTGTTCATGACCTCAAGCTCAGGTGTACTTGGGTTCTGCAGCAGGACAATGATCCAAAGCACACAAACAAGTTCAGAGGGACCCATCCTGTGTTGCAGGAACAGTCATGTCTGATGGAGATAGTGGTATAATATAACGGTGTGAGTTTTCTTGGCACATGTTGGGTCCATTAATTCCAATAAATCACAGCTTAAATTACATGAAAAGCCTCTGACCATGTGCATCCCTTCATGAGCACACTTTATACAACTTCTATTGAATGACCTTCTAACAGCATGATGATGCACCATGTCACAAAGTAAAGGTCACAAATGTCAGTTTTCTTCAGATTTGCTTCATCCCAGTCACTTGATCCCCAGATTTCCAGGAAAACACCTTTACAAAGCTTGAAATGAGCTTAATCATGGACCAGAATCTTGGAAATGGAATGGAAAATTAGGCCGTTTTGAGGGCAAACAGACTTTGGTTGATTTGGTTGATTGGTTGAACCTGTTCTTGGATATTTGACCAAATGTCCCTTTCTTTCTCTCTCTCTCTTTTGCTCTCTTGATACTTTTTCCCAGAGCCTAACCCTTTATTTCCTGACCACTCCTCAGGTCAGTATGTGAGCTACCTGCTCAGCCTTGTGGAACGGTCTAGAGGAGGAATAAAGAAAAAAGAAATACAAAAGCGGCCATTCTGACGGCCCCTCGCCTTCCACTGGTGTGCTGGATCAGCCGCTCCGGTACCGTTTTTTAACAGCTCTTCATTTGCTTGGTGAAAGCCGTGGCTGGGGCCGGCCCTCTCTGCCAGATGGAGGTGCGTGCTGGAGCAGAACGGAGTGAAAGGCCAGGGCAGGAATTCCCTCCTGCTGGGCCAGAGAGCCACCACACTGCCCTGGTCCTGGACACTGTCTGCCTTTGTGCTCCCGCTTTGCTGCAATCTATAGACCCCTAATAGCAGCGGGGCTGGACAGGTGCACTGAGAGACACAGCACATGCTTTGACCATTAACTGCAGAGAGAGAGAGAAAGAGTGAAAGAGGAAGAGAGAGAGAAGGCAGATAGGCTAATAATCCTCAAGTGGAGGCGATAATAACGTTAACAATGGTGTGCACCAGCAGGCGCTGTGCATGGAAATTGACTGTGAACAGATTAAATTGATTAGCGGAATGTCTGGGCGGCCCCAGACTAGCCTGGTCATTTCACTTGTCTTCTGCAGACATGTGGTTGTGATATGTTTGCCGCTCGGTCCCACAGGGCCACAGACTAGACTGGCCTTTTAGGACTCGAGCCATTAGCTGAGGTCTTTTGGAATTCAAGAAGATTACAGTAGCAGTGGTAGCCTAAAAGTGCTTACACACTGAAGGCGCTTTTTGGTGCCAAGTTCCCGAACGGTTCTTTGCATTTCCACCGCAAAATCACAGGTTCTGGGCCAGAACAACCCCCCCCCCCCCCACCTTCTGTTTATGCCTACATTGACATACGTAGCGAGTGACTCCCTAAAGCAGTGGCGAGCCGGTTCTTAAAAGGTTTGCAGATTCGCAGGAACCGGCACCAGCACCGGCACTTGGTTGGTGGAAAAGGGTTATGAAAGCTGTAGACGCGCCGCAGTACGCTGACCACCATTCGATTCAGTTATTTCTCCAGTGATAGAGCAGTGTGCCTGTGCGGAAAGCGGTGTGTCTCTCCACCCATAACTACGCCTCCACAGCTCTACCGTATACCGCGGCCAAGCGGTACCGCAGCCGAAAATGCATGACGTGAACCCATGCAACCAGGGAAAAGCTGTAGTCCAACCAACAATGAACACGTCGAGAGAACAATCGCTATTAACGATTAGTCAATCCCCACAGCTGTACATCACTTCCCTACTCTCATACAGAGATAACAGGAGGAAGAGCTTTATTCTGACGGTGAGAGAAAGATACTGATCTACAGGTAGAGTAACAAATCAAAACTACAAAACACGAGTTTTAGAAAACTCCACCAATTATCAACGGGCGATGCTTGGCGTCAGCAGCACCACAACCCAACCACAACTGACCAGCGTCTAGCAGAGCGGCAGCACTGCTTTCTCGGCATTAAATTTTAATTTATATTCTACATGATCTTTCCCACAGAAATCATTCAATCAATGTAACTGAAAATCCCTGTAGATAAGGCTTTAGTCCCATCTCATTCACATATTTTAACACTGGTACTACAATATTAAATGTTAAGGGAGGATGTAGTAATGCATTTAAATAACTTGGCTAATGCCTTTTAAAAAGCTTGGCTATTGTTCATTTTCAAAGTAGTCTAATGAAAAGATAGAAAATAAGTCTAACCTTAAAAAATGTAATACACTACTACTCATCTGAGTAACTAATTCCTCACTAGGTCTACTTACTGCAGCGTATGAAGCTTTCAGTTTCTTGTTCACATTTCCCTTCCGCCTTAAAACACATTTCCATTCCACCTTAAAAGTTTCCCTGCATTAAAACAAGTCTCATTTCTCTACATTAAAACATTTCCTTTTAGACTTTAGTAGATGATAAAGTGTTTTAAGAGTTTTACACATTTCTGCTTACGTTGTGCAGAAATCACACACAGTCCATACAAAACAGAACGTGGATTCCCATTTGAATATTCTGTTCCACCTTAAAAGCGCCAAAAAGAGTATCTACAGCTTGAAGCCTGTGTGCCACCACAGCTACATTTAAGGCGGAATGGTAAATTAGCAGCATTTATTTACAGATACTGCATTGTTTTTGTAGTATTTAACATTATATTTAAGAAGTATATTTAAACGTTTTAACCCCCAAGACTATTGTTTTTTGCCCTTTAGGGGGAAGTTAAAGTCTTAATTGGGGTCTGACTCCCCCAATACCATCGTAATTCGCACCCTGATAGACGTTTATTGATAGTGTGCCTTATAATATGGTGCTCCTTGGCCAAAAACAAAACAAAAAAAAAAGATAAAATAATATAATATATAATGCTCCTTGTAATGCGGAAAAAATATCCGGTACTTAATAAATCTTATTTTATACTGGACAGCTGTACTGGTAATAAAACTTTTTTTATTGCTAACTATAGCTACAGCCTGCAGAGTTTAGCACCTCTTCCATTTAACACATCTAGATCAGATTATCAGACTGGAAAAAGATTAAATGCCTAATCTGCTTCTACAGACACAACTTTCCTAACTCTATACATAGAAGATTATGGAAGACTGAAGACTGAAATATTACATTATCTCTAAAGGGGAAATCCCATGTCATCCTGTCCACTGATCTTCCAGATTGATAGCCGCATTGGGCTAGCGTAGATTAGCTAGCAGATACTTGCAGTTGCTCTTTATTTAGTCTTTTGGGAAACAGTCTGGAGAAACAATCTGAAACACACACACACATCTTCATTCATCATATCTGCTTCACGCTGCAGTGATGATAAGGACGATTTTTGGCTGAACATCATTTGGATAACGCACGTTTTAATGTTTCCAGCACTGCATGACTCATCTTCATCTTTCAGTTGGAGAGGATTATCATTGGGGATAGTTTTTTGGAACACTGAACTGTAGCTTCTAGAATATAACGGTATAATATTTGCCTGCCTGTGCGCAGTTCTTTCTTAGTAGATAAATAGGAATTCCAATGATTTTCTTATCTGATGAGACAAGGCTGGAATTGGGCAGTTTGGTATTTGCAAATTACACGTGAATTAAGATGCATACAAGGTTATCATGGAAGAAAACTTGCTTCCTTCTGCTCTGGCAGTGTTCCCAAACTCTGAAGTTTTTCCAGCAGGAAAATGCTCAATTCCACACAGCTAGATCAATTAAGAAGTGGATTAAGGACCACCAGATCAAGACAGTGACATAACCCTGAACATTAAGGCCCTTCTAACCCTTCAGAGAAGGGGTGACAATAGGTGCATGTAAATCATGACATAATATTTAATCAGGAAATATATTTTATGGTTATTGGAAATTGTAAGCATATAAATTTACTAAAATAAAAAAAAACTCAAAGCATTAGTCTGCATCTTTCAGTTTTTATATGACTGACAGCGGTATTAACCAATCAAAACCGCTTTTTAAAATGCCTTTTAATCAAGACAAAGATGGTCACAAGCCATCAAACAAAGCTGAACTGCTCGAATGTTTGTGCCAGGAGTGGCATAAGGTTATCCAAAAGCAGTGTGAAAGACTGGTGGAGAGACATGCAGAGACACATGAAAGCTGTGATTAGATATCTGGGTTATTCTACCAATTATTGATTCTGAACTCTTCCTTAGATAAAACTTTAGCATTGTTGTTGTTTCTAAATGAATATACAAATATATATGTTTTGCATTATTTGAGCACTGCAACTTTTTGTTAATTTGACCATTTCTTATTTTTTGCTAATAAGTGCTTTAAATAATTATATTAAAACAATAAAACAATATTTATATTTGAAATTTGGGAGAAATTTCAGCAGTAGCTTATAGAATAAAACATAATGTTTATTTTTCTCAAACACATATCTATAAATAGTGAAATCAGAAAAACTGATTATTTTGAAGTTGTCTCTTAATTTTTATCCAGAGCTGTAGGAGTTGGACAGTAGTGTGAGTACAATTGATTGAATGATACACAAATATATACATTATAAATGGTAATAAAATGTATAATACAACTGTTTTTACTGCTGCTGATGTTTTCTACTTAGAACTTGGGATTTTCTAATGTATGAACTCAGTGAAATCAGTGAAATTCCTCTTTCAGATAGCCCAAAGATGCTGCGTTTTGCATAATCTGTGTCACAGATTTCCATATCTGTTAAATTCCCTTTGCATGTAAATAGGTTCACTGTGAACATGGGTGGGAGGGGCTGATGTTAGGTAAGGTGAGGCAGATCATGTTTGAATTGCAAAATGTTCACTTCCGAAGCAGCCGGTGCAATAAGCAGCGCGCTACGTAGCATAATAACCGCGCGATAGTGTTTCAGGTTATTGGAGAATGATCAACATCTCATGGCCCAAGAAACTGAAGCCCCTTATTTTCCTCCAGGCAGCTTTTGACATGCAAACCATTTTGTCTGGCCATTTGCACAACACAGTGTTTGCTTGTCAGAGGAAGTAAACAGAGACATAACCGTGTAACGGTATATGCTGGTACTTGCCCAGACTTCGAAACGAGGCTAGCCAGCTCTGTGGTACAACACACTGGGCCCGATGCCACCTCTCTCCCTCTCTCTCTCTCTCTCTCTCTCTCTAAACCCACCCTGCTTTACGGTAAATGTGTTCGCTTTGCAAATGATCACGATTTCCCATTGGAAAGAGTCCTGTTTTTTTATCCCTCCACCACTTTCCCATGAGCTAGCTTTCCTAAAGCAGCCAAATGATCTCCTGATCTCCATCCAGGCACTTCCAGGCCTTCCTCAACAAGTTTCCCCTACAAGCTGTTGTTGTCTGGCTAGTATATGTAGTCTGGATAGTAGTTATAGGAGTTACAGTGGTGTGAAGAAGTGTTTGCCCCTACAGATTTCTTCAGACATTCTCCTTTATGGTTCCATCAATAACAGCAAGTTGTTGAGGCCATGATGCAGCAAAGGAGCCCCAGACCACCACCATGTTTGACTTAAACTGTTCTTTTTCTGAAATTATCAGTCCACAGAATATTTTCCCAAAGTCCTAGGGATCATCAAGATGTTTTTTTTTTTTTTTGCCAAATGTAAGACTTTTTTTAGCCAAATGTTGTGTTTTTTGGTCAGCAGTGTTTTTTGCCTTGGAACTCAACCAGTGTCTTTCTTATAATTGAATCATTAACACTGACCATAAATGAGGCAAGTGAGACCTTCAGTTCTTTAAATGTTGTTCTGGGTTCTTTTGTGACCTCCTGGATGAGTTGTTCATGCCCTTTTGGAGTATTTTTGGGAGGATGGTCACTCTTGGGAAAGTTCACCAGTGTTCCATGTTTTCTCCATTTGTGAATAAAAGCTCTCACTGTGTTACAGTGAAGTCCTAAAGCCTGAGAAATTACTGTGAAACTTTTTCCAGATGGATAGATGTCTATGACTTTTCTCTTCTTAAATTTCTTTTAAGTGTATTTTAGTTATACATTAAGTTAACTTTGAGCACAAAAGTAGTTTTATTGTAAGTTTAATTTTGTAGTTCAGGTATGCTTTAAACTATAGTAAAAGTGAATTTATAAGTGTACTGTTAGTTTAATACTTATAAACTTCTATTCCACTATTAGCATTACCTGCTAACCATGCTAGGCGCTAGCTCTTTTGCTATTCATAGGTGAGTATTATCGGCAGAATTACAGTGGTAAAACAAGCTACGTGGAACAAACTGCTAGCTAATATCGCCCTGAACTCAGTGTAGCACAGTCGAGTGGCATTAGCCACTAACTGCACCCAGCCTTAGTGGAAATCTGGAAATGTAAGCTTACTGCAAATAAACGGAAGCTCTTTATTCACATAAATAAACATGTTTTCAGGAGAGAAATCTGTGTAGATTAAAAAAAAAATCTACTTAGCTTATCTTTACAGCTCTCGCCATCCAGTGAGACCCGCAAATAGACCAGAAAATAAATAATATAAAGTTTATTGATAGTGCGGCTTAAAATCCAGTGTGCCTTATAGTGCAAAAAATACAGTACAATAATAGTACACTTGAATAAACTTTTGTTTTGTAAGGGAAGTGCTTCTATATGCTCAGTTGGATTAAGGTTTTTTTACTTTTTCCTAAAGTTGAAAAGTTGAAAGTTGAAAAATATGCCACAAATATTTTAACATGTGACAAATATCTGCTGTATTCAAGGGATTCTGCCAGAGTCACTTGTCCGTTCACATGGGCAATTCTAGCCAGATGACACCGGTCACGTTCATCACAGAAGGTAATGCCTTCTACAATGTATTCCTGGTACACACTTCCTGAACAAGCTCCCCCGACTTCTGAAGACCTTCCTTGTCGTCATAGTCGTGTGGTTGGAAGTGCTGACGATATATCAAGTGATATAACAAGTGAAACTATAATTCAGCGACTAATAATAATACAAGCCAAAGGTCAGCAGGGTCATTTGAAAACATGCTCCCTCGGGATGGCAGGCAGCACAGTTCTAATGTTGTGTTGTTACTGAGAGAGAAAGAGTGAGAGACAGAGAGAGAGAGAGATAGAGAGAGGGAGCAAGACCTAAGCCAGGGCAAAAGAAGGGTTGGATGGGTTTCAGAGCTAAGCTTGGGACTGAGAGAAGGACAGAAAGAGAGAAACAGAGAAAGAGAGAAAGAGAGAGAGAGAGGGGGCAGTGTTAGCTTAGCCGGGATAGGCACTCATGCAGAGAGCAGGCAGAACGGTGGAGGGGAACGGACTGGCCATTCTGAATGGAGGTCCAGAGAGCAGGTTCGAGTTTCCGCACACAAGAGTGTAGTGATTCAGAAAAAAAGGCCATCCAAAACGGGTCCAGTGGACTCTGACTTGGACCGCAGCCGCTTTTTCTTTCTGAGGAAAAAGGCTGATTTCATTACGGACTGAGTGGTCAAGAGAGATATAATGTCCTTTGGGTTGCTACTCTTAATAAAGAGCCATGGTAAACTGGACCTGACGATTTCTTATGTAAGATATTTACTGTATGGACCAAAGTATTGAAACACCTGCTCATTCATTGTTTCTTCTGAAATCATGGCTTTTATTGGAGTAACTGTCTCCACTGACCAAGGAAGGCTTTCTTCTAGATTTTGGAGCGATACTGATTTCAGGATGTTGAATGATTACCATCCCACCTCATCGCCAGCTTCTCTCAAATGTACCGGATGGTGCACCATTATTGCAGAGAACACCGTTTCAGTGCTCCACAGCCCAATGCTGGGGGAGCTTTACATCCCTCCACCCTATTCCCGGCATTTTCTACCCTATTCCTGGCATTTTCTCCCCAATTTACAAGGCCAATCACCCAACCCACTCATTAGGACTTTCCCTATTATTAGTGATGCCACAACACCAGGAGGGTAAAGACTAGCACATGCCTCCTCCGATACATGTGAATTTAGCCACGCCTGTTTTCAAATTGCTGCTTATGCAACATTAATGAACAGGATTCGAACCGGCGATCTCTAGATCATAGTGGCAGTGCTTAGCCCGCTGGTCAACTTGAGAGAGCAAGGCCAATTGTGCTCCCTCAGGGCTTCAGCAGCTGATGGCAAGCTATATGAACAGGATTTGAATCGGCGATCTCTAGATCATAGTGGCAGTGCTTAGCCCGCTGGTCAACTTGGAGCCACATTTAACATTGTTAAATGACATTGTTTGACTGTTGGTGTTGGTGTTGGTGTCTGGCAGTAATGACTCTAGTGGAAACCCCAACCACATCACATCAATGCAGGAAACCCCACAAACATATGCCTATGGTCAGTTTAGCCATTATATTGCCATTTATCATATAACCATATACTATATGCCATAACAGGCATCAGTGCTAGCTTTGCAGTTGCAGTGCTAATGCTTAGCCAGTGGCACTCAACAGCTACACTCCCTGAGAATAATAATATCAAATCAAATTCAAAACTCTACTGAAAACACCTCCCTTTATTACTTATTAAGTCATAAATTTAAAACCCTGTCATCCTGTTTGAGCAAGATACATTAGCTAAACCACTAGCAGTCTCCCTTCTCATGTCAGCCTGCCCATCTGCTTTATTAAAAACCCCAAATCTACCAAAGGGAGGCTTGGGTTTCATCAGACATAAAGACGGGCCTCTCTGTTTATTTTCTGCTCTTTAATAACAAGTTTCATCTGTCAGTTACCTTTTCATTATGCTCAGGGGAATAATAAAAGTCAGGCCGATTACAGCAACTATCCTTGTCGTGCTGCTGTAATCATGCAGATGGCGTTTTTTTTTTTTTTTTTGTGCACAGTAAGCAGTTTCGGCAAAGAACAATAGCTAACATTGACGTTGCGGCTAAGGAACACTCACGCTCTCCCGGTGCCCCCCACTTACAAGCTTCTCAGGGCCAAAAGCGAGATGTAAACAGTGTTCAGTCATTCAATCCGCTACATTAGAGCAGTGCTTTTGACAAGGAGCCTTAGCGTCCAGTCACAATAAGGCCTGCTCCCTTAGCTCTCTCAATGGAGCGCCGGTGTACGCTACATCCCCAGCGACACATAATCTCCCGGACCACGTTTCACCCCAACAGTCACCCACTGTGGACGCATGGAGAAGGTAATGGCTTTGGGGTTCGAGGGGGCGACCATGCTGCTTAATGATGGTTCATCACAATGCTGACTCGTGTTCATCAATATTTACCAATACTCATAAGCACAGTTTCTACCAGAGCCAGGGAGGAGCCTGTTTTCCAAATCCCCTTTTGCTAGTATCTTGCTAGTACCTGGTTGGACCCCCTTTTGCCTTCAGAATAGCCTTAATCCTTCGTGGCATACAGGGGTTGGACAATGAAACTGAAACACCTGGTTTTAGACAACAATAATTTATTGTCTTGACGGACAGTTCTGGTGGAAACAGGAGAGTTGAGGTGCACATTGAATTCTGCCATGATTTGAGCAGCCGTGGTTTTATGTTTTTTGGATACAATCCAGGTTAGCACCCAAACATCCCTTTCAGACAGCTTCCTCTTACAGCGTCCACAGTTAATCCTGTTGGATGTGGTTCGTCCTTCTCGGTGGTATGCTGGCATTACCCTGGATACCGAGGCTCTTGATGCATCACAAAGACTTGCTGTCTTGGTCACAGATGCTCCAGCAAGACGTGCACCAACAGTTTGTCCTCTTTTGAACTCTGGTATGTCACCCATAATGTTGTTTGCAGTGCAGTATTTTGAGCAAAACTGTGCTCTTACCCTGCTAATTGAACTTTCACACTCTGCTCTTACTGGTGCAATGTGCAATTAATGAAGATTGGCCACCAGGCTGCTCCAATTTCGCCATGAAACCTCCCACACTAAAATGACAGGTGTTTCAATTTCATTGTCCGACCCCTGTAGATCCAACATGGTACTGGAAACATTCCTCAGAGAGTCTGATCAATATTGACATGATAGCATCACGCAGTTTCTGCAGATTGTGTCAGCTGCACATGCATGATGCGAATCTCCCATTCTATTACATCCCAAAGCTGCTCTATTGGATTGAGATCTGGTGACAGTGGAGGCAATTTCAGTACAGTACAGAAATCATTGTCGTGTTCAAGAAACCAAGAAACAAGGTCATATTCATAAAGTTTTAAGAGTTCAGAAATCAATATTTGGTGGAATAATCCTGGTTTTAATCACATTTTTAAACATTGGCATCATGTTCTCCTCCACCAGTCTTACACACTGCTTTTAGATAACTCTTCTGGTGCAAAAATTCAAGCAGTTCAGTTTGGTTTGATGGTTTGTGATCATCCATCTTCCTCAAATTTGGTAAAATCAAGGAAAAACATCATTATTAAGTGGCCTCGTATTTTTTCCCAGAGATTTATATTTATAATAAATCATGTTTGGAAATGAATGTATGAATGTGTGAATCTTACATTATCATGTTAAAAGGGTTTTCATGCTCACACAAATTTATGTAAATGTTTTTTTCAGTGGAAAGTTTTGTAAAACATGAAAGCTTTAAGCTTTCACAAAGAACTGTTTCCGGCATCTTTGTTTTTAGAAGAGCCGTGTGACTATAGAGGAGGTTTCCACTCTTTACAAACATTCCCTCCCATCACCCACTACATCACTTAGCCCTACGCTGCCTTTTCATTTGGCAAGAGGTAAATCATCCCTGCATATTTCTCAAATTGCTTTTTTAATGATTCATTTTCGTGGAACCTCCACTTTTACCGCATGTGTTACCTCCTCCACTGACAGCGTGCGGAGTTGTTACATCCCATACTGTCCCATATTGTGTAATTTATGAAACACGCAGTGCGTTTCAGGTCTGGACGAGGGCGACGGTTTTGTTTGACTGGACTTTCCTCCTCCTTCAGGGATCATATAGGTCATATTGTTCTCAAACCCCAGGCCTGCAGAGCTGAGGGTGAGTAATAGGAGTGATGTCCACGTGGCTTTGATGCATGTTTATTTTGGAGGAAAGGACAGGTACATATTGTACAGTATGAAGGATGACCACAGAGTCCATTTAAAACATTTTCTGTGAACATTTGGTTTTTATTTGTACATCTTGAAAGGTCTCCATATGTGAGGGGAGAGTGTGAGATTGTACACTCCAGCAATATTTAAAAAATGATGGGTATACAGTGGCGTGAAAAAGATTTCTTTTGTCTTTGCTTTTTTGTCATACTGATATTTTTCCGATTATCAAACAACCTTTAATATCAGAAAAATCTAATCTAATCTGAGTAAACATAAAAAGCACTTTTTAAATGATATGTTTTTTCTTATTAAAGGACCAATCTAGCCCTGTGTGAAAAAATGTTTGCCCCTAAACCTAATACCTTGTTTATGCCACTCTTAGCAGCAACAACTGCAATCAAGCTTTACTGATAACTGACAATGAGTCTTTTACATCTATGTGGAGGAATTTTGTTCCACTTTTCTTTACAGGATTGTTGGTTTAATTCAGACACATTGGAGGTTTTTCCAGCATAAACATCCTGTTTAAGATCATCCACAGCATCTCAATCAGACTTTGACAAGGCCACTACTCCAAAACCTTCATTTTTTGTTTTGGTTTTTAATCCATTCAGAGGTGGATTTGTTTCTGTTTTTGGGTCATTGTCCTGCTGCAGAACCCAAGTACACCTGAGCTTAAGGTCACAAACAGATGGTTGGATATTCTCCTTCAGGATTGTCTGGTAAACAGCAGAATTCCTGGTTCCATCTATTACAGCAAGTTATCCAGCAGCCCCAGACAATCACACACTCTACCACCACCATGTTTTACGTTCAGTATGACGATGTTCTTTTTCTGAAATGATGTACTTATTTTACACCAGATGTAACGGCACACACACCGTCCAAAATAATTCCACTTTTGTCACGCCAGTTCAAACTATATTTATCCAAAGTTCTGGAGATCATCAAGATTGTTTGTTGGTAAATGTGAGATGGGCTGTTGTTCTTTTTGTTCAGCAGTGTTTTTTGCGCTAAAATGTTCTCCCATTGAGACCATTTTTCACCAGTCTCTTTCTTATTATTGAATCATTAACACTGACCTTAACTGAGACGAGTATTATATGTAAATAGGCAAGTATTATATTTAAATATATTTTTTCACAAGGACGACAGTTTTCATACCTGCAGCTCATTAACATGCGCAGTGTCTCGTCTCTTGTGTCTGAGCATAATTCAACCCTGGAGATGAGAGGATAATGAAGAGTTTGATATAGCTCTCCCATTCGAACCTTCAGCAACGCACACAAATCACAAACCCTATTAAAGTCACAGACTTCTTCAAAGTGATTTAGCTCTGCTGGTGTCTTTTTTGGAGTCTGCTTTAACCTCTCAGACTCACAATCTGATGTGAAGCAAATGTGTTGTGTTTAGAGCCCATGCTCAGTGTTCCAACACTCCGTATGATTTATCTGATCATCCCTCTTATACTTATAAAACATGTATGTCCTCATTTGATTCATGAGGTCAAGCTGTAATAAGTCACGATTGTTTTTCCGTGTCACTGTGGAGTGAGACGGGAAGGAAGAGGATAGTTGTTGAAGAAATATTTTATTTATATTGTATTGTAAGGTCACGAAAAATGCAATTATTGAGTTATTAAATAAAGCTGTTTTTGATGTATAAGGTTGATCATATTTTTGAGACAAATAATGCTTTAGAATGTTGTGTTTTGAATCATTTCATCTGATATTTGATTAGTTATGCCTTTGAGAAAAATATTTTCTTACCTAAGGTTTGAAATCCCAATCATTATCAGGCATTTCTTTCTCACTGAAAACTGTTTTGAGTTCAATCCTATCACAGACAAATCTGCCCTTGTCTAATTATGATTTCGAACAATATTCAAGTAAATTCTTGTACAACCTGAATTTGCAAGGAACTTTCCCAGTTTTCGTCTTTATGGTTTTTCGGTGCATGAATGTTAAGATTTTTGTTAGTATTTATTAATATTATTCTGGCTGTCCTGTAAATTTTTACATACAGTTCAAAAACATGTAGCTCATATTTCTGCTTATAATCAAAATCTAAAATAAAAACTGGGTTAAAAGAACGTCAGGGGGCTCTGAATGCTCCAGCGGGCTAAGCACTGCTACTAAGACCAGGAGATCGCTGGTTCGAATCCCGGTCATGCAGCTTGCCGTCAGCTGCCAGAGCCCTGAGAGAGCATAATTGGCCTTGCTCTCTCTGGGTGGGTAGATGGCGCTCTTTTTTTTTCCTTATCACTACAAAGGATGATGTTGAGAAGTGGAGTCTTCACATGTATCGGAGGAGGCATGTGTGTCTTTAATCTCCTTGTGTTGCAGTATCACTAGTGATGGAGGATATACAGCTGACTAGCAGTTAAATTGTGGAGAAACTTAAAAAATATATGAATACAATTTTAAGAATTATATTAGGGTTGAAGGGAAAATCCAGACAATCTTTTATATTTTATACAAAATTATGCAATAATGTTTAGATTTCATTAGTCTTTTATATTATACTTACAGTTCAAAACATATAACTTCATATTTCTTACATCAAAATATGACAAAAAAAAAATATCAAATAATAAAGTGTTAAACTCGTTCAAAATAATAACAGAGTTGACGGGAATATCCAGTGAATTTTTTTTTTCTTATCCCAAATTATGCATTAACATTTTAATCAGCTTTTATTGCAGATTTTTCAATAGTGCCACTTATATTTCCAGACTTTTTTGAGCTTTGGGCCAAGTTTTAAATGAGCTTAAATGAGTTAAATTAATGTCAGACCTGACGCTGTCCGTCTTCCCTGACTCTGCTGATCATGTGATGCTGTAGCGTTTCTGCTCCCCTAGTTACTGATTGTTTTTACCTGGCCATTCTGTTATAAATAAGCCTCTGTTCCCTGCCAAGTTTTGAATCTAGTTAGCTAGCTCTTCTTCACTGTGTTTCCTTTATTTATTGCCTCTGCTGAATTAAATATGTATGACCCTGTTTTACTTGACTACGCTGCGGCATGTTGTTTATATTTGCACAATAGTCACACTGCAGCATTGTTTAATATCGCAATATATATTTCCGAAAAAAGAACTATTTTTATATTTTTAATCGTGCAGCCCTATTTGCTGCCATATTGTTACTGGTAAATGCGAGTATCGGTCTTATGTTCTGCCTGTGTGACAGTTAATCATCTTTCAGCATTTGAAAAGTGGAAATATTATATAAGTCTATGAGATTTGCAAATTATTGCATTCTGTTTTTATTTACTCTTTTTTGTATTATATTCTACAGAATATAAGAGTGAAAACAAGTGCAAGTGTGTATTCATGTCAGTACACTTTAGGTTTAGCTCAATCTCTAGCTCATGTGAATTCAGGCAATACATGAGACAATCGTTTGGATAAACTGTCCACAAGCGACGGGTTTCATCGAGTGGGGAAGGCGATACGCAGCCGGGGAAAGCAGCGCTGACAGATTCTATATCTAAGCTTCTTTTGTTCAACAGTTTTTCTCAATACGCTTGCAAATTGCTCAGATCTTACACACAAAGCGCTCTCTCACTCCGACGAACGAAGCAGCTAAACTGTGTGGAGGTGGGAGCGATCATGATGATGATGATGACGATGATGATGATGGGAACTGGGGTGAAAGGACTGCGCTGAGAGTGGAATCTACTTCAAAGAGAAAGCAAAGAGAAAGCACAGTGAAGAAAGAGAGAGAAAGAAAAAGAGAGATGGAGAGGATCAGACACACGGATACAAAGGAAAACAACACCTTCTATAGCCCACTGGAATGAAGGACCCTTCACAATGACAGCAATACAGATATAAAGCACTGAAGAAAAATATACACCATAAATATTAGCACCTCTAAACCCATACATCACCTAGTGCCCCACTACACCTCCCATTTGTCTGTCTTTTTCAAATTTGAGCTGAGGTTGGAGTCATTGCCGGTTCGAATCCTGTTTATGTAGCTTGCCACCGGCTACCGGAGCCCTCAGAGAGCACAATTGGCTTTGCTCTCTCTAGATGGGTAGATGGTGCTCTTTCTCCTCATCACTCCAAAGGGTGATGTCGATCAGCACAAGGCGTCTGTGAGCTGATGTATCAGAGCCAAGTCGCTGCGCTTTCCTCCGAGTGCGCTGTGATGCTACTCGCCAATGCTGCAAAGTCAAAAAAGAGGCGGAGACTGACTAAACATGTGTCGGAGGAGGTGTGTGCTAGTCTTCACCCTCCTGTTGTGTTGGGGCATCACTCGAGATTGGGGGAGTCCTAATGAGTGGGTTGGGACGAAGAAGAATCAAGACAACTGCAGATTTCTGCTCTATGTCCCTTAACCCTCCTGTTCCAGATCCAATTAACTCGTTTTAATGTTTGAAGATCTAGGAAAAATAGTTAAAAGTACTTTTTTCTGTATGAAACTTTTTCTGTTTGCCTTAATTATTGTAATCAATATATATTTTGAAAATGGTTCATCTTACATATTTGCAACCACCCCCTTCAAAAACTAAAACTAAAACAAAATTGCAATGTTGTTTCAATGTTATGTAAAACTAATGTGTTTTATATGTTGATCTTTCAAAAGTAATAAAGTAATTAATCATTGAAAAAAGGTTGAGCATGTATTTTTTTATTAAAAACGAGTGAATTGTCCTAATTTAACCTTTACCTGTATTGATAGAACAATTAGTCATGGAGTTAGTAATGAAATATTCACACTGCTTGTTAGGGTCTTTTTGGTTTCAGACATTTTTTGGATAATTAAACATTCACCAGGTCAAAATAGCCTGGGAAAACCATTGTTGTTCCTGACAAATGAACAGGAGGGTTAACCAGCACCACTAGTGGAAGATCACCTAATTAAAAGGAGCACTGAATCCCCCTGATTTTTGCTGAATTCACCCTCAGTTCAAATAAAAAAAAAGACAAAACAAATCTGGGAGGAGTAGTTGGGCAAGGCTCTGGGTGATGTATGGGTTTAGAGGCAGGGCAGGAGGGAGCGCTGATTGGCTGAGCTGCAGCAGCAGGAGCAGTGTGCCTCAGATAGCGGTGAGACGTGGATGGCAGGGGGGCGGTATTATTGATTGACTGATCTGCCATATTGTGATGTGTTTGCATACTAAAGTACACAACCTTTTCCCAGTGTTATACGTACACTATAGCCATCATACACAATAATAGCCAGCTCTGAGCCCACTGCCCACAGAACAAAGGCGTTCATTGTGAGCTCAAACATTCATGAACAAGGTCCCTGATTACAGGAGTTTTAAATGGCGTTTTAAAAAGATGCGTCTAGTTTTCTGCTGTGGGCTGTGTTCTCTTAACGCTGGCTGAGCTTTATCACTGAGACCTTGAGCTCGGCCAGCTGCATCCCCATCACTGACCTTCAGCAACAAGGACAGCATACATAAACAGAGGCGTGAAGACCGGCCTCAGCCCACACTCCATCAAACGCACAGTTCAGTAGGAGAATGAAAGCACCAGCTCAAAATACATCAGCTTAGGATCTTCTGAAGCTGCAATGAAAACTGTAAACCCACCGTTTTTTTTTTACTGAATAGAGTGGTATGAAAAAAATGAAATTTATCAGGGCACCCCTAAATCATTGGCTGTTCAGGTCATCAATTTGAGTTAAATATATCATATAGCAGAAGAACACAGTGATATTTGAGAAATAAAATGAACTTCATAGGATTTACAGAAAGTGTCCAATAATTATTTAAACAAAATTAGCAGAAGAAGAGGCAGTATGGGAGAAAAATGCAGAAGAAGTCTTTTCTGCGCCACAAAGGCACTTAAGGTATGCTAAAGCACATTTAGGAATAAGGTGCTGTGGACTAATGAAGCTAAAATTATTAGAGTTATTTGGAGGGCGGTTATTTATGCATGGAGGAAAAAGAACACAGCATTCCAACACAAACACTTTACTGCTCCCCACAGTAAAATTTGACCAAGAAAAATCTCAGATAAGCAGAGAAGAAGGACGGTGAGAATAGTCATAGTCAACCCACAGACCACCTCCAAAGATAGTGACACTGTGCATCGTTCAGCTATTCACTATTCAGCGCATTTTACGCAAGGAGAGGCTGTATGGGAGAGTAATGCAGAAGAAGCCTTTTCTGAGCACACGCCACAAACAGAGTCGTTTGAGGTATGCTAAAGCTAAAGCACATTTAAACAAGTTCAGCTTCATTTTGGAATAAGGTGCTGTGGACTGATGAAACTAAAATTAATTGAGTTATTTGGAGGGCGGTTATTTATGCATGGAGGAAAAAGAAAAACACAGCATTCCAAGACAAACACTTTACTGCTCCCCACAGTAAAATGTGGTGGTGGTTCATCATACAGTGGGGCTGTGTGATCAGTGCAGGTACTGGGAATCTTGTTAAAGTTGAGGGTCTCATGGATTTCAGTCAATATCAGCAGATTCTTGAGAACAATGTTAAAGAATCAGTTAGAAAGTTGAAGTTAAATTTGAAGCACCGGGGCTGGATACTTCAACAAGACAACGACCCTAAACACTAAACACTGCTCAAAATCTACTAAAGCATTCATGCAGAGGAACAAGTACAACATTCTGGAATGATCATCTCAGACCCCAGACCTGAATATTATTAAAAATCTGTGGTGTGATTTAAAGCGGGCTGTTCATGATCAGAAACCTGAATCAAACCTGACTGAACTGGAGATGTTTTATAAAGAATAATAATCCAAAATACCTTCAACCAGAAGCCAGACTCTCATTGGACGCTGTAGGAAGAGTTTAGAGGCTGTTGTTTCTGTAAAAGAAGGATCTATTAAATATTAATGTAATTTTTACAAAATAATTATTGCACACTTTCTGTAAATTCTATAAACTTCATTTCACTTTTCAAATATCACTGTGTTCATCTGCTATATGATATACAGTATTTAACTGAATTTAACTGATTTATAAAGGAAAATCATGAAAATCATCAGGAGTGATCTCTTTGTCAGAGATCTTTGAGATTAATTAACTTATAATAACTGAGTTTAGTCTGTTTTCAAATACAGCTTCTTTTCTATTGGCCTCTGGCATAATCTATTTGAGTATAGGGTGTGTCCCCCCAGTTTCTGACACTCAGTAGACCATCAGTGTGTAGCCATTCCCCCCAGGCTACCTTAAGTACATTTGTAGATTGTATATTAGTAGTTCACTCTGTATAGTAACTGTTCACTCTGTAACATTTGCTTTCTACGTATATTCAATTTATTTGTCTTAGAAATCTACATTTTATGTAAATGCACTCACAAAAAATTGCTAAAGACAAATCTGTTTAAATTACCTGAACAAAAAGTTTAGTCAAAAAAGTTTAAATTAGAATTAGTGTTCAAAAGAATTTATATACAACAAAAAAAAAACATCAATTAATTCAACTTAGAATCAAGAATATTTTAATTACAACAAACATTTCTGTACGGAACAAAAATTAAGCAAACGAATTACAGTACCAGTTAGAGGACTGGACACGCCTTCTCCTTCTATGTTTTTTATTTTTTTTATTTTATGTTTTTTCCTACATTGTAAATTAATACTGAAGTCACTCTATGATGGACTATGATGGAACACATAAGGAATCATGTAGTAATTAAAAGTGTTAAACAAACCAAAATACTCTGTGAAGAAGCATTTAGGTGCTCTTATCTGTGGAGCTCTTATCTGTTAACTTGTAGTTTCTAAGGCTGGTAACTCTGAGGAGCTTATCCTGTGCAACAGAGGCAATCTTGGGGTGGTCCTGATGAGAGCCAGTTTCATCATAAAGTTTCTGACCTTCATTTCTTAAAAATATTTTTTTCTTTTCTTAGTTGAGTAGTTCTTTCCATAATACAGATTAGAATATAACTCAAATAGAGTTATTCACTGTATACCTGTAACTCTAGCTATTCACAACTTTACAACTGATGCTCTCAAACACATTAAAATACTGAAAAAGCACTGAATTTAAGTTGTATCCAACTTTTGACTGGTACTGTAGCTCAAATTATTCAACTTGTACAGGTTTACTGGGATCCTTCAAGCTCAACACAAGTACAGTACATCCTTTAGTTGGTTTACATAGGTTGGAAAGCAAATCACTGAATATATTGAACCAGTGTGAAAATAATAAAAAGCAATAGTTTTTTTTAATAATAGTTAATTAAATATGAGGGCACTAAAAGATCAATAGTTTACATAGTTCTGGACAAAAATATATTTTACTAAAATATATATTTACATTTTGAGAAAAATGCAACTCTATGAAAACATTGTTGAATATTAGTGAATATTGGTGAATATTAGTGAATATTGGTGAACGATACCCAGGAATTTACTGCTGTGTTGTAAGTGTAAACCACATTCAAAAACACATACAAATGATTAAAGTATATTTGTTTATGCCAAAACTTACTCTAAAAAGCTGTAATACTCTGTAATTCATTTTCTGTAAATCACTGTTGTTTTGCAATCCCTTTTAACGTGGCAATTTTTTTTAACGTAAATTTATATTTTAAAATTTACAATAAAAATTTTAGAGTGTAGACAATAAATACATGTTAAAGTAAAAAAAATTGTTTAATCAACAATAAGAGTATTTACTTTAGAAAACTACAGGTTTGTTTTTTATTTTATTATTAAGATTCACCTATCAAAATAAGTGTTTACAAGTAAAAAAACAACAACATTAAAATACACACAATGTACTAAAGCCAAAACATAGATATTAGGATAATACAAGATCAAAATTTCAAAGTGATTAAAGATTGTAATTATAAAAACTCAATTAAAATGCAAAATTAATTAGCAAAATGTCGAAATTAAATAGACTGTAATAATGAATAAAAATAACGTATTACCTATTAATATAATACAGTTATAAAACACTACATAAACGTAAGAATAAATAATTGAAAATATCACAGAGAATTGAAATGTAGATCATCCTTTCTGCAGTTTTAGAATTTTAACATAATTTCATACATCATTCAAGCAGATGCCTTTTACATAGAAACCACAGTTCATTAAGAATGGACCAATAGAAACTCGCAAAAAGGAATTTATAAAAAAAAAAATCCTTTTTTGTTAATTAATGAATATTGTTGTTTTCTTTTCTTTTTCATGATTCTAAATGTAATTGAAATATATGTCTTTTCCAAACACTGTCCTAGATACAGTTTTCACAAACACTCTGTATATAGAACACAGCTCTTCCTAATTCAATGTGTTTTTTTCTTTTTATGATTTTTTTACATTATAAATTTTATATTGAAGACTATTAAAGCTAAACAGGAACACATGCAGAATAATTATTTTGTAAAACAATCCAGAATATGTTTTATACTTTAGATTATTATCACATTTATCTTTAAGAACAGATCTGCACACTCTTGGTGAGATTTTAATATCAGTGTCTTCATGAGGGAGAGTCACCTGGAATAGTTTTCTCAGCGTCTTGAAGGAAGGAGTTCCTGGAGGTGCTGAACAATAGTTGCTGCTTTTCCTTCACACTGTGAAGCTCCAGCTCATCCCAATTAAATCACCTTAAATCACCATCTCAGATCATCAGGTTTAGATCAGGGGATTAATGTGAAGGACAAACACCTTTTTACTGTTTACTGCGTAATTCCATATGTGTCCTTTAATCATTTTTATGTCTTTAATATTAATCTACAATGTAGAAAATACATTAAATACATAAACAAAGAAAAGCACTGAATAAGAAAGTTGTGTCCAAACTTTTGACTGGTACTTTATTTTCAAATAATTAAGCACTTAACTCTAATAATGTATAAATGTTAAAGACCCTGTTGGACCTAATTAGGCATTATAAAGATTTTGATTGAGTTAAATACTTGTATAAAAATCCTGAATTATTATATTATTAGAATTTTATGAAATATCAGCCAGTATCAACTGTTTTATATAAGAGATCAGAAGGGACTAAGAGTGTGAGAGAGAGACAAGGGTGTGTGTGTGTGTGTGTGTGTGTGTGCGCGCGAGTTTAAGGGTCGGTAAAACAGCCATAAATATAAGAGCATGACACCCGAAGGCCTTCCCCTGTTATCTGCCTCTGAAACTCTGGAATTATTATTGTTATTTTATATATTAATTTTAGAACATGACGCAGTCTGCTGCAGATTATCCAGAGACTGAATCAAATCCTGATGCTGAGAAAAATTTAACACACCTCAGTTATGTTACAGAATTAATTATGTGAATAAATTGTATGTTGGTACGACTGAGCTTTGGAAAAAAATAAGAGAGCACCTAAAAATGATGAGTTTCTTTGATTTTACCAAACTGAAAAACTCTGGAACTAATCAAGAGGAAGATGGATGATCACAAACTGCTTAAATTTTTCACCAGGAGTGGTATAAAGTTATTCAAAAGCAGTGTGTAAGACTGGTGGAGGAGAACATGCCAAGATGCATGAAAGCTGCGATTAAAAACCAGGAATATTCCACCAAATATTGATTGATAAATATTGGACTCTTAAAACTTTATGAATATGAACTTGTTTTCTTTGCATTATTTGAGATCTGAAAGCTCTGCATCTTTTTTGATATTTCATCCATTTCTCATTTTCTGCAAATAAATGCTCTAAATGAGAATATTTTTATTTGGAATTTGGGAGAAATATTGTCTGTAGTTTATAGAATAAAACAACAATGTTTATTTTACTCAAACATAAACCTATAAATAGCAAAATCAGAGAAACTCGTTCAGAAATTGAAGTGCTCTCTTATTTTTTTTCTAGAGCTGTATTTAGTCAGGTTATCTTTGTCTGATATTAAAGTTTGTTAGATAAATGATAATAATATCAGTAGGCCTATGACAAAAAATAAAAAACAATAGAAATCTGTAGGGGCCAAATACTTTTTAATCTACACATCAGCTTTCGCAACCGCGGAGCCGCCGTGCCGTAACCCCCATGTTTACGAGGTGGTGACACATTTTCAGGGCCCCGGCACCCCGTGATCTCCGGCGCCCCCATTTTTGTGTGTGTGTGGCTCCTTTAATTAACAGGATTGTTTTTGCCCGCGAGAACGAGGGCCGACTTAATTGAGGCTCGCAGGCCGCTGCACCACTGTAACAGAATATTGCCATCTGCTCCAGTTTTGTTCCCTTTTATCCGGAATATTTTGCACTAAACCCAAGAGTCCTCTTCATTCTCATGCAGCCATTGAAAAGGCTCTTTGTTTGCAGGCCCATGCACACCTGGAGGGGGTTATCTCAGGCTGACTGCTCCTCCGTGCTAACTCGGGCAGAGCGGACAGCGAGCCAGCGCCCGCTCTACACAGGGCAGCCAGCCGCTCGGGCCTGCCAGCCAGGGCACTTCTGCCACTGAGCGCCGCGCTGAGTGCTCAGATTGTGCAAGCGGTCACCCAATAACCCAGACAGTGCAGCGAATATGTCACTTCACTGCTGGCGCTCATGCCTGGCTGGTAGTAAAGCCGCGTCCAAAGAGTCCAAATACTGCACTGCCTCCTAGCTAAGGTTAGGTTACGTTCATACTTTATATAATTTTGTATTGTTTGTATTTATTTACAGCTCAGAAAAAATAAGAGACCACTTAAAAATGATGAGTTTCTTTGATTTTACCAAATTAAAAAACATCTGGAATATAATTAAGAGGAAGATGGATGGTCACAAGCCATCAAACCAAACTGAACTGCTTGAATTTTTGCACCAGGAGTAAAGGCATAGGTAAAGTTATCCAAAAGCAGTGTGTAAGACTGGTGGAGGAGAACATGCCAAGATGAATGGAAACCAGGGTTATTCCAAACAATTGCATTATTTGAGGTCTGAAAGCTCTGCATCTTTTTTTGTTATTTCAGCCATTTCTCATTTTCTGTAAATAAATACTTTAAATTACTGTTTTTGTTTGGATTTGAGAAACTTTATTCTTTATTCTTGTAAATATTCTTTAATCACTGTAATAGGTGAGATATCTATCTATCTATCTATCTATCTATCTATCTATCTATAAAAATGCTATAAAAATGTGTCATAATTTGCACTTGGATAAAATGACATTAAAATTACTTTAACACACTTTTGTTGTTAATTGTTCTTATTTTCCACAATAAATATGTATAAACTAGTGGTGTCAATCAATTAACAATAATTATTGCATTTATCACACTTTCTTTTCTCCTAAGGACTAAGCCATATGTAATGGGAATGTATTTATTTTAGTGGTTAATTTGCTTTAAAAAATAATTGCATTAACCACAACAATATTCTCTGATTCATCATAATTAAAATTATGATTCGCATTTTTAAATGCAAATATTGTATAATTTCTTTTTTTTTTTAATATCTCAAAGGTATTTTAATGTGCTCAGTTTAACAAAGAGCTTTAATGAAGAAAACTTGCATGTTTGTATGTGTGTGTGTGTGTGTGTGTATGTACACATGAGTATTGAAAGAAAGAGCATAAATTTAATCACAAATAGAAACTAATCTACCTCATGAACTCAATGATGTGTTCAAATTCCCAAAATAATAATGATTAAAAATGTCCTGCATTACTGTGTTAACATTGACAGCCATTAAATAAATATATTTAAAAAATATTTATTATCTCTCAAGAACTACTACTGTACACTCTTACGCTATCTGTCCAAACGTTTGTGGACATCCCTTCTAAAAAAGCTACTTTAACCTGCATACATCTTGACCAGTAGAGAAGTATTGCCAGTAGAATAGGACTCTCTCAAGCAGATAAACTTGAATTGACACCATGTCTAATGCCACGCATGTGTTAGAGGTTTATATAGTATATAACACTGAGCTGTGGAACAGAGGAACCATGTTCTCTGAAATGATGGAGCTCCATCCAACATTTTTGGGTTGAGTTGGGTAGTTACCTGTTGAGGAGTTGAATGAATTAAATTCATGCAATTCAATTCTCACAGCAATGCTCCAAAATCTACTATAAATCCTTTCCTGCACTTAATTTTAGAAGAAACAATAAATACTTTTCTACTTATATGGTGTTACTGAACTGATTTACATTATAAACCAGGAAAGAATGCCATTATATTAACCAGGATATATAGTATATTCTGTTATTATTATTTAAAATCACACAGGTTTTGTATGGTAGTGATAATATTTGTATATATTTCCACTAAAAGCCCCTTGAAATGACTGGTGCATTACCTTTCTGCACAAATAAAAGTATCAAATTATTTTTTTTTAAACTGCATACAGAAGATTTAAAGATTCTGAGATTATACTGGAAAAATGAATTCACTTTAAATTAATTTCATATGCAAGTCATTTAAATCAATGGTACCCTGATTAATATATATTTAGGGTTAATGTTTTTAATTGTTTGCATTTTGATGAACGATATACACTTTGGTTTATTACTTTATTACTTTGGTTTATTGATATTTATTTGTTACTTAGTTTATTAATTAATTAAAACAAAGCCTTTTGGTTTCTGTTTAGTTGTTGTTTTATTTTTTTATAAATGTATTTATTTATTTATTCATTATGTGTACATTTATTCTTCCTTTTTCTTTTAAATTAATTCTTGTTATTTTACATTTACTATTATGTCTATAATAAATTAATTAATACATTTTTAATTAGATTTGATATGCAATTATTGTTATTTTATTTATCCCCAATCTCTGTACGGGTTAAGATTAACTGCAAAAATATTCTATAAATTTAAATAAAGATTTGGATGGTTAAAAACAGTAAATAAATAATTAAAAAACTTCACACATCAACAAGCTAAAGCAAGTTTTATATAACAGTACTACTTAAAATAAGTTTATATAGTAATAACAAAATATTTTTTACAGGTTCTCCAACAATGCAAATGAACCATTTAAACTTCGAAACTGAATCATTACCAATCATTACAACTATTATTTTTTACAATGTATTGGAAAATCTAATTTATTTTCAGTAATTTAACATTAATGATTAGGACACCTTCTGATTTATACTATTTTACCATCATAAATATCACATATAAAGGCCAGAAGACATGTACAGATTCAGTGGTGTGTTTGAAAATTCTTAAATAAAGTAGTAAATAAAATATTCTATTTCTCAAACCAAACACTTCACTTTGCATGACTTGTGTCCAAAACATTTGTACAACAGTTGTATGTAATAAACAATTTTCTTTAATTTTACCAAATTGAAAACCTCTTAAATATAATCAAGAGGAAGATGAATGATCACAAGCCATCAAACATTTTGCACCAGGAGTAAAGGCATAAAGTTATCCAAAAGCAGTGTGTAAGACTGGTGGAGGTGAACATGCCAAGATGCATGAAAACTGTGATTAAAGACCAGAATATGAACTTGTTTTCTTTGCATTATTTGAGGTCTGAAAGCTCTGCACATAAATGCTCTAAATTACAGTATTTTTATTTGGAATTTGGGAGAAATGTTGTCTGTAGTTCGAATAAAACAACAATGTTCATTTTACTCAAAAAAATAAGATAAGATAAGATAGCACTCTAAGTTTCCGAAGGAAATTACCTATAAATAGTAAAATCAGAGAAACTTAATTTAACTTAAACTTTTATTTTTTTTCAGAGCTGTATAACAACGTTTTTATATTAGTGACATCTGAATGACTCGATTTGAACTGCTGACCTCTTGTTGGTAAACTCGTCTTTCTCAGTGCTCTGAGTGCTTCAGCGTTGTTAAACATTCTCTATTCACTCTCTACTCTTTGTTGGGATGCTTCAGGACTTTCAGGGCATTTGCTTTAAGGGTGTAGTCATTACAATTAGCTGGCTAATGCTCCTAAGTGGCTCTGAAGCATGGAAAGGGGAAAAAACTTGACCTTCGTTAAAAAGGTGTGGAATGCCAATTACCCGGAGCAGCCAAGCTTAGAGGCCGAGGGCACCTGCCTCCCTTTTCACACGACCAGTTAAATATTCTTTATTTAATCCACTGATCCAATTTAACCGACGTGCTCGTACAGCGGCTTAACACTCTGTTAATGAAAAATAAATAGTGGATGGATATGGTTAGATTTGTGCAGACGCTGTACTGTGAGGAGGTGAGGTTGCCGGAACACGGGTGTGAAAAAAACAACAGCTCTTCCCTTCCTCACCCCTGCCTTCCTGTCTTCCTCCCACTTGATCCCTCCTCACCTCGGCCTCATTAGGAAGTATTAGCAAAGCCAGTGAAGTGAGAAATGGGCTCTGCCAGAGGCCCTAAAAGACCAATCAGTGACCTGGTTGGTAGCGCAGGTGGTGGAATACTACTGGCCATTTATAGAACACGAGTCGGGAAAGTGCTGGCTATGTCCAGCATAGCAGGGGATACACTACAGGCCAATGCTAGACAGTAAAAAACTCATTTATTTAGTTTAGCTTTAGATAAAAGTTACCTCCAGGGTTTTACGGACATTGGGAATTATGGTTATCTGAGAGCTGGAAAACTGTAGCTGTCATCTCAGGTTTGTGGACAGTGGAGTGGACAGATGCCAGTTTTTCAGTGTGCATCCATGTCTACAGCTCTGTAAAAATTAAGAAACAACTTCAGTTTCAGAATCAGTTTCTCTGATTTTGCTATTTATAGGTATATATATATGAGTAAAAAGAACATTGTTGTTTTATTCTATTTTATTCTATTCTATACACTACAGACAACATTCCTTCCAATTGCCAATTTAAAATATTGTCATTCAGAGCATTTATTTGCAGAAAATAAGAAATGGCTGAAATAAAAGGAAAGATGCAAGATCAGATCTCAAATAATGCAAAGAAAACAAGTTCATATTCATAAAGTTTTAAGAGTTCAGAAATCAATATTTGGTGGAATAACCCTGGTTTTTAATCATAGCTTTCATGCATCTTGGCATGTTCTCCTCCACCAGTCTTACACACTGCTTTTGGATAACTTTATGTCACTCCTGGTACAAACATTCAAGCAGTTCAGCTTGGTTTGATGGCTTGTGTTGGTTGAAACTTTGTCTTATCTCCAAACTTCTGTAAAGCTGTGTTGTGACAACATGAATTATAAAAAATACTATATAAATGATTCGATTTTCTTTTGATTTGAACTCAAGAGGGCAGAAAATTATACCACAGAAGATAGGATAGTTTTAATGAAACAAAGATATTGGAATGGTTTGCTTATTTATAGTACACGCATACATTGCAGAAGGTGTAATGGTGCTTGCTAGCTAATTCTGTCAGAGGAGGAAGGATATTACATGAGATTTAAATGCCAATCCCAGTGCAGAAAGCAAAGAATAAACTAACCATATGGTCACAAATTTACTGACCAATCCCAAAGCAGGTATTAAGACACAAATAGCTATTGTTAGCATTGGACTCGGGATACAATTACAATTTAAAATACACAGTGAATGATAATGGGTGGTCACACCCATTATGCAAATACATGATGCCAGGAACCAATAGGAAAAAATACTTTTTGTGTTGTGTACTTTACCTAAATAAAGTGAGTGTATTTTACTTGTGTTTTTCAGAACACAAGGTGTACAATGATTAGTAATATTTAATGGCTTTTCTGAAGTATGTTTTACTGCTAAAAAAAATGGAAACATTTTAACTTGTGTTATATTTACTAACCCCAAACAATTACAATTACGATCGGTTTCAACACTAGCAAAGCCCATAGCTAATGCTAGTGCAGTAGGAGGGAGATTACTAGCCAATCCCAGTGCTGGAGGTAAAAAATAATAATCCCAGAACAAGATGTGGGTTATAATTAGTCAGTTCCAGTACAGGATGGGGGGAACTATTATATAATAGCCAATGCTAGTGCAGTAAGAGGAATACTACTGGTCAATCCCAATGCATGAGATAAGGAATTACCTAACAGTCCAGTCAGGAATAAACTGTACAAGTCAATCCCAGAGAAGGAGAAGGGCAAGAATATCTAGTGTTAGCATAAGAGGCAGGATACAATCACTATGTTTGAATATAAGAAATGCTGAAAGACCACTTTCAGCTGTTTCACTGTGCTAAAATGCTAACAACAACACTCATATCTAGTAGTGAGTTGTCGATACTTCTGCAATGTCTAGAAGCATGGTTCCCTCTGTATCCAGATACATTCAGATACAGTAGCACTACGTGAGGGCAGCAAGGCATCAAGTCAGCATTTATTGCGTTTTAGACACAGCCAGCACTATTAGCTAATAGTTAACGCTAGAACAAAATGGAAGAACTAAAAGCATAGAATTAACAAATCACAGTAGAGGCAAGAAATTACTTTTTTACAATTCAGTCAGGAATATACTTTCTATCTCAGAGCATGTTGAGTAAAAAAACAAGTGTCTAGTACAGAGGTGGGCAAGTAATTGTCCTAGTTTTGGAGGGCCAGACAAACAGACAGATCTCAATCTGGCTTTATGTTAGAATATTTAAGTTAAAAATTATAAGGTTTTAAAAAAGCTTAGTAAGAGCAGATGTTCAAATTAGAAAATGAAAATGTAAAGCAGGCATCATTATTTTATCAACCAGCATGAAATTTACTTAAAGGACTCTTTCCATCTTTTTTAAATTCATTTTAATATGTCTAGTTGTGGTATATCTACGTAGTATGAATAAATGCCATGTGAGCTGTTTCTTGTAAAAAAAAAGTGCTCAGGTGATCCAGTATAACAGTGCTTTAGTCCCTTGAAGGAGTGAAGGGAGGGAGACACGATAGGATTTTGGCTCTTGCTCATGAATATTCATACATGCAAACATATCACCTCTGATTGGCTAACAGCACTGCGACACCAGCGAGACGGACAACAGTTAGAAATGTTTTAAAATAAAGACATTTTTACATTAATAACAGACTTTGCAATGTCATATGTTACTTTACAGCACTTGGAATGCCATGCTAAGTACAGTTCAGCCACTGACCGAATCTTAGAGTCTCTTTAAAATGCAAAATCCACCGGAGATCCTATGTAAACCTATAGTTACACACAGAGGTACTTATCTCATTTTTTACTTCACTGGTGGTGTTCCAAAGACAAATTCTAACTGTTTGTTCGTTAGCTCTGAATTACTGGGCAAAGCATAAAGAACTGATGTGATATTTGCACAAATAACACGGGAACAAACTGCCATGCTGTTCCTAGCGCTGCTAGCTCCTGTCTGACGAGACATACTTGGCTGCCTGGCTTCAGCCAAGGTGGGCGAGGTCATGAATACTAATTCACAGTTTGATTTAGACACGGTGCTTTTCCTGATCGACTCGTTTTTCTGAACATTTATTTTTATTAGCTACTGCAGACAATGGAGGTTGAGGAACAGTTTCATGTGCAGCATCATATACAACTCAGAGAGACCTACTGTATTTTACAAAGAACAAGAAAAAATGGATTTTAGCAGAAGGAGACCTTTAATGCAATGTTCTGTTTCTATTTGGTTTGTAGTCTAATTTTCTGTTTTATTGTACAGTGAGAGAAATCTTGTGTGGTTTGCAAAGGATCGGTTATCAAAAGCTAAAGGGATGTGGAGGATTATGGTCCAATATTAGTATAGAAGGCTGGATAGTCCACTATTATTTAATCCCAGTGTATGAACTGGAAATTGTGAGAATAGGATAAGAAGATTCCAATCTAATTACCATCTAATATCAGTGTGCTAACTTCTTAGCGTTAGCTGACCAACAGCCAACAAGCTACCTTGCAAGACTTGCAAGTATTATCCATCGCACATGCATTCATTAAAAGGGTTGTCCACAAATGTGTGGATATACAGTGTATCCATGCTAACACAGAAGTGCACCCAGAAACTCATACTCATATTACCGTCATGCTAATAAATTACAGATTAGCTTCAGTATTCTAGTTCAGACTAGACTAGATAGAACAAGCGTAATAACTGGTGTACCAGAATAGAAACCACCAGCACACCAATCAAAACACAGCCGAAGTGTCGGCACGGGCCTGAGAGTGACGATGAGCCCTGATAGTCGCGTCTGCAGCCGTGCCGTACTCCCTCGGCCTCATTAGGAAGTGTTAGCAAAGCCGCTGAAGTGAGAAATGGGCCCTGCGAGAGCTTTGCTGTCCCTCATTAAACTTCGACAAGAAGAGTGACAAGAAGCAACGGAGGGGAAACAATGGTGACAGTGTCTGAGAAACGAACCCGGAGCTGGGAAAGGGGCTTTTTGTCCCGCCGAACAAAAGCATTTGTTTGCATGCGTTCAACTCCATTCAGCCTCACCAGGCCCAGGTGCAAAAAACCAACTCGACGATGAACATCAGAAGTGATCCCACCTTTGGCCCACAAGTCGCCTCCAATCCGGCCCTCCGCGTCCAGATCAAAGGAGCTCTGGTACAGTGTAAATATTGGGCTGGAGAATTAATTCACACTTGTTATTTCCATGGCTTGACACCGGGACACGGCCAATAATTTCAGATTGGGGACGAGGGGGATGCTCACTGCCGTTAAATTGCAGCACTTTCTTGGAAGTTTATTGGAAGGAATTCAAGATGCTCAGTCCATGATCTTGATCTGCACTCTGCCTAATTTACAGTAAAATGCCAAGCTGACTGATATCTGATAAATGACAAAATTGGAGATACAAACTTTTTTATGTGTGTTTATATATTTTTTTAAGTTTGGTGACCTCTGATTATTTTCATGATTTTCCATTATAAATCATTTGTTGTTCAGATCAGCAATTTCAGTGAAATATATCATATAGCAGATGAACACTATGATATTTGAGAAGTGAAATGAAGTTTATAGGATTTACAGAAAGTGTGCAATAATTATTTAAACCAAATTAGGCAGGTGCATAAATTTAGGCACCCTTGTCTTTTATTTATTTAAATAAACCATCAAACCTGACTGAACTGGAGATGTTTTATAAAGAAGAATGATCCAAAATACCTCCAACCAGAAGCCAGACTCTCATTGGAAGCATTAGTAAGAGTTTAGAGGCTGTTATTTCTGCATAAGGAGGATCTACAAAATATTGATGTCATTTTTTGTTGGAGTGCACAAATTTATGCGCCTGTCTAATTTTGTTTAAATAATTATTGCACACTTTCTGTAAATCCTATATACTTCATTTCACTTCTCAAATATCACTGTGTTCTTCCGTCACTTCTCAAATACCACTTTTTGTTTCTGATTTCCCCTCATCACTCATATGGTGATGTCGATCAGCACAAGGCATCTGTGAGCTGATGTATCAGAACCAAGTCGCTGCGCTATCCTCCGAGCACACTGTGATGCTACTGGGCAATGTAAAGCAGTAAAAAAAGGGGGTTGCTGACTTCACATGTATCAGAGGAGGCATGTGCTAGTTTTCACCCTACTTGTGTTGTGGCATCACCAGTAATGGGGGATATGCAGCTGATCAGGTGAGACAATTAGCCTAACTAAAAGGACAAGATAAAATGGGAGAAAATGAAAAATAAATCTTAACAAAATAATAAAAATACTGGTCTGCATGTTTGGGCCACAAGCGGATCTTAACATTTAGAGCACATATGAATATGTAGGGGGAAAAAATTAGTGATGACTTAACATCCAAGTCACGCAGTAAAAAAAATAAAAATAAATATATATATAAAAAAATATAGAGCAAAAATATAAAAAGAAATTAATAAAGCTATAAAGCCTACTTTTTTGGTATTAGACATAAACAAACATTATATATACACAACATTAGTTGTTTAAAAAGGTATGTTTTATTTAGTAATTATTTTTACTTACAATCATATATAAATGAATCAAATAGTTCTGTTCACAGTGCATATAATATTATTATTAAAGTACCAGTTTTGTTGGAAAGATAAACTGAGAAAAGAAAAAAAAAATCACCAAAAAGCATTAAAAAGGAGCAGCTGTTGTCCAGGTAAGCTGTATTTATATATGTATATATATATGTGTATATATATATACACATATATATATAGAGAGAGAGAGCATGTTAAATTTGTTAAAGAAACAACACATATGTAGCTAGCTGCACATCTTTTTTTTCACTGGGAAATTGTTAGCTAACTAGTTAGCATAGTTAGCTACATTTCTGAGCTAACACTGAGCAGTTAGTGATAATGCTAACAAACTAGCTAGCCATAGCACAACAACAGCAGTGAAGAGAAAAGAGCACAGAAGAGACACACAGACACATATTTAGAGGAAAACTGTTTGTAATTTACTGTTAAAACAGTTTATTAATCCTCTGTGGCATAGTGTTTACCTCAGGCAGCATATCAAATATTTGGTTATTATACCATGCCATACTGTACCTTATTCATACATAAAATATGCATATATGTGGCAGATATTCTATCATTGTTCTTGTTAACTTATTAAACAGTGTTTTTATGCACTCAAATATATTATTTTAAAGTCGTGATAGGTGCTTTTCCTGATGAAGTCATGTGCTGTTTGTTAAAACTTAAATCTTCTGACAAGCTACAAAATAAAACTTAAATGGATTTGAAGTCTTGTATTTTTGTGTTTATTTTCATGTGTCTAATCAAAATATATACTGTATGTGAAGTGTATTCTGGGTGGTTGTTTGAAGGTTAAAAATAAACAATACAAGGTAAAATGTAATGACATTTAATGTAGAGCGGTGCCACTTCTGGCCCAAATTCAAATCAGATATGCAAAACATATCTGTGCCAGTTTGGACTCATTGTGCAAAAATAAACCAGGCCAAATTTATCTGCCAGATTTGTTACAGATTTTTTTTACAAGTCTGGGCTAGATTAAGACCGGAGTACATCTGATATCAGGGTAGTTTTAGAAGAATTAATAGAATAATATTGTTATATTATAATATTAATGTATTTGGTGTTTATTTTCGGATTAAAAAAAAACACTAATACATGAACAATTAAAATTATATTTTCAGTAGTAAATGACAAGATGACCAGGATGTATCATCACATATTAATTTAATATGCAAAGTTCAAGCACTGTCATCTCTTGTCAGCTCCACTCAAAGTTTGCCAGGTTTAAAAACACAACAGCGGTCACTGATTGTAGAAACTTCACACTAGACCTCAAGCAGCTTGGACTGTGTGTCTCTCCACTCTTCCTCCAGACTCTGCTCCCTTGATTTTCAAATGAAATGTAAAATTTACTGATGATCAGTGATGGTTTGGAGAGACATGTGATCTGCTGGTGTTGAGCCACGGTGTTTTATTATCAAGTCTAAAGTCAGTGCAGTGTTTTTCTGGAAAATCTTACAGCACTTTATGCTTCCCTCTGCTGAAAACTTTCATCAGATTTCATTTTTCAGCAGGACTTGGCACTATGCCAAAAGTACCAATTGGTCTTATATAATATTCCATTTTTTTGAGACGCTGATTTTTGGGATTTCATTGGCTGTAAATAAACACTTAAAATAGATCACTCTGTGTGCAGTACATATAATACTATATAATATATGATTTTCACATTTGAAATAAATTACTGAAATAAACATTTTACATATACAGCTTTGGAAAACAGTAAGAGAGCACTTCATGAATCAGTTTCTGAATCATTTTCTCAGATTTTGCTATTTATAGGTATATGTTTGAGTAAAATGAACATTGTTGTTTTATTTTATAAACTACGCAAAACATTTTTTTCAAATTCCATATAGAAATATGGTCATTTAGAACATTTATTTGTAGAAAATGAGAAATGGCTGAAATAAAAAAAAGATTCAGAGCTTTTTAAACCTCAGATAATGAAAAAAGCAACAACAAAAAAAAACAAGTACATATTCTTAAAATTTAAGAGTTCAAAAATCGATATTTGGTGGAATAATCTTGTTTTTTAATCCCAGTTTTCATGCATCTTGGCATGTTCTCCTCCACCAGTCTTACACACTGCTTTTGGATAACTTTATGCCTTTACTCCTGGTGCAACAATTTAAGCATTCATCTTCCTCTTGATTATATTCCAGAGGTTTTCAATTTGGTAAAATCAAGCTGTATGTTGAGACACGTGCTCACCAGGGGCATTAGCTACATCCTCCTGCTTCTCCTCCTCCTTCCTCGACAAAATGCAAATTCTCGATGGTGGCCACTGCCCGTCTCCTGTTTTGAATGTTTATCGTGCTCACGTGTTTTTGGAGGTGAAGTGGGCGGTTATGGAGGCAGAGGCAGGGCGCGCAGAGGCAGGGGGCGGGTCCTGCGCGTGGCCCTGTGGGGGGAGAGCTTTAAAAGCTGTTATAAACAGCAGCAGCATGCTGACTGAACGCAGCTCTGCACTTTACCTTCTTCCACTAACCCAGAGAGAGAGAGAGAGTAGACCGGCTGCGCTGTGATAATGGCACAGAACGGGACCCCAGAGAACGGAGTGCCCGCAGACCCCGCTGCCCTGCCTTTACCTCAGCCCTGCAGGATCACAGACATCAAGCACACCAAGGTAAGAGCTGAACACACAGCTTCAGAGCTCTGGATTTACCGCACTGTGCGGCTGAGAACCGCGCCGTGCGTAATGGCACCTTTACGCACGGCGAGCTCTGGGTTATGGAGCAGCCTGGGCGGTATGAGCAGGTTACAGCAGGTGTGAGGACTTAAAGAACGCTGGAGTATGTTGTGTTCAGCCGTTGTAGAGTAGATTAGATGCTAATTGAAAGATCTGCAGCTTCTGTTTGTGTTTGTAAGCTTGTTAAATATGACTTTTCTCTCTAATATACAGCTTTTTATCAACAACGAATGGCACAGCTCAGCCAAAGGCAAGACCATCCCCATCTTTAACCCTGCAACAGGAGACAAAATCTGTGAAGTGGAAGAAGCAGATAAAGTAAGCTTTCTATTTTAAACTGTAATAAACTCTACAGCTCTGGAAAAAACAGACCACTTAATAATGATGAGTTTCTTTGATTTTACGTAGTTGAAAACCTCTGGAATATAATCAAGAGGAAGATGGATGATCACAAGCCATTAAACCAAGCTGAACTGCTTGAATTTTTTGCACCAGGAGAGGTGTAAATTTATCCAAAAGCAGTGTGTGAGACTGGTGGAGGAGAACATGCCAAGATGCATGGAAACTGAAAATTGTGATTAAAACCAGGATTATTCCTCCAAATATTGATTTTTGAACTTTTAAAACTTTATCAATATGAACTTGTTTTCTTTTCCTTGTTTGAGGTCTGAAAGCTCTGAATTTTTTGTTAATTCAGCCATTTCTCATTTTCTGCAAATAAATGCTCTAAATGACAATATTTGCAATATATGATATTTGGGAGAAATGTTGTACGTAGTTTTTAGAATAAAACAACAATGTTCATTTTACTAAAAAATATACCTATAAATAGTAAAATCAGAAAAGCTTCAGAAACTGAAGTGGTCTCTTAATTTTTTCCAGAGCTGTATATCATATTAGAATAAACCAAAAGAAATTTGTGTTGTGAAAGTAAAGTAAATTAAAATGTTTATAAGAAGGTCTGTATGGATTAGTTCAGTTTCACTAGAAGCTCATGTAACATATTTTATTGAAGGACTGGTTAGAAAAACTACAGTAGACGTACAGTACATGGTTAACTGGGAATACTTGCTTTTCTCCAGGAGAGCAATAGGAATTTTAATCATATTTTTCAAATCATTCTAGTCATTCTGAGACCATGTAGGTAATCATCATCCTCCATATGCTCAAATATTTCTAAAGCTTTTCATTTATAAAGCTGGTTATTGGCTGGGTAAATATGATCCCAGCGATTTAAATCTCCAGAAAATTATTAGAATTACTGATCATTAAACATGTTATTGTAAGTGTTTTATTAGTAGTATATAAGTATTATAAGTATTGTGTCATTAAGTCAGGGCTTAAAGGGAAAGAATGTAGAGAAAGATTATAAAACTTAATGTCATAGCAACCTCAACATTATTACCACGCAAATGTGTGTAAAATGTTGATATTTCTTATGTTTTATGCCAATAAAATAGCCTTAATAAAACAGGTTTAAACATTTAAACCATTTTATTTTTTGCTTATGGTCTTCAACAAATTTAGAAAAGACAATAAATATGAATCACAAAACAACTAATGTCAACCATTTTTTTAGAGACTTTAAACACTGAATGGAGTCATATTTACCCCAAACATAATAGAAGGGTGCATGCACTCCAATGTACTTCTATGTCCTGTTTACTTCAGTTCTTCATGTTATGTTCCATAACCTACTGTAAGAAGCTGAGATCCATCATATTATGATGCTTTACAGGTAATGCTGAAAAAAAAAGTGATCAAGATTTAAACATGAATTTAATGTTGAATCTCTAAATTGGTAGCTTTACAGGGGATAGAGTGTTTATAAGTGTTTTAATTACTGATTATTTAAACTGTGGCGCATTTCTATTGGTCCAGCTATTGTTATTGGTATCGTGAAATGTTTGCATTGTTTGTGCAGAAAACCAATCTATGTCACGGTTTACACACAAAACCTTGTATCTTTAAAATGGTAACTTTAAAGATAAAATATTCATATAATTTTTGAGCATTTGTATTGGTCTGTACAATGTTAAGAACTTTATAATGTGCGCTCTGCTTAATATACAGCTTTAAGAACTGAGATATATTTAGTCTTATGTGCTTTTATGTACAGAACTTTAAATCACGTACAAAAGAAAAAGTGTAAGAAAACATATTAATTATAAATATACAGTATAAACCGTATCTTAAACAATTCAATTCAGCGTTACAGGAGAAAAGAAGAACTTACTTTGCATTTTGTTGGTTTAGACAGTTTAAAAAGATTAAACTCCAAGGCATTTTTTAGGTGGCCAATTATCTTGAAATTGGTATTGGTACATAATATTAAAACTTAAATTGTGTTGAAATGTTTTTGCTTGAGTGTCACAATAAGATTTACATTTTTAATGAATTGATTTGGAATAAATTGCACTGATATATTGTATATGGTTGAAAATGACATACGCTCACATTTCTATTAAGTTTATTAGTTTGGCTTGTTATAAAATACACTTATTTCATTAGTTTGTATCCGTTAACAGTTTACAAACACATTTATTTAACATTGATTTAAATACAATATTTCTATTTATTTAGTAGTTTTTTTAAAACATGGTATCAGAGGGAGAATTGGAAGTTGTGTATGATTTCTCTGCATGTTGGAGCTGATGTTGCACTCTCTCTCTGAGTGGAGAGTTATAATTTGATGAATGTAAAAGTTTGGAATAAAGTTTGGGCTCTCTCTCAGGCTGATGTGGACGTGGCGGTGGAGGCGGCGAGGGCAGCGATGAAGAGGGGCTCTGCGTGGAGGAGGATGGACGTGTCCGGCCGCGGGCGGCTGCTGCATAAGCTGGCGGAGCTGCTGGAGAGGGACCGGACGCTGCTGGCTGTAAGTGGAAACAGTAGGCTAATCTCCCGGCCCTCTTTACGCCTGTCTGAGTGTGTCCGTCAGACGCTGCTGCAGGTGTTAGTGTTGGCACTGAGCGAGGCTTCTGTCTGAAGCTGAGTC
This sequence comes from Astyanax mexicanus, assembly GCF_023375975.1. NCBI lineage: Eukaryota > Metazoa > Chordata > Actinopteri > Characiformes > Acestrorhamphidae > Astyanax > Astyanax mexicanus. The sequence continues at coordinate 10,027,069 of NC_064423.1, read as the reverse complement.
CACAACAACCCGGGGGGAAAGGACAGTCAAGTTTTTTAGTTTTACTGTGATCTCAAAAAGTTCTGAACCCTTTAAACTCTGGGAGTTTTATCATATCCTACAAATTGTTGTTCAGTAATTACATAGAAAACAAAGCAGCCAAGGTTTCGATAACAGTATAATTACTGTATATAATAATGAGGTGTTTTATAACTTTATTTAAGGGGTTAGGAACCCCACACACTTGTTTAACTAGAATACATAAAATACAAAAACTTTAAGTAAAACTATTAGTGTTCTTTAAAGGATTATTTAGGAAAAACTGTGATTTTATGTAGAACCACAATGGAAAATAATTTTAAGTAACATTTTTTGTGTAGAACCAAACCCTTATGGACTTCTGTAGTAAAGGCAACCATTTTTATTAAACCCAAAACCTTACAAATAAAATTCTTTAAAGATTATTTGAGGAAACGCACCCTAAGATAGGAACAGGATTCTTCATTCTTCATTTCTTAGGTACAACAATAAATCTGCGATTAACTGCTCCCTTAAAAAAGGGTTCTTCAACAGTTCTTACAACATTTTTATAAAAGCCAAAAGCTTTTTTATTTTTACTGTGATCTCAAAGGCTATGGGAGTTTTATCATATCCTAAACATAGTTGTTTTACATAGTAATTACATAGAAAACAAAGAAGCCAAGGTTTTATAATATAATGGGGTGTTTTATAGCTTTATTGTAGAGTTTAGGAACCCCACACACTTGTTTAACTAGAATACGTAAAATACAAAAACATATTCTTCAAGGATTATTTAGGAAAAACTGTGATTTAATGTAGAATCACAATAGAAAAAGAGCTTTTTAAAAAGTTTTTTTGCTTCTTAAGTAACGTTTTTTAAGATTTTTTATGTCGTTTTGGAGCATTTATATTGGTCGGTTCATCATAAAATTCTAAAACAATGTAAAGAACTTCATTTAACTTTATTTATTGGAAGTATTTTAAGTCATCCTTCACATCCATGATCTTGATGTGCGCTCTGCTTAACATACAGGTTTTAGAACTGAGATATATTTAGTCTTTATGCTTTTATACACAGACCTTCTACTTGGCCTATTAACTTGATTGTGGATGTAATTTACATACTTAAATTCTGTTATCTAAATGTAAAAAACAGACCTTTTTTTGTTTTATTGTGATCCCAAAGGCTCTGGGAGTTTTATCATATCCTAAACATAGTTGTTTTACAAAGTAATTACATAGAAAACAAAGCAGCTAAAGGTTTAATCCCACTATAATTACTGTATATAATAACGAAGTGTTTTATAGCTTTATTTTAGGGGTCAGGAACCCCAAACACTTGTTAAACTAGAATACGTAAAATACAAAAACGTATTTTTAAGGATTATTTGAGAAAAACTGTGATTTTATGTAGAATCACAATAGAAAAAGGGGTTCTTTAAATGTTTTAGGTTTCTTAAGTAACATTTCTGTGCAGAAACAAACCCTTATGGACTTCTGTAGTAAAGGCAACACTTGTGTAAAACCCAGACCCTTACAAATAAAGTTCTTTAGAAATTATTTGGGGAAACGCACCCTAGGATAAGAATAGGATTCTTCATTGATTTCTTAGGTGCAACAACAAATCTGTGACAAAAGGCTCCCTTAAAATGGGTTCTTTAAGAGTTCTTTAATGACTGGAACTTATAAAAGCCACAACCTTACAAAATAATGTTCTTTTCTTTTAGGATTATTTAGGTAACACCATGTTTTTTTTGTAGGACCCAAACCTGTTAAAGGAATTTTCAAGCCTCTTTTAAGTAAAATTGTACATTATATAAAATCCACATCCATAAAAATATGGCACTTTTAGGATTCTTTAGGTACAACGATAATTCTGTGGAGAAAAACGCATTTAAAGAAGGATTCTTTTCTTTTTTTTTTCAGTAAGCCATAACATTTTATATCGTCGCTGTCCAATGAAAAACAAGTATCTCCAAAACGGTAACTGTACAGGAGAGAGATAAAACCTTCTTATCTTAACTTTAATGGAAGTCAATGTAAAAAGACTTTATTTCAGGTCATTTTGGAGAATTCTATTGGTGCGTTCATTAAGAAATTTTGAAACAATATATAGGACAGTTTGTGTGTTCAAATTATGTAGTAAACTAAAAATACACAAAAACAAATTTACTTGTTTTTAATTGGACAGCGACAATATAAAAATGAAACCTGGTAAATAAGGATTTCTTTTAAGATTCTTTAAGTAGGAAAGTGGGTCTTTAGATAAGCACAACCTAAAATAAACTAAAAGTATTTTTCAAGAGTTCTTTTGTCAAGGCAATAATTAATTCTTAAAATCAACTTAAAATCAAACTGAATTCTTAAAATCAACATTCTTCAAAGTTTCTTTGAGACATATGATCACTGAATGGAGAAACACACCCTTCAAAAGAGCTTTTTTATGAAAGCAAACAATTCACAATACAGTAAAACAGTAAAAAAAAAAAAAGTATTTTTGGGGGTAAGACAATGTTCCTATGGAGAACGACACATTTTTAAAATAATTTTCTTCAATTATTCTTTAGAGAGGACATTGATATCATAGGAAACCACTCCCTTGACAATGATTCTGATGTTTTTTCAAGAGTTATTAGGTAAATGCAACACATAATCTAGATAAGATAATGATTATGTGGAGAGCCACTTCCTTAAAAAGGGATCTTCAAAAGAAATAGTAGTAAAGAAATTAATACAGTGTAGAATTCTTTATAGGATCACTTACTGTACAATGTAGTATTGTAGATGAGCTTTTTCATTTAAAACAATATTTTTCACTCTATAGTTTTGAAACACTTTCTACAATATTGTTATTACAGTGATGACAAGATTTTTTTTGTTTTCTCAAATACTGCACATGTACTACTAATAATAATACCTTTATATTCATTAGTGCGTGTTTCTTAAAATGCTTTAACTATAGTAAAGTATTTGGCAGCTATTGTTTGAGCTGTTGTGCAATTGTTGCTGTAGAAAGCAGCCAACGTTTTTTTTCTTCCTAGCAGTTTTGAAATGGCACTGGCAGGAAAACAAGATGAAATCATGGACCAAATTCCAGAACAAACACACACACACACACACACACTTATACTCACCCGTACAGGCAGTCTCCTATCTGCATGCACTTCTTATAGAGCTATTTATACTGTAACCTATGTGGCATTAGTTATTACCCAATCATTCTGTCAGATTGGATCAGCGCTCGCACTCGTGAATGAAATTTTACAGATGTCGGAGTCGTGCTTCGGCTCTGCTAATTGCAAACATGCCCCATAATTCTGCGGCGGAGTCGAGCTAATCACAATAACTCCAATTATTGTTCAGAAAAAGCAAAATGCAACAAAAACCCCACAGAAAGGTAGAGTAATGTGGATCAGATGTTTCCCGGCTGCGTTCTCCTTATCAACACATCAGCAGTCTGCGTGCAGTCGATCAGGGACTGATGTAGCTGGGATCGGCTCTGTGTTAAGGCGAGGGGGTGGTACGGTGGTCGGGTCTGGTTGGAGGGGAGCTGATTGGCTCTCGCAGGGTTTTGTGAGCTGGTTGAACAGAAATGCTTGCTGCACCGTGCCCAGCCGTCCACTTTGGTTCGGGCAAATTCGGTAGACGCCTTGTTACTGGAGATAATGAGCAGATGGCAGATTGATCGCGTGATGCTGCGGCTCCGTAACCGGGACTGGGCCGTTCTGAAACTCGCTGCAGCTCATAATCAGCATCTTCTCTCTCGGTGTGATGGCTCTCCTGAGGACGAGCTCTGCCAGACATCACAGTGTGCACACCATTCACTTACCTCTCTGACTTGGAGAGACCTCAGTTTATTCTAATTTGTTTCTAATTTATTTCTAGTTTATTTCAAATCTGAGCTCATGTTAATTGTGTGGCATCACTGGATGCACATGAACTAAGCATTGTTTCATAGTGACTCATATTTATTTAAGGTCAACTGATATATCTGTAAATGTCTAAAACTAAGGATTGATTCAAACTGTATTTTTAATAAGTCAGTCGTTGTGATATAAAAAAGCCAATAAGAACCAGGTTTGCAGTGAAATTGAGGTTTATTGTAGAGAAATTGACCAACACAGGTTTATTTACAGTGTTGGTAAATGGCACCAATTTCATTGTAACTACAAATTATTACGTCCAGAGTATTAAAATCTTAGTTTATTTGTGTTGTTTAGGGTTATTATGGGGTTCTGTATTGTTTGTGGGGGTTGTGAGTGGGTGTTTATGTGTTTATATGATTGTTTAAATAAGTGAGGTTTAGTTCCAGTAGTTCCAGTTTGAGGTTTATTGTAGAGAAATTGACCAACACAGGTTTATTTACAGTGTTGGTAAATGGCACCAATTTCATTGTAACTACAAATTATTACGTCCAGAGTATTAAAATCTTAGTTTATTTGTGTTGTTTAGGGTTATTATGGGGTTCTGTATTGTTTGTGGGGGTTGTGAGTGGGTGTTTATGTGTTTATATGATTGTTTAAATAAGTGAGGTTTAGTTCCAGTAGTTCCAGTTTGCTAATCCTCTTTGCTATCTAACACCCCGTCAACAGTACATTTTCACGCCTTGTGCCTGTGCCATTAAAATAGCGTTGGAGTTAAGGAATAAATCTACACTGATGGGCGTGGTGGTCTGTTTCTATTTTTGCGGTGGAAAACACAGGTGCGCCACTGACTGAAATGAACCGAGACAACATTTAATCGTCATTCAAGTCTATTCCTTTTGGTGCACCATTAAGCGCAAACCCGACTTAACAATAAACTTAACAATAAACAGAAAAAAAAAGAATAAAATAACATTACTGTTCCCTTAAATGAGCTGCTGGTGTATCTTCACAGTGTGAACAAGCAGGTCAATATCTTCTGCTGAGACACACAAAAGCGCTGCACTGTTAAGATATGAATGTGCCAAAGTCAGAGCTCATCTGGCTCTTGAAGGGAATGACAGGTGGCACACTGATTGGTTTATTTAATGTTACGCCCAAAACACACCCATGAGTAATTAAGATAATTAGTTTATGCCTTTTTTCAGTGTTAACCATTCTCATTCGGGGTTATTATGCAAAATGACTTACATGTTTCTCTTTTCCTATAAAGCTGCAATTTTGGAGATAAAATGTTTTGTGTGGGTGCAACAATAAGGCTAAATTTTATTTAAAATATAATCATAATAAAGTGCTTTAGATTGTGTTTTCGTAACTTCGTGACCTCACAACCTCTCTCTCTTTAAGAAACGCTATCTTTAAGTAACACTTCCTATGAACCCTGTATTCATAAAGCATTATAAATGCATTCATAATGCATTATATGGCATGCATAATACCTTATAATGACTGCAAAAAGCCTGTATAATTACATAAGTACTTACAGCGACATTAATAACACATTATAAACTACAAGTATAAGGGTTTATAAAGAAACTGCGTATAATGCCTTATAATATCTGTTCATATGAAAATTGTTGTAATTCAATATAACACATATTTGGTGTATTTTGGTATAATACATTATAATATGCAGCTATGATTTCTCAAATTAGACTTTTATAAAAGTCTGTCACACATTATAAAGCCTTATATACAGTCATTACTGACTTTAAGTGAAGTAAAGTTTAAGTTTTCATATGCTTTTTAAACGTGAAGTAAATTTTATTATGCCTCAGTGTAATGTCTTATAGAGCATTATGAGTGCTCTTTACTGGCTTTAAGTGAATTGTGTTTTCAAATGCCTTTTTTTTAAATGCCTACAGTGCAGCATTATATCATTTACTTGCTTAAAAACACGTTTAAAAAAACAATTCACTTAAAGCCAGTAAAGAGCACTCATAATGCTCTATAAGACATTCAAAAATTTACTTCACGTTTAAAAAGCATATAAAAAACAATAATGCATCATACCAAAATTACAAATCTGTGTTATAGTGCATTACAGCACTACATTGTACAATGTTCTTATGAACAGATATTATAAGGCATTATACACCATTTCTTTATAAACCCTTCTTATACTTGTAGTTTATAATATAGTGTTATGAATGTCGCTGTAAGCACTTATGCGCAATTACACAGGCTTATTACAGTCATTATAAGGTATTATGCATGTCGAATAGTGCATTATACGTAAATGCATTCATAAGGCATTATGAATACAGGCTTCATAGGAAGTGTTACCAAAACTCCTAAAGACAGAGCTCTTCAAAGAGCACTTACTCTCCTAACACCTCTAACATACTAACAACTTCTTCCCCTCCTTCCCTCCTCTATCCCACTATTTTCTTTTAACCTCTTTTAGGCCCTGCTTTAAATGTTGTTTACATTGAACTTCTATTCTATTCTAAATGTACATCATTATTGTAAGTTGCTTTGGACAAAAATGTCTGCCAAACGCAATGTAAAGTAATAAACCTACTGTGGATTTGCTAGTTGTTTGATTCCAGTCACCACCACTGTGAACAATTGGGACTCAGTTTTTAAGTGTCTTCATTTCCAGACTATGGAGTCGATGGACAGTGGAAAGCCCTTCCTGCAGTCCTTCTTCATCGATCTGGAGGGCAGTATCAAAACGCTGAGGTACTACGCAGGCTGGGCTGACAAGATCCACGGAAAAACCATGCCAGTGGGTGAGTGAGCAGATCATCATAATATACATACACAGTGGTGCATGTACCATTATTATACGTTATTACATCATAAGCATGTCCTTTTATATCAGATATTCCGGGCATTATGTTGCCTTCAGACATTAGGCTTAATAACTAAAGGGTTCATTTAAACACTGTGAAAACTCAAACTGGGTCAATACGCGGAATTTAAACCGTGTGCTGTTTTATAATCTAAACACGGTAAAAACAAAACAAAACAAAAAAACAGCGAGACCCCAGAGACGAGACGGCGAGCTGCTTGGGGTGGATGAGTGGTTTCCCTTTAGTCCTGGGTGGTATCTCATCCCCCTTCCCTAATTCTTCCTCTCTGCCAGTGTTCCTGTCACTCCAGGAGATCCAATAGACAAAACAAGCTTCCCTCTTTCCTCCTGATTAGATTCAAATAAAGCGTTAAAAGACGAAAGGCCCCGGAGCACAAAGGGAAAAGGAAGAGGCTCTGATCCTAATCACTGAGGTGCAACCGCGAGGGCCACGGCCGGGCAGGAGGAGCGGCCCATCAGCACCTGGCTAAAGCCGCTCGCTTCCGACTCAGACAGAGACGTCTACTGTCAGCTCTGACACAAATAAATGTATCAACTTCATTTACTTACTAAAGTCTGAATTCACAATGGATATATAGTGCATATACAGACTTAATTACCTTAAAATTAAATACAGTTTCAGTTAATGTTGGTGTTTGTTACTGAACGCCAAATTACTCCCTTGGTAATTAATCCTTTGGTCCATTTCTCAGTTCTTTACAATCAAGTATAATTAAGTACTGGTAAGTTATTTTATACTAAGTGCCTTCAAAACTAAAAAATAATAAATACAAATAAAGCACATTTTTATTTACATAAAAGGGTTAACCAGATTTTCCCAAAGCGGCAGATGGTCGATAAATGGTTATTCACTGGAAAGGCTAATTCTGTTATTACAAGAGCTAGTTTAACATGGTTAAAGTCCAATCAGCTTGAAGTATTTATACATTTTTATTGGCCACACCAATTTTGGAGAAATTATTTAACTAATATTTAACTAATATATATAATATATATAATATATATGTATACAGCTCTGTAAAACATAAAGGGACTACTTTAGTTTCTGAATCAGTTTCTCAGATTTTGCTATTTTTAGGTTTATGTTTGAGTAAAATGAACATTGTTGTTTTATTCCATAAACTACGGATAACATTTATCCCAAATTCCAAATAAAAATATTGTCATTTAGATCATTTATTTGCAGAAATTGAGAAATGGCTGAAATAACTAAAAAGATGCAGAGCTTTCAGACCTCAAATAATGCAAAGAAAACAAGTTTATATTCATAAAGTTTTAAGAGTTCAGAAATCAATATCTGGCAGAATAACCCTGGATTTTAATCACAGTTTTCATGCATCTTGGCATGTTCTCCTCCACCGGTCTTACACACTGCTTTTGAATAACTTTATGCCACTCCTGGTGCAAAAATTCAAGCAGTTCAGTTTGGTTTGATGGCTTGTGGTTATCCATCTTTCTCTTGATTATATTCCAGAGGTTTTCAATTTGGTAAAATCAAAGAAAATAATATTTTTTTCCAGAGCTGTATTTGAATTTTTTTATTTAATTTTAATCACTAATTTGTCCAGTATGATTTGGGTATCCAGTGGAATAAGTATTTCTTACACAAATGTTTGTAAGTAAAGTTAGTAAAGGTTTTTCTCTTCAAAACAATCTGAAAAAAAAAGTTTGAAGCTTAAACTTGAACCTGTTAATGTGGATGATGTAGCACTTTAAAAGTACAGTAAATCACTATTTAATGATGTCATTATATTTGTAATGTGCAGTGAATCAGCAGTACTAGCGATAAAATAAGTAAGTAATAAAAACTTGTGAGGGCTAATGAAAAATAAGAACCCGAGAAGCCGTGATCTTTAAACTGGCTCAGCGTTTAAACGCTGCCGCCCCCTCACCCCACCCATCCCCACAGAACCACTCATCCGCCATGTAAATGTAACCTTTGATAAGCAGATCGGGGAGATCAGTAGGAAAGGGCCGGCGGCCGATGCCAGGCAGAGATGAGCATTGTGGGAAGGGAGTCGCCGTGTCTGTAATCCCGCCGACACACTGCCGTGTGCAGAAACTGGAGAAGGTCACGCCGCTGAGAGGGCCGCTCATGTAGATTAAACAGGCGTGGCTGCTTCATATCCGCGCGGGGTGACACCTGAAATGTCATGCATGTGCGCGTGGGATGATCTTGCAGAAGAGAAGACGGTGCAGGTGGACAGTAATGAGGGGGTGAGGGTACAGTTACACTCATCTGAAGAGAACTGCGCTGGCTCTGACTGTAATTCAGTTTATACTCTGGTTAAATTTGATAGCTTTGATTTTACAGTTGAGAGAGAGAAAAAAGAGGTAAAGAAAAGAAAAGAAAAATAATTTTTTATCATGAGCTTTATTTAAGTTTTATTCAATTAAATTAAAGAACAGATTTTTTTAGATCTACCAGCCTACTTACCTATTTATGTGCATTCCAACCATCTATCTACCTGCTAACTCACCTTTATACCAACCTACTTGTCCATCTACCTATCTATCTCTCTGATTACCTACTTTTGTATTTATATACCCTCCTACCATTCTACCCATCAGCCAGCAAACCTATCTAGCTTCACACCTATATAACTATTTATATGTATTCATACACCTACATTCCTTTTTTATAATTTTATTTCAAAATTTTATTCCATTTTCTCCCAATTTACACGGCCAAATACCCAACCCACTCATTAGGACTTCCCCTATTACTATTGGATGCCCTATCATCAGGAGGGTGAAGACTAGCACATGCCTCCTCCGACCTCACCCTTTGGAGTGATGAGGGGAGAGAGCGCCTAAGATCTACCCACGCAGAAAGAGCGAGACCAATTGTGCTCTCTCGGGGCTTCGATAGTCAATGGCAAGCTACATGAACAGGATTCGAATCAGTGATCTCCTGATCATACTACACCTACATTCGTATCTACCAACATATCCATCTATCTACCGGTACTTACCATTGTAAATGATAGTAGTCATACATAACTACCTACCTACGTTCCTATATGCTTACTTGCTTACTATATCTACTTATCAGTGTACCTATCTATCTGTCTGTCTGTGGGTATGTATGTGTATGTACGTGTGCCTACCAACATACCAACAACCTCTCTACCTACCTACCCACCTATCTATCTGCATGCTACCTACCTACCCACCTATCCACCTTGACTCACCTATCTCCCTAGTTGTCTATCTACTAACCTACCATCTGAATGCCTACCTAACTATCTACATACCTACCTACATATATATATATACCTACCTATCAATCTACCCATCAGCCTGCCTACTTACCTACCTACCGTACTGTATAATATTTAAAATTCTGACCTACAGAAAGGGTTCCAAAACTTCTTGGACTAAAATCATGTTACATTAACTCACATTGAAACTTAAGACGTTTTTTCCTTCCCCTGAAAAACTATCTTTCTTGAGATACAAGCTTTTGTTTTCCAACAGCGCCAATATCCTGAGGAGTTTGGCTTCCAAAGTCAGACCTGGGGGCTGGTGTGAGGGTGGGGAGGTGGTGGTGGTAAATCACCCAATCTAGGTGGCATTCAGCGAAGCCTGCAGCAGAACAGAGTTTCTGAGGCTCGGAGGCGATGTGATAAAGCATTACCGCCGGCAGATCAGATACCTGAGAATAAGGGAAAGGGGAGACTGTGGACAGCAAACAAAGATGTGCATGCAAACCAAGAGCTTGAACCCCTGCCCAAAGCTCTCCCACTCCTCGTCATGCTTTGCTTTGACAGCACCTCCGCTACGGGGAGAAAAGTGAAAGCGCTAGAACGTATACCTGCTTCCTGGGCTGAGCTTTGTGTGGCCCATTGAAGAGAAGAACACTGTGAGGGTTTTTCTTTTCATGCTTTTGTCCTTGATCTTCGGTTCTGGTGACCACATCCAAAAGCTGCCCAGAGTAACAATGGCTGCGTATGAAAGGAATGCTCAGTGTGGTTTGCTGTGCTTACTCACTCCTCTTTTTTTTTATTTCCCATCAGATGATAACTTCATGTGCTTTACCAAACACGAGCCTGTCGGAGTGTGTGGAGCAATCATTCCTGTAAGTATAAGTGACTCCCCATGTATTACCATTACACTGCACACACTAGCCTCTCAGATAGAGAACAGACAGTTATAATCGTATCTGTAAACAGTGGACAGGAAATCGGGAAGGGATGTTCAGGACGTGTTTCCAAAGATTATCACAAAAACTTTCACTCAAAATAAACCTTAACAAAAAAAGATAGAATAGCCAACAACAGAACTCAAGTAAAAGTAATGTTATTTCAATCAATCAATCAATCAATTAATTAATCAGTCAGCCTTTATTTAAACTCTGAGTATCATATTTTGTCGCACTATAAGGCTATCATTATTAAACGTCTATTTTCTGCTCTGTTTTCATACATAAGGCTCACTGGATTATAAGGCGCATTATACAACACTAGTAAGGAACAGGGGTGTCGCCATGTTTTCCTTCTAAATCAGCAGGTCTCACTGCTGGGTGGCAAAAACTTTAAAGCTATGCTAAGTTAAGTAAACAAAACTGTAATTCTTAAAATCACATTTTCTTTAAAAGTCAAACAAGCACTGGATGTTAATCTACACAGATTTCTCTCCTGAAAACTGTTGATTTGGGTGAGTAAAGTGCTTCCATTTATTTACAGTAAGCTTAGATTTCCAGATTTGGGTGCAGTAGTGGTTAGCAGCTAATGCTAATGCTGCTCTAGCAGAGCTAGCCAGAATTAGCTGCAGGCTACAGGCCGATAATACTCACCCCTGAATGGCAAAAGAACTAGTGCTTAGTTCGGTTAGTGGCTAATGCTAATACTCCTCCAGCAGTGCTATCCGGAATGAGCAGCAGGCTACAGACCAATATTACTCACCTCTGAACGGTGAAAAAGCTAGGGCTTAGCACGGTTAGCAGCTAAATGCTAATACTGCTCCAGCCTCTGTGCTAGAGAACTAAACTGAAACTCCTGTATAACGCTGTACTTCATTGAAGTGGCTTTACTGCTCCTTAATACCTGACTGGTAGAATTTATACATAAGGCACAGAGGATTAAAAGGTGCACTGACTATTTTTTTTTTTTTAAATTTAAGGATTTTAAGTGCACCTTATAGTGTGAAAAACATTGTTCAATAAGGGGTTGCCCTCATTTACTGTATAGCCAAGCAAACACACAGGGATGGGATTGTCAAAGAAGAATAGAACAACAAAGTTCCTTTTACTCAATTTTATACCTATAAGTAGCAAAATCAGAGAAACTGATTCAGAAACCGAAGTGGTCTCTTAATTTTTTCCAGAGCTGTAGTTAGCGGATACTGATTAATTGATAATATTCAGCAGTCATATGAGTAATATGTTTTATAATGATTGACTAATAACCCTGTGGCTTATTGGGGTCCATAACAGTGTAAAGTGATATCATCCATACATCCATACTTTTGTTTTTCATGTCTATACAGACAGTGAAGTCCATGTGTGTGTGTGTGTGTGTGTGTGTGTGTGATGGTGATGAGGGATGGTGGGTGTATGTGCATGTGTGTGTCTGGGCGTTTCCTAGACTGATCTGTAACTGAATCTAGACAGGCGTTGGCTAAAAAAAGACAATAGCACCGTAGAGACACGCCATCAAAACTAGTTCACTATATTACATAAATTCTTTACATATTATAGACAGTAAATTCAGTTTAACACGTTTACGTACAAACGTGGTAGGATTTTATTAAAAAAAACCCTTTCAGAGGGTAAAAAAATGTAAGAATGCTGTTTTCTGTCTGTAATGCACAGAAAAGAATACTCTAATATAAACTCTAAAATCTATACAGCAAATCAATCAAATCAACTTAAATATTCAATAGTTTTTTTTCTTTATTTTCATTGCATTGGATTTCACAGGAGCCAAACACTGGACTGACAAGCGTGGAAACACAGATAATTTATCAAATAAGGGACAAGGGAAATAAGAATGGTCAGGGAGTGTAAGTAATAAGGTAGCCGCCTAAACAAACAACATACCAGAGTGCACAGGAAATTAGGTCATACACAGAATATCCAAACAAGGTAGAAAAAGGCCAAGGCAAAAAGGGATGGTCCAAATACAAAAATAAGTACAAACCGAAAAAGCTAACAAACAATGGGGCTAAGCAAGGGAGTAGTATGAAGGGCAAAAAAGTCCAGGTGTATGCAATCAGTAGTACGGCGAGCCGGAACGCCGATGCATCACATGATCCGGCATGTCCGGAGGGATGAGCACAGGTGTATCATGGGAAATGGAGTCCGTTAGTGCGTGGCAGGCAGACAGACAGTGATAGGACTGACATTGGAAGCCTGTTTGTAATATTTAATATTTTTATTGACCTTTTCATTTCATAAACCATCCCTAAACAGTACAAAACATAATTAAAAAGTGTTCTAAATCACTAAATGAGTCAAATTTAGCTGTTACATTGCCTCAATGGTTCTAGTACTACTTTTCCCAGTGTTTCATTAGTTTATAAACTTATTTAATGGCTGGTTTATGGTCTATTCTGAAGGACACCAGCTCTCAAATAAAGTTTTGTGCAACAAAACATTTAAAAATAAAGAAAATACATGATGTCCTTTGAAATGGATGAATGGTATGAAAGGGTTAATAAGGTCACATTCATTGTTGAAGCCTGAATTAGACCTTTCTAATAAATCTATTTACTATGCATTAACTGTATTCATTAGGATCTCTACTGACTAACTAAAACTCTGTAATAATCGCATTATTCTAATTAATAATGCGATTATTACAGAGTTTTAGTTAGTCAGTAGAGATCCTAATGAATACAGTTAATGCATAGTAAATAGATTTATTAGAAAGGTCTAATTCAGGCTTCAACAAGAGAGCGTGATCCAGCTATTAAATATAGTCCTTTTAGTTGAGGTAAACTGCTGATAAGGCACAGTTTAATCTGATATATAAAGTGCAACGGAACATCTTTAGTGTTCAGTGGTAAAGCAGCTTCCCACTGCACAGATATACGCGCTGAAACACAGAATCTTCTCACTATATTTACTTTCTTTCAGAGGAGACTCATGTGTGCCCGAGTTTATTGGTGCGCATTTTGGTATGTTTAGGTTTATGCCTGTGTGAAACCAAACCAAACAGATAGAGAAACCACTCCAGGTAAACAAGCTCATCGACTGATTCAGAACCAACTAAAGGTGTGAAAACATATGTAGAAACTGAAAAAAACAAAGACTCAAAATAAGAGATACAAGAACCGACAAGGGACAAGAAAACAGGAAACGCCTGGGAACAGGTAACGAGGGGGCGGAGCTACAGATGAACACGTGACAGAAGAGACACAGAACAGGACAAGAAGGTGACAGAACTGTTGTTTTTTTAATGTCTAATTCAGGCTTTATTGAACACAAAAAATACCTTAATAAACTTATATATTTTTATGTATAAATGTAAAGTTTAATGAACTCATTTAAAAGCCCTTTTTAGGGAAAAATAAGTGTTTTTGTTTTGAGTTAAACAAACAAAGTTGTGCCTGGCTGGATTTTCTGTGAGGATGGAATGAAATGTCGCACATTCACAAGTAATTCAATCTTAATCTCGACCTGTTTTTATTCTTACCTCACCAAAGCTTAATCCTAGCACACATTTCTCTCGTAACAAGGCATTTCTACGGAATGTTTTTGATGAAAGCTGCAGATTTACCACAGCGCTGATCTTTGCTTTTGATAAGAATTAACGAATGCATTGAGGGCAGTGAAGGTTTTTGTTTGGGGATTTTCTCGCGTGGCTCAGATGCTGATCTGCAGGGTATCAGGTTACTGATGTTGATGATGGTGGAGGCAGAAGAAAACCCTTCATATTTGCTTACATTTGGAGCTCTGGAAAGTAAGGTCTGAACAGATGGCATCTCCAGCTGTTGTCTGGCAACAAACACAGCAAAACTGCTGTCAGAAATGGGAGATTATATCATAAAACTGTATTTCATACTGTAGGATTGTGGGTAATTACTGAAAGCTCTGCTGGCGCAGAAAGAGCATGACTCACCGAGAAAGAAAAACAGGAAGCTCACTCGCTCTCGCTCTCTCCCGGCGCAGCAACACTCCAGAAAAGTCACTGAGACTCAATCATTTCACTGATTGCATCCCGAGAGCTGTAAAACTTAACGATACTTTAGCAGTAAACATGTAATTTACATGCATATTTTATGGTCAGTTTTATGGAGCCCAGCAGTTAGATTTGTCCGTTTGCCCTCACACTTTTTTCACCTCCAGGGATCACTGAGTCTGACGTCTTTTCCACAATTTTAAAATTACCTGCATTCAGAATTCCTGCTTTAATTTACTGGTGCACACATTCCTCATTCCTAAAGCTCAATTTAAAAAAAACAACTGCTTTATTATTAATTCATTCACTATTATAGGCTATTATTCTGTCATCTCTGTTTTATGTGTAACATTGGTGAGGATGTAATAAAGCATTTAGATAGTTGTGGGTGTGACATATGGAAAACTGGGGCTTGATTTCCTGGTTAGAAAAGAAAATCACATTACATCAGTAATGAACAAAAACATCAAATGCTACATTCTTGTATCTGTGAAGTATGATTTAATATGATTCAGTCACTCTGCATGAGAGCATCAGCTAAATGTTTAGAATTTAAATGCTGTCATTTTGAATTGTATCATTGAATTAGACTAGAATTTTATATTCAAATATTATATTAAATAATTTCTCATATGAAATTTAATTTGGAGTGAAATTAATTTGCTTAACTAATTAACTAAACCTAAAGTTTATTCAAACTTTTAAACTATTATAATGTTTACATAAACGTTGAAAATAAATCGATTTTTGAACAAAAAGTGAATTAAAAAAAGTTTATTTTTAAATAAAATATACTTTTAAACCAAAGTGACATTTTAAAGTGACATTTTAAACTGTAGTTGAAGTTGAAATGGAAAGGAATTTTTTTATCTGAAATAAATTATAAATATTTTAAATTTTTAATTGAAATGACATTAACCTGAGTTGAATTTGAAAGATTTTTGTACTAATATGGAATTTAGGACTGAAGATACATTTTGCATTGACATTGAAGTTTAATTGTACCTAGAATTGAATTTTGAACTGAAGTTAAATTCAGATCTAGAATTGAATTTTAACCAAAGTTGAAATCAGATGCAGAACTGAATTTAGAACTGGAGTTAATTTTAGATCTGAAGTTGAAATTAGATCTAGAATTGAATTTAGAACTGAAGTTGTAATCAGATCTAGACTTAGGACTGGAGTTGAATTCAGATCTAGAATTTATTTTTACAGCTCTAGAATTAAATTTTGAACTGAGGTTGAATTCAGATCTTCAGCTGAAATGAAATGCCTTGTTTGTTTAAGAAGCATGTAAAATGTAAAATCAGAAATGTAGTCAGGAAAGAGATCAGTGGTTGCAGTGATCACACTTCATCACACTGATTCCAGTTGCAACACTGTAGTTCTATAACTAATTTATTGGAGTATCCTGTTATATATTGCTTACCCTGATATTACCTCAGGGAGACTGGAAATTAAGTGTTATGTTAGTTTAGCTTGAGTTCTCTTTCCTGCACATATACAGAAACTGCAGTTTGGAAAATTTCCTGGTACATTTATACAAATGTGTAATAATGTTCATGTAAGACTGAACTAATTAATGAAAAAGAGAGGAAAGTGAAGCTGCAGTCATACTTAAGGTTGTATGTAATAACACTGTCTTTCTCCTATTTGCAGTGGAATTTTCCCCTGCTGATGTTTACGTGGAAGATAGCACCAGCCCTGTGCTGTGGAAACACAGTGGTCATCAAACCGTCTGAACTGACGCCCCTGACAGCGCTGCATGTTGGAGCACTCATCAAGGAGGTGATCATTTAAAGATTCACTCAAATAACTTAGCAGCATATTTCAGTAGTCAAATGTAGTCAATCTCCCAAGACATAAAGTCAATATGAAGCTAGTTATTCTAAGCTTTAGAATTAAGACTCTCATCAACCTTTATAAAATACAGAAAAAAAAAGAATTAGTGTTGTGCCAAAATCTGAGCTTACATTTGTGACTCCTTTATTAACTGTAACAAGAAAATAATATTTTTTTATCTAAAAGAACTAACAGAACAAAAGGAATCTGAGGGGAAACTGTTATGCTGCATAACAGGCCTTGCTTGACCTGCGATACTTCATGTTGCCTTGCCATGAGCATGCAGGTCAGCATTTAGCCTCACTCGCAAGATAACACCTCACAACTTGTACAGGTGGCCATTCCCAAGCATTTATATATTGATATTCGATGACTGTTGGCATGTCAATGTTAAACTAATACACAGCTTTGGAAAAAATAAGAGACCACTTCAAAATTATGAGTTTCTTTGATTTTACCAAATTGAAAACTTCTGGAATATAATCAAGAGGAAGATAGATGATCACAAGCCATCAAAACAAGCTGGACTGAATGGATTTTTTGCACCAGGAGTAAAGGCATAAAGTTATCCAAAAGCAGTGTGTAAGACTGGTGGAGGAGAACATGATGCCAAGATGCATGAAAACTGTAATTAAAAACCAGGGTTATTCCACCAAATATTGATTTCTGAACTGAATTATTTGAGGTCTGAAAGCTCTGCATCCTTTTTTTGATACAGCCAATTCTTATTTTCTGCAAATAAATGCTCTAAATTACAATATTTTAATTTGGAATTTGGGAGAAATTTTGTATGTAGTTAGTAGTTATAGAATAAAACAATAATGATCATTTTACCTAAACATATACCTATAAACAGCAAAATCAGAGAAAGTGATTCAGAAACTGAAGTGGTCTCTTCATTGTTTCCAAAGCTATACATTAACAATATGTCCAAGGTTTCAACCTTTGCTCAGACAAAATATAATAGAATAAAAAAAATAACTTTGGTAGGCCGGTCACTTCTGGGAACCAGTGTTCCATGTTTTCTCCATCAGTGAATAGTAGCTCTCACTGTGGTCCGCTGGAGTCCCAAACACCTTTTTTACAAAGGGCTAGATTGGCTTGGATATTTTTTCCCTTAATAAAGAGAATCATCATTTAAAAATCATAATTTTTATCTTTGTCTAAGTTTGTTTGATCATCACGTAAAAATGTAAGTATGGCAAAAATGCAAAAACAATAGAAATCGGTAAGGGGCAAATACTTTTTCATGCCATGGTATATGAGCAAGTACAATATCAAAAGGCAGAAATAATTATGCTCCTTTAAATTGAGCAACACAGTTCACACAAGGCCACTTAAGAGTAATTTGATCCACGCAGCTTTTGGTTTGAACTCACAAACAGGAAAAAAATAAAAAAAACAGGTGTCAGACTGATGACTAAGAAATGTTTCAGAAACGGTTTCAGTGTTCTTAATCTTTAGAGGCATGAATAATACATTAATACAGCAGCTGCAGGGAGGCACAATAACAGAGATTGTACATAATTGAAGCTACAAGATTTCTGTGAAGGCCAGGCCTTGTAAACACGCCGTGAGTACAACGTGCTCAGGGAAATATCACACAACTAAAGGTTGGGGAGCTGCCATCGAAGTGTTGTCCTCATTATACTTGGAGGATAGCTGATTTGTTTTCTGGTGAAAAAAAAACATCAGTGGCTGGAGATCCCAGAGTAGACTTTTGACCTCACTAGAGTGATCCAGTCCTGAATTTTAGGCCTGCAATATGTTCCAGAAATGGGATGGGGCCATATATGGCTAGTAATGGGCTAAAAAATTGCTAAAATTAATTTTAATCATGATTTGGAAAAAAGCAATATCATCAAAAATTGTCAATGAGCAAAGATGGACAGAGGATCCCCAGTTTGTCAAAAACAATGTTCATTGTTATCAATCAATAGTTCTATTAAAAAATGCAACGTAAAACTTTATTGTGCAAAACAGAAGCCTTATGCCATATGTTCAGAAGTAATGTCAACTTCTTCTGGCTCAAAGTATTGTGGCCAGATGAATCAAAATTTCAGTTCTATATTGGAAGAATTGGATGCCATAAGCTTCAGACTAAAAGAGAAAAGGGACCATGCAGACAAAAGCCAGGGTCTCTTATGGTATAGGGGTGTATCAGTACAGAAGGAGTAGGAGCGGGTTTGACATTAATTTTTGCTAAAATTAATTAAAGCCCACTCTATAGTGACTTAGAACAACATTTGCGGAATTACAGTTATTCACAAAAAAACAAATTTATTTCTGTAATTCTGTTTATTATTAGTTAAATCCAACTAAAGGTAACTTAACAATCTAAACATGTTACTACACATTACATTTACTGTGGTTAGAAAAAAAACATGCATGAATGACAAATACACATATGACAAAAACAGGAAGTTTGTCAAGACATTAAATGTCAAAGACAAGACATTATCCAAAAGTCGTTCAGCACCCCCGCCAGAAAAAGCACCCTCTCTCGGGAGTGCACAACCACATCTTCTTGGTTTTAACTTTACTTACAAAATGGAAATAACCAAGATACTGTTCTAAGCTATGCTGACTCAAAAGAAATAAAGAAAAAGAAACATTACCTGCAGCCTCTTCTAAGAGGGAGTGATTTTCATTACGGGGTGCAGATTTTGGCGTTTAGTTTATTAAAAAAAAAAAGTCTGCTTTTTCTGCTGTATCATTTTTTTGGGGGGGGACAAATTCACCTATTTTTGATATTGGGTGGGACACATTCCACCCACATCCCCTACCAACGGCCTGTCCTATGGCAGTGGTCAATACATTTCTGTGATGGAAGCATTACTGCAGAATAGTACACTGAGCTCTTAATAGGCTTAATCTTAATAAGTTTTGTTGTATTATTTAGCATGACTGGACTCTCCTATTTTGACATCACCAGTTGAATTTATCAGCTATTTGAATCAGAACTAAACCTGAGGCTCGGAAAGGAAACTGCTCCTCAGTGGGCATTACCTTTTACACTTGTAGGCTATGGCTCATCCTGCGGGCCAGTTTGTTTTGATATATTTACACCGCTTGTAGCCCATTAATCAGTTTACTATTGGACTCCACAGTAAAGCTCTGCTCTTCATTGATTAGTTTTTTCCTAATGTTAACTGTCTTGGTCTCTGGTGTTGTTTTTTGTTTTGCAGGCTGGTTTTCCTCCTGGAGTTGTGAACATTGTGCCTGGATTTGGACCAACCTCAGGAGCAGCCATTGCCAGCCATATGGGCATAGACAAAGTGGCCTTCACCGGCTCTGTAGAAGTAAGGACTGTATAAAAACACATACCTTTTCAAATAAATTAATTCCTTAAAAATCTGCCACCAACATCACATTTGTTCACCCATCTGTCTGTGTGGCTGTTTTTGTAAATGTTGACTAATTTGCCAATAATTTTTCCGATTAGTCACGAATATTTTTTGCCATGCCCTCTATTTGCACTTTCTAGTGGTGAGGCTCCTCATTCAATGCATATTTTACTACTCATTCATTGTTAAATGTTTATGGCCCAAGACCATTTGTGCAGTACATTTGGGATAATTTAAGCCACTCGTGGTGCAAAAATTTGAACAGTTCAGTTTGGTTTGATGGCTTGTGATTATCCATCTTCTTCTTGATTATATTCCAGAGATATTCAAAGAACAAATCAAAAGAAGCTAATCATGTTCTCTTATTTTTTTTCCAGAGCTGTATATTATATAGTTACTATAACAATTTTAATATAGTGTACGGAATACAGTATTTCCCTAACACTTAGCCAGCTACTCTATCTAATGTTAGTAATGTTAATGAAGGAGTTATTCCTGTTTAAACCTACCTTATCAAGCTTTCTGCAGTAGTTTAACCCACCACAAGTAATATAGAAGTCAGTGTTCAAACTGTGCAGCGAGCAGAAATGTCGTTATTTCACCAAATCCAGACTAGAGTATTGCAAAGTCAAATGTAATTTGTTTGTGTTCACTGAATCGCCGTTTTGCACCTTGACAGCAGAAAATAGGTATGGATAATTGACTGTTGTTAGGGTTTAAATCTGTCAGTGGTGCACCTGAATTTTCCACCGCATAAATTTACCTGAACACACCTCATTTCGAGCCCACTACGCCCATCAGTGTAGATTTATTCTTAAACTCCGATGCTGTAAAATAGACTGTTGACAGGGTGTAAGATAGCAATAAGCATCATGACACACCTTGCACAGGGTGTACAATAGGGCCCTAAGTGTCCTATCATCGCCATTGGCTTATATACTGTTACTTTGCCATCGATTAAAACTGTCCTATCGTTACTGTTGAGCTAAATTCCACTAAGATTGCTATTGAAACTGTTATTATTATTTATTTACATTTCCGAACACTGCCTTTGACTTAAAGCGCCCTATTATTGCTATTGATTTAAATTGTCCTATCTTTGCTTCTATCTGTGCTATTAACTTTCAAAATATCCAAACATTGCCATTGATTTAAATGTGTTTTGAACACTACTGACATTACTAACATAACATTCGAACATTACTATTTATCTAACTGTACCATCATTAACACTGGCTTAACCCATTAACAGGCCAACATTTTTGTCAGTTTTCTGCCTGACATTACACACCTAAATCTTGAGGATTTCTATTCAAGCGTTACATAAAACACATTCACGTTTGATAATAAACGTTACTACAGATTCTAATTGTAATAAAAAGTTTAAAAATATATAATGAATAACAATCATAAAATTGCACCTTTCCTAAACTTCATTTTAAAATCTGTATTTCCCTGAATACAAATCAAACATTTCATGTCCTCCAAACCTTGTCTAGTTTTTTTTTGGGCTATTTTCAAACCTGCAGATTTTGGGTTGGATTCCTGTTACTGATCTGGAATTATTAAGTGGAGTAGAGAGAGAACAGGCTGCTTCTCCGACTGTCCTGTAGGAGATTTTAAACCCTCAAATTTTCAGAATGTAAATAAGTTACTTTACTGCAGAGAAAAAAGCATTTGTATCATCTACACTTGTAGCCTGTATATGTTCCAAGGCCTGTAAACGGGTTGGACTGTCCCGTCATTGGTATTAGCATAAAGTTTCTTATTATTGCTACTGACTTAAAACATTGCCATGGATTTTAATGATCGTAACATATACATTGACGTAAAGCACATTCAGCTTCTCTCTCAATTGTCCACCGTTCTTTTTGTGTTCAGGTGGGTCAGCTAATCAAAGAGGCGGCGGCTAAGAGCAATCTGAAAAGAGTGACGCTGGAGCTGGGAGGGAAGAACCCCTGCATTGTGTTTGGTGACTCAGACTGTGAGTGATGTGGGTTTTTTTACATTCCTGCTCTGAAACAAAAAAAAAAACAGCAAATCTATCTGTAGTGTGTGCTTCATGAGTTTCTCATTCAAAAAGATTAATGATTTGTAAGTGATACAATTACAAAATGATACAATTACAGGGGGATAGCCTTCATTACATACTGTAACTTTTTTCCGTGGTATTCTGGAGAGTCTATAAGGTCAAAGTTAGAGGAGCTAAAAAAAACACTATTAGGGTTTTAACCAAGATAGTAATCTGATCTGTTAGACAACAGTAATGAAAAAACAGCATCAAGAAGATCAAGGAACTCACCAGACAGGTTAGGGAAACATTTGTAGAGACGTTTAAAGCAAAATTAGGTTATAAAAAACATACCCCAAGCTTTGAGCATCTCAAGGAGCACTGGTCAACCTATCATGCAAAAATGGAAAAAGTATTCTACTGCAACTACTAACTGTAAACCTAGCAAGACATGACCGTCCACCCAAATAGACAGATCGAGCAAGGAGAGCACTGGTCTGAGAAGCAGGCAAGAGGCCCATGGTCACTCTGGAGGAGCTGCAGAAATCTAAAGCTCAGATAAGAAAATCTGACAAATCTTAACCATTGTTAAAAGAAAGACATGAGTGCCAAGTGCCATTTGCAGTTTTCCATGTAGGAGAAACAGCAAACATGTGGATAAAGGTGCTGTGGTCAGATGAGACCAAAATGTAACATTTTGGCCTGAACACACCATCCACACTGTGAAACATGGTGGTGGCAGCATCATGCTGTGGGGATGGTTTTCTTCTACAAGGACAGGGAAGCTGGTCAGAGTTGATGGGAAGATGGATGAAGCTAAATACAGAAAAATCCTGGAAGAAAACCTTTTGGAAGCTGCAAAAGACTTGAGACTGGGAAGGAGATTTACCTTCCAGCAAGACAATGACCCAGAGCTACAGTAGAATGGTTTAAATCAAAGAATGTTCATGTATTAGAACATGGCTCAGTCAAAATCCTGACCTAAATCCCATTGAGCTTCTGTGGCACGACATTAAAATTGTTGTTCACAGACGCTCTCCATCCAACCTGGCCGAGCTTGAGCTGTTTTATAAAGAAGAGCCCAGTCTCAGATGCAGAATGCTGGTAGAGACAAACCCTAAAAGTCATGCAGCTGTAATTGCAATAAAAGGTGGATCTACTAATATATATCTCAATATAGGGGGGTTAAATACTTTTGCACGTCACACTTTTCAGTTTTTTATTTGATTAAAAATTTGAAAACCATGAGGAATTTTCATTCAACTTGTCAATTATGTGCTTATTTGTGTTGGTCTATCACTTAAAATTTGAATGCAATACATTTAAGTTTGTGGTTGTAAGGTGACAAAATGTGAAACAATTCACAGGGTATGAATACTTTTGCAAGCCACTGTACATGATATAAGTATTAAGACAGTAAGAAGTTACAGATCAATTAAAAAATGTTACACAATCACAGAATCACACTTCTTGCCAAAACTGGTCAATTTATTTATGATTAAAGGGGCTACTATGCTATAAAAACAAAAGTTTTTTTTTTTATTCTTTAGAGCTGTGTTGCAACACATGGTGCTGTCTGTGACAGTCATAGCAAATATTTGTTTATGAAAACATTCTGGTATAAATCAACTGTTTGAATCATAGTGTTCAGCCAACAGCAAACACAGATTTCTTTCAGATGAGTCAGTTTGTTTTTATCTCCGCAAAAAAACATTACACCATCACCGTCTGCTGCTTCACTCAAAGCTGATGGTTTAGTGCTCTATTTAAATGTGTTAAATATATCTAAAATTAAATTAAAAAAGATTAAGAGCCCTGTTTTAGCAATCTGTAGATGAGCTGTCAAGCAGCAGTAAGCTACAGGCCAATAATACTCATCTCACCTGTGAACAGCAAAAGAGTTAGCGCTTAGCACAGTTAGTGGCTAATACTGCTTCAGTTTTGTTGCTGGAGAACTAAACTGAAACACTTGTATAACACTGTACTTCAGCGGAGTGGCTTTACTGCTCGTTACAACCGTAATGGTAAAATTCATATAAAAGGGGCACTGGATTATAAGGCATACTGACATTTTTGGAAAAATTAAAGGATTTTAATTGCGCCTTATGTGCGCAATAAGGTAATTCTCTTAATTAATCATGGGTGTTTTCTGCATGCAACACACTATTCCCTTTAAAAGCCAGGTGCGTTCTGACTTTGCATTGCTATATCTGTGGCGCACACACCTGGACCTGGATAGGGCTTTTACATTTTAAATACACTGACATTTGAAAATCATGGGACAGCAGTATGTAAGCTGATCATGAAGTGTTACCTCAGCTTTGGAATGCCAGCACCTGTAAAAGTTGCAAGGTGTTACATATCTTGCGAGTAATGCTGAACTATGTGCATGAAAGTGTAAACATTGATTAATTACACTAAATACGTAATTTAGTGTAACCATTATACATTTCTTTGTGTGGAGGGATGCTTTAAAATGTATTACTTTGATTCCTTTATATTCACTAGTTTATATAGGCTTATTTGAAGAAGGATTATTACGCAATTAAAATAACTCACTTAAAATAATGTTGGTGCTCCACTGAGACGAAAAAAAAAAAGACCATCATTATGTATTTTGTCATTGTCACTCCAGGCTCAGCATGACAGAAACTGCACAGTGTAACTTTGTAGGCAGGACAGTGCTAACCAAACCAATTTTTTTTACTTCAATTTTTTTTTTTACTTCAGCTTGTCCAGAAATGTGTGTGTGCACAGAGAAAGCTTTTTTAGGGAAAGCTTAAAATTTGAATTACAAATTGTAATTTCAAATAGTTGCTTTCATGTGTAAATGGCTTGTAATTCAAACAGTTGTAGGAACTAAACATAAAAAAACGTATTAACACAATAGAAACTGTGTGTGTGTGTGTAGTGCAGTTAGCAGTGCAGGAGGCTCAGAAGGGAGCGTTCTACAATCAGGGTCAGTGCTGCACGGCTGCGTCCCGTGTATTCGTGGAGGAGCGGGTGTATGACGAGTTTGTGAGACTCAGTGTTGAAAGTGCCAAGAAGATTGTAGCTGGAGACCCCATGGACCCCCGAACTTCACACGGACCTCAGGTAGTAAAACCCACACCAGTTATCGCTGAATCACAGTATCACACACCTACTTTATTTTCATGTATCAATGTCATTCACAATATTCAGATACCCCTCTAATAAGAAATTGTTCAGCTATTGCCATTGCACACTTGTTTAACAGCTTTTTACCAATAGAAAGAGACGCTGCAGCTGCTTTATGTCAAGTTTAAACATCATGCAGCTGGATTTAGGGCTTGTCAGTGTGTCTCTGGTATTATCATGCCAAAAAGCATGCCCTGCACAGCTCGAAACACACAAAAGACATGAACTAATTCTCTTAATTAATCACGGGTGTGTTTTTTCCGTAACATGAAATAAACCAATCAGTGAGCCAGTTGTCATTCCCTTTAAGAGGCATGTGTGCTCTGATGCGCATTTTCGCATCTTAACAGCACACTGCTTTTGCGTGTCTCAGCAGAGTAAACTAACCTGAGTGCTCACGCTGTGAAGATACACCAGCAGGTAATTTAAGG
The DNA here is from genome assembly GCF_023375975.1 of Astyanax mexicanus. NCBI lineage: Eukaryota > Metazoa > Chordata > Actinopteri > Characiformes > Acestrorhamphidae > Astyanax > Astyanax mexicanus. Next base: position 10,001,412 of record NC_064423.1, on the reverse strand, counting down.
GAACAGCATTATTATTTTATTCTTTTTTCTGTTTATTGTTGATGTAACAGCTGAATTTGCGCACTGCATGGCGCTCCTGCATGGTTAAGATAAGATTGGATAGCTGATTGTTGACTGTTGTCAGGGTTTAAATCAGTCAGTGGCACACCTTTGTTTCCCACCACCAAGATAGAAACACGGCAAGTATTTACCTGAACACACCTCACTTCCAGATCACCACACACATCAGTGTAGATTATTTACTAAACTCCAACGCTATTTTAATGTCGCAAGGCATGAAAAAAGATTGTTGACTGGGTAATTTTGGGGTAATTTTAGTCGGTTGGTCACTCCTGGGAAGGTTCACCACTGTTCCACGTTTTTGCCATTTGTGGACAACGGCTCTCACTGTGGTTTGCTGTAGTAAAAAAAAAACTATAGAAATTGCTTTATAACCTTTTCCAGACTGATAGATCTCAATTACGTTCTTTCTCATTTTTTTCTTAATTTCTTTGTGGATTGGCATGATGTGTAGCTTTTAAATATCTTTTGGTCTATTTTGCTTTTTCAGGCAGGTCCTGTTTAAGTGATTTATTGATTAAGAACAGGTGTGACAATAATCAGGCCTGGGTGTGACAGGAAAAATTGAACTGAATTGAATTGAAATCTTTAGCGTGTTACAAATTTCCTTTACATTTTTTATTTGACATTTAAATGTTATTTAGCACTGTATCCTATAATTTACTTATATTCATATTTCCCTCATTATAATCACAGAGCATTGAAATACATTTTAACTGATATTAATGTTATACTTAAATATATATTTTTTATAAATTATATTTTTTAAATGTTTTTTTAAGTAAATTACCAATGTAGTAAATTATTTTACTTATTAAAAAGTGTACAAAAATGCACAAAAGTATATTTGGAAATAAGTATTTTAGGACTATATAGAATTACATTAAACTAAAATTGTACTTCTACTATTTTTTTTATTCACTATATTGTACTTTTTAAAAAGTATGATCAAAGTTTACTTTTAAACATTTGATGAAAGCATAATATTAATGTACTTTTAATATATTTTAGGTAAGTACATTAATCTGTTAGTATATTTACAGGATATTTAGACATTTCTCAGTATTTTTTAAGTACAATTAAGTATATTTTTATATTTTTCACCAGGGAGGGTCGTGTAGGTTTGGACTTTTTCCCTCAATAATAAAAACCTTCATTTAAAAATATCATTTTATGTTAACTTGTGTTGTCTTTGACTAACATTGAAATATGTTTGATGATATGAAACATCTAAGAGTGACAAATGCAAATTCAGAGATCTAGAACAGTCATCCCAGAAAGGCAACAGACTTCCTATTACTACTCTTGATTTTTCCTGTAATCATCTGCAGATGTGAGATATGAGATACAGGTATTTACATCTGTCCTTACACTTTACTTTTCTTTATCATATCCCTTGTTCAGATTAACCAGCAGCAGTTTGAGAAGATCCTGGATCTGGTGGAGAGTGGAAAGAGAGAGGGAGCTAAGCTGGAGTGTGGGGGTCACGCTCTGCAGGATAAAGGCTTGTTCATTCAGCCCACCATCTTCTCCGATGTCAAAGACCACATGCGGCTTGCTAAAGAGGAGGTAAAATTATCCACACTAGTTTTATAAGCTAATATAGGTGAGAGTGGTGGAGATACAGTACATCTATAGACTTACTGTATTTATACAGTACAGCCACCCTGTTTTTTGTACTGTTCTGCCCTCTAGTGGCAGGAATATGTATGCATGTGAAAAAATTCCCAATTTTTTCCCGCCAGTTTTTAAGGGCAAGGTACAGCAGTTTAACAATTATTTATATAAAAGCCCTCATGTCATTTCAGTCATAGCATATACAGCTCTGGAAAAAAATAAGAGGCCACTTTAGTTTCTGAATCAGCTCATCTGATTTTGCTATTAATAGGTTTATGTTTAAGTAAAATGAACATTGTTGTTTTATTCTATAAACTACAGACAACGTTTCTCCCAAATTCCAAATAAAAATATTGTCATTTAGAGCATTTATTTGCAGAAAATGGGAAATAACTGAATTTTTTGGGAAATAACAATACCTTTCAGACCTCAAACAATGCAAAGAAAACAAGTTCATATTTATAAAGTTTTAAGAGTTCAGAAATCAATATTTGGTGGAATAACACTGGTTTTTAATCACAGTTTTCATGCATCTTGGCATGTTCTCCTCCACCAGTCTTACACACTGCTTTTGGATAACGTTATACCTTTACTCCTGTTGCAAAATTCAAGCAGTTCAGTTTGGTTTGATGGCTTGTGATCATCCATCTTTCTCTTCATTATATTCCAGAGGTTTTTAATTGGTAAAATCAAAGAAACTCCTCAATTTAAGTGGTCTCTTTTTTCAGCGCTGTACAGTCCAATCATATCAATCATTGTAGATTTATTACTAAACTCTGACGCTATATTAATGGCGCGGCCGCAAGGCGTAAGGAAAAATGTTGACAGGGTGCAAGATAGCAAAGAGCATTGCAACGTGCCTTGTGCAGAATGTATGCTAGGAACCCTAGAGTACCAAAGATAAGGTTGAACAGGTTCAGGAACTCTTATCTTAATCCACAGTCAGTTATAATTCTTAATCAAGGGTGTACGTTGATGGATAGAACACATATTGTTGATGTTTAATGTGGGTGTTACTATTCTGATTTTTGGCTTGTTTGTTTGTATAAATGTGATGTGTGGACGCAAGATTGTATTATACATGCTGATTAATACTGTATAACCTGATTACTATTGCAGATCTTTGGGCCGGTTCAGTGCATTATGAAGTTTAAAAGTCAGGAGGAGGTGATAGAGAGGGCCAACAGCACCCACTACGGCCTGGCAGCTGCTGTGTTCACCCGCAGTGTGGACCGGGCGATGAGCGTGTCGTCGGCGCTGGAGGCCGGGACTGTGTGGTGAGGCACTAAATCACTAAACTATTCACACTTAGATGATGATTTACATTGTTAGTGCATCTTAATTTTTTTTTATATAATTGAAAGCATACTTTATTTCAGTAATTCAAGCGTAACAGATTATTTCTTTTATTGTTTATGATTACGGCCAATGAAAACCCCAAAAACACCCTGGTGAATAAAATATATACTTAATTGTACTTAAAACTTACTTAAAAGTACATTAATATTATGCTTTCCTCAAATGTTTGAAAGTAAACTTTGATCATACTTTTAGTATGATATAATATAGTGTATTAAAAAATAGACTGCTATGATGTACACTTTTAGTTTAAAGTAATTCAGTATACTTCTAAAATACTTTTTTTCCAAATATACTTTTGTATATTTTTAACAAAGTGTGTTTAAAACGACTGTTCACTTAAAGTACAATGTATCATGTAACTTTTTAGAAAGAAAATAAATTACTACATTAACACAATTTGCTAAAATTGTAGTACAATATATTAAAATATAATCTTATACTCTAATGTAAATATATTTAGCATCATTCCTAATACACCTGGTGTATAATAGTGACAGTTGTAATACTCATTAAAAGTATTATCATTTTACTGTAAGCATATTTAAAGTAAGGGGTTACATACATGAAGTAGTATGTTTAAATGTTAGTTCCATTTAAGTACAGTTGAGTACACATAGCACAATTTTAAGTAAGACTTTTGTACTACTTTTATACAATTAAAGTATAATATGTGCAAAAAAAGTGGTTTTATTTTGTCACTCTTTAAATATAGTGATTAATAATGTGGCTACAAGAACACTTTAGTGCACTATAACATAATAATGCTTAGTACACTTTAATCTACTTTTTTTCACTAGGGCAGTGTCTCAGAAACTTTTAATATTGTATAAGTACTTTTGGCAGTGTGCAGACTTTGGACTTGATAGAACACAGTGGACCAAAACGAGCAGATGACATGGCTCTCCAAACCATCACTGACCATCAGTATAACCACTTTTATGGAGATACGGATTTCATTTTCCAGCAGGATTTGGCACACTGCCCATACTGCCAAAAGTACCAATTGGTCTTATGTAATATTTTTCTGAGATACTATTTTTTGGCTTTTCATTGGCTGTAAGCCTTAATCATCAACAATAAAAGTAATAAACGCTTAAAATAGATCACTCTGTGTGTAATACATCTATATAATATAGGAGTTTAATATTTCGAACTGAATTACTGAAATAAAGTAACCTTTTTGAATGATGTTCTATTTTTTGTTTAAGTTGCACTAGTATTGTGAGATTAAACATTAAAAAGGAGAGTAAATACTTTACTGTTGCAATTTCTATTAAATATGAAATGCAGGAACTCATATTTATTTAATTGGAATTAAGTCAAATAGACAAAACATGAAATAGCTTGGGTCCCTTTTATCTGCAATCAGATATAATTAAATGTAGGAAACTCTGTGTTTGTGTGAATTTTTTATTTGTATAATTTGTTTTTTTGTTATTGTATGTATTGTAGTATTGCATGAATTATACAGTATGCAGACTATGAAGGAACACATAAGGAATCGTGTAGTAACTTAAAAGTGTTAAAAACCAAAATACTCTACTGTGAAGCAGTTTCTGAGACTGGTTACTCTGATGAACTTTGTGCATTCTGTCCTCTTTTGCTGGGACGGTTCTGATGAGGGCCAGTTTCATCATAAGCAAGAGGAGCCTACTTTGAAGAATCTAAAAAATAAAACATATTCTGATTTTCTTCATAGTTTGGACGACTTTAGTATTAACCTATAATACAATACAATACATTTTAAATTATAAAAAAAAATCACTGATTTTATTGTATATATTATGTTTTATGCTGTCCATGCTTCAGTGGGGTTGTAGTTTAGCTGTGTGTTAACATAAATAATTGGCTTTCCAAAGCTTTCAATTCCAAAAAAAGACAATATGGCCTTTTTTATTTAAGTGAATAAAATGCCCATTAGAGGGAGCCACTCACAGCTGTTTATTTATGATTGATTGGCTTTGATGCTGGATCCACTGTAACAGTAGCACTGTAATCTCTGAGATAAAGTCATCATCATCATAATCCTGAAATAGTTACAGTTTAATCAATACAACACTCACCTCTTTGCTGTTGTGGTTTTATGTGTTATTATGCTTCACAAGTCAGCTGAAATCATCTTGTGACTGTTATATATTGCTTTATACAATTACAGCACTATCGGTTTATCATAGGCTGTAAAACAGAGTAATCATAACTCACTTTCACTTTTTTTAACCCTGTCTTTTTTTATGTCTCCTGTGGTCAGGGTGAACTGCTACAACGCCCTTCATGCCCAAGCTCCTTTTGGGGGATATAAGATGTCAGGAAATGGGCGGGAACTGTGAGTATAGCTTCTTTATCATCTTAATATGTCATAACAACCATTGGATATGTTCAGCTTAATTGATCGTATAGAAGCACATTAAAGTTAAATACAGTGCCGTGAAAAAAGTATTTTCCCGCTAAAGATTTCTTTTGATTTTGCCTTTTTGTCATAGTGATATTTTTTTTCCGATTAAGAAACAAACTTTAATATCAGACAAAACCTGTGTAAAAACATTTAAATGATCATTTTTATTTATTAACAGAAAAAAAAAACGATCCAAACCAATCTAGCCTGTGTAAAAAAGTGTTTGCACCCAAACCTAATAACTTGGTTGTGTCACACTTGGCGGCAACAACTGAAATCTTTTTGTGTGCTTTGGGTCATTGTCCTGCTGCAGAACCCAAGTACACCTGAGCTTGAGGTCACAAACAGATGGCCGGACATTCTCCTTCAGTATGATGTTCTTTTTCTAAAATTATGTGATTGTTTAATGCCAGATGTAACAGGACACACACCTTCCAAAAAGTTCTGCTTTTGTTACATCAGTACAAAGAATATTTACCCAAATTTCTGGGGATCATCAGGATGTTTTTTGGTAAAAGTGAGATGGGCATTTGTGTTCTTTTTGGTCAGCAGTGTTTTTTGTCTTGGAACTCTCTCATATGGAGACCATTTTTACTTAGTCTTTTTATTATTGAATCATTAACACTGATCTTAACTGAAGCAAGTGAGACCTGCAGTTCTTTAAATGGTGTTCTGGATTCTTTTTCTGTGACCTCCTGGATAAGTTGTTCATGCCCTTTTGAAGTAATTTTGGTCGGCTGGACACTCCTGGGAAGGTTCACCAGTGTTCCATGTTTTCTTCATTTGTGAATAATAGCTCTCACTGTGGTTCACTGGAGTCCCAAATACTTATGTGATATAAAGTGTTGCTTTTTGAGATCTTTTATCTGCTTCATGTTGTGAGACAGGTTCTATTTAAGTGATTTCTTGATTCTACGGGTCTGGTAGTAATCAGGCCTGGTTGTGGTTAGTTAAATTAAACTCCAGAAAGTGTGATTAATCACAGTTAATTTATGGGGGGACAAACACGTTCTCACAAAGGGCTAGATTGGTTTGGATATTTATTTCCCTTTACTAAAAATGAAATCATTTTATCATTTAACTGTACTTAAAACATATTGAGAAATGTCTAAGTATGCTGTAATATAAATATATTAACAGATTAATATACTTACTTAAAAATGTTAAAAGTACAATAATATTATGCTGTCATCAAATGTTTGAAAGTAAACTTTGATCATACTTTTAGTATGATACAATATAGTGTTTTAAAAAAATAGACTACTTTGAAGTACACTTTTAGTTTAAAGTAATTCAGTATACTTCTAAAATACTTTTTTTTTACAAATATAATATAATCATTTTAAAAGTGCTTGTTATATTTCTTTAGGTTATATTTAGTTAGTTGTTAGATAATCTGCAAAAATGTATTCTGTATCTATAATTACAGACTGTAGTGCTGTATCTGTTTCTCTGCATACTTCATGATTGCTGTTTCACCCTGTTCTTCAATGGTCAGGACCCCAAAGGATCAGTGAATCTGACATGGTGGTGGTGTATGAGGTATTAGTGTGTGTTGAGCTGCTATATACGAGTGGATCAGATACAGTAGTGCTGCTGGAGTTTTTAAAACACTGTTCACTCACTGTTCTCCACTCTACTGGACACTCCTACACCTTGCTCCTCCACATTGTTGATAAACACTGAGTTGTTTAAAAACTCCAGCAGCGCTGCTGTATCTGACAAACTCATACCATCGCAACATACATTACTAACACACCGCCACCATGTCGGTGTCACTGCAGTGCTGAGAATAATGAACCACCACCCAAGTAATACCTGCTCTGAAGTGGTCCTGTGAATCAGCTCTTAAGACAAAAGAGTTAACACTTGTGATCTTCTGCTCTCTATGCAGGGGGGAGTACGCATTGGCGGAGTACACTGAGGTCAAAGCTGTCACCATCAAACTCAGCGAGCAGCTGACCCTGTGAGGCACATCCCTGATCTTAGTTCAGCCACATCCAACAAGGTCCTCCCCACCCAATCACCAAGTGCTTCAGAATCACAGTGCCTTTGACTCTCAAAAACCCATCAGAGGCCTCTCCACTGAAACGACAATGCCTTCTATTTCCGAGCTCTTTTTCTTATGGTGTGTTTTTTTATTTGATTTAGATTATATGTACAGGTAAAAACTGATTGTATAATTTTTGATTTTGTATTTAATATGGATGTCTTTATATGCAAAAAAGCTGGTCCAGCATGATAAAGTTGATTAGTCTGGTAAAGCAGGTTACATAAGTAAGGTCACCACAGTCAGATTGTTCTTACCTATAAAAGACTGTTAGGTTATACTTATCCTTCCTAAACAGGGGTGCGTTTCCCAAAACGTTCTTAACGCTAAGTACTTCGTAACTTCGTACTTACGAACAATCTTAAAATTACGAGCGTTTCCCGAAAGCCTTCGTAACTAACGTAGTACTTAAACTCGTTCGTAACTTTACGAGTGGTCTGACCCACTCGTAAATAACTAAGTTCTTCTTAACGTGGAATCCACGTGCAGTTCTGACTCAAAAACGAAAGAGGCCGCTTTTGATCCTTAAAAAAATGCATTTAAAGATGCATTCAGCATACGTATTTATAAAAAAATAAACAATAAAAAAAAGACTAAATTCCAGACTATTTAAATTAATTTATTAACCTGCGCATATTTATTCATAGTATTTGGGTTTATTATATGGTTGAAATAATCGTATTCACGTGAAGAAAAAGTTACAATTACCTACAAATATAATTTTTATTCACACATATCACACACATATGGATTAAATTAACGGTTTTCCCCAGTCTGACAGTCGTAGTAGTAAACAAATAAGTAAATATATTTTATTTGGCTTTTTATATCATACAAAATTATACCTTTGTGGCTTAATAATGAAGAACTGTATATAAATCGGTGGTCTAGTTTTCATCTGGCTTTGCCTTAAACCTCACAGACACGGGGGCGGAGCCACCAAAGTGCTACTTAAAGGTCCTTCGTAAGTATGGAGACTTAAGAGTGGCTTCTGGAAACAGTCGGAAAAATGGCGTTCTTAAAGTTAAGTCGTTCTTAAAGTTGTTCTTAAATCCCTAAGAACAATCGCTATTGGGAAACGCACCCCAGATTCATTCTCAGCACTCTGGTGGTTTGCTAAAAACGATGGTAAAAGTGCTGCTTAATTGCATTTAATTACAGTTTTTATACATTTCCAACTGTTTTTTTTTTTTGTGAGAACCCTTTTGCTGCTCAACAACCTGCACATGTCCCTCCACAATGTGCATCTTAAAAAATATTACAATAAATTGAAATCATCTCAAAACTGGTCTGCAAAATAGTACTTTGCTGAGTCATGAAGTGACTGTATGTGTTGCTGTTCACTGCCAGCCCTGGTGTGTTTGCTTCCATTATAATCATTGGCTTCAAATTTTGAAAAGTGCAGCTTAGTGTAGCCGGTGTGCGTTAAGATTTACTCTACATTACGAATGTTGCCATTAGCTAGTTTAATCTGCCGTATTTTACGGACTATAAGGCACACAATATTACAAGGCGCACTAACAATAAATGTCTATTTTCTAGCATATTTTCATACATAAGGCACACCGGATTTTAAGGCACACTTTATGTGACACTAGTAAAGAACGAGGGTGTCGCCATGTTTCCGTTCTAATGGGGAAGCTGGGGAAGGTGCCTAAGTAAATAAAACTGTAATTCTTAAAAAAAGAAACATTTCCTTTCGAAGTCAAATGATCGCTGTTTGTTAATCTACACAGATTTCTCTCCTGGGTGAGTAAAGTGCTTCTGTGTATTTACAGTAAGCTTAGATTTTTTAAATATTTTAAGCAGCATGTGGCGCTAGTAAATGCTGCCCGACAGTGCTACGCTGAGGAACCAGGGCACTATCAGCTAGCGATTTGTCCCAATATACTCGCCTCTGAGTGTCGAAAGAGCTAGTGCTGTGGTTAGCGGCTAATGCTAATACTGCTCCAGTCTCAGTGCTGGAGAAACTTCACTAAAACTCCTGTATAACTCTGTACTTCAGAGGAGTGGCTTTACTGCTCTTTACAACCTGACTGGTAGAATTCATACATCACCGGATATTAAGGTGCACTGTAGATTTTTGGGAAAATTAAAGGATTTTAAATGCGTTTTATAGTGTGAAAAATAAGGTACCTGTTTTCTGCTCTGGTCAAGTTCACAGAGACCAGAAACTAGGTTGGGCATCATTACACATCTCCATTTCCTGTATTCGTCGTTTCAAATTAAAAGCCCTCGGCAGAGTTTTGTTATTGCAATAAAAAAATAGCATGAATATTGTGTCCCATGACTTTTGGCATGTCTTACAAAAACCATATACATATAATTCTGCTCTGACCTGCAGGCTGTGTAAATGGCGCCTTTTGCATTGAATGTGGATGTGATTTCTGCCAGACGGTACCGGTCACAATCATTACCACCCACTGTGCTGTCCACTATGGGTGGTAATGCCTCCTGTGATGTATAACCAGTGCAAGCGATTACATTGTGGATGTAAGTGCCCACACAACATCTTATTCAACTAGCATTCACTATCAGGCCTCAATCGGACTATTCATGACAATTCATGCTGCCTTGCCCTGAGCACGCTGGCTAGTGTTCATCCTCCCTCACAAGAGAGCACCTCACAACTTATACAGGCGTGTGTGTTCCCAAGCCATCTCCTGTGATAAAAACACTTCATGTTCAATTTACACTGCATTACGATCCCATGAACTGTGGCCTACATAGATATACTACAGTATATTAGTGGAACTTCCCTTCCACTTCTGCTTCTCTCCCCAGTTATAAAATAAAAGAGAGAAAAGAGACATATTTATTTCTCAGATTTTAGAATGTACTGTACATGCAGATGCTACAGGAGGTTGTTTGAAAATGTTGAAAATATATATCATGTCTATTTGTCTCTTTAAATGGCTTTTAACTTCTTAAAGGCTATTTATATACATAAACACTTAAATAAAGCCTTTGTTTTGAATTGACTTTTTGTCTTCTACTGTTCTTGTTCTGATTTATATTCATTGAAAATTAAATCAGGGAAAACACTGCACTGACTTTAGACTTGATATATAACACAGTGGATCAACACCAGCAGATGACATGTCTCCAAGATATCCAAACCATCACTGACTGTAGAAACTTCACACTAGACCTCAAGCAGCTATTTTTTTAACTCTTAGAATTTGTCACAAGAGTCAGAAGGGTTTTTAACCTTTTTTCACTCATTTTTAGACGAAAAAAAAAAAGCAGCAAACTAGACAATGTGGTGATGACCACAAACTATTAATTTAAGTCACAATAGAATGTAATTTTAGATCATTAAATTCTGCTTGGTGTGCATTTTTAATTTGTATTAGCTGTTAGGGATTAGTAGGACTTAACACATATAAAAACTAACTTTTTTTTTTTTTTTTTACTTTTTTGCAAAAAGGAATGTCATCATATGGAGACAGAGCTTTTTTAAAAGCATTTAATTTATTAATTACAATTAGCCTTGCCATTTGGGATCAGAAGGACCCAATTAGTCAACAAATACAATTTTAGGCCCATATTTCTCAACTGGCTGTAGAAACTTTTTTTTCCCATTTTCTCCCCAATTTACATCCAATTACCCAACCTACCAATCACTAGTGATGCCCCAACACCAGGAGGGCGAAGACTAGCACATGCCCCTCCGATACATGTGAAGTCTGTGTTAGAGCTTTTAAAGGCAGATAATAAGAGAAAATGAGCTTTGGCTGTTCAGTGATTCAGTTTAGGAGCAGCACTTCCCTGCTGGGTTTAGTATTTAATTACGGTCAGTGGTTAATACTAATTACAACACACCTGATCCAAATAACCAACTAATTAACTAACTAACTAATCAACTAACTATCTGCCCTCACTGAGACCAGGGATGTTTCTTAATACACAAGTACACAAGTCTGTACTCCCGTACTTGGAAAGTACGGAAAGTGCGGACTCCCGAGGACGGGAGGAAGTGGGACGGTTGTTGTGTATTTGGAACAGCTGTGTACTTGATGACGTCACCCTCTTAGAGGAGCGGAAAGCGTTGTTCCGAAAACATGAGCACATTTTCACCTAGCCGCTTTCTTAACAAATAAACCACATATCTGAAGTTTAAACCCCTACATTCTCGCATTCTAAAAATAACTTAAAACATTGTTTTTGCACACAGCAGTACTGTCTTTAAAACGTACAGGTGCTTACAGTTATGTACCTTCTCCTCCTGCATTACGCTGATACTGCTGCGAGGTGCATTCTGGGTTATCAGGCTGTAAGAACACAAGTCCACACAAGTCACCTTCCATGCATCCTCGATAAAGTGGGAGGAGCAAGAACACATCCGGGTATTAGTTGTGTACTTGGCAAACTGCGATCTTCTGAATTGGAACAGTACTTGGGCTGCGACTGATGACGTTTCCCGAGTCCACAAGAACACAAGTACAGACAAAAACGCAGATTGAGAAACGGCCCAGCTGTGTGTTACAGCAGGAAACTAGAAACTCCAGAACCACAAAGCTAATCTAGCTCATCTAAGAACCATAGAGTCTAAAATACTTAACGTAAAAAGGCTTAATGTGGGTTTTAAAGGCGTCACATCAATGTCAAAAGTCGAGGGCCTAAAAATACAAGTCGGGGGCGCAAAAATACCAGGTGAAAAAAAATAACCAACGTTTTTTAACATTTTGCGTGTGTAAATTAACTTCTCGTGAGCACAAATGTGAAACTAGCAAAAAAAAGGGAACCGTGTGCGCGCTGAAGAAAATATTGCTCTCAAGCTTAATTTTTCTCTTCTCGGGTGCTTTTTTTTTCCTTGCGCAATGTGTGAATTACCTGCAGCAGCTCCTGAACTAAATCACTGAACAGCTAAAGCTCACTTTTTCTTATTATCTGCCTTTTAAATCTCTAACACAGAGGCTACACTGCTCAACATCACCATACTGAAAGTGTTTCACCTGTTTAAATGCTTTAATGTTCCTCTCTAAAGAATAATAATCCAAAATGCGATCCGGGCGGAGTTCGCTGGTGTAGTGCAGAATCGAGTCTTCTGCCACTCCCTGCAGCTGTGCTGTGACCTTAGTTAAGCATTAGCTTAAAGTTAGCATTTTTCTAATTACTACCCTTAAACGATCTCGAAATTTAGAGGATCCAGTGATGTTCAGGAGGTAAATGTAAAACATAATAAAATGTACAGGGTTCTGAACATATTTATTTACCACAGAATGTGGTAGAGGCAAGTTTTTACAAAAAAAAAGGATTGGACTTCAGTGGTCTATGAGCTGATTGGTTGAATCAGGTGTGTTTGTAAGAGGTAAAGCAATAAAATGATTAGGGCAGGGTGTGTCTGAACCAGGATTGAAAAACACTGATTTAGCTGGTCTATCAATACGATCAACCTGATTAAACCCCACAAACAAGTATGACCAAGCTTAAACATGCTAGTTAACCAACATGACCCTCCTCCCCACACTGGTAAACCAGCATGTGAAGCAAAGCCACGTTGGTCGTCCAAAATGACCAAGAAACTCAATGGTTAACCAACATAAGGCAGAGTTTTTTTTCAGGTCATTTTTTATTTTATTAGATTTCCTTCTTTAACACACGGACCTTAATAACGAGCTTTTAATTACCTGATCAGTTGGATCTAGTGTGTTGGGAACAGGTAAATCTCTAAAATTGGACCTCCCGGACCAAGAAATACAGGCAGAGGAGGACTCTCATGTCTTTTCTACAAGTTCACACTCCACACATGGCCTTATGCGCTACAGCGAGCTTGAATTAGTGAACAATCGACAAATCAGAAAACAGGATTTTTTGTTACCTGGTAAGATCAGAAACAGGTTTCGGCTGCAGGCACACAGGGACGAGCTGGAGATGGAAAAGAACCTCCAGGATCATCAATTAATATCCTATCATTGTTTTCATTTGTTTTATTTAGGCTCAACCACCGACGACAGATACCAACCCACTCATTAGCTAACGATTTATTAGCTAATAGATATAGGAATAAAAAGACTTAAAATGAATAAAAAATAAGATAGAATAAAAATATTTAAAACATTCTACTGCAGATTTAAAAAAAAATCTAACCACTGTATAATGTGTTGAGGTCTTTTTTATATAAAATAAATACACACTATAAATAAATAATTAAATAATAAAATATAAAATAAATATTTTATATTTTTTATCAGCACTGGACACTTTAAAATAGTCACTTTTGCTATTTTACAAAATTTATTTATTCATTAATTTATTATTAAAGTATGTACGTCTAAACATTAGATGAATTTAGGACTAGTGTTTTAGGACTTTTTAAATGAATAAATGCATATTTATTATTCTTTCATCTGCACTGGGCATTTTTTAAATAGTCATATTTGCTATTTTATTAACTAAATAAACCTATTAATATTTATTTATTCATTTTAAAAAGTCTAAACACCACATTAATATGTTTACACATTTACATACTTTTTAAATAAATGAATACATTAATAAATATTTATTTATTTAATTTTAATATTTAATTTAAATTGTGGACACTTAAAATAATCATGTTTACTATTTTTACTAACTAATATACTACATTAATTTATTTATTATAAAAAGTCTAAAAAAATTTTTAAAGACCTAAATGTAGTGTTTACATCTATTAAACATGGTGTGTGTTGGAGCACTTGCTCTCTGTAAATAGCTCCGTGATTCTGCTCGCTGCTTTTCCAGGTCATAAAGCTCTAAACTGAGCGCAGTCTGAGAGCTGAAGCAGTATAATATGAGTGTGAGTGTGAAGTGAGCTAGTAAAGAGGTGGATTGAATTGCTGAGATTTTAAAAAGAATTAAAAAATAAAATAGAATAAAATATAAAAAAAATGTTCGCTGCAGTTTTTTAAAAATATAACCACAATGTAAATGTGTTTAAGTCTCTTGAAAAATAGTTACAGTAATATATTCTAAAAATAAATAAATCCTTTTTTTTTTATCTGCACTGGACACTTAAAATATACACTTTTTAGACGCTATTTTACTAAATAAATATGCGTATTAATATTTATTTATTTGTTTAAATGTGTTTAGGTCTTTAAAAAAGTAAATATATATATATATATATATATATATATATATATATATATATATATATATATATAATAGATACATATATATATATATATATATATAATAGATACTTTAGCTATTTTACTAAATAAATGTATGTATTAATATATTTTATTTGTTTAAAAATGTTTAGGTCTTTAAAAACGTAAATATATATATTTTAAAAAAATTTAAATAGATAATTTAGCTATTTTACTAAATAAATATACGATAAATATAACATATTTTATTTGTTTAAATATGTTTAGGTCTTTAAAAAAGTATATATATATATATATATATATATATATATATATATATATATATATATATTTTTTTTTTTTTTTATAGAAACTTTTGCTATTTTACTAAATAAATATACGTATTCATATTTTTTATTTGTTTAAATGTGTTTAGATCTTTAAAAAAATATTTTTTAAATATTTTTCAAATAGACACTTTTGCTATTTTATTAATTAATGATTTTATTTATTTTTTAAAGTCTAAACAGTACATAAATGTGTTTTTTTAAGGATTTTTTAATGACTAAATAAATATTTAATATTTTTTCAGGAGGAGTGA
This sequence comes from Astyanax mexicanus, assembly GCF_023375975.1. NCBI lineage: Eukaryota > Metazoa > Chordata > Actinopteri > Characiformes > Acestrorhamphidae > Astyanax > Astyanax mexicanus. Next base: position 9,986,251 of record NC_064423.1, on the reverse strand, counting down.
GGAGTATGATGGGAGAAGAATCCGTGTATCATTCGTTCATTTGATATTCAATTGAGAATCAAAATCGGAAAATTAAAAAACCAATTCGTTTTTTCGTTTTTTCGTTTTTGAATATAATACCAAAAAACGAATAACGGCTTGTATTTTGTATTCTTATTTGGTTATCCAAACAAAAATTGGAAATTTAAAAAACGGACCAGGAGCCGAATTTGATTTTGATTTTGAACTTGACCCATTTGTGTGCCCTGGAAGTTACTGATTTGTTTATTCTTGGTGGGTTTCTGTTGCGCGGGAGTTCACTGCAGTGTTATCTACACAGTCTGTATTGCTGTAGGCAGCATGGCCGGACTGGAACCACATTCTGGCCTAATTAAAGATCTTTTTGAAGGTATTAACTAAATATGACATTTAGCTACGGAACGTTAGACAAACACCTGAAAGATCCTGCCGATTTTTTCTGTTGTCATATCGTCTTCTTTCACTGCAACGCGTTTAGTTCCTCTGAACAAGATAAAACTCTCCATCCTCAACTCCATCCAAAGCCTACAGCAATACAGACTGTGTAGATAACACTGCAGTGAACTCCCGCGCAACAGAAACCCACCAAGAATAAACAAATCAGTAACTTCCGGGGCACACAAATGGGTCAAGTTCAAAATCAAAATCAAATTCGGCTCCTGGTCCGTTTTTTAAATTTCCAATTTTTGTTTGGATAACCAAATAAAAATACAAAATACAAGCCGTTATTCGTTTTTTGGTATTATATTCAAAAACGAAAAAACGAAAAAACGAATTGGTTTTTTAATTTTCCGATTTTGATTCTCAATTGAATATCAAATGAACGAATGATACACGGATTGAGAAGGGTGGATTATATGGCTGAGATCTGAGTGTAATCCCTCCCTCTGTCTGAGCTCTGCGCTCCTGCTGAACTGCACCAGGAAGTCCTTCAGGCGGCTGGAGGATCAGAGAGCAGCACGCTGGATGTCTCAGACTGGAGCTCAGCGCTTATACACGCTGTTTACTTTCTCCACACCAGCTCAGACTGCGCTTTATGGAGCCGGAATATCGGTGAGTAGCTCTGCTGCTGCTGGACTTTATTAAAGCTGGGAGTTATTTACAGCGTGGCTGAAGCTGACTGAGTGTAATACACGACTTTAAAGCAGGGTTTACGACTAACTACGACTGCTGGACAGAGTGTACTGCTCTATCCAGTTGCTGTATCTTATTGTTTGTCTTGTTTCACTATTTTGTACGGAGCCCGGGAGGGGCCGTGGATAAAAAAAATAATAAAATCGAGTGAACGATGTAGCAGTTCGTGCTCACGTTTTCTTTAATTCGAGTGAACGATTTGCAATTCGTGCTCACGATTTCTTTAATTCGTGCTCACGATTTCTGTAATTCGTGCGCACGATTTCTGTAATTCGAGTGAACGATTTCTGTAATTCGTGCTCACGTTTTTATGCGCAATAAGACAAGAAGCTCGGAGGGAAAGGAGCATTTTCTCTCTTGATCTGTTACAGGGGTGCAGTAATGATAATCAGTTATCTACCTTTATAACCTGCTGTTATTAATGCACTAGTGTTACAGTTAGATGTACAGTACAGTGAGCAGATTTTGCCTGGTGGTGGAATCTCTACAGCGCGTGGGGGAGAGCCGTCCGCGGCATCGGTTCCCCCGCCGCCAGACACCTGCCCTGCGCGCAGGTCTTCACGGAGCTTATTTACCAACAATGTAGACAAATACAGTCAATTCCAGTCATGAATAAAGGAAACAAACATTTTACTGATGCAGGACAACTGTGTGTTATTAAAACCAGATCAAAACAAAGTTATAATGCAATGTGCAAATGTGTTTATTAATTTCTAAATAACATTCAGCCAGCCTCCAAGGAAATGCACACCTTCTTAAATCTGGTTACATCATTATTACTTTTATGATAGATTTAATCTATATTTTAATAATTTGTATAATAAATAAACACATAATTCAGAAAATATACATTTAAGAAGTTTATAATTATTATATTTTTTTTATTTGAAGCTTGTGGCATGTTTCTGGGCAGGACACTGTGATTTGAGAATAAGCAGATATTCAGGACATTTCATCAGATATAGAAACTTAATTATTTTAGGAAACATATTGGAATAAATTATCAAATTGATCCAAATTATTATATGAAATGCCTATTTACTAAATATCTTAATACATTGTATTAATAGTATTTTAGACCAGCTATTTTGATTTTATATAGTGTTACATATTTAAAGCAGCTCTTATATGAGCCATTCATAGACAACTGTCACACCTTGCATTAATTTTGTATTATCTTTATTAACTTTTACAGTGTACATTTGGACCTAAGTCTTATAGCTGTATATTTATATAATTATACTTCTTTACGTTATACTATTGTTGAAAATAAGAAATTATAAACAGTTCCACATTGCATTATAACTTTGTTTTGATCTGGTTTTAATAACACACAGTTATCCTGCATTAGTAATGTTTGTTTCCTTTAATCATGACTGGAATTGACTGTATTTGTCTACATTGTTGGTAAATAAGCTCCGTGAAGACCTGCGCGCGCGGCAGGTGTCTGGCGGCGGGGGAACCGATGCCGCGGACGGCTCTCCCCCACGCGCTGTAGAGATTCCACCACCAGGCAAAATCTGCTCACTGTACTGTACATCTAACTGTAACACTAGTGCATTAATAACAGCAGGTTATAAAGGTAGATAACTGATTATCATTACTGCACCCCTGTAACAGATCAAGAGAGAAAATGCTCCTTTCCCTCCGAGCTTCTTGTCTTATTGCGCATAAAAACGTGAGCACGAATTACAGAAATCGTTCACTCGAATTACAGAAATCGTGCGCACGAATTACAGAAATCGTGAGCACGAATTAAAGAAATCGTGAGCACGAATTGCAAATCGTTCACTCTAATTAAAGAAAACGTGAGCACGAACTGCTACATCGTTCACTCGATTTAATTGTTTTTTTTATCCACGGCCCCTCCCGGGCTCCGTAATTTTGCTGTTGTTTGTGTCTTTTTTCACACCTTTAGATATACACACACTTCACACCTAGCTCTATAGCTATTAAAGCAGAGATTGGTGGCTGCAGTATTTGAAGTACACCAGCCACAACCACACTGGGTTACAGTGAAGCTGTACTGTACTGTAGTACTAGCTAAACCAGTAGGACTGAAAGTGGCCTACGAAAACAACTGGAGGGTAAAAAAAAAAACCCAAAACAAATACTGTTTTTCCACCAAGCTTAATGTTGAACAAACAATTAATGCAGCTACATAGAACGTCCAGCATATACAGTTGTATGAAAAGGTTTGGGCACCCCTGATAATTTTTATGATTTTCCTTTATAAATCATTGGTTGTTCGAATCAGCAATTGCAGTTAAATATATCATATAGCGGGTGAACACAGTGATATTTAAGAAATGAAATGAAGTTTATAGGATTTACAGAAAGTGTGCAACAATCTTGGGCACCCCAACAGAAAAAAATACATCAATATTTAGTAGATTCTCCTTATGCAGAAAATGCAGCCTCTAAACTCTTCCTATAGCTTTTTTCAGTGAGAGTCTGGCTTCTGGTTGAAGGTATTTTGGATTATTCTTCTTTACAAAACATCTCCAGTTCAGTCAGGTTTGATCGTTTCTGATCATAAACAGCCCTCTTAAAAAATAAATCACACCACAGATTTTAATAATATTCAGGTCTGGGGACTGAGATGATTATTCCAGAACGTTGTACTTGTTCCTCTGCATGAATGCTTTAGTCGATTTTAAGCAGTGTTTAGTGTTTAGGGTCGTTGTCTTGTTGAAGTATCCAGCCCCGGCCCAACTTCAACTTTCTCACTGATGCCTGAACATTGAATGTCCTTGAAAAGCTACTTTATTTCAGTTAAAAATGAACTTGTATTATATAGATGTATTACACACAGAGTGATCTATCTAGTGTTTATTTATTTTGTTGTTTCTGATTATGGTTTACAGCCAATGAGAAGCTAAAAATCAGTGTCTCAGAAAATTAGAATATTATGTAAGAACAATCAGTACTTTTGGCAGTGTGGGCAGTGTGCCAAGTCCTGCTGGAAAATGAAATCTGCATCTCCAAAAAAAAAGTCAACAGAGGGAAGCATGAAGTGCTGTAAGATTTTGACTTTAGACTTGATATAACACAGTGGTTCAACACCAGCAGATGACATGGCTCTCAAAACCATCACTGATTGTCGAAACTTCACACTAGACCTCAAGCAGCTTGGACTGTCTCTCTCCACTCTTCCTCCAGAGTTTGATCCCTTGATTTACAAATAAAATGTAAAATTTACTGATGATCAGTGATGGTTTGGAGAGACATGTCATCTGCTGGTGTTGGTCCATTGTGTTTTATTATCAAGTCTAAAGTCAGTGCAGGGTTTTCCCAGAAAATCTTACAGCACTTAATGCTTCACTCTGCTGACAACTTTTATGGAGATGCAGATTTTATTTTTTCATCTTCAGTTTTCAGTTCTTGGCACACTGCCAAAAGTACCAATTGATCTCATATAATATTCTAATTTTTACATTTTGAACTGAACTACTAAAATAAAGTAACATTTCAATGATATCCTATTTTTTTTTAGATGCACTAGTAGTGTTTAGGGAGAATTCCTACAAATCTGGGTGACCTTAATTGTGCCATCATCTCTTTGTGTCCTGTTTAGCATTGCGGCTATCCCACTCCAATCCTGCTGAGCCTCGCTTTTAGCACTGCGGTTATCCAACTCCAACTCTGATATGCCCCCAGTTGTTAGCATTGCAGCTATCCTACTCAATTCCTGCTATGAGCAACTGTTCTCTCATTGGCTTTCCCACTCCTATCCTGCTGAGTCTTGCTTTTAGCATTGCGGCTATCCCACTCCAACCCTGTTATGCCCCTATCTATTAACATTGCATCTATCCCACTCCATCCCTGCTACACCTGGGTGTTAGCTTTGTGGTTATCCCACTCCAACCTTGGTATGTCCCAGGTTTCCTGAAGCGCTTTTAAAATTAGGGCAGTTGCCTGGACAACAAATGTCCCCTACCCCATTGTTGCATAGAATCAAGCTTAATTGGCCAGCATTGTTAACACATACAAGGCATGATTTCTGTAACACAGCAAACAGCAGAGCATGATTTCCCGAAACTGAATAGTTCCGACGTGGTTTAAGAAACAGGGCTGACCTGCAGTAAAGGAAGCTCTTCATCTGTGTTGGCGAAGACCAAATGGCACAAACAGTGTGTGGTAGTGCCACTGGGACAGCCACTGTCACCTCATTCATATTCAGAGTAAATAGCCTACTGTAGAACACAAAATAAGGCCTGGCCTGTTTGTAACAGTGACCAATGACTTCAGTGTTCCAGGCCAAGGGAAAAAAATGAGTCATGTCTGTAAGACAGCATGGTTGCTCCAGCACTGGGAAGGCCTTTGTTGGGGGTGCAGATCGGTGTTGTTTATGGGTGGATGTTGGTTACTGTAGGTTTAAAATAGTCTTATTGGTCTCACGTTGAAACGCACAACTATTAGGCATCTATTCACATTCACATAAAATAATTTCTCTCAGCAATAAAAGTTTTTTACTGTAAAGAACAGAAGCAGATTAACATAAATGTGGTCTGCTAGTCTGAAGACTAAAACTAAAAAAGGTTATTTTAATTTTTACTGGTGCTTAAAACCTTAGAATAGAACTGTATTAATTCACCCAAAATCACACAAAGTTGGGACAGTATGGAAAGTAAATAAAATAAATAAATAAATTAATAAATACAGTGTTCTTTATATTTACTTTTGATTTTATTTGATTGCAGGCAGTATAAACCTAAAATAATTCAGGTTTTGATCCCACTTTTCTCCACAAATTAGCTATGCCAATAATCCCACCCACACTAGGGTGAAGCCTAGCACATGCTTCCTCCGATACATGTGAAGTCAATCACCGCCTCTTTTTAAACTTCTGCTGAGAAGCATCACAGTGCACTCGGAGGAAAATGCAGCGACTCTGTTCTGATACGTCAGCTCACAGACGCCATGTGCTGATCAACATCACCTTAGGAGTAATGTGGGGAGAGAGCACCAACTACCCACCCAAAGAGAGCAAGGCCAATTGTGCTCTCTCAGGGCTCCAGTAGCTGATAGCAAACTGCATGACCAGGATTTAAACTGGTGAACTCCTGATTTTAGTGGCAGCACCTTAGTCTGCTTTACGACCCAGAGCCCCTGACTGTACAACTTTAATTTAATTTATTAATGTACTAATCTGTATTAATCTGTTCCTGCATTTAAGTCCTGCAACATAGTCCTTTTGGTACCAAGGACACCAATCAAATGTCCCATTCTTTCTGCAAACACATCATTCTTGGGGATCATCAAGATGTTTTCTGGAGAATTTAAATGAGTTTTAATGTCCATTTTGCTCAGAAGTGTTTTTTACTCCTGGCACTCTGCCATGTAGGCCATTTTTACCCAGTCTCTTTGCTGTGGTGGAGTCATAAATACTGACCTTAACTGAGGAAAGAGGGCCTGCAGTTGTTTGAATGTTGTTGTGGGGTCTTTTGTGATCTTTTGGAGGAGTCATCGCTGCCCTCTTGGGGTAATTTTGTTCCCCATTTGTGGATTTGTGAGACCCAAAACTTTAGAAGTGGCTATAAATATATATCATTTACTTTCTTTCTCATTTGTTCCTGAATTTCTTTGGATATTGGTATGATATCTAGCTTTTGAGTATCTTTTGGTCTACTTCACTTTGTCAGGCAGGTCCTACCAAGTGATTTCTTGATTGAGAACAGGTGTGGCAGTAATCAGGCCTGGGTGGAGCTAGAGAAATTGAGCACCGGTGTGAACTCTGGTGTGAACTCATGTAGGTTTGGATTTTTCTTCCTTAATTATGAAAACCTTCATTAGAAATTGCATTTTGTGTTTACTTGTGTTGTCTTTGACTAATATTTAAGTTAGTTTGATGATCTGAAAGATTTAAGAGTGACAAACATGCACAAAATTAGAAATCACACACTGTATATTGCATGATTATAGTGTTTTGTGTAGCAGTCTGTTCACAATACTAGTCTTTTGCTTATAATATGCTGTGAGGTACCAAAATCATATAAAAAAGATACAATTAATTGATTATGTTGTATTGATCTGACCAGTGCAGTACAGTAAGTGTTTGTGTTCGTTAGTCAGGCATGGCCGCTGTTAGGCTGACATTTTATTTTCTTGTCTTAAAAGTGAGCAGAACCTTTGGCACTATCTGAAGTGCTGTAGAGATAATGAGATCATGAGGCTTGAGATAAGACTGCCGGCTCTACTGGCTCTGGGTGCTATTTGCTTTACTTTCACATAACCAGCCAATCAGCTTCTATCTTTCCTTACTGTTGTTTTCTTTTCTTTTTTTATATACAGATGAATGAGTAACGTAACGTTAGCAGCGTGGTTGATGTTCCTGGACGACTCTAGGATGATGCAGTCAGTCTGAGATGAGTTCTGGAGTGCAGCAACATGTCGTACTGGAATGTTGGAGACGCTGAAGACTCTGAGGATTCTGAAGCACAGCCAGTCTGCAGCCCTACTGAGCAAGATGGTGAGTCTGCTTTTTTGAATAAATAATTGTTGTTAATGTCTTTTTATTGTTTGGCTTGTATGTATGTGCTTTGGTGCTATATGTGTGAGTCAGTGTGTTCTATATGTTGTCAAACATCACTTCACATCATTTCTATTTTAGTTTGGGTGATTTTTTGTTACATGAAGAACAATAAAAAAAAAAAAAAAAAAAAAAAGTAAATATTATTGTCATTATAAGACATTTTTTTATTTCGCTGATTTAAGGATAAGACTAGAGCTTGACAATGCTGAGGTTATGCTTTTTAAGCATAACGATAATGTATTCAGTGGAAACTTCATTTTTTTAACGCATTAATCATACTACTATTTTTGGAACGAACATCCAGCCCTCTTTTAGCGATTTTACAGAACCTGGTGGCATTTTAGCGTCTTTTAGCATCTTTTAGAGTCTTTTAGCGATGTAAACAGGCATTGCTTCAGCAGGTAGTTCTCTCTCTTGCTCACAGACACACACTCAAATGCCATTTCTTTTGGTACTCAGCACACCAGGCACAGAAGTGTTGTCCCATTCTTTCTGCAAACACATCAGACTTGATATGCATAATCAAGATGTTTTCTGAAAAATTGAAATGAGCTTTAATGTTCTTTTTGCTCTTCTTTGGCACTTGGCATTTTTGCCCAGTCTCTTTCTTATAGTAAAGTCGTGAACACTGACCTTAACTGAGACAAGCGAGGCCTGCAGTTCTTTAGATGTTGTGGAGTTGTTTGTGACCTCTTGTATGAGTTGTTGCTGCCCTCTTGGGGTAAATTTGGTTGGCTGGACACTCCTGGGTAGAGTCACCACTATTACATACTTTTGCTATTTGTGAATAGTGGTTCTCACTGTGGTTCGCCGGAGTCCCAAAACTGAAAAAATGGATTCCAGGCTGATAGAGCTTGATAACATTCTTTCTAATTTGTTTCTGAATTTATTTGGATCTTGGCATGATGTCTAACTTTCAAGTATCTTTTGGTCTACTTTGCTTTATCAGGCTGGTCCTAAATATGTGATTTCTTGATTGAGAATAGATGTGGCACTAAAGAAGCCTGGCTGTGGTCACTACACAAATGACGCAGCACGCTACGCAAATGGCGCAGCACGCTGTAGCCGACTTTCTCCAGAGAATGTGGACATTCTCATCTTCTTAAAGAAAAACTTGAAAATATAAGAATAACAGTTTTTTTGTTTAGCCTCAAATATGTTAATAGTTTTGGTACCTTAAGGAGCATCTTCTATCTCAGATAAAGTTAATATTATATCTTTATTAAAGAAAAAAAATTGTCATACTCAGGGACTGAAAAAGTCTTAGTCTTATTTTTCATGTTTAACTGTTATAGTAGGATAGAGTTCAGTTTGTTAAGGCTCTAAATGTTCTATTATTTTGTACATGACTGTTCCTGTATTTTTTATTATTTTGTTATGTTGCACATTGCTGTTTTAATAGTGCACATTGCTGCTACCAAAAAAAGCCACTAGATGGCATTACATATATATCTTAATTAAATTATTTCAATTTGACAATTAGTGCCTAATGTGGTGTATTACAGATCACTTGTATCACTTTGCATCACTTATATCAAACCCACCTTTTGAAATAAGATATTGTAAATTTGATGAATCAAACCAATGACTGACCATAGACTAATCTAAAACTGGCATAGGCCTCTGCTGTAAAAAATCGAATTTTTTACAGCAGAAAAATTGAATCGAATTGAATCGAATCATGATCCTAAAATCGGAAATAAAATCAAATCGAGGATTTAGAGAATCGTGACACCCCTAATAAACAGTCATTGCTTCAGCAGGTAGTTCTCTCTCTTGCTCACACCCACACCCACACCCACATACACACAAATCACATAAACAGCAAAAAGTGTGTACGTGTGTAACAGTAGAAGTAGTATTTGACAGCCTGTACCCATAACTGTCAAGTAACTGGCTGAGTGTAAAGCTTCTACTAGTAGAATAAACAGAATAGAATAAACTGATATGTGTCAGTGATTATAAGGCACACCGATAATATTTGGGAAAATTGAAGGGGTTCAGGTGCACCTTATAGTCTGAAAAATACGGTACTAAAATAAATTAACATTCACATTTCTCACATTTGCACATTCAATGCAGGAAACCCAGATGCATATCCCACATGTCAGTGTAGCATTCTTTATCTTTCATCTGAGAAGGAAACTAAGAACGGTTGAGTACTGTTTGGTAGTCCTTCACTAAACACATTAAACAAATTGTTCTAAATTCTGCTTTGTTAAGCACCTGCCTGCGCATTTATTGAGCTCATTTAAATTTAGATGTGAATCATCCAGGGTGTGTTATCACCAAAGTTTTGAGTTCAAAAGTTCATGCAATCCCAAAATGAAAATGAAACCATGTGGAAATTCCAGGATCACAACACTAGAAATTAATTCATAAATCAGCAGCAAGTGAACAGTGTGAATGATCACCACGAACATGCTCAGCGTGTTTCTGCGTACTCTCTCCGCTTGTGTGTGCCAGGGCGATGTGCGCACTCTCCACGTTTGGAGTGTTTATGCATGCTTCATGCACAAAGTATCAAAAACAGGCACAAATTTTTTGTCGATTTCCTTGTTACTCGGTAGTACCGAGACGTTTCAGTTGGTGCCTTTTTAGGATCCAATTTCAATACCCAGCACTAGTCCTGACAGTATAATAGGTCATAACCCTATATAAAACCCAGTCATGCAAAAAAAAAAAAAACACACGCACAAAAAAACACTTTGATGTGCTGTGGATCTTTTTAAATTTGGTCATACTGCCCAGCACCACATCATACAAGACATAACCACCTGCAGTGGACATATCAGCAGGTAGCGATGATCGTGACCAGTGGTGTCTGTCCATGAAGAACTGTCCATGAAAATGAGCAAAAAAATTGGCAGAAATCACATCCTCATTCCATGTATGACTGTGTGTCTAGATATGGATTGGCACTCTCTCCTGGGTAAAATGCTGTTGTGTATCCTCCAGTCCTCCAGGTGGACGGTTGTTTTCGGTTAATTTAACTTCACAGTTTACTGTCTGCAGCAGGTCCGCATTGCTGGCCCAGACACTGTAAATCAGGGGTGTCCAAACTTTTTTTGTTGGGGGCCAGAAGGAGAAATATACTTGAAGTCACGGGCCACACTCTATAATAAAACAAATAATGAAATATACCACTTTAAATAATACTTTTTTTTCCTGATTATTTCATGTACACACCATTTTACTTGACTTACTATCTTTATATTTGACAGTGTTGTGTAAACTAAGATTTTTCAAATTGATGTTTCATTTCATGATGTCTCTTAATATTAAACTCCTTAATTACGGCAACTTTTAGAAATGCGCACTCTCTCCGCTTTTAGACTCTTTGGCCCGTTTTTCTGCGCTAGAAATGCACACTCTCTCCGCTTTTAGACTCTCTTGTTAGTTTCGCTTTAGCACGGGCCGCGCTGCTCACACAATGTGTTTTTAATGAAGGGTGTTAAAGGTGCGATATATAATATGTGTGAAATACACGGCTGTGTACTTTATCATGTGTGAGAATCAGCTGTGTACACTGTAGCTGAGGAATGACTGGCTGGTTTTCAAGTAAAATGCTGTTCTGAAAGCAGAGCAAACCATCTGCTGGTGTTTACGGTTTGAGGAACCTCAACGTCTGCAGATTAAATATAGAAAAAAAGAAGTGAAAGGACTCATGCTCTAAATACGTCTTGACAACGGACACAGTCTATTTCTGCTGGGGCTTAAGCTGCATGTAGTATCAGCCCCCTTTACTGTAAGTTACAGTGCTTCCCAAACTTGAACCTGGAGAACCACCTGTCCTCTAACTCTATATTTATCTCAGAATAGAAATTTGATTATTCATTGGTAATTAGTGATTAGTGATTATTAGATGATTAGCTGGATTAGGTGGCTTGGAATCAGTGAGAACACCAAAATGTGCAGAGCATAGGTCACCCAGAACTAGGACCCTAAGGGCCCTGTCTTACACCCTGCGCAAGATACGTCGTGATGCCCCTTCCTGTCTTACACCCAGTCAAAGGTCTATTTTCACGCCTTGTGCCCGCGCCTTTAAAATAGCGGCAGAGTTCGAAACTCGACCTGAAACTTAACAATAATCAGAATAAAGAATAAAATAACACTACTGTTCTCTTAATTGAGCTGCTGGTGTACCTTCACAGTGTGAATGCGCAGGTCACTATCCTCTGCTGAGATGCACAAAGCGTCACACTGTTAAGATACAAACATGCGAAAGTCAGAGCTCACCTGCCTCTTAAAGGGAATAGCAAGTGACACACTGATTGGTTTATTTTAAATTATGCTCAAAACACACCCATGATTACTTAAGAGAATAAGTACATGCCTTTTGCACGTTTTGAGCCGTGAAAGGTGTATTTTTTATTTATTTATTTATTTTTCCTTCTCACGATACCAAAGACTTTTGCAATTGACCAAGGCGCTATAGATCTTAAACTTGAACATCAAAAAGCTTTGATTGAGACCTGATAGATGGTGCAGTTGGGTGAGGGATTTTATTTAACATTCCTTGATCAACAGTGTTGTGTGTGTGTGTGTGTGTATGTGTGTTTGTGTGTGTGTGTATTTGTGTGTGTGTGTGTGTGTGTGTGTGTGTGTGTGTGTGTGTGTGTGTGTGTGTGTGTGTGTGTGTGTGTGTGTACCAGCCAGAATTATATCAGAGAAGGCTTTACCACCCACAGTAGACAGTGCAGTGTATGGGGGTGATTGTGACCGGTGGTGTCTGGCTAGAATTGTCCATGTGCACAAATGAGTGATTCTGGCACAAATCACATCCTCATTCAGTGTGGGAGGCCCTACACTTATATCCTGCAGATCAGTGCAGCATTCTTTAGCTTTCATTGGACATGCCAAAAGTCATGGGACTCTGTATTCATTTTTGCCCCATGGTATGTGGCATGTCATTGTGCATGTTATTTAGGTAATTAGCTAAATCAGGTGTAGGGATGCACCAGTGTGGGAATCTAATATTACACATGTATAAATCTGCGGATGCTGACATACACATTTACTGACAGAGAGACTACACACCCCGTATAACTTGTAATGTATAAAAAATGAATGCAAAACAAGTGTTTGCAATATTGAACATATCGAACGATTCTGATTATTCTAATAAAAATAATTATAATTCGATACAAATATACAGTACCAGTCACACCTTCTTATTTTATGTTTTTATTTATTTTTTATAAAGTACATTTGTAAATGAATACTGAAGTCATCATGGAATCATGTAGTAACTCAAAAGTATTAAACAAACCAAAGTACTCTGTGAAGCATTTAGATGCTTGTGTCTGGAATGCTGTAAACTTGCGTTTTTTTAAGGCTGGTAACTCTGATGAACTCTGTACAACAGAGAAAACTCTTGCTCTTCTTTTCTTGGAGCGGTCCTGATAAGAGCCAGTTTCATCATAACGTTTTAGATGGTCTTCACAACGCACTTGACGATAATTTTAAAGTTCTTGAAATGTTTCGGATTTCTTTACTAAATTGAGTAATTCTTGCCATAATATGGATTAGAATTTTACTCAAATACCAGCTCTACCTCTTCACAATTTTACAACTGATGCTCTCAAACACATTAAGAGACAAGAAAATCAAGTAATTAACTCTTGACGAGTTCAGCACAGCTGTTAACTAAAAGCCTGAATTCCAGGTGACTCTACATCATAAAGCTGACTGAGAAAATCCAGCCAAGGCATGCAAAGCTGTCATCTAAACATCTAAAATATAAAACATATTCTGGTTTGTCCTTTTTTGGTTTACTAAATAATTCCATGTTTTTCTTAAGTTTTAAATGACAACAAAAAGCTCTGAATTTAAGGTGTGTTTAACCTTTGACCTGTACTGTAATTCTGATATCATCATGCATCCCCTAATTAGTAATTAGCAAATGAGTTGGGAGTAGAGGTGTGTCATATTGTATCATACGCAATACATTGTCACTGAGATATGTTGTGAAAAATCTATATGGTCATTGAAGCAGTATTCTGTCTTAAAAGCAGTCTGTTTTGTTTTTTGCTTTGCTAATTACTATTAAGCTTTAAGGAGATTTTCAAATATTTTCTATTATTCTGCATTTGAGTATTTTGGTATTTTTTTGTGGTATATGGTATTATTTTATTGTTTCATTATTTAATTTGCTACTCTATTATTATTTTATGCAATATCTTGTTAAAGACTTTTCTTGTTAAATTAATGCTATTTAATCGCGCTAAGCGCTGGCTCTGTAGCCTGCTGCTAACCCCGGCTAGCTCTGCTCGAGCAGAATTATCAGTAGCGTCTAACCGCAATAATTGTTCATTTTTTCATTGCTCAGAGGCAAGTACTATTAGCCTGTAGCCTGCTGCTAACCCCGGCTAGTACTGCTGGAGCAGCGTTAGCATTAACCGCTAACCACGCTAAGCACTAGCTCTTTCACCATTCAGATGCGAGTATATCGGAGTGTAGCCTACTTCTAACCCCGGCTAGCACTGCTGGAGCAGCGTTAGTATTAACTGCTAACCATGCTAAGCACTAGCTCTTTCACCATACAGATGTGAGTATATCAGAGTGTAGCCTACTTCTAACCCGGGCTAGCACTGCTGGAGCAGCATTAGCATTACCCGCTAAGCGCTAGCTCTTTTGCTCTTCAAAGATGAGTATTATTGGCCTGTAGTCTGCTGCTAAGCCTGGCTAGCACTGCTGGAGCAGCAGAAAGTCTGAAAGTCTAAGATTACTGTAAATAAACGGAATAAACTTAATCACCCAAATAAACAGTTTTTAGGATAGAAATCTGTGTAGATTAACATCCAGTGCTCATTTGACTTTAAAATTTTTTTAAGAATTACAGTTTTGTTTGCTAAGCTTAGCTATGAAAATAGACCAGAAAATAGACGTGTTCAGTGATATTGATTAGAAATAATACAAAAATGGGCATCTGCTACATTCACATCATGCACAGAAAGTCGGTTTTCTGTGGATAAACCTGATGTGAAAAGATTTGAACAAAACAGACAGCATCATTCAATGACACTGTAAAGGTGAAATTTGTGCAATAGCTGTTTTTTTTCCTGCACTCTCAGCATCATTAGTGATGGATTCACTCTCAGCAGGGGTTGGGTAACCTTTCACAGGCCGGAATGTGATAGCACTGCTTGAGTGTTGGTTCAGATTCAAAGCATTTATTTACTGGTATGGGTAAACTGATAAAAACAGAGATTTATACAGAACATTTATAATGTATTTTAAAATAAAAAGCCAAAATAATTAGGTTATACTTCATTTGAAGACTACACACATTGAGGTTTCCTAACGCAACATTCATAGGCATAGAATAATGAATTTATAAAGCAGCATTTGGGTATACAGTGGCGTGAAAAAGTATTTGCCTCCTTACAGATTTCTTTTGTTTTTGCATTTTTGTCATACTTAGATTTTTCAGATTATCAAACAAACAGATTTTAACCTGAGTAAATATAAAAAGCACCTTTTTAATTCTGATGCTTCCACCCCCATGTTTCACAGTTGGGATGGTATTCTCAGGCTTGCAAGCTTTTTCCTTTTTCTTCCAAACGTAACAATGGTCATAATGGCCAAACGGTTCAATTTTAGCTTTGTCAGACCACAGGACATGTCTCCCAAATTAAGGTCTTTGGTCCTGTGTGCATTTACAAACATAAATCTGGCTTTATGTTTTTTTTTTGAGTATTGGCTTCTTCTTGGCCGAGTGCCCTTTCAACCCATGTTGATACAGAACTCATTTTACTGTGGATAATGACACACACTCTTACCAGCTTTAGCAGCATCTTTACAGGGTCTTTGTCTTTTGTTCTTGGGTTGATCCACACATTTCAGATGAAAGTACGTTTATCTCTGGGACACAGAACCCATCTCCTTCCTTATGTGGCATGATGGCAAGGATGAACCAGATTGTGCATATGCACAAATCTCTTCCTGATATCTTGGCTGATTTCTTTAGACTTTTCCATGATGTTACACAAAGAAGCATTATGTTTAAGGTGTTATGTATAAGGTGTTCCTTAAGATATGTCCACAGGTGTGTCTCTAATTAACTCAGATGTTGCCAAATTGTTTAAAGGCATAGTAATGTTAGATAAAAAAAAAAGTGAGCAGCTTCTGTTTACTTGGTGTCCACATCTCTAAGGATCTCAGCTGGTCACTGAACACATCTCACATCATCAGAAAAGCCCAGCAATGCCTCCCATTTTTTATCAGCCTGCCATCTCCTCCAATCCTACCCACCCCAGCCACTTCCTGTTCCAACCCTTGCCTTCCAGGAAAAGGTTCAGGAACATTAGAGGCTGAACAGTACACAGACTGACCAATGACCGCTCCCAGATTTCTGCATGGCCCCTGATTGCTCCAGAACAGAGACTGTATGCACTTTGCACTTTAATCATTTCACTTGTATGCACTCTGCACTTTAATCAACCTGGTCTACCTCTACTTATTATACAAATATGGACTTTAGGGATGGGAAGTGCTGGACGATATGGCCAAAATTTATATCACGATACATTCCTTAATTCCAGTCGATACGATATAATTTATGATACGATGAAACTGCTTGAGGTGGAGGAACAGATTAGATGCATTACCGTTGCGGAGCGCAGCCGAGCTTCATCGCGGGGGATTTTAGGTGCGGACTGGAGCGCACCCGAGATCCGCTCGGTTAAGGTCGGTTTCGGTTGGTTTCGCTTCTTCGCGGGAGATTTTAGGTGCGGAGCGGAGCGCGGCCGAGATCTGCTTGGTCAGGGTCGGTTTCGCTTCATCGCAGGAGATTTTATATGCGGACCGGAGCGCAGCCGAGCTTCATCGCGGGACATTTTAGATGCGATGCAATGCGGAGCAGAGCCGACCCAGGCCTAGCCAGGCCTATCCTAGCCTAGCCTAGCCTAGCCTAGCTGGCTACATGCCTGTATGATTATGTCATTACGCACTGACGTAGCCCGGCTACGGAGGCTGATTGTGTTCAGCTCTGCAGTGAACTGACGCCGCTAAAACGCCTGTCTGTAATGATTCTGTAAATTATACATATCGATATGCCTCAAAAATTATATCACCGTTATTGAAACATTTCTTATCGCAATAAATACCGATATCGAAATATTGTCCAGGCCTAGGGGTGGGGAATATTATATTGTATACAATATATCGTGACACAGAAATATCATGATATTAAAAATCCATATCGTGATAATAGGGATGGTTTGTCTTAAAAGAAGTCCATTATTTACTGTGAAGGTTTAAGTGTATTTATTGTATAATTGTTTTAGTTTATAGTTTTTGTTTGCAGTTTATATGCATGAAAATATTCTGCAATATTATTTGCTGCATTATATTATTTTATGCTATATTATTTATTTTGCCACATTATGATTATACTGTTATACTACTATACTATATTCCTGAAATTAATGAATTATTTTTCTGTTTTCTTATATTGCCCAGTATATCGTTATTGCAAAATATATAATATATAAAATATATATATAATGTTCCGCTGTCACTACTGCACTTTAACCTTACCTTAACAGTACCTCATCACACATAAACACAAACATACTAATATTAATTTTATCCATAATTGTGTCCATACACTGTGTGTTTTGCTTGCACTTGTCCTCTGTACTTATTGTCTGTGCGCTGTATTAGTCTGCACTGGAGATCTAGCCTAATAGTGTTTTGTTTTACTGTACAACCCTGTATCAGTAAAATGACAATACATTGAATTGAATTAAATGTAATAATGTTAATTAAAGTGATACCATTCATACTTGTATATACTGTAAATGAAACACTGACGGCACAGCATTCCAGTTTCCGTTTCTGACCATGTTATTATCAGCACTACCTTTCAAGCCTGAAATTGCAGTTTGTGGATTTGGAAAAAACACATTGCACAGTGCTTCCCATCCTCCTACTGTATGCATTCAAAACAGAACCACTGCCAAGCGTGGGAGTGCTGTGTGAACAGCTTCCAGAGAAAGCTTCTGTGTGATTGTCTGTTTAAACATGCATCATGTTCTGGTTTATACTTTGATGTAGAGAAATAAAGAACTGAAAGTGTCCAATTTCTGCAATAATCTGCATATTCCATTGTCCTGAGGAAATATATTTTAGAAAAATATACTAATAAACTAAACAGCAGATGTAGGCTTGAATTCTAATGCTGTGTTCAGTTCAGTTGTAAAACCTCATTCTCTTCTATTCTGGTTATTTGGTTTCCATGAAATTTAGTGCAAGATGCCGTTGGGGCTTCCATTGCAGTGTGATTATTGATTGATTCTGAGCTCATTATTGTCACCCGCATTAACCCACTGTGCACTATTAGATGATTATGTAGCATTGAGGATATTCTCAGCATACTCCATTTGGCAAACATTTGATTTGTCAGCAAGGCAAGTAGACCAAACTCTGGAATACAGATTTATTTGACCAAAATACATGCTTTCATCCCAGATTCCTTCAAGCTCAGAAAAGTCAACGCTATTTCTGGACATGATTAAAATTAGGCTTCTGTTTTTTTCCAAAGTTAAAGGAGAACTTCAAAGTAGGGGTGTGCCATAATATATCGCCAAAAAAAATTTATATCGTGAACGATATTATACCCTGAAATATCGTGCCATAACACTCACCCCTAATTATCACATCAGGGTACTACTTTTTTGCTGTTTTAGCAAAAAGAAAAATTCACACATTTCTCATTTCCTATTAAATATCTACCAGAGACAGATTATATCTGTCCAGTATCATTTATTTTACTTTAATTCTGAATATATGGAGATATTTGGAGTGCATTATTAGTATCATGACATTCTGGATCATTGATTCTGTTACAAATCTGCAAAAATTCGTGTATAATTTTTAAAAAAATCTTAGTTAGGGGTGTGCTGTATCATATCGTATACAATAATAAAATGTAAGTTTTGTTTTGTTGCAGTAGTGTATTTTTTTATTTCGCGTTATCACGATAATACCATGAAATATCGTGATATTATTTTAGGCCCATATCGCCCACCCTTACTTTAACGTGAAATTGACTTTTGGTGTAGTAAAACATGATATAGAATACTAACCTTTCTTGAATAGCACACCTCCATGACAATGCAACTTCTGTATATGATCAGTACAGTGTATACAGTTGTTTTTAAAAAGCTTCTTGTGCGTTTTTTAAGTTATTAATGCCTTGTTTTAAATATCAGAGCTCTCCAGATTCTACTTATGAGACTTTGGAGCTACTTTGGGCCTGAGTAAAGGTGTAAAAAGCTATTTATCAGGGGAAAATATTCCCTAAAGTGGCCTTTGTAAAGAGTGCTGGTTAAAAAGCACATAATTTCTGGATCTCGGAAAGCTCTGGGAGAGCGGAGGTGTGCTCTTCAACAAAGGTTAGTACTCTTTATTATGTTTTACTACACCAAAAGTCAATTTCACACTGGAGTTCTCCTTTAACATTACGTTTTTGAATGGAATGAATGTATTTCAGAGCTGGTTGCCAAAGGTTTGCCAAAGTAATCCCTTGTTCTTGTGGTTCAGTTAGCTATTGCTAAATAGGGCCGAAACTAATGATTATTTTGGTAGCCAACTAATCTGACAATTTTTTTTTTCGATTAGTCAATGATTATTTCTGCCATGTCCTCCATGTGGGATTTAAATGCTGTTCAAATATTCAGAACTTTGCCCTTTAAATGTAGAAAGTGCTGCTAATTAATGAGGAAATATGTAATCTGCTGTGTTTGGGCACTTTTGACAACACAGGCCAAGGTGAGTGTAAACTGTGTAAGTAAACCCATTACCTTTCACCCCTCTACCCTTATTTTTCTGTCCCCCGTACTTTCTGTAGTGCTATTAATTAACGATTAGTCGGCAATTAACATTTGGAGCGACAAACTTGTATAATTGACATTGCCGATTATATCGACTAATCGTTGCAGCCCTATTGCTAAATTACCTTTTTTGATGAAGTGCCTTCTGAGGGATTGGAGATCAAGTGTTCAGGTAGACACATGCATTTTTGGACAAGCTGAGTGATACAGAAGTTGTATCTGAAGTGAAAGAATGAATTGATTTTTGGACTGAGGCGGTAGAATAATTTTACAGGACTCGAGTTGAGGTAAAGATCTATTTGCTGTTAACTACGCATACATATTTTAAGATTATATTACACTACCTGGTCAAAAAAAAAATTGCCACCAAAAAAAAGGTCTCACACACTAATATTTCATTGCACCGCCTTTATCTTTGATTGCAGCACACATTCATTCTGGCATTGTTTCGTTAAGCTTCTGCAATGTCACAAGATTTATTTCAATCCAGTGTTGCATTAATTTTTCACCAAGATCTTGCAGCAGCATTGATGATGATAGAATCTGCACAAAGCAGCGCTTCTCCAGCACATCCCAAAGCTTCTCAATGAGGTTAAGGTCTGGACTCTGTGGTGAACTCTCAATCCGTGTGTGAAAATGATGATCTCATGCTCCCTGATCCACTCTTTCACAATTCCTGTCAGCTGACATCATTTTTTCAGCACATACTGTTGCTGAACCTAAACCTGCAGACCAACTGCAGCATCAACCCCACATCATTTACATTAAGTTAAATCCAGGTGCCAACTTCAGCGATCTCCTGATCATAGTGGCAGCACCTTAGTCGCTGGACCACTCGGAGCCTCTTCCATTGTATCTATTTCCAGTAGTTTTGGGTTGGTTTGTGGAGTTGGAGATGAGGTGGGGTGGTGATCATTGTCACTGAATGCAATCAGATACGGTCCTCACATCTCCAAAATCCAGTACTAATCACTCTTTCCTGGATAGTAGGAATACCCAATTACTCCCTTGGTTTCCTTGATGAAGTAAAAATAAATATTTGGTGTCCCAAGACTTATGTCCATAAGGCTCAGTTTTCTAGATGCATTATTTAGAGGGTGACTGGGGGGAGAATGGGGGGTTGTCATATTGGCTGGAAAACAAGCAACCTAAGCAAGTCGGTGACACTGTAAAGGGGAGATTTGTGCAAAGGCTATAGTTTCATCATGCTGTCTCAGCATCACTAACAGTGGTGGGTTAGAGAGAGAGTGTGTGTGTGTGTGTTTGTGTGTTAGAGAGAGTGTGTGTATGTACTCTTCTAGGCAGCAATGGCTGGTGATGACTTGTGAGGCAAACATCCTTTCCTATATTCTCAGTCCCGTCACGTCTACACCGTGTCGATTGTGTGTGTGTACGAGTGTGCGTACATCTCTCTCTCTCTCTCTCTCTCTCTCTCTCTCTCTCTCTCTCTCTGTTTGTGTGAGCAGCAGCTGGGTTAACGCGTTCCAGCGCGCTAATCTGGTTGAGCTGCGCTAATCTGGTAGAGCCGGGCTTCAGTAGCGGAGCAGAATGAGGGAATATGCCTGAAGTCGTCCGGGGAGGGACAGGGGCTTGATTTCTGCCGAGCAGCCCACTGGGAGCCGGCCAGGGAGGGTTGGATTTCAGAGCTCTCTGGGTGGGGGTGGAGGCTGGAGGGTGGGAGGATAGCAGTGCTGGTCAGGGAGGAGGAGGAGGAGGCGGCGGCAGCAGAGTCTGGAAACGGAGTGCACTAGCACTGGAAGTGCACTAGCATCCTTCCAACACTAACAGACCTGGATGTGAGGTAGTGTTGAAGCTTGGAACTGGGTTACTGGGAACACCTCAGACAGACTGTGGGAACTGAGCAGTAGGCACGCAATAGGAGGAGAAGGAGGACGACGCTGTCTGGTGGACGTTAAGGATATTAAACAATGATTGGAGGTTCTCCTGAAGCATGAAAAGGTATATCCGATCTGCTGCCTCTACAAGTACAGACAAAAGAGAGGGGTAGACAAAGGAGATCAGCGGGTCAGTTTACATGCGGCACTGGTTGGATATGATCTGGTTATTGGTGGAATTTAGCTTGTGTCGAACTGTAAAGGCAAGTAATCTTCAATGTAATCTCCTATGTAATAGTCTGTTATGAGGATGCTCTTGGAGAATTATGCAGTTAATTAACCTGTTTATTATAGACATGTTCTACTCTTTAATGTCAGTTTTATCAGGAGAATTTGAGACACTTAGAAGTGACTTTGGCTTGTTCTGAGGAATTACATATTTAATACTTATTTTTTACTTCTGAAAACGTTCAAGTTAAAAGGCATTTAGCATGTGTTGCTTTCCACATTGACTTATGAAAGTGCTTAGCTTAACTGTAGATTGCATAGGCTAGAAGCCATAACATACCTCTGAAATACAAAAGTAAGTATGGATTATAAATGCAGTCGTAAGTCGTATTTATGTACTTGAAATATGGCATAGTCTTCAGTCAGCGAATGAGTTTGCCATTGGAACATCAAGAACTTGTTTGAACTTACCTTGTTTAGTTCAGACCTTCAGTCTTTTCAGTTCCAACCAACATTTTTAAGTGGATTTTTCTTTACTGTGGTAATTCTACCATCATAGAAGTGATGGTTATTGGAAAAAACCCCATACTATGCCAAACTTCTGAATGGTACTTTTAATTTGAGTACTGGATATACAGAGTACATTACGTCCATTTATTGCCAAAAAAAAAAAAAAATCAGAAATTTTGACATGTCTAACCATAATACGTCTTTCTACTGTGTGACTGTCAATCCCAGAGGCCTCTGAGCCCAGATATTTTCCAGGTAATGGTAAGAATCGGTTTGTTTGGAACTGTATTGACAAGTGTAATAGTTCATGTTATGAGGATGTTTTTAGATTATATTACAGTTAATCAACCTGTTTATAGACAAGTTAGGGAGAATTTAAGACACCTAAATCCCTATCTGGACGGGATTAGTTTCTCAGGGGGTCCCGGGGTAATTTTCTCTTTTATGGCGGGGTCCTCTGAGAAAATTACAGGCTGAATTACTTACTGTTTTTCGCTGAACTCCGTGGTCCTTTGGTCATTTTATTCCAGTTCGGACTCACATCTCTGAGTTTCGTCACTTTGCGTTTAATAAAATAGCTATTTGTACACTTTGGGCTCACATTTCCACAGGGATCCACGTAAACACAACAGCAAGTGGAACTGGAGGAGCTACTGAACGTGATGTCATGTGACCGAGAAAGCTAAAAAAAAAAAAAAAAGGTTCTCTTGTTTTTTTTAATTGCAGTCCGGATGTAAGAATTTTATCACTGAGTAGAAGTGTGAAATATTTTTCACAGACGTCCCCCTGAGAAACTATTCCCGTCCGTACAGGGCTTAAGATAAAGTTTATCACTAGGGGCCCTATCATACACTTTGCGTAAGGCGCGTTGCAATGCTAGTTGCTATTTTGCGCCATGTCAACAGTTTATTTTTATGCCTTGTGCCCAAAAAAAATCTACACTAATGAGTGTGGTGGTCTGACAGTGAGGAGTGTTTAGCTCAATTTCTGGCATGTTGCTTTTTTGGCGGTGGGAAATACAGGTGCACCACTGACTAATTTAAACCCTGACAACATTCAACAGTCAGCTGGCGTGTTTTTTGTGCCCTCATGATTAGCAGCTAATCTGTGGTGGGTGATGGAGAAGAGCTGACTTCAGAAACTTCCATCAGTCTGGCTGGACAGGGTTCATGCCTGAGTTAGCAACTTAACAATTTAGCAAAGTAGCTAATTGCATTCAAGATATTCAAAATATTAAATATTTAGGCACATAGTTTGTGTCTACCCTACCACCACTGGCTTGAGTGGAGGACGTCTTTTACTGGCAAATACTCATCAGGATCTAAATAAAGAGGGACTTTCTTAGGACTCAAAGTGAAAGTGACTCTAGAGCCAAGACATGCTGAAAATAGAATGATTCCTCATACTGGCACCCCAAGGAAAAGTCAGGGTATCTTTGTAAATCCTTTAATCATTTAATAAAGAGGAGCAAGCAGCTGCCTACATTTTGTCTGTGCCCATTTTATAGAAGGATCAATATAAAAGCTTTAAAAGAAGATTATAAAGCACCACAAATGGTTCTACTATGGAAGTGCCTCTTTTGTATAGTGTTGTGTTAATATTCCAGGAGTAATATCATAGTGTTTGACCCAAGAGGCATATACACTTTAGCTGCTAAAGGAGAAGTCCGGTGTGAAATGGATTTGGGTTGCAGTGAAATAATGTATTATAACAAATACAAATTTTTGTCAAATTGCTCACCTCCTTTCACATCCAGCTTTTCTGACATACAACGCTTTTATCTGATGCTCCAAACAGGCTTACAGTGCTAGATTTCCCAATCCAAATAAAAATATTGTCATTTAGAGCATTTATTTACATAAAATGAGAAATGGCTGAAATGACAAAAAAGATGCAGAGCTTTCAGACCTCAAATAATGCAAAGAAAACAAGTACATTTTTATAAAGTTTTAAGAGTTCAGAAATCAATATTTGGTGGAATAACCCTGGTTTTTAATCACACTTTTCATGCATGTTGGCATGTTCTCCTCCACCAGTTTTACACACTGCTTTTGGATAACTTTATGCCTTTACTCCTGGTGCAAAAATTCAAGCAGTTCAGTTTGGTTTTCAATTTGGTAAAATCAAAGAAACTCATAAATTTTAAGTGGTCTCAGTTTTTTTTTTTCCTGAGCTGAATTATATTATTTTAGACTGATTAGTAGTAGTTGTCCAGATCAGGGTATAAAACAAAAAAAACACCTCTAATTGTGTAAATATGTAAAACCTCACATAGTGACACACAGATATATAAAGTTTTAAATTTTACAAAATGTTTAAAAACAGACAGTCAGCTGTACATAAGTCGACCATGGAGTTCTTTCTCACTTGGGATGGCTCAGGAATGCCTACACCAGAATATGTTGTGAGGTGTTATCTTGTGAGTGAGGTTAAACACCAGCCGTTGTGCTTATGGCAAGATGACACAAATTATTGTTGAAGTTTGAGCGAGTGCTGACAGATAACAATTCTTGAACCACAGTGTCACGTGTGCAATGGGAATACAACATAGAGGGCATAACCACCCACAGTGGACAGTGCTGTGTGTGATAATGATGGTGACCGGCGGTGTCTGGCTAGAATTGTCCGTGTGAACACAATACACCAATTTCAGCGGTCATGGGACACAATACCAGTTCCTGTCCCATGACTTACTGGTCAGTGTAGATTTGTATTGTTTTTTTTTTTGTTTGTTTTTGTTTTGCTGTATCTATTTACACAGTTCACTGTAGTGAAATGTGAACATCCACAGTTTAATAACACCAATTTACTGTACATTTCACTGCACACTTTCTGAGGGACTGGCAACCGAATCCCCTTCATAAATGCGGCTCATACAAGACACTGATCTTTCAGAGACAGACACAAGGAGGTTTAATGAGATTTCAGCTGCTTTAATGTATGACAGGGAACCTGATATTGATGCTAAAAGGTGCAGTGGTTGTAGTGTACACCGGGGCTCCTCTGTATTCAGAAGGACTAAATTACAGAGTTATAAATACTGTATTTAAATAAGTTAATGTCATAAATATACTACACAAACATGCACACAGACATCCAAACAAATAGAAGAAAAGTAATAGAAGTCAGATTTCATTCCAGATCATTCAGGATGTTGAAAGAATTTTGACATAATGTCAAGAACTGTCAGATTCATATTCATATATATGTGTAAAAAGTAAAAATGACAACAATACGAGATACACAGATCAGGCATAACCTATTATATACCGACTGTAGTCCTGTATCTGTTTCTCTGCATATTTTTTTTTATTATTATCTGTCTTTTACCCTGTTCTTCAGTGTTTGGGTCATTATTCTAAGCACTGCAGTGATTCTGACATGGTGGCGGTGTGCAAAGCCCTATCTGGAGCCTAAAAAGAGGATTAGTTTGTCAGGGGGACATCTGTGAAAAATATATCACACTTCTACTCAGTGATAAAACTATTGCATCCAGACTGCAATTGAAAAAACAGGAGGATCAGTGAGTTTTTTTGGCTTTCTCGGTCACATGACATCGCGCTCAGTAACTCCTCCAGTTCCACTCTCTGTTGTGTTTACTTAGTTCTCCATGGAAACCTGTGCCTAAAGTGTAATTATGGTGTGTAGCAGTGGACGAATTGCTATTGTATTAAAAGCGAAGAGACGAACTTACCGGAGGACCACAGAGTTCAGCGAAAACAGTAGTTTGGACGAGAATAAAATCACAGAGGACCCCCATAAAAAAAAAAAAAATACCTCAGAACCCCCTGAGAAAAGAGCGTGTTGTATTGGTATAAGAATATATTAGACACAGCAGTGCTGCTGGAATTTTTTAACATCTCAGTGTCTCTGCTGCACTAAGAATAATCTTATAATTGTGTTTTTATACTATAACAATTTGAAACAATTGCAATATATCATGTTGTTTACAGTGCTGCAATACTGTACTGTACAGTACTGGGATGCATATCATTTTGCTAAGTTTTTGCCAATACACATGCCCTAATGCAGGTGTCAGAAATAAGGCGATGAACATAATGTTATTCTTGGTCAGTGTACAAAGACATACTGTATTTTATGGACTATAAGGTGCACCATATTATAAGACGCACTATCAATGAGCATCTATTTTCTGATGTATTTTTCAGATTATAAGGCCCAATTTAAGCCAATTTTTAGTAAGGATGCTGGTGAAAGTGTTTAAGTAAACAAATATACTAGCCGCAATTAGCAGCACTTAGCGCTAGTAAATGAGCTACACTGAGGAACCCTTAGTGTTTCAGGGAGCTAGTGGTTTGTCCCACGTAGCTTGTTTTAACACAGAAACAAGCAAACTACAGTCCAATATACCCACATCTAAACAGCGAAAGAGCTAGCGCTGCGGTTAGCGGCTAATGCTATAACTGCTCCAGCCTTTGAGCTGGAGAAACTTCACTAAAAATTAACCTTATAATGCTGTACTTCAGCGGAGTGGCTTCTCTACTTTCTTACAACCTAACTGGTCAAATTCATAGATAAGGCGCACTGACGATTTTTGGAAGAAAAAAAGGATTTTAATTTTGTCTTATAGTGTGAAAAATATGTCAATTTTTGTATATAATATTTTTTTTTATTTGTAAGACCATATAAAGGTTTTTTTTAAAGGATAGCACTTAATTCTTTATATGGTACCATTATATGATTATGTGACAGTGACTGTATATGTTGTGCAATACAATTGAGAAAGAATTGCTTCATTGTTTATGGATACACACTAAATATTCTGATAAGTAAACAGACAGTAACAGCAGTCAGTCAGTACTGTGTAGGTTTTCCTAACCTGATCTAAGTGCTTCCTACATCTTCTCGTTTTCCCATGTTCTTCACACCTTCTTTCACAACACGGTCTCACACCCTCTCAGTGGGGTTTAAATATGATGGTTATGTGGATATGACATCACCCAAACTTCCTCACTCCTCGTCCCACTCCATCACTGCGTGAGTGGTGTGTAGTGTCCGTCATCTTGTTTACAGATTGTGTCATCCTCCTCTACTGCAAGAGTTATTCTTTAAGTAAACTTTACCAGTATTTACTGATCTGAAACTTAAAGTTTGGACACTCTCATTCAATGTTTTTATAAAAAAAAAGAAATCCTACATTGTAAATGAATACTGAAGTCATTCAGATTATGAAGGAACACATAAGGAATCATGTAGTAACTTAAATTTGTTAAACAAACCAAAATACCTTGTGAAGCATTTAGGTGCTCTTATCTGGGGTGCTATAATCTTGTAAGTCTGATGAATTCATTCTGTGCAACAGAAGAAACTCCTGCTCTTACTTTCTGGGGCAGTCCTGATGAGTGCCAGTTTCATCATAACGTTTTTTATGGTCTTTGCAACTGCACACTTGAGGATGCTTTTAAAGTTCTCAAAATGTTTTGAGTTGACTGACCTTCATTTTTTAAGTCATTTTTTCTTTACTTATTTGAGTAGTACTTGTCATAATATGAATTAGAACATTAATCAAATAAAGCTTTTCACTGTATACCTGTAACTATACCTCTTTACAACTTTTCAACTGATGCTCTCAAACACATTAAGAGACAAGAAATTCAAGTAATTAACTCTTGACAAGTTCAGCACAGCTGTTAACTGAAAGCTGATCATTCCAGGTGACTCTACCTCATAAAGCTAACTCAGACAATCTAGCCAAGATGTGCAAAGAATCTAAAGTATGAAACATATTCTGGTTTGCTTAACACGTATTAATTACAAAATTTTATATGTTTTTGTTCATAGCTTGGACGACTTTAGTATTAATCTACAATGCAGAATATTTGAAAATAATGAAAAAACATTATATTTAAAGTGTTTCCAATCTGTTGACTGGTATACATCACTTTTCAAGTAATAATTTTGCAAACCAGAACTAGTAGCAAGACAAATAATCGAGCAACAAACAAAACATAAAACCCCCAGTGATCAGACTGAAACAAACAGCAGCAAAGGGAAAACTCTCTAAAAGCTGGAGGAAGAAAGCTTGGGAAGAACCAGGGCTCACAGTGGGGACCCATCCTGGTCCATATCCTGGTCAGAACTGCTTATAAATTGTTGATTAAAAGGCCACTATACAACCATATAGATGTAATAAGGCCTTACGCATTAAAAATGCTTAATACTTAAAATAATCACAGTGGGGAAAAACGCTGTTACTCAAAGCATTCGCATAGTGTTCATTTTTTGTGATTGACATCACTTATATAAAAATAAATGGATTTTGCCAATCTTACACGGATTCTTTTATTTACATTTAATTACCCATTATTAAATACTTAAGAAAACTCTTGACTTACACATACATTCACTGTTTGGTACTTGCATTGGTGATTTTAATGGATTTGTTTGTTCCAAGTAAATAAATAAATTTTCTAAAACATATTGTTTTAGGAACATACGGTAGCTACGGTAGCGTGAAAAAGTTTTTGCCCGCTCAAAGATTTCTTTTGTTCGTGCTTTTTTACATTTTCTTACATTTTTTTTAGATTATCAAATAAACTTTAATATCAGACAGATATTATCTGAGTATAATATAATATAAATATAAAAAGCACATTTTAAAAAATCTATTTAATGATTCAATAAAAAGAAAGAGACTGGGTGAAAAAAAACACTTCTAAACAAAAAGAACACAACGGCCCATCTTACATTCACTTACAGACATCTTGATGATCCCCAGTACTTTGAGTAAATATTCTTTGGACTGATGTGACAAAGGTGGAACATTTTGGAAGTTTTTTGTCCCGTTAAATCTGGCATAAAATGAACACATAATTTCAGAGAAAGAACATCATACTGAATGTAAAACATGGTGGTGGTAGAACGTGGTGATGGTCTGGGGCTGCTTTGCTGCTTCAGGATCTGGACAACTTGCTTTAACAGATGGAAGCAGGAATTCTGCTGTTTAACAAACGATCTTGAAGGAGAATATCCGACCATCTGTTCATGACCTCAAGCTCAGGTGTACTTGGGTTCTGCAGCAGGACAATGATCCAAAGCACACAAACAAGTTCACCTCTGAATAGTTTAAAAATTATCTTAAACATGATGTTTATGCTGGAAATCCTCAAATGTGTAAAAAAAAAAAAAAACTTTTTCACACAGAGATAGATTTGTTTGGATAGTTTTTTTCTCCTTTAATAAATAAAATTATACTTTTTATACTAAAAAGTTATTTTTTATATTTACCCAAGTTATATTTGTCTGATATTAAAGTTTGTTTGATTATCTGAAAAATATCAGTATGACAAAAAGCAAAAACAGAAGAAATCTGTTTTGGGGGGGAAATATATGTCTTTAATTGTATTGTACAATTACTTTTTGTGGAGAACCTAATTGACCTATTTGTGGCTTTACACACATTCTTCTAGCACAAATACATTTAATAAAAATGTGAAGATCACTACTCAATTTGAAATCTTGATCAAATTTTTCTAGCTTAAAAGATCACACTTTAAAAACATTAGTCATGATGACGATTTGACTTCTTATCTAAAGCGTTCATGGTTTATTTATATACCGTCTCATTTGACTTTTTCCTCATTTGACATAATGTTGAGCTTTGAGTCTTTTGAGTGCTTCCAGTTTGTCCCAGCACTGAGGCCTGAAGGCAGCAGACAGTATTGACTCGGGCCTCGCCTGGTCTAATGGTTACTCTCCCTCAGGCTTTCTCCTATCCCTCCTGTTAGAGTGTTCAATTATTCATAGCACCCCCTCTTATATTAAAAGCAGCCAGGAGTCGAGGCTCTCGCCCACAGGCCTCTTGCTCGCTGCACTTTAAGATGCTCTGCTGTTGGAGGAGTGCTGTCAGCCTGTGGGGTTATTCACTGCTGAGATGTTAAAGGCTGAAGACTTTTGGTTATCAGTTTTGCTTTTATTCTTGTTACATTTTCGTTTTGTTACAGATAATAGTCTTGGTTAGCTATTGTTTAACAGATAGACAAACATTTATATATATTTTTTTGTTTCTGCTAAACTGAATTTAATTTGTTGCAGTAGTATACTCTTAAAATGTTTTTATAGCAAGTCGGTGTTCTGTCGTATCGCAATATTGCTCAGTCCTACACTGCACTACTCTGACACAAGCCTTCTAATATTATTGATAATTTCCTCTGCCTTGCCATGAGCACAATTGCAAGTGTTCCTCACAAGAGCCTCGCTTAAAAGATAGCACCTCACAACTTATATGGGCATGAGGCATTGGCATTCCCAAACCATCCCCTGAGGTAACACTTCCTGATCAATTTAAATTTACATACTGCTATCTCATGACTTTTGTCAAGTCAATGTGTAGTTCATTAGGTCTTTATAATGGAAGCCTGTATGGAACAGACTCTGTATAGAAAAGATTTGCTAAGGGTCACAGAGTGGTCCAACAGTCAACAGCACTGCTACTATGATTGGAAGATTGCTGGTTCGAATCAGAGTTATGCAGCTTGCCATCAGCTGCCGGAGCCCCGAGAGAGCACAACTCTTTCCCCTCAGTCAGCACATTTGGATTTGCCACCAATCCAAAGATCTGGAGTTCTTTTATTTCTTACGGTTCTACACAGAAATCTTGACCTTTTCTCTAGAACAGTTGAAAACCTTTTTTTAATGTTAAAGGAATGTAGAATGTGTAGAAATAACTACAATCTTTCATTCGCGAATATCAATCAGGAAACCTTATCAGTGCTTTAAAGAACCATATACATGAGGTGGTACATACTGTAAGTAATAATATGTCTTATACTGTCTTATACTGTTCATTCAAGTAATTTTATGTTATATATATATATTATAGTATGAGTAACATGGTTGCTGTAATTTTCTATGTTTTTTTTTTTTTTTTTTTTTTTTTTACAGAAAAATCTAAACACAAACACACACACACACACACACACCAGTCCAGGGGGAGAGGCGTGTGAATCCTTTATGAGGCTGACCTGATTTTCTTCGCCTCACCCTCTTTGCTGTAACTGGGACTTGTTTCCCCACTGCCGTGTGCTAGCTTTAGCATTAGCATGCAGCACCCACCTCCGTCTGACTGAACCCTGCTGTTTGTTTGCTATGCCCCGATTACAGGCGACGTGGAGATGGGAGCCAAGCAGTCGGCGGTTGGCGGCGCCTCCTTGGGCCAATCGCCCACCCTGGAGAACATCCGGGCTGCCTACGGGGAGGACGAGGGCTGCAGG
This sequence comes from Astyanax mexicanus, assembly GCF_023375975.1. NCBI lineage: Eukaryota > Metazoa > Chordata > Actinopteri > Characiformes > Acestrorhamphidae > Astyanax > Astyanax mexicanus. Next base: position 9,954,918 of record NC_064423.1, on the reverse strand, counting down.
GCGCAGGAGCTGATCCGCATCGCCTGCTGCCAGGAGAACGGTGCAGGACGGCCAGATGGGGTAGGTCAAGAAACTGAAGTCTTTTTGACTCTTTTACAAAACTTGCTTATGTACTGTTCTATACATGCATTGCCTTATGTTCCAGTGTGGATTGCTGGAACTTAGAACTTCCAGAAATCTGATCTTGATTTATTGATAATGAATAACGAGCTCAGAAGCATGGTAGAGGTTCTGAACTTCAGGTTATCATCCAAGAATCAGCAGGGCAACAAAAACGGGAAGCCCAGGGTTATTCATAGCAAACATGAAACCTCAGCAGAATCTGGAAGTTGGTACCAACAGTGCTATTAATGGCATTTTTACACCTTAAACAGCCTGGACCAGAATCTAGACCATGGTTCCAGTTTGTGTTATATTGTATACATATAATCTAATTCATTTTGGTTTCACACTGCAGTTCACGAAGCGCATTAAAGAACATTTGCATAACAAGTCCTGTCATTATCGTTTACATCAACTACATCGGCTTCATCTTCGTATACTAGACGCTGATTGGTTTCTAAAACAGGGTTCCTGCAGGTCCTTAAAAAAAGTCTAATCCGGGGAGAGAAGGTTAGCGACGAGCTAGATAACATTACCAGGGACAGAACTAAGGTTAGCGGATTGCTACCTAACATTAACGGTGAGTTACATACTAACGTTACCCGAGAGAGAACTAAAGAAATTAAGACAACATTAAACATTAAATTTGACTTTTAAAATGGTACAAGAACCATTTGATGAAAGCATCAGCAAGATGCTTTTCTGGCAGTTCTGTCAAATTCTGCCCAATCTGCAAGATTTGGACTCCCTTTCTCAGGTACACGTGTCATGCAGCAGAATACAGATTGCACCTTCAGATTTCTTTATTTCTGTATAAATAAGGGTCAGGCTACAGTAACAGTAGAAATAGGAATCACTAGCACAATCCTTTGAACTCAACAGCATAAAGTGCAACACAACAGCATGAAGTGCTGTAAGATTTTGTGGAAAAACACTGCACTGACTTTGGACTTGATGATATAACACAGTGGATCAACACCAGCAGGTGACATGTCTCTCCTAACCATCACTGATCATCAGTAGATTTTAGTCTGGAGGAGGAGTGGAGAGACACACAGTCCAAGCTGCTTGAGGTCTAGTGTGAAGTTTCCACCAATCAGTGATGGTTTGGAGAGACATGTCATCTTGCTGGTGTTGATCCACTGTGTTTTATATCAAGTCTAGAACTGCTAGGCTACTCTAATATGCAGGATGCGGCACTGAATTATAAAAGTACCAATATACAATGTAGAACATGTAGCTTTGTCTCAAAATTATCTTTTTGATATTACCTTATGGGATGAAAAAATATCGAGATATATATCGTATATCGCAATTCAGAAAAAAATATCGATCCATATCGCCCAGCCCTAACTGAACTAGACTTTAAGTTCAGACTCATTCAAGCAACAATTTCTCTGAATGGAACCATTCAGGAAGTGTCCAGATTTTTTCTACAGTCATGTGTTCCTACTTGGTTACTAACACATCTGTTCAAACCTTAAAAAGGTAAACAGTAACTACAGCTGTTTTTTTAAAGCCAAGCATGCAGTCGCGGAAGGCTTTTTTTCCTGCTTTATACATCACCGACTGCTCTCCTGTTTGTTTGTTTTTTTTCTTTTTAATATTCCAAAGGCATCCAAAATATGCTTCCTTTGTTTCTGATAAGTCAAAAGATTCAACTGGTTTAACCTTTGAGATCTCCAGTAAGTCACTCACAGTGCTTAATGCACAATGTTGGGAAAAATCCAGAAATTTAATTTATATTTTTTTGTAATGTATCTATTCGGTTCATCTGCCCCAACTGGCGAACTGATCCTCTTACCTTCAGGCCTCAGCTGCCCCAAGCCAATGATCACAAAACAGATCTATAGAGACCACGCAATGGTGCCTGAAGCAAGTGTGTTTTCAGCTTCCTGATCAATCGCTGAAGTTCCTGGGGAAGGATTGTGTGGCGTGTAGATGCATTAAGACTGAACGCACACTGCAAAATCTCTCTGATGCCAGAACACTAGGCGACAAGTTGCTGGCAGGCAGGATGATAAACTGGTACATGTTCTTTTACTCAGAATCTGCTGATGTTTAAAAAAAAAAAAAAAACTAACTTTCCCTTTTTTTTGTCTGGAGGGAAATCATCCTCATAAATTAGGAGCTGAATAATAAAAGTATTTCTGCACTTAGAAGAGATAAAAGAGAGATTGTGTTCTGATTGTTTGTTTGCTTTGCCAGTGGCAAAAAAACTGTTAATGAAAGATACAAAACTTTAATAGTATCCCTATCCCTCATAGCTCTTTTCCGCCAACGTAGAATCAGCACTGTTCTGGTTCACAAACCTAATTTTGAACTGTTCGCCATGTTTTCACCAACTAAAGTAGGTTCCAGAATCAGGAACATTTATTTGCATCAGGAACTGAAGAATACTAGGTTCTTTAGCACGGACCATGATTGCTTATGTTCACCGCTGCCATGCAACACCCTCTGTTCATGATGTATAATGTGACTAGGGGTGGGTATTGTCACTGATTTCCCAGTTCGATTCGATTTCCCCGTTTCGATTCAAAATCGATTATTAAATATAGCTGTTAAATATACTTCCAGTATTTGAGCTAAACTGCTGTTTAGGCACAGTTTAATCTGCTATATTAGCCAGATAATACAAACCACCACAGCTAAGAACAAACACTGTGTCTGCTCCATGCTGTTTACATTCACCGTCTGTGCTGCATTCACTGCTTTCAGTCACGTGACTATGCTTACTTTGTGGTTTTGTGTTTTGTGTTAAGGCAGCTTTACAAAGCACAGATATATGCGCTGGAGCACAGAATCTTCTTGCTGTATTTATTACTTTCTTGCCCCCTCCCCAGACAGCTCTGACCAATCAGAGGAGACGATGTGCTTGCATGGTTTATTGTAGAGCATTTTGGTGAGTTTAGTTTTATGCCTGTGTGAAACCAAACCAAACAGAGGGAGAAATGCTCCAAGTAAACGATCTAATCAACTGATTCAGACCATAGAAAAAAACTACAGATGTGAAAATGCTCTAAGACATCCTGACTAGATGTCTAAGTTAAGGCATCTCTAAAACTTCAGGCAAGCCTTATGGTGTGTTAATGATATGCAGTGGTCCCACCTTACAACTTCCTGGATGTAAAGTATTATTTATGCCTGGTGCCAGATTTTTTTTCCTTGAATATTAAGAACTAGGCAACTTGCACATATTATTAAGGAGGTGTTTTTATTGTAAAGGCTAATGGGTATACTGTGTGCAGTGCTGTATTTACACACACCCTGATAGCTCTTTATTGCTTTCTAATAAAGCGAGACCACAGGGGACTCCAAGGCTAGAGTCCAGCACTTTGGGTTGTGTATAAGGCGATTAGTTACGATCCACGCTGGGAAGAATGCTGTTAGGGGGCGTGTCTACTGCATTAGAACAGTGCTCAGAGAGCCAATCAGCACAGACCGTGAAATTCCACTCGCAGACGGAGAAGTGAAAGGCGAAGCGTAAGACGTGTGTGTTCAGCCACCCACTTCAGATCTGTGGAATGAGGAAGTGTTTATTCTGCTGTTGGAGGAGCACTTCAAACACAGGAGCCACACACACACACACAGACACACACCCTTCAGACTGTGTAGAAACACACACACACATTCACAGCTTGGAAGAGGTTCACTCTATGGACAAAGGTGTTGAGGCACATGTACATTCATTAGTTGTTTCTTCTGAAATCAAATCGATTCAGAGTTTATCCTTTTAGCTTAGTTTAGCTTTTGTTGGAGTAACTGTTTTCTGTTCTTCTCGATTTTGGAGCATTTCTGTGAAGATTCGATTGCATTCAGCAAACACATTCAACCGTAGTGCTAAGGATCTCTGCATGCTGTCTGATGATGATGATGATGATGATGATGATTCTTTATTCAGCCAGTTCGTCATCACATAATACAAAAACAATACACACATTAACAGCAAAATAATGACTGAAAACGCACAGGCAGATACATTATGCTTATAATTATGCCTGTCCAACATAATTAAATTAATAAAAAATAAGCTAACCTTCAGAATTCTTACATTCTAAAATAAAATAGAATGAAAATGGAATAATAAAATAGAATAAAAAAAACATTTAACACTTATAACCATTTTTTGAAAAATCAAAATTGAACTACCGTATTTTTCGGACTATAAGGCGCACCGTATTATAAGACGCACCATCAAAGAACGCCTATTTTCTGGTATTTTTCCATTCATAGGGCGCATCGCATTATAAGGCGCATTAAGTGACACTAGAAAGGGTGCCTATATCAAAGTGAACAGTACACAGATTCCTCTCCTGAAAACTGTTTATTTGGGTGAGTAAAGTGCTTCAGTTTATTTACAGTAAGCTTAGATTTCCAGATTTCCACTAAGGCTTGCTGCACCAGCGTTAGCATAGCTATCCGCTAGCACGCTAGCTAGTCCCCTAAACTAGTAAAGTTAACCCAAACTTAAACGACAGCGTTACACTGAGTAATCCTGCGTGTTCTGGTAAGACAGTGAGATATTAGCTAGCGATTCGTCCCCCGTAGCTTGTTTTAACACGGTAAACAAGCAGATTACAGGCTGATAAAACTCACCTCTGAGAGAGTTAGTGCTTAGCATCTAGCTAATGCTAGCCAGGCAAAGCAGCACAGACTTACAGGCCGATAACTCACCTCTGAACAGGGAACGCTTAGCGATTAGCATCTAACTCTAATAATACTGCTCCAGCAGTATTAAAAGTGCTAAATTTAGATAATACTGATCTCTGAACAGTGAAAAAGTTAGCTAGCTTAGCGATTAGCATCTAGCTAATGCTATTGCTGCTCCAGCCACGGAGCTGCACGGCTCTGCACGGAGTGTGTGTTTACTTTAGATAATTTAGATAATACTGATCTCTGAACAGTGAATAAGCTAGCTAGCTTAGCGGTTAGCATCTAGCTAATGCTATTGCTGCTCCAGCCTCGGAGCTGCACGGCTCTGGACTCTGTATAGCACTGAAACTCTCTATAACGCTGCACGGAGTGTGTGTTTACTGCTCCTTACAACCTGACGAGTAAAATCCATACAAAAGGCGCACCGTATTATAAGACGCACTGTCAATTTTTGTGAAAATTAAAAGTTTTTAAGTGCGCCTTATAGTCCGAAAAATACGGTACACATTCGTAAATCCATGTTAACATTATTCCAAAATTTAACTCCAACAACAGATATACTGTACATCTTCTTTTAATCTCTTTTCTAGATTTTTGGACAACAAATTAACAAACATCTCGCAGTTTATATTTAGACTTAGTGTATTGAGAAAAACCTAATTAACTTTGTACTTTTTACATTATTTGTATTATTTTTAATAGTAAACCAAATCATACAATTTCGTAAAATAGGATTTTTTTATTGGTACGTTCATAGTAACCAGCTTTACATCCCCAGCTCCTTCTTCAAATCATATTAAAAGTATTAGATGAATACTTTGAGTACATACTATAGAGTTCCATTGCTCCATGGCTCAGTGTCGGCACAATACTTCTCTACTTGAGTTAGTCTTCTTGAAGAGTGTTTTCACACCTGTAGTTGGTTTCTATGATGAGGTTGTGTAGTTGGAGCATTTCTCCCTCTGTTTGGTTTGTTTTCACACAGGCATTAAGCTAAATGCACCAAAATGCGTTTACTGGTCTTGATCTGACCCAGATATCAAATATTCTTCTTCTTTTTAATTGAGCTAAACTGCTGGTAAGGCACAGTTCATTCTGATATGTTAGCCAGATAATATACTTCTATAAACAAACCATGTCTCTGCTGCTGATGCTGTTTACACACTAAGAGCGCAGTATGTGCAGTGTTTACTGCTCATAGCTGCGAAACTGCACAGATATATACAACATTTTCTCGCTATATTTACTTTATTTTCTTGCTCCCTCACCAGACAGCTGTGACCAATCAGAGGCAATGATGTGCTTGCGTGGTTTATTGGTGCACATCTTTGTGCGTTTAGGTTTATGCCTGTGTGAAAACAAACCAAACAGAGGGAGAAAACACTACAAGTAAATGAACTCAACAACTGATCCGGACCATAGAAACCAACTACAGGTGTAAAAATGCTCTTCTGTACTCAGTAATCTGTACAACCAAGTATTTGAATTGAAACCACTAATAAAAATAGAATAGTATTTTATATTTCTTACATCCATTTTTTATTTACATTTAAATATCCACTATAAACAGAATATTGTTGTGATCAATTAAATTAAATCTGTCTCTTTGTTCAGGTCTTCTACATTCTGCAGTATGTTGGTAATCTTGCAGCTTCTGCAGTTCCTCACTGGGCCTTTGATCACATGATCACATGCTTTAAAATCTTGGTACCTGTAAAACACCTTACTCATTGTTATGAAATAAGTAAACAGTGGAGCACAAAAAACAAACTGCATACCAGGATGTAAAGCCATAATCAAATTTAGCATTAGATAAGCAGCAGGTTTGCAGCTGAGTTTGTGGTAAAGCGCTTTTATTTTTATTTTTTTTTGTGTATGATGTAGGTTCTGTCATGCGAAACGTAATGGGACAGAAACTACTATTGTGTCCCGTGACTTTTGCCATGCCCCATGAAAGCTACAAAATGCTAAACTGATATGGAAAATATGTGTGTGCTCGTCTGTTGCATGGACGGTTCTAGACAGATTCCACCGGTCACGCTCATAAGAGCTCACTGCACTCGTCTGTCCACTGATTTGATCTTCTATGATTTAAGTGCTGCCACTATGATCGGGAGATCGCTGGTTCAAATCACGGTTATGCGACTTGCCATCAGCTGCCAGAGCCCTGAGAGCACACAATTTTCCTTGCTCTCTCAATGGGCGAGTAGATGGCACTCTTTCCCTTCATCACTCCTAGGGTGATGTTGATCACCCTGATCAGCATCTGTGAGCTGATGTATCAGAACTGAGTCGCTGCACTTTCCTCCGAGCGCACTGTGATGCTCCTCGGCAATGCGGCAGATTGAAAAGTGGCGGTGGCTGACTTCACATGTTAAGTCTTCTCTTTCTTGTGTTGGGATATCATCAGTGATGAAGGATATGCAGCTGAGAAGCAGCTGAGTGGGTGGTACAATGGGCCTAGCTAAAATTGTGTAGAAAAAAAATAAAAAAAATAAGAAAGAATAGAAAGAAAAAAAACTATATGCTTTGAGATCCCATGGATTTTGGCATGTCATTGTAAATTGAGAAATAACTTTTACATTCTTTAATTCTGAATTCTGTTAAGTTTCTGAGCACACAAAACTATTTTAGACATGGTTGTTCTATTGTTCTGGCTGACAGGGAAATTTTATTTTATTGTGCGGGGAGAAGTTATGACCTCAAAATGTATCCGGTGCAGATGATAAGAACATGGTTAGGGAGGTTTTTGGAGGAGCCTGTCTTATTTAAGGTCTACAGTTCTGTGTGTCACTAAACCAGCTGACTATGAAACAAGGTCACTGTGTAATATAATCATTTGTGAGCCATATCAGGTTTATTCCAGTATAACGGGTTTTCACTTTCTAAATCCAGCTCATAAAACCCAAACTGTCCCACTTTCTTCACACATATTGTTCTTCTAGTTACATATTGATTTCTATAAACAGTCATTACACTACCTTCTATTGTGCTCCCGTAAGGATTTGTTTCACTTTAAGGTGATTATAGAGCCGACTGAGTGCTATAACTGTTCTGTAACATTCAGCCTTAATTATATCATGAATTTTTATCATGAACTTTTAAAGCTGTTCGGTAAGAACTTCTTATCAGGCCGTGGAAAATTCCGCACTCTTCTTGAGTATCTGTATCATGGGTCAGATTCCTTATTGTTTTTATAATGAGGGATTATTTCAGTTTTGAATAGTCTAAATAATGTAGTCAGATTTTGTTAGGCAAGAAATGTTTTACTTTGCTTGAAGGTAGATATAAATATAGTGTACAGTGCCTTGCAAAAGTAATAACCCCTTAACGTTGCAGAGTAGCATCACAGTGCACTAGGAGGAAAAGCGCAGCGACTCGGTTCTGATACATCAGCACACAGACGCCTTGTGCTGATTGACATCACCCTAGGAGTGATGAGAAGAGAGAGCGCCATCTACCCACCCAGAGAGAGTTTGCGAGTATTGTGCTCTCTCAGTGCTCCAGCAGCTGATGACAAGCTGCATGACAGGGATTCGAACCAGTGATCTTCTGATAATAGTGGTAGCACTTTAGGCCGCTGGACCACTAGCTGCCCTAAGTTAAAATATATTTATTTAGCCTTCTGGAGTCTCACAAGCTCACAAGCTATCTCAATGGTTCTATTATAGGGTTTCAGTCATGTGAAATTTTTATTGATTTATTTATTTATTTTTTGTGCCTGCCATATTTGGTGCTCAGCAAAACACACTGATGATTAAACTCAAAGAGCATTTGGCTTTAGAAGCTGTAATCTTGCTAAAAGTTTAAGTTACAATACAAATTAAAGTTCTTTACTGGTGAAACTGGCACTAATTTGTTAGTTGGGTAGCTGAGCTACACGACTCTAACTGTCTAGAATGGATTCTAGCCAACCAAGAAGAGCACCCTGCAAATCACACAGCCCCCAAAACACAAGGGCATTTAGGATTAGAAGCTGTAACCTTACTGAAAACTGAAATTGTATGCACATTTAAGTTTAATACTGGTTGAACTCGCACTAATGTTTTAGCTGGGTAGATAAGCTACGCTAAGCTAACCATCTAAAAAGGGTTCTAGCTAACTAAGGAGAGCACCCTGGAAAACCCACAGCCCCTAAAACACAGGGGCATTTTAGATTAGAAGCTGTAGTCTTGCTGAAAACAGAAATTTAATATGTATTTAAGTTTTATACTGGTAGTAATGGCACTAATGTGTTAGCTGGGAAGCTAAACTGTGCTAAGCTAAATAAAAAAGGTATTCTAGCCAACCAGAGAGAATCTTATCATAAGATCATGCGTCACTAATATTTTGATTTACCAATTGAACCCATAAACTAGTAGCCAACCAATCACTCCACCAATTACAAAGTTTTATTGAGTCATTGTGTGCAAGTGGCGAAAGGGTGGCAGGTGGTTTAGTAGTCTGAAGCCCTGCAACTATGAACAGGAGATCGCTGGTTTGAATCCCAGTCATGCAGCTTGCCATCAGCTGCGGCATCCCTGAGAGAATTGCTGAATTAAAAATGCTTAAAATTTTAAGTAGGCTAAATAGTTCAAATTGATTTAGAAATTATATGATGAAAATGATCATGTGTCATGTGACTAAAATTTCATTTAATCTTCAAAAATTCTCAAATCAGTCGGTCTGATAAAGTTCTGATAACAATAAGAACAGTGTAAAAGACACTTAAAAACAGCCATGGATGTCTGAGCCAGACATGTGGACACAGTAACTGTAAAAAAAAAAAAAAAAAAAAAAAAAAAAAAACTTTTAATTGTAGATTTTTAGTTTTATCTCAACATCGTTTTTCAGTTTATTCAATAGAGTATCAAAGGCCACAGTATGTTCCACTTGAAGGGCTACTGCCTTTCTATGTTGGACTATGTAGGGCTGTCAGTGTTAAAGCATAAATGCATGCGAGTAATTTAGAACCAGTAACACGTTATTATTTTTTTCATGCAAATTATTTACGCCACCAAGTTTGACCCTTAACTTCCGCCATAATCTGGCCCACCCCAGTGCAGTTTAAACTGATATATTAGCCAGATAATGTACTGCTATGAACAAATGCTGTTTCTGCTGCTCCATGCTGTTTACATATGCAGTATGTGCAGCGTTCACTGCTCACTTCTGCACTGGATGTCCCATTGAAACACTGTTTAAAAGCACAGCGGCAAATTTGTAGCATTCTGTGTTAAAGCAGCTTCGCACTACACAGCTATACGTGCTGGAACATAGTCTTCTCACTATATTTACATTCTTGCTTCATACCAGACAGCTCTGACCAATCAGAAGAGACAATTTGCTTGAGTGGTTTATTGGTGCACATTTTAGTGCATTTAGCTTTGTGCCTGTTTGAACCCAAACCCAATAGGGGGAGAAAATGCTCCAAGTAATAGAACTCAATCAGAAATCCTTCCAACCAAGATGTTTAAAATAAAGAAAAAAGTTTTATTTATCAAATTTATCATGCATTCTTTATTCCAGCGCCTCATGTAGGCTTTATTTCACCTCAAACATAAAATTATATACTAGTATTTTAATTGACACCACTAATATATAAATATAATTGCATTTTACATTTCTGACATTCATTCTTTTATTTGCATTTAAATATCCACTATAGAAACTTGCATCCTAAGAAGAAAAAGTGCAATTAATTGCAGTTAAATCACAAAATTTTGTTGTGATTAATCTAATTACTTTGTTTAATCAATTGACACCACTAATGTTTTACTCTCACCATTTCTAAACAAACACTATCCCAAAAGTGAAGCATGGTGGTGGTAGCATTGTGGTGTAAGTATGTTTTCCCTCTGCTGAGATCAGCACTGAAACTAGACCCATCTTTTCACCCACAGATTTCAAATTTCACACAAGTGGGAAGTTTCATATCTCTGTAAAATCTTTGCCCTTCACATATATGCCCTGTTTTACATTGATTGTACTGTAAGAATAATTTATGCAAATGTTAAGGGTCTGAAACTCTTTACCTTTAAGGCTGTATCACTGTAGCACAGTACAGAAAGCCTTAAATATGAAGGGAACTGTAAGCAGAGCTTCAGGGTTGGAAACTGTCAGCCTATGTGAGCCAGATTTAAAAAAGAGGGAAGTGGTCACTTCCATTTATGCTCATTGAGACGAACTGACTGTAGCCATGAGAGGCAGAAGAGCTGATTCATCTGAAGGCACAGAGCAGCTGGATGCTGTAGTAGAGCAATATATCCTCAACCTGTACCTGAGTGATTTTCTTAAAAAAAGAACCAATCATAATGAAATAAATATAGTTAACATGCCGCACATTAACAGTTAAGTTTGTCTTTATCTTTCTCCTAGAAACGTTTACTATTAGCCTCAGTGTTTTATTACTGAGAAACGGATACTGCAGTCATAATTAGCCTTGTTACCATATATTACATTATCCACTTATTATTCAGTATATGGATTTGACCCTTAATCATTTTTATTGACCTCAGTATAACCCACTGTATTTTTCATATCAGAAGGAGCCCATTAATGTAAATGAGCTGTTATTTCAGCTTAATTTAAAATCAGTGGTTTTATTTTAGTTCTATTTTATTATTTAGAATATTAAACCTGTTAATATTACAATTTCAATGTCTGTATATCCCTATTAATTAAAAGGTTGTTGTAGTTTTTTTAAAGTTTTAATGCATTATGTAGCTTATACTCATGTTATCAGTGGCATAAAAATCTTTTAATGAAGTGCTGAATAATATCATTTATCACAGTTGTTTTTGGGACATTATATAGCACTACAAATATACAGTAGTTGGGGTGCCGAGTGTCTAAAGCACTGCCACTATGATCAGGAGATTGCTGGTTCGAATCCCAGTCATGCAGCTTGCCATCAGCTGCTGGAGCCCTGAAAGAGCACAATTGGCCTAGGGTGATTTCAGTCAGCACAAGGCGTCTGTGAGCTGATGTATCGGAACCGAGTCGCCGCATTGTCCTCTGAGCATGCTGGCTTCTCGGCAATGCTACACGGTTTTCATGCATCTTGACATGTTTTCCTCCACCAGTCTTACGCACTGCTTTTGGATAACTGAAGCACTTCAGAGTAAAACGCTGGTTCTCTAAAAATAGCAATGACCAATGACATGTGAAAGCTGATATTAAGCTCTTTAGCCTATAAAGTTGTTTCAGTGGCCCATATTAGGCCTACTTACAGCTTAATTTGGATTTTAGGTGAATATTAATTGTTATAACAATATCTTAATATTCCCAAGCTTAATCTTTTTACAGAAAATCTGTACAACAATCTTGTGGCCTAATTACTCATTAAATGTTGAATTAAATAGAGCAGTACCTTTTGTTTATGTTTAGAATGATCCTAAATGAAAAGTGCATGTGTCGCCACCTAGTGGCCGTGTGTGCTCCTAATAATGCAGTTAACCTCAGAATTAGGATCAGGATTTATTATTAGTGGGAACTTTCATCCCAAAGCACTATTCCTACAGTGAAGCATGGTGGTGGTAGCATGTTAATGTTTTTAGGGCTGCTTTTCTTCGTTTTTTTCCTCATATTTACTAAAAACCTTTTTATTTATTTATTTATTTATTTATTTTTAGAAATTAAAAATATACAGCTGTAGAAGGAAGTGGTTATACACATATATTTGATTTTTTTTACACAGAGAGAAGTGTATGCAATAAATATAATAATCCTTTGCTTTGGACGTATCTGTTTTTCTGCATTGATTACCAATTAAATGTGGTCTAATCTTTATTGTAGTCAGAATTATAACACATTTAACTGAACACAAAACACACAAACAGTTGTACTGTACATGTCTTATATTTACTTTTTCTAGTGTGCACTGTAGATGTATAATCACTACAAAAAAAACAATCTGTACAATTAATTGTTTTGTCGTATTTTTGTCGGTAGATTGTCTGGTTGTACTAGTGTAGTGGTAACAAAAATTGCCTTTTAGTGCAAGTTTAGGGGTTTTTAATATAGTCTAGTACACTCTTTAACTATGTCATAACACTGATTTAACTTCGATTTTAATTAGTAACTGCAAGGCAAACATCAATTAAAGCACTGTATGCAGCAAAACAATCATCATACTCGTCACTTGTGGTGTATGATCTCCAGTTATAATTGTTGCTAATGTTATACTGATGTACTGTACATTTAATCTTGTGTATATGTGTGTGTGTTTTCTGTAGTTGGATCTGCTGTGTTTGGCCAGTCAGCACGGAGATATAGAGAGTGTACAGTTTCTGCTGAAGGACGCAAGGGTTCAGTTTCCTCAGGAGCCCGGCGAAGGGAATCCAGCCATCTTGGCTGCGCATTACGGCCGGCACAACGTGGTCCAAGAGCTACTGGACTCCATTCCACGTAAGTTCGGCCATATTGTTTTAGAATTTGTGTTTATTAGCATTTAGACGGTAGGTATGTAAACCAAGTTACCAGCTTCCCTTACTACATAGCACATTGCACTTTGGCACCTTCTGCTCCATTCATTATTTACAGTATTTCTCGGACTAGGCTCACATAAAATCCTGTAATTTTCTCAAAAATCAACAGTGACCCTTTTGTGTGAATTCTAGTTGTGCTTACTGACCTCAAACCAATTTTGTGTGGTACACAGTGATCAAAATTTTCTCTAAATGTTTTAGTACGACAAAACCGCACCTCTTGATTGATTGTCGGAGCATTACGGCTATCATAGTCAGGAGCATCGCAGAGTTATACTTAGTGTGGTGTCCTCTGTCATCGGCCATTGCAGTGAAAACATTTAAAAAGACTTGTTTGACTTTCAAAGAATTTGAAATATATTTTTTTTATTACAGTTTTGGTTACCTAGGCACCCCCAGCAGCAATAGCTGCAGAATTAGTAGCATCCTCTATTTACAGCCACCTTACTTTCTGCTTAAAATACCCATATTAACTCTTTAGATATATAAATTAACTTTTTTTAATAATACCAACTCTTAACATGATATTATGTGATGATATTATATAATGTGTGTAGTAATGCACATATTTGGGCTTATTTGTGTGGATTATAAGGTGCATTATGCAACACTAAGAAGTAAAACATGGCGACACCCTGTTCCTTAGTATTCAGCAGGTCTCTTCACTGGGTGGTGGTGGTGGGGTAACTAAAGTAAAGCTATGCTAAGTAAACAAAACTATTTTTTTTTTAAATGAGCGCTGGTTCTTAATCTACACAGATTTCTCTCCTGAAAACTGTTTATTTGGGTAAGTAAAGTGCTTCTGATTAGATTTCCACTAAGGCTGGGTGCAGAATTAGCATTAGCGGCTAACCGCCAGTGCTAGCCGTGGTTAGCGCTACTAAATGCTGCCTGACAGCACACACTGAGGAACCCCGAGTGTTCCGGTAAGCCAGGGCAATATTAGCTAGCGGTTTGTTCCAGGTAGTTCGTTTTAACACAGTAAACACGCAGACTACAGTCTGATATACTCGCCTCTGAATGTAGAAAGAGCTAGCTCTTAGTGCCGTTAGTGGCTAATGCTAACAGTGCTGCAGCAGTGCTAGCCGGGGTTAGCAGAAGGCTAGAGGCCGATAATACTCACCTCTGAACTGCTAAACAGATAGCGCTTAGTAGGGTTAGCAGCTAATGCTAATACTGCTCCACTCTCGGGGCTGGAGAACTAAACTGAAACTCCTTCACTTTAGTGGAGTGTCTTTACTGCTCCTTAAAACCTGACTGGTAAAATTCATACATAAGATGCACCAGATTATAGGACGCACTGTCAATTTGGGAAAATTAAGGACCTTTAAATGCACCTTAAAAAATACGGTACATTCTCTGTGCCAGCAATGGGGGCAACTTAAACTAGCTGAAGGTTTTCATTTAAAAGGGTGCCCACAGCCATATAGAATTCCCACAAAGAAAACAGTTTTCACTGCTGTGCTAAGAAACTTTCACCAACCAAGTCATATCTGGTCAGCTGAAGTTTTGCTGTGGTGTGTTTTTATTGATGTATGGGGAACTACAGTATTGTGCAACAACAGTTGGCATGTTTACAGTGGTGCTGGAAAGTTTATGAACCCTCTAGAATTTTCTATACAGTGTTTCTGCATACATTTGGCCTAAACCTTCATCAGATTTTCTCACAGTTTAAAGTAGATAAGGGGAACCAAATCAAACCAATGAGACAGTTATATAATATTATAAAATATTAGACTTTATTTATTTAAAAAAAATAATCAAATATTACATGGCCTCCTTTTTTGTTCATAGCACATTGTCTAAAGCATATTAACGTAATTTATTGTCAATTTTTTTATTAGAAGGAGAATTTGCTTGTATAATTCAGAATTAATTGTTCCATCAATGATTGCAAGCTGTCCTGGTCCAGCCGCAGACAAACTGTCCCAAACCTTGATACTACCAGCACTGTGTTTCATAGTTGGGGAAAAAATTTGAATACTTGAATGAAGTGTTTTTCTTTCACCAAGATTCTTTCTGCTTCACGTTAAAAAAAAATAAATATATATTTTTTAATAGCTGTCTGGCTTGTCCTTGTGTGCTTTACAATTTGCAGGTGGATAGCAGTATTATTTTTGTAAAGCAGCATGAACATTAACATTAGCTGATATAAGGCCTTTAGTTGCTTAGAAGTTACTTCGGGTTCCTTTGTGGCCTCGAAGAGGTCACGTCAAATCAAATCAAATCAAAATTTATTTGTGTAGCGCTCTTTTGTACTGAGGAGCATAAACAGCTCTTCATCTGAGCAGATCAAAAATGTCCTTTGTTCGTGTCATGAAAATTAGACTTTGCAAATCTTTAAATAAAACAGACTGATTATCATGCCATTGATTGAAATAGAAGAAAGAGAAAATTCTAACGGGTTTTCAAACTTTTAAGTGCTGCAGTAATGTCCACTGGTGTATAAGAAAGTCTAGGTGAAGGCTTCTCTTTTTAGAAGGCTGTGAAGACATCTGAGGTTTGCTCAGTGTGAAACTTGTGGTTATGCAATGATTGCTGTCTGATTGAACTCTGAGTGTTTCAGAAGAATTCTTGATTTGAGTCAGGCTAGTTTGAGTGAGTTATTAGCTATAATGTACTGTATGTGGACAGATGTTCTCTTCCTTATTGATAATCTTTAGATGTAAGGGTGGGTGATGCCTAAAGGCAGTATTGTGATACTACTGTATGCTACACAGAAATGCTTTAAATTTAGCAAAACTCCACCCGCCTTCCATTTCAGATAAAGCAGCTGTGTTTGTTAGCACTGTGGCTAACCCCCTTCAACCCTGCCAAGCCCAGCTGATGCATATGTTAGCATTGTAAATCCTACAATGTCCGACTGTTAGCATTACGGCTAACCGCTCCAATACTACCATGTCCGACTGTTAACATTGGAGCTAACCCACTCCAACACTGCTGAGCCTTAATGTTAGCATTGCAGCTAACCGCTTCAACCCTGCCATGTCTGACTGTTAGCATTTCAGCTAACCCACTCCAACCCTACTAGGTCCAACTGTCAGCATTACTGCTAACTGCTCCAACCCTGCCATGTCTGACTGTTAGCATTACAGCTAACCCACTCCAACACCGTTGAGCCTCAATGTTAGCATTGTAGCTAACCACTCCAACCCTGCCATGTCTGACTGTTAGCATTGCAGCTAACCCACTCCAACACTGCTAGCACTGAGTTAGCATTAGAATGTTAGCATCATGGTTAAAGAGTCCAAAACTGCTGGGCCTGGCTTTGACTAATGTGGCTGGGATGCTTCTGACCTTGTTGAGACCTTGTTAGGTGATTTATGTCTCCTCCCCTGCTGAGTCCAACTGTTAGCATTGCAGCTAACCTGTCCAACCCTGCCTAACCCAGCTTTTAGCATTGTGGCTAAGCTACTCAAACTCTGCAATGTCAATATCAGTGTTAGCATCCCAAGTAACCCCCTCCTACCCTGACACTGTTAGCATCAAAGCTAACTTTTTCTGCACTAGTATTTGTATATCGTACTGCCCCCTGCCACCTTGCATGCACAGTGCATTGTGGGCGGTGCACAGCTGGAACAGCTATAAACACAATGAGCAGACACACAGACATGTATTTCTCTGTTTAGGACTGCTTTTATTACATTAAATGTGTAGATAGAAATACTAAATCAGATTTAGCACCATTTGATTTATCTCAAAAAACCTGAATATCACTGAAAAAATAGATTATTTCAGTAATTCAGTTAAAATGTGAAACTCATATATTACATAGATTTATTACACACAGAGTGATCCATTTTGATGGTTTATTTCTGGTTTATTGTTGAACATTAGAATATTATAAAAAAAACTGTGGTCCCTTGATTTCCAAATACAATTTAAAATTTACTGATGATCAGTGATGGTTTGGAGAGACATGTCATCTGCTGGTGTTGATCCATGGTGTTTTATTATCAAGTCTAAAGTCAGTGCAGTTTTGTTTTCCAGGAAAATATTACAGCACTTCATGCTTCCCTCTGCTGACTACTTTTATGGAGATGTGGATTTCATTTTCCAGCATGATTTGGCACACTGCCCACACTGCCAAAAGTACCAATTGGTCTTATATAATATTCAGATTTTCTGAGACACGGATTAATTGGTTTTTCATTGGCTGTAAACCATAATCATCAAAAGAAATATATATATATATATATATATATATATATATATATATATATATATATATATATATATATATATATATATAGATTAATATATGAGTTTCACATTTTGAACTGAATTACTGAAATAAAGTAACTTTTCAGTTATGTTCTAATTTAATCACAATAATAATACCATATTTTGCTGTCATCTGTATATAAATATACTGCATTATTGTTCATATTTTACAGTGACTTTTTAAACAATACACTAAGTGTTTATTGTGTTTCTATCCCCTCTCTGCTCCTAAGATTTTTACATCACATCTCATAAAAAAATTATATTGCAGATGTTAAGAGAGCATGTGGACCAGAGTAGCTTACACTGATAAAAGCCAAAGAAGACTGAAGGCAGAAGATCCTGTTGGCGATCATGAAGTGTGTACTTACAGGTCCCTCAAGCCCTGTCTGAGCACAAAACCAGTCACTGGTTACAGAAATGCTGACCAAAGACCTCAACACAAAAGACTGGGAAGTGAAAGCCCAGTTTGATGATGTGTTCCAACAAAGCATCACTACTACTTCCCTTTCCCTCAGCAGCCTGTAATGTTGCACACCTCAAACAGGCCAGAGTGCCTTCAGCACCAGGATTGAGAAACACTGCCTTACACTTAGAAGACTTTCAGAGAGTAAAAGGGTCCTGGAAGCCTGATCTAAGTGAGTTAGAAGTCCAGTAATAATCTCATTACTGTTGCTGGGAAGCCCTGTTCAGCTTGTATGAAATATTGATTATGCCTTTTGTATTAGGAGATGCACCCTAACACATGACGCAGACTCTGAATGTGGTTGTAGACGATTGCAGAGCTGTAGTGAAGTTTCATGATGTTGACAACAACATCAACTTTATTTCACGGAGGTACCCTCCAGTACTTTTACCAGACATGGATATACTTTAAAGTAGTCAGAGGTGGAATGAGTTTTGATGGGAGCCATGATGCTCCTGAACGCATCCCACCTACAATAAAAACTGATTGGCTGACTCACAGACTGTTTGCAGAGAACAGGCCAATCAGAACCCTCTCTGCTTTGCATGCGCTTCCATTCTCTCCCTCCCCTCTCTATCACACATGCAACTGGGGGGGAATAAGTCTGTGTCCCCTTCGTGCGTGTGCTAGATTTCGGGAGATTTTATTTGACTTGCGGGTGTCAGGGAGCCGTTATTGATATGCGGTAAACTCCCGCGACTTCCGGGAGACTTGTGAAGTCTGATTATAGATGCAACGAAATGTACATTTTTAACCGAAACTGAATACCAAATATGATTTTCATAAATGTTGTCACTTTTTTCACCATTTAATGTATTGCATAACCTATCATTTTTGACCGTCAAAGCACAATATGTTTACCTCAGCAGTGTGACTGTGAAAGTGTTTTTTTTAGTCACACATTTAGCTAGACATCTACCGTATTAGTGCAACTTATAAGCTATACATGTACCTCAGCAGGGCGTTTTAGTCATACATTTACCTCAGTATTGCCATTCGAATCGTGCATTTAATCTGTGTGAGTGCAGACTAAATGCAGCCAGAGAAAGCCAGTCAGTCTTTTGGTAAATAAATAAAATCTAAAGAAAAATTACAGCTTAAATGGCTATACTAGCCCTGTGCAGCACATATCTTTCAGATGAAAAACAGCTGTTTTGTTGAAGAGCTTGCTAGTAAAAACAAGCTTGATAAGTAGGGCTGGGTATTGTTTTAACATTTTTGATACCGATAGGATACTTTGAAGGGAGGGACAGTGTGAGAAAGGGAGAGACTTGAAGAGACTGAGCGAGTGAGCGAGAGACGCTATGACTGTGTTTAAGTGTTGTTTGTCTATTTGCTCTCTGTTGCTTTCTTTCAGGTCCTTGTATCCGTAAAGATCTGCTGAACTGGATGCTGGCTACAGCGTGTCAGCAGGGTCATTTGGAGGTGGTGAAGCTGCTGGTCCTCAGTTACCAGGCTGATGCAGAAGACTGTGCCATGCACAGCGACGAGTTCGCAGTGATCACTGGCCTGCCGCTGTACGCTGCTGCCAGAGCAGGTACACACTCCACCAAACTCCACCACACCAGTGCTGTTTTCTTCATTATTTTTCTTCTGAAATAAAGGCTAATAAGAGTTTGTCCTGTTTGAAGTAACTGTCTCTGAGGGTGAAGTAATTGTGCATTATATTTAAAAGCAATCTAAAATACTATAGCTGAATGCATTCACTGGGAGGTGTGTCCAAATATTTGTTTATATATGTTTTACTGCTTGTAGTGCAAAAATGATGGGCCACGCTTTTAACTTATTTATTATAGATGTGGGCCTTCCATTTATATATTTTAACCATTTAAATTGTTGCAGGCTGGGGAAGATTAGTATGAGCAGAATGCTGTGTATGATTGTATGGCTCCTCACCAGTTACTGTCAGGAGATGTCTGTTGTCCTTGATTGGACTGTAGGATCCTAAATCAGATTATATAACTTATATTAACATTTCACTCAAGAGATAAAAAAAAATAATAATAATATTTTTGTATGTAAGCATCATTTCTTAATACTACATGTATTGCTTGTTTATATAATATGATTCTCATAATAAGCCACATTGCTCAAATCCGTTTTTTTGCTTAGATTGGATTTGGCTATCCTAACGGTTCACATTCACAAATGTAAGTGACCTGTATCTGTGTGAACACTTCGCCTTCTTCACCAACAACAAAAAACAGCGTATTTGAGATACGACTCATAGCTTTATAAAGTGAAATGGATGAGTTAGCAGCTCATATGTGGAGCATCATTTGCTGGAGTGGAGTTCATGCTCAGGTCGAGGAGGTGAAAAAAGGCCAGGCGGTTTGCTTTTGCTGTTTTTGCAGTTTTAGCTGCACCGAGAGATGTTTTTGGGTACGAGAGAGAAGCACGTAGCGCTTGAGTAAAAGCAAAAACAAGACTCTGAAAATGATAACTGAAATCAGTCGCTTCCTATAACCATCACACACCTCTCAACTGGACAGGAGCATTACATGCTTTAAACCCATAGTCATTTACCCACAGTTTGGTTTGTAATATTTTTGGAGGTTTACATGAAACTATATACATTTTTTTATATCTTTTTTTTCTGGCTTTTTTGTTGTTCCTGTATAGAGCGAATAAACGTGTATATAAAAAAACATGCATAATTGCAATACTTTTCTGGGACAGAATTTCGGGGGTGCCAAAACTTTTGGCCCTGACTGTGTGCAGATAAACATGGATATAAATAATGGATCAAGTTTGGTTTGCTGATTGAGTGCAGCGTTTGCGGCTTCATTTAAAGTCTCGTCAGCCAGCGAATACTGAAAACAGGGGATTTTCTCACACTACCTACTTTCCCTGTTTAATCCTGACAGAACATGAATTAGTTCCTCTTTAGAGCGAGACAGAGAGAGAGAGCGCGAGTGAGCAGGCGAGAGCGAGAGAGCGCGAGAGAGAATATGGAACATGTAAAACTTCCTGCAGTGAAATGCTCAGCCTCGCTTTTTCTTTTGCTCAGGAAATAAAGAAATAGCCAACTTTCTGCTGGAGAATGGAGCCGGCTTCTCTTCCTACACCTTAATGGACCACAGGGAGTTCAGCCAACAGCTGCTGAGACAGCGCCTCCTGGAGGAACAGGACACGCAGTGCGACGGGAGCACGCAACCAGTGAGTTTTACTTCACTTCACTGCCTTGCTCTGTGGAGGTTCTGCAGTTTTGAGACGCTGTAGGAACCTCTTTTCAGCTAAAACTGAGAGAATATATTCAGTGCTTGTGTAGATATGTTTTTTATGTTTCTAAACGGTCAGAGATGTAAGCAGAGTGTAAGGTTCAGATTACAAGTGTGATATTTAACCTATGAGGAGCACTTCCTTTATGTAAGAGGTGTGTGTGTGTGTGTGTGTGTGTGTTGGAATTCTGTGCAGCCATATTTGTCTCTATGGAACTATATTATTGGGTAGAGATGGGAGACACTAGATTTAGTATATTTAAAAAATATACTAGTGCATTTCAGAAATAAGAATATAATTAAATGTGACTTTATTTCAGTAAGTTCAAAATGTGAAACTCATATATAGTAGGGCTGCAACGATTAGTCGATATATTAGACAATGCCGGTTATTTAAATTTGTCGACTACAAATTTCATTGACGACTAATCGTTAATTTGTAACAGTACCGCATTACACAAAGTGCTGGGTACAGAAGCAAGCAAAAAATAATGATCAGATTAGTTGACTACCAAAATAATGATTAGTTGCAGCCCTATTATATAGATTTATTACACAGAGTGATCTATTTTAAGCGTTTATTTCTTTAATTGTTGATGATTATGGCTTACAGCCAATGAAAACTCAAAAACCACTGTGTCTCTAAAAACCAATTGGTACTTTTGGCAGTGTGGGTAGTGTGCCAAGTCCTGCTGGAAAATGAAATCTGCATCTCCATAAAAGTTGTCAGCAGAGGGAAGTGCAGTAAGATTTTGTGGGAAAACAAAACTGCACTGACTTTAGACTTGATAATAAAACACAGTGGATCAACACCAGCAGGTGACATGTCTCTCCAAAACATCACTGATTGGTGGAAACTTTGGACTGTGTGTCTCTCCACTCTTCCTCCAGACTCTGCTCCCTTGATTTCCAAATGGAATGCAAAATCTACTGATGATCAGTGATGGTTTGGAGAGACATGTCATCTGCTGGTGTTGATCCACTTTGTGACATCAGAGCAATCATATTTAAACTGGTTATATTTGCATCTTAGTATATGCTACACAAGTGAATTGTAGCTGTGTGTGTCTCTGTGTCTCTTTCTCCAGCCTCTGAAAGTGCAGTGGTCAGGACTAAAGCTGCAGTGGTTGGAGCTGGACTGGCTACTAGACGTGTCCTCCAGGATCACAGTGCTGGATCTATCCCATAATAATCTAAACTCTCTGCCCTCTGTGGTGCCGTGGGGCCTTATCCACCTCAACACACTCAACCTGTCCTACAACCAGCTCAAGGAGCTACCAACCCCCCAGTCTTCTCAGGAGATCATCTGCAGCAGGTACAGGAGTGAAGTTCAGTAAAGAAAAGCAGGTTAACTTAACAATTTAACTACTGTTCACATCCAGAGACTCGATGCCTTAATATTTATTTTTCAAATCTTTTTTACAATCAGATCATATAAGGACTTAGTTACATACAACATTATTACTTAGTACAACTCCCCAAAAGTGAAACATAGCTTGAAACAAGTTTCTTGCAGTGATTAACAGGTATCTTCGCCCATTCCTCATGGTCAAAGACCTTTAGTTCTTTGAGATTCTTGCCTTTCTCAAGTCCCACCAGAGATTTTCTATTGGATTTAAGTCAGGCGATTGTGATGGCCACTCCAGAATCTTCCAGCCTTTCTTCTGCAACCAGCCATGCTAGAATTGGAGGTATGCTTGGGGTCATTGTCCTGTTGGAAGTTCCAACATCTCCCAAGCTTCAGCTTTGTCACTGACTGCGTGCTATTTCCACCCAAGATCTCCTGATAGTTAATTGAATTCTTTGTACCTTCCACACGGTGGAGATTCCCTGTAAATATAAAGTTTAATTTCTACTCATTATGGTTCTGTTTAAAAAAAAAAAAACACCTAAAACACCTGATTGAAACTTCTGTTCTTGAGAGTGGTAATCTTTTAGGATTATTTTTTTGTGGTATATTAGAAAATTATTTTGTCTATTTTACAAATCCTTTTTTACAAATCCTTCTTCATGCAGCTCTGGAATTGTTTTATTTATTTATTTGTTTAAAAAAATAGTTTCTTTGAATTCACCAAATTGAAAACCTCTGGTATATAATCAAGAGGAAGATGGATGATCACAAGCCATCCAACCAAGCTGAACTGCTTGGATTTTTGCACCAGGAGTAAAGGCATGAAGTTATCCAAAAGCAGTGTGTAAGACTGGTGGAGGAGAACATGATGCCAAGATGCATGAAAGCTGTGAAGTAAAAACCAGGGTTATTCCACCAAATATTGATTTCTGAACTCTTAAAACTTTATGAATATGAACTTGTTTTCTTTGCATTGTTTAAGGTCTGAAGGTTCTGCATATTTTTTGTTATTTCATCAAATATTTCTCATTTTCTGCAAATAAATGCTCTAAATGACAACATTTGCAATATATGGAATTTGGGAGAAATGTTTTCTGTAGCAAAATCAGATAAACTGATTTAGAAACTACAGTGGTCTCTTATTTTTTTCCAGAGCTGGATATAGAGTGTCTTGTGAGAATCTCAAATCGCATATAGTATACTCTAGTATCACCTATGTTTCGAACACTACAGAATGTTCTTCATCCTAGACGACCGACCGCCTTTGGTTTATTTGTGGCCTTAAGCTTTCTATAAAGTAATGTAATCTCTCTCTTTTTCTCTCTTTGTGTGCCCTGTCTGTCTCTCTCTCTTTCTCTATCTCTCTCCCTCTCCCTTTTCTCCTGCTCTTCTTTGGCTGTCTTTTGTGTCCTCTGAAGACTAAGCCAGGTCAATCTGAGCGAGAATGAGCTGGAGTGTCTCCCGACAGGTCTGCTGCACCTCAGCCAGATCCAGCATCTCTCCGCAGCCAAGAACAAGCTCACCGCCCTCTTCAATATCCCCAACGGTACCCCTGCGCAAACACACACACACACACACACACACACGTATGCATGTGTTTCCACTGAAGCGAGCCGATCCACACAGTCACGGCTAATTGTTGGTAGCAGATTATTTACAGGAACAGATTGAGTGAAGGGTAATTAGATGATTGTTTAAACTCAAGTCGAGAGCCCCTGATGATTAATACGAGTCAGAGCCAGTCTATCTGGATCTGATTTCCATCATAATGCTTTTTAGCTCATGATTATGTAACAGTGTACTCGCCATGGGCTGTAGGTGCCTCATTTACTGTTGATGAACAGCTTGGAAGGCTTGTATTTTCTGTTAAATGTTGGAAATTAGATGTTATTATGATACTGTTTTAATATAATAAATCAGTACACTGGCATGGCCATGGATGATCTTCAGTGCACATGGTAGAAGGAATGCTCACTAATCTTACCTGAATATAATTTAATTGGAAAGTTACTTTATTTCAGTAATTCAGTTAAAAATGTGAAACTCATATATTATACAGATGTATTACACACAGAGAGTGATCTATTTTAAGTGTGTATTTCTTTTATTGTTGATAATTATTAAAACACAATTGAAACCCAACATAATTAAAACCCAAAAATCAGTGTCTCAGAAAATTAGAAGTTTTGTAACTATTCGAATCCACCTACTGCAGACTTTATTCCCAATTTTTGTCCCCAATTTACAAGGCTAATCACCCAACCCACTCATTAGGACTCCCCCTATCTCTATCTCTCTTCCGATACATGGGAAGTCAGCCACTGCTGAGTAGCATCACAGCGCATTTGGAGGAAAGCGCAGCGACTCGGTTCTGATACTTTAGCTCACAGATGCCTTGTGCTGATCAACATCACCCTTCGGGGTGATGAGGGGGGGAGCGCCATCTACCCACCCAGAGAGAGCAAGACCAATTGTGCTCTCTCAGGGCTCTGGTAGCCGATGCATGACCAAGCTGCATGACCAGGATTCGAATCTGCGATCTCCCGAAATAGTGGCATAGTGGCAGCACTTAGCCTGCTGGACCACTCGGAGCCCCCTCCCTACTCCTCTTCTATTGTCGGTATCTTTCTAGGTGAATGCATTTATTAAAGGGGGTGTCTACAAACATTTGGACATGTATACAGTGCATGAAATTTTTGTTTGTTATACTGTTGTAAAAATATGAAGTCTCTCTCTCTCTCTCTCTCTCTCTCTCTCTCTCTCTCTCTGTTTAGGTACTAACTGGATTGGACTGCGCCGGCTGCAGGAGCTGGACGTGTCTGATAACCACCTGGCTGATCTGTCCTCGCCTGTGCTGCACTGCTTTAAAGCCCTGAGCAGCCTCAACATCAGCAAGAACAGACTCAGCCGCTTCCCCGACCCCTGGGCCTGCCCTCTGGTATGCTGCCATCTCCCCTTTCTTCCCACTGTGTGTGTGTGTGTCTGCATCTGTGTGTCATTTCATATTTGAAGGATTTGAGGCTAAAAACAAATAGTTGAAATGCTTCCTCTCCATGCTGTTTCGTTTTCAATTATGTAGGGGAGAAAAACAGCTTAAATATCAGGGGTTAGCACAGTCGTCTCTTTAATTTTGCCACTGTATTTTTGAACTGAAAGAATAATGTACAATGGTCAGCCAAACATTAAAACCAATGGACCAATTAACGCTCGCTTCCACTATGATCGGGAGATCGCTGGTTTGAATCCCGGTCATGCAGCTTGCCCTCAGCTGCCGGAGCCCAGAGAGTGCACAATTGGCCTTGCACTCTCTGGGTGGGTACAGTAGATGGCGCTCTTTCCCCTCATCACTCCTAGGGTGATGTCGATCAGTACAAGGCATCTGTGAGCTGATGTGTCAGAACCGATTCGCTGTGTTTTGCTCCGAGTGCGCTGTGATGCTACTCGGCAGTGATGCATCAGCAGCAGTTTGAAAAGAGGCAGCGGCTGACTTCACATGTATCAGAGGAGGCGTGTGCTAGTCTTCACCCTCCTTATGTTGTGGCATCACCAGTGATAAGGGGATATACAGCTGAGTAGCAGCAGAACCGGTGGACAGCCAAGCTTAATTGGGGAGAAAAAATAAATCTACATAATGTACAATAGGAAGTGCTATAATGTGTAATATTGGCACTGCTGTGCTGCGGTCGTAGGCACAAGGATGCAGGCCAAGTATAGAGTAGATCAGCACAGCAGTGCAAATACTTTGAGTCTATCATTGTAGTTATACCACAGTTCTATTATCACTATTTATTGAAAGATTTTAAGTTAAAGAGGAGGAGAAAATAGGATCTGTTTGGTTATAAAAACTCTGCGAGTTAAAATAGTTCCATTGCTGCTCTGTTTGTAGCTGCACTGTTTGGCTTGTAAGCGCTGCATCGTTGCTAGGTTACCTGTATATGGAGGAGTAATACATGGAGAGATTCGGTTACAGTGCGTTACCGGCTGATAACGGCACACATAAAATATCTCTCAGCCAATCACATTGCTGACGCATATTACTGTATTTCAAGACTATATCTTAGCTTAGCAAGTGGCCTACTGGCCAACCCAGCACTAGAAAAAAGTTACATTTCAGCTTACTTTTTTATGTGGCATTTCAGTCTGTAAGGCTGTTTAGTGTTTTGTGGTAAACAGAATGTTAGCTAGCTAGCTATTATACTGCTAACTGAGCTTATGCTGACAATCTTCTTTGTCCATCTTAGCAACAATATAATCATTAATATAAATTTAAAATAATGCGTTTGCTTTTTTTTTCCACAGAAAATCTGTAAAGCTGCATGCAACCAGATCGAGAGCCTCCCCGACACCATCTCCATCTTCTGGAGAACCCACCTGAAAGAGGTGGACTTCTCTGAAAATGCCCTGAAGGAGCTGCCTTCCTACATATTTGAGCTTGAGGTGAGGAAAGATGTATGCCTTTTTATCTGAAGCTGCTTTGAGTCCAGAACAGCTACAGCTGCAGCACATCTGGATATTAATAACAGTACTGTCCAGTTTTAGGATTAAAAAGCACCGTATCTTTATTTACTGGGAAAAACACTAATATTAAAAATGAATAATATATAATAAATCATGATAGCCTTTATTGGTGGGGGTGGGTAATTGTGAGAAATGATACAGTTTAATAATAAAATGTGATTCTACGCACCAATAATTGAGATTTTCAACAGGTTGCAACAGAAGTCAATAATCCAACGTTTCATGATACTAATAATACACGTTATATATCCAGAATTAAAGTAAAATAAATAATACTGGACAGATGTTATCTGTCTCTAGTAGATATTTTTAGGAAATGAGAACAGTGTGACTTTTTCTTTCCTGCTACCAAAAGCAAAAACTTGTAACCTGATGGCCCATAAAATAATATCTCAATATTTCAGGTTTTTTTTTTTGTGATCATGCTACAATGCTTCAAAATTGTTGGCAATATTATTGTGCACGATACAATATGGCACACCATTGATATACAGTGGCGTGAAAAATATTTGCCCCTACAGATTTTTTTTTTTGTTTTTGCTTTTTTTTGTCATAATGATACTTTAATATTAGATAAGAGATAAGAGTAAATATAAAAAAAGCTATATATATTTTATTTATTAAAGGGAAAAAAAATATCCAAACCAGTCTGACCCTGTGTGAAAAAGTGCTGCCCCCTGTGGTGGAAAATAATGACAGGAAGAAAGAAATTTTCAGAGTCTCTGAGTCTTGATCAGAATGAGTAACAAGATTTATTGAGAAGCCACACGTAATGAATACAGAGTGAACTCCTCCCTTGCAAGAGTGCCATGCTCTCTTTATACCTTTTAGATCCTCCCATCCCTTACTTCCCAATTATGGGCACAGTGCCACCATTGTGACACGTCAACTTCTTCTGACAGGTGGTATGACATAATCCCTTAGTGAGCATATCAGACTGGTTCTCAAAACACCGCAAGCAGAAGGAAAAATGACCCTGGCGCCAGAATTGTAGACAGAACAATCCGTGACGTGCACACATACATAGACACACACTGCTTTCCCCAGATAGAAAAACTCTCACTCAGCATCTTAGATATGCTCCTGAGTACACATTATCATCGCATGGAACAAAAAGTAATATCATTAATAGTCGTCATTGTTTATGAATCATCACACGTCATTGATTATGAATCATTTCAATAAACACCTTCCATCACACCCCTAAATCTAATAGCTTGGTTGTGTCACTCTTGGCAGCAACAACTGCAATCAAGCTTTACTGATAAGTGAAAGTGTGACTTTCACATCTCTGTGGAGGAATTTTGGTTCACTCTTCTTTACAGAATTGTTTTAATTCAGACACATTAAAGAGTTTTTGAGCATGAACGTCATCAATCAGATTTTGACTAGGCGACTCCAAAACGTTCTTTTTTTTCCTTCAGAGGTGAACTTGTTTATCTGCTTTGGATCATTGTACTGCTGCAGAACCCAAGTACGAGCTTGAGGTCATGAACAGATGGTCTGATATTCTCCTTCAGGATTGTCTGATAAACAGCAGAATTCCTGCTTCCATCTATTACAGCAAGTTGTCCAGACCCTGAAGCAGCAAAGCAGCTTTAAAAAATATTTTTTAAATATCCTAAATGAAAATAAAACCTCCAACATACTAGCACATTTATATTGTTGGGCTCTTCTTGCTATGTAAACACAATGGGTGGTAATAGGTCTGAAATACATTTTGAGCTTATGTCCATATATTGTAGAATAAATCAATTAAACTAATTATTGTACAGGACTAGATAAATAAATATAGAAAGCATTTATAGAAAGAATAATAAAAGAGGTTTTACATCACTGTGCTCACCATCTCCAAATGTCTTCTCATGGGAGGCTAGCATAATTTGTAGTCATTATAATATGAACACCTTGTTTTGTAAATCAGAGCTTAATGAAATCAAGTGAGCTGGAGATAGAATTAAATTTAATTGAATAGAATTGGATGAGTGTGTTTAGGAGAAATCTGGAGGCAAATTTTATTTTTTTGAATATTTCTAAGAGAAAATATTTTAAATAATGTAATTACATTCCTAAAACATCTGCACATTTGTATTTCTTCATATTAAAGATGCCTGTATATTAAAAATGTACCTGTAGTTCTCCTTTTGGCCTCATGATGGCATTGCTCTCAAAATTTGTGACCTTCTTTCTGCATGTAATATCTGTAGTTTCTTCGATTTCCATTATGATATATAGTCTATGGATGACTTTTCCACCTTCAGACTCTCTGTATCATCCCGCGCTTGCAGAGTTAAGGCTTAAGTGCTCATTTTTCACTGAAACGAGTTTTAGAATCTCAGTGAGATTAGCCATGATGCATAAATTCATGGAAAAAGTCTGTATAGTTATTTATGACCATCATTTATCACAGTATTAGTTAAAGCTAAAGTGTTTTCACTGCCAGGCATTTTTTCCAAAGCATGTCTGACAAACAATAGTCCAGTTGTCAGCTTCATTATATGGACAAAAGTATTGGGACACCTGCTCATTAATTGTTTATACTTAAATAAAGTAATTCATTAGTTGTTTATAAATCATTGGTTGTTGGGATCAGCAATTTCAGTTAAATATATCATATAGCAGATGAACACAGTGATACTTGAGAAGTAAAATGTAGTTTATAGGATTTACAGAAAGTGTAAAGAAAATTTGGGCACCCTTGTCATTTTATAGATTTGACCTACATACACTGGGGAATCCAATTATGAGAAAGGGTTAAGGCACCAATTGAAGTTTTTCTCCTCTCTGCATCTTCTCTGAGGAGTGGCAACAACATGGGAGCCTCAAAACAAAACTCCCTCAAATGACCTTAAAACAAAGATTGTTCAACATCATGGTTTAGGAGAGGGAAACAAAAAGCTCATAATCTCAGAGATTTCAGATGCAGTTTCCACTGTGAGGAAACATAGTGAGGAAATGAAAGATCACAGACACAGTTCTAGTTAAGACCTGAAGTGTCAGAACAAGAAAAATCTCAGATAATCAGAGGAGAAGAATGGTGAGAACAGTCATAGTACAACCTACAGATCAGCTCCAAAGACCTACATCATCATCTTGCTGCAGATTGAGTCACTGTGCTTCGTTCACACAGAAACCTGAATTAAACCTGACCGAACTGGAGATGTTTCGTAAAGAAGAATAATCCAAAATACCTTCAACCAGAAGCCAGACTCTCATTGGAAGAAGCAACAGGAAAGGTTTAGAGGCTGTTATTTCTGCAAAAGGAGGATCTAATAAATATTGATTGCACCTGCCTAATTTTGTTAGGCAGAATTATTGCACACTTTCTGTAAATCATATAAACTTAATTTCTCGGCTCAATTATCACTGTTCGTCTGCTATATAATATATTTAACTGAAATTGCTAATCCGAACAACCAATGATTTATTAAGAAATCTCAACTAAGGCTTCTTCAGACAATGCTCAGAAGATGCTCAACACCCACATGCTACACAGGACTGGGCCTGAATTCTGAATACTCTTCATGTCCCCAAAGGAAATTAAAAGACAGTCTGTCCCCACTTTAATGCAGTAACAGCTCCTTCTCTTCTGGGAAGGCTTTGTACTTGATTGCATTTAGCTTCAAGAGCATTGGCTGGAAGATTAGTTCGGGATCACAAACACCACTTTAGCTCATTACCCAGAAGGATTGGATGGAGAAACATCATGCCAGAGGACACAGTTCCACAGATCTATAGCTCAAAGTTGGATGCTTTATAGCCCTCTAGCCCTTATCTGACATTAGGCAGGGCAATATGTTGATCTACTCCAGAGAGTCCTAATCTATTGGCAGTGTTTTTTTTTTTTTTTACAGTGAGATGTGGGTGGAGTAATTGATTAAGGAGGTGTGAGATGAGTGATTCAGGAGATTGAGTGGAGCAATTCAGGGTTGAGGAGATGGGTGTGGAATAATGGAGCATTGGTTTAGGACTTGAGCGTGGAGTATTGGGCATTGATTGAGGAGATGGGGTGGGTTAATGGGGCATTGATCACAACTTTTAATGGAAAAAGACATGGTTAAGGTGATTTGGGTGGAGAAATGGGACATTGATTGTGGAGATGTGGGTGGAGTATTGGGGCATTGATTGGGGAAATGGCGGTGGAGTAATGGGACGTTGATCTCAATTATGAATGAAAAAGACATGGTTGAGGTGATTTAGGTGGAGAAATGGAGCATTGATCTTAACTATGATGAAAAATGACATGGTTGAGGTGATGTGGGTGGAGTACGGGGCATTGGTTGAGGAGATGTGGTGGGGTATTGGGCCATTGATCACAACTATGATGGAAAAATAACATGGTTAAGTTGATAAGGGTGGAGAAATGGGGCATTGGTTGAGGAAATGGGGTGGAGTATTGCCGGATTGATCTCAATTATGAGGGAAAATTATATGGTTGAAGTGATGTGGGTGGAGAGATGGGGCTTTTATTGAGGAGATGGGATGGGGAAATGGGGCATTGATCTCAACTATGATGGAAAAAGACATGGTTGACGAAATAGGGTGGAGTATTGGGGCATTGATTGAGGAGATGTGGGTGGAGTATTGCCACATTGATCTAAACTATGATGGAAAAGGACATGGTTGAGGTGATGTGGGTGGAGAAATGGGGCGTTGATTGAGAAGATGAGGGTGGAGTATTGGGGCATTGATCACAACTATGATGGAAAATAACATGGTTAAGTTGATGTAGGTGAAGAAATGGGGCATTGCTTGCGGAGATGTGGGTGGAGAAATGGGGCATTTATTGAGGAGATGGGGTGGAGTTTTGGGGCATTAACCTCAACTGTGATGGAAAAGGACATGGTTGAGTAAATGTGGGTAGAGTATTGGGACATTGGTTTGAAGAGATGGGGTTGAATATTGAGGCATTGATTGTGAAGATGGGGTGGAGTAATAGGGCATTGATTGAGGAGATGTGGGTGAAGAAGTGGGGCATTTATTGAGGAGATGGTGTGGAGTATTGCCGCTTTGATCTACCTATGATGGAAACAGACATGGTTGAGGTGATGTGGGTGGAGAAATGGGGCATTGATTGAGAAGATGTGGGTGGAGTATTGGGACATTGGTTTAGGGAAGTGGAGTTGAATATTGAGACATTGATTGAGAAGATGTGGGTGGAGTATTGAGGGATTGATCTTAACTATGATTAAAAAGGACATAGTTGAGGTAATGTGGGTGGAGTATTGGGGCATTGGTTGTGAAGACAGGGTGTCAGAATTGGTAGATTGAGTTGGCATAGTGAGATGGAAAAGGACATCATTGATATGGTGTGGGTGGAGAAATATGGCTTTGGTAGAGAAAGTGGAGGTAGGGAGCAATATATGTTGGTTGATGAGATGGGTGGAGTAATTGGGAGCTGAGAAGTGTTGAAAATATTTGGCAAATAAGCAACCTAGCTGAAAAAAAAAGGCGAAAACTAAACTTACATAGGGAGTTTGTTCTGTCATCAACCTGCAAGTAATCCAGCTCAGAAAAAAACAGCATCACAGCTAAAGTGCTTCAGTCAAGGTTGCAACCAGCTGCTGTGTCTGTTATCTGTTAGCATCTCAGTTTTAACCTGGCTGTTAGCAACCTGCTAAATATCTATAAACTGTAGCAGAAACAATGTATTGAGCATGTTTGTGTGTGTGCTGGGATCTTAAAAAAGTTCAGGTTTTTATAGTAGTTTAGTAGTTTTTTTTTTTTGGGTTGGACAATGAAACTGAAACACCTGTCATTTTAGTGTGGGAGGTTTCATGGCTAAATTGGAGCAGCCTGGTGGCAAATCTTCATTAATTGCACATTGCACCAGTAAGAGCAGAGTGTGAAGGTTCAGTTAGCAGGGTAAGAGCAAAGTTCTGCTCTAAATATTGCAATGTACACAACATTATGGGTGAAATACCAGAGTTAAAAAGAGGACAAATTGTTGGTGCACGTCTTGCTGGCGCATCTGTGACCAAGACAGCAAGTCTTTGTGATGTATCAAGAGCCACGGTATACAGGGTGAAGTCAGCATACCACCAAGAAGAATCAACCACATCCAACAGGATTAACTGTGGACACTGTAAGAGGAAGCTGTCTGAAAGGGATGTTCGGGTGCTAACCCGGATTGTATCCAAAGAAACATAAAACCACGGCTGCCCAAATTATGGCACAATTCAATGTTTCAGTTTCATTGTACAACCCTGTATATAAAACTCATGTAAAAATGTTTAGTTTTGTTCAGTTTCGATGCGTCCCCACTAGAAGAGTGGAGGTGAATGTTTGCGTATGAGAGAGAGGGAAAGTGGCTGTCGGAGGAAAGCAAAAGATCGAACATCCCAAACACAATTAAACGCTTGAGCAGTTTGAAATGAAGAGGTAAGAACTCTGCTGCTCTGAACGCCAAACATTTACACACTCAGGTTGTGTTTGTTGGGTTTGTTGCTCTCAGCGGAGGCCTGCGTGCACTACTCAATACGTTTGCTCTGCATGTGAAAGGAAGGGTATAATCTGCAGCTGAATATTTGTGCTGCATGCAGTTGTGTGTGTGTGTGTGTGTGTGTGTGGGCCTGTGCTGCAGGCTTCTTCATCTGTGTGGGTGTGTATAGAATAATCTTTACATACCAACACTATAAATGACTCTTATTGGTCTATAACGAGAGACACATCTTTACATCCAGATTTAAGCAGTCCCAGTTCGACTCATTAGAGTGTGTGTCTGTGTGTGTATATTTGTGTGTGTGTGTGTGTGTGTGTGTGTGGGTTTGTCATTCCTCCAGGCCATCGTCTCCCTGAAGCTGTGTGGCAATCAAATCTCAGCTCTCCCTGCTTCCAACAAATGGAAATGCTCTCAACTCCGAACACTAGACCTGTCCAGAAACCAGCTTGGGAAGTAGGTCGCTCATACACACACACACACACACACAGTTTCTAATGATCTGATGCTGCAGTTCTGCTTTTTAACGCTGTTGGTTTCAGGACAGTGGAAAACACCAAGACCAGAAGACTTCCCTTCTTAACCACGTGGACCCGCAGAGACCCAGAGCCAGGTACAGTACAGCCTTCATTCAGAATCAGTACATTTACTACATAGTTACACTCTGAATATATTGGAGACTGTATAATATCTCTGTGGCAAAGCTTGCTAAAAACATTTGGGTTTGATATTAAAAGATTATTATGAGACAAAAGATCAAAGATTTCAGCTTTTATTTCAGGTATTTACATCTGGATCTGACACACAGTTCAGAAGATTAAGCACCTTCTGTCTGAACCCACACATTTTTCGAATGAGCAAAAGTATTGGAACAGATAAAATTAAAGTAAATTAAAGTCAGTCAGAATTAATATTTGGCTTTTGGGTAATTATTATTTTGCTGAATGATTAAGAATTTCAGCGCTAGCTCTTTGGCTGTTCAGAGAGGATTTTATTGGTCTATAGTCTGCCTGTTTGCCGTGTTAAAACAAGCTACGTGGGACGAACCCCTAGCTAAAAGCACCCTGGGTTACTGGAACACTCAAACACTCCCTAGTCTAGTGCTATCTAGTGTTCTCGATAATGTTATTGCTGCTGCACCCAACCTTAGTGCTGGAGAAACTTTACTAAAAACTCACCCTTGGACCAATAGATAGGAAATAGACCAGAAAATAGACATTCATTGATGGTGTGTCTTAGGGGTGGGCAATATGGCTCTAAAATAATATCACGATATTTCAGGGTATTTTTGCGATAACGATATACTTGGCGATATAGGAAAACTAAAATAATTTATTCATTTCAGGAATATAGTATAATAGTATAACAGTATAATTATAATGTGGCAAAATAAATAATATAGCATAAAATAATATAATGCAGCAAATAATGCAGCAGAATATTTAGTGCATGCATATAAACTGCAAACTAAAACAATTATACAATAAATACACCTAAAGCTTCACAGTAAATAATAGACTACTTTTAAGACAGAACAGCCCTATTATCACGATATGGATTTTTAATATCATGATATTTCTGTGTCACAATATATTGTATACGATATAATATTGCCCACCCCTAGTGTGTCTTATAGTCCGGTGCGCCTTTTAGTAAAAAATAAAAATAAAAAATAAATAAATAAAATACAGTAATAAATATATTATTTAATATCACATATGGGCCATCAGAGGACAGCTTTTTTTTGTATGACAAATTTTACTTTAATTCTCTAATTAATATATGGAGTGTGTTATTACTATCATGATATGTTGGATGATTGACTTCTGTTACAGTCTAGTGAAAATCTCAATTAGGGTTGTGCCATATAGTATAATATGCAATACTATCACCAAATAAACTTTATTTTTTATTTTTTTGCAGTAGTTTATTGCTGAATTTTTTTAAAGAATATTGTTGACACAAAAATACCTTGATATGTAATTATATTATTTTAGGGCCATATCACCCACCCCTATTGCATATGATGCAATATGCCACACCCGTGTTCCTAAGGGCCTTTTCTCCACTGGTTGATGGTTGGAATATAGTGCCTTCAGGCTCGCTCTGGTGTTTCTGGTGTACTGTTTTGGCTAAAAGTATGTAATTTTAGAGTCTCTGGTAATCACACATGTTGTTTGATCTCCTAGTTTAGACTGCTGCTATCTCTAATTAAACAAAGCCACGTTTGCCTTGTAAGGTGGCATTAGTGAAAGTCTTCAACACCAATTTAAAATTCCCATCATCTTCACTTCACTTCGCTGCACAGCCGTTAACTTTAGCCAGTTCAGTCACGGGAGAAATATTCCCCTTTTTTCATTCAATACCGCAGCCGCTCTCCATGCCCTTCTATGGCCGGTGATCAGTGTGCTGCTGCAGAGCGTGTGGTTGCACTAACTCTCTCCTGCTCTCTTCTGGCAGCCTGTCCGGTCCAGTTTCCCGAAATCCTGCGGGATTCGCTGGAAGTTCTCTTCCTGAACGACAACCAGCTGGAGTGTGTGCCTCCGTCCGTGTGCTTCCTCAAAAACCTCTCCGAGCTCTATCTGTCCAAGTGAGTCACTGTTGGAGAATGGGATTGTGGGAGGTGTAGTTTTTGGGTGTAGATTGGAGTGGTCAAGAGCTGATTTTATTTGCAATTCATCCCAAAAGTATTGGATGGAGCACCATCATTCCAGAGAACACAGTTTTACTGCTCCACAACTCAACACTGAGGTATTGGGGTACTGGGGTAAGTGTTTTTTTTGTCAGTACTGCATCTGTACAGGGCATACAGAGGATTGAAATTGCGTTACTCTCCTTCCCAAAGTTACAGCAGAAAAAAAAAAAACAAAGACATAGTTGACTAAAGTCCAACACGTATTTTTTGCACTGTAAGGCGCACTTAAAATTCTTTAATTTTGCCAAACATTGTCAGTGCGTCTTATAATCAGGTAAGC
Source organism: Astyanax mexicanus (assembly GCF_023375975.1). NCBI lineage: Eukaryota > Metazoa > Chordata > Actinopteri > Characiformes > Acestrorhamphidae > Astyanax > Astyanax mexicanus. Next base: position 9,918,501 of record NC_064423.1, on the reverse strand, counting down.
CTTATGTTTGAATTTTAGCAGTCAGGTTGTAAGGAGCAGTAAAGCCACTCCACTGAAGTACAGCGTTATACAAGAGTTTCAGTTTAGCCTGAGGAACCGAGACTGGAACGCATTAGCATTAGCCGCTAACCGTGCTAAACTGTAGTCTGCGTGTTTACCGTGTTAAAACACTCTATGTAGGATAAAACACTTGCTAATATCGCCCTGGGAACACTCATTGTTCCTCAGTGTAGCTCTGTTGGACTGCGTTAGCTGCCAACCCTTGTTAGCGCTATCGGTTAGCCGCTAATAATAATACTACTGCTGCACTCATCCTTAGTGGAAATCTGGAAATAGACTGAATTTTTTTTTTTTTTTTTTTTTTTTAAGAGTTACAGTTTCCTTTGCTTAGCTTTACAGGTCTCTCCACTGCTTAATTAGAATAAACCATGGCAGCATCCCTGTTCCTTACAAGTGTTGCTTAATGTGCCTTATAATCCAGTGCACTTTATGTATGAAAATAGACCAGAAAATAGATGTTTATTGACAGTGTGCCTTATTATCCGGTATAATTGTATGAAATTAAAGTGCGAAAAATAAAATAAAAAACTAATAGAAAAAATAATAGACGCTAAACAAGGTCACAGATATAGAGATATGTGAGACAAAAGGAAGTGAGACAATAATGCAATTTTAGAGTGAGTGTGCACCAGTTAGGTATGAGTTAGTTAGGGTTAAAGAGGGAATGGCAGTACTAGTATAAACAGAACCCATATAAATAGTAGTGCAAATATAGTGGTATTAATGTTTAAGACTGGAAAAAGTGAATGAGTGCTAAAGTTATTTTAAGGTTATAGTTGTAGACTCTACAATGTAGAGGGAATTAAAATGGGCATGATTGTACAAGTAAAGGCAGTAGTGCAGGTATGTGTTGTGTAAGTGCATATCAGGCATTTACACAAGTAGCATCCACAAACATTTGGACATATGTGTAATGTAAATTGAGCTGTGTAATATAGGGAACTGTGTTCTGTGGAATAATAATGGTGCTCCTTCCATGTCAATGAGGATGTTGGTAATGGTCATCATTTAGCATCCTGACCTCACTAGCTCTTACTCATCACTGAATGCAATCAAATCCTCACAGCAATACTTTAGCAGAACTAGTAGAAATCCTTTTTAGAACAGTAGAGACAGTTACTTCAACAAAAGCAGGATAAACTGTTGTAATTGCCTTGTTTTTCAAAAGAAATGCAGTTGCACCATTACCTTTGTTCATATAGTGTATTTATCTATATACGTTTAACGTTTAAATACAACTTAAATATGCTTAAAAAAAATCGAATATCTCTGTTTGGTTCACTTTCTCCAGTAATCCTGGCATCCAGGAGCTTCCTTCTGAGCTTGGCCAGCTCTCCAACCTCTGGCAGCTGGATATCGAGGAGCTGAACATCTCCAACGTCCCTGCAGACGTCCGCAAAGATGGTACAGTGTAGACACTAATATTTGTGATTATACACTCATCGTCAACAGTGCAACAGTGTGTTGCTTCAAGAAGTAATCAACTGACAGGAGTGAAATGTGGTGGGTAGTTAGTTGTGCCAGACTGTCATCAATAATGTCAGGTGTAGGCACTGAGCGGTCCAGCGGTCTAAAGCTAAAACTACCACTATGATTGGGAGATTGCTGGTTCAAATCCAGGTTATGCAGCTTGCCAGTTTTCCCCTCATCACTCCTAGGGAGATGTCGATCAGCACAAGGCTTATCAAAACCAAGTCGCTGCTCTTTTCTCAGAGTGCACTGTGATGCTACTCGGCAATGATGCATTGTTTGAAAAGAGGCGGTGGCTGACTTCACATGTGTAGGAAGAGGCATGTGCTAGTCTTCACCCTCCTTGCATCACCAGTGATGGGAGATATCCAAATTGAAAACTTCTGGAATATAATCAAGAGAAAGATAGATGATCACAAGCCATCAAACCAAGCTGAACTGCTTGAATTTTTGTGCCAGGAGTAAAGGCATAGAGTTATAAAAAAGCAGTGTGTAAGACTGGTGGAGGAGAACATGCCAAGATGCATGAAAACTGTGATTAAAAACTAGAGTTATTCCATCAAATATTGATTTCTGAACAATTAAAACTTTATGAATATGAACTTGTTTTCTTTGCATTATTTGAGGTCTGAAAGCTCTGCATCTTTTTTGTTAATTTGAGCGTTTCTCATTTTCTGCAAAGAAATGCTCTTAATGACGATCTTTTTTTGGGGGGGGGGATTTAGGAGAAATGTTGTCTGTAGTTTATAGAATAAAACAACAATGTTCATTTTACTCAAACATAAACCTATAAATAGTGAAATCAGAAAAAACTGATTCAGAAACTGAAGTGCTCTCTTATTTTTTTCCCAGAGCTGTACAGCTGAGTAGAAATTGAATGAGTGGGACAATTAAAAAATAAATGATATAAAAAAAACATATGTATATAATCCAATGTTATTATATTGATGTCCTGCAACCTTTTCCAAAGCAGACAATCCAGTGCACTATTCCAACAGGACAATTCTGGATAATAGATAACTGCAAGACTATTCAAGACAATTAAGATGGATTGTTGCAGCGCACCATTAGGAACCTCTACAACTCCATGCTGAGACATGTTTGGCATATAATGCAAAACACACAACTTTTATATGTGTATCTCAATAAATATGACCAATTGTTGCCCATATCCATCTAGATATTTAATAATTTATTTAATCATTTATTTACTCTTCCTTTTGAATAGCACTGCAGTCCAACACTTCCTTCTGGGTGCAACTGTTGTAGCAAAGCAACCTTTTTGAAGGATGAGTGTACCTCCCTCACGCTGAGTGCAGATATTACATTTTCTTATGTTTCCACTTCGCCCAGAACTTTCATGAGTCAGTCCTCGAGTGGCCGTCCAGCTGGAGCCGGACACCGAATCGAATTGCTCAAATTGAATATCTGTAGTGTTCTACAAACACCTCACAGCAGGCACATACGGTTTCATTCACATTTGTTTCATACACATGCACGCATCTACCACACACATACACACACACACACACACACACAGCATCACACACTCCCAAACACACTCTGACCTACATCTGCTGGATCAGCTTAATCGCAGCACACTCCACAGAGCCGGCAGGGCCGTCAGAGGCAGCGTGTCTGTGGAGATGACACTGATGGGTTCAGTGATGTTCCTGCCACAGTACAGATCAGTGTCAGATCTCTATAATCTGCCTGTGTTCAAATGGTAAGATGAGACGGTGCAAGAAAGTCCAGATTTACTTTAATGTCACATGATGGAGAGGAGAAGATGAGTCCAGGAGATAACAGCACTGTGCCTCTTTTTTTTTTTACTGCATTTATGGTGGTGCTTGAGAATTTGTGAACCCCTTAGAATTTTCTATATTTCTGCACAAATATGACCTAAAACATCATCAGATTTTCCTAAAAGTAGATAAAGAGAATTCTATTAAACAAATGAGACACAGATATTATACCTTATAATTTATTTATTGAGGAAAATTATTCAACATTACATGTTTGTGAGTGGCAAAAGTATGTAAACCTTTTCTTTCAGTATCTGGCATGACCTCTGAACTGTTGATCAGTCCTGCACATCGGCTTGAAGGAATTGTAGCCCATTCCTCTGTATTAAAAAGCTTTAATTCTGGGATGCTGGTGGGTTTTCTCACATTAACTACATGCTTCAGGTCCTTCCACAACATTTCCATTGGATTCCAAAACTCTAACTTTTTCTTCTTTACCATTCTTTGGTAGAGCAACTTGTTTGTTAGGGTCATTGTCTTGCTGCATAACCCTCCTTTTCTTTTTCCTTTAGAATGCTCTGATATAATTCAGAATTCATTGTTCCATCAATGAAGGCAAGCCATCCTAGAACACATGCACCAAAACAGGCCCAAACCATGATACTACCACCACCATGTTTCACTGATGGGATATGGTTCTTAGGCTGTAATGCAGTGTTTTATTTTCTGTACATAACACTTTTCACCTAAACCAAACGTCCACATTCTTCCAATACCCTTCTCTCTTGTTCATTTTTAAGTTTGCTCTTACTGTCTTTTCTACGTTTTTGTTTACAGGACCAGCAGCTGTGTTGGCGTTTCTGCGGGCGGAGCTGCGGCGGGCAGAGCCGTGCAAGCTGCTGAAGCTGATGGTGGTGGGGCCGCCGCGGCAGGGTAAGAGCGCTCTGCTGGAGGGGCTTCAGACCGGAAAATCCACCTCATTCATGTCCTCCGATCGCAGCGTCCGCACGTCCACCTGGGAGCTGGAGCGACCAACCGGAGTCAAAACCGGCGTAAGAAAACACTCACACACACATTTACATAAAAAGTTTGGGTATTTATTCAGACTGACTTACAAGGGTACTTTGTTGTTTACTTTAAAAATATCCAATGCTAGTTTGTAGAAAATAGAATCAGAAAGATTCTTCAAGCTTTGATAAGGTTTGGACACCATAAGAGAAAGATGTTTAGGAAAAGATGAGTCTTCACTCTGTGTTTGAAGACCGTGAGTTACTCTGCTGTTCTGACATCCAGTAGAAGTTCGTTCCACCACCTCGGTGCAGAACAAAAATCATTGCTTGTGCTTCAAATATTTTTCCTACGCATATTGCTTTATGCATTATAGTTCTTTTTAAAGAATATCAGCATTACAATGACAAAATTCAATCAAATTATATTAGTGGTGTCAATCATTTAAACATTAATTATAATAAGGATTCTTTTTTAATGCTGCTGGTTCCCAGTGTATTTGAGAGGGGGCAGTCACAATAGTGTAGTGTGTTTTAGGTCAGGCAGACTAGAGCTTTTTTTACTGTATTATAATATCTCAGGAGAGAGGGGGAGAGAGAGAAAGAGAGAGAGCAAGTGAGAGAAAGACAGCGCGAGTTAGCAACAGAAGGCACGAGTTAGCGAGAAAGAGAGAGAAGGAGAGAGAAAGAGAGAGTGAGAGAGAGAAAGACGGCGCGACTAAGCAAAAGGCAGCGTGAAAAAAAAAAGTGAGAGAGAGCGAGTGAGTGAGAGAGAGACAGCGTGGGTTAGCGAGAGACAGTGCAAGTTAGCAAATGAGTAAGAGAGATAGAAAGACAGCGCGAGTTAGCGAAAGACAGAGCAAGAGAGAGAAAGACAGCAAGAGATAGCAAAAGGCAGTGTGAGAGAGAGACCGAGCGGGTGAGAAAGACACACGAGTTAGCGAGAGAGAAAGAGAGAAAGAAGGCGCAAGTTAGCGAAAAACAGCATTAGACAGATAGAGAGAAAGACACACGAGTTAGCGAGAGAGAAAGAGAGAAAGACGGCGCAAGTTAGTGAGAGAGAAAGAGAGAAAGAAGGCGCAAGTTAGTGAGAGAGAAAGAAGGCGCAAGTTAGCGAAAAACAGCATTAGACAGATAGAGAGAAAGACACACGAGTTAGCGAGAGAGAAAGAGAGAAAGACGGCGCAAGTTAGTGAGAGAGAAAGAGAGAAAGACAGCACGAGTTGGCGAGAGACAGAGAGCGAGTTAGTGAGAGGGAGAGACAGCAGCAGTTAGCAAGAGGCAACGTAAGTGAGCGAGAGACAGCGCAAGTTAGTGAGAGACAGAGCAAGAGAGCGAGAAAGAGCGCAAGTTAGCAAGAGACAGCATAAAAAAGCGAGAGACAGCGCGAGTTAACGAGAGACAATGAAAGAGAGAAAGAAAGACAGTGCGAGTTAGCAAGAGGCAGCATGAGAGAGAGGGAAAGACAGCGCAAGTTGGCGAGAGACAACGCGAGAGAGCGTTTGTTGTGTATTGCTGTGCATTGGGCGCGATTGTGCGCTTTTCACCAAAAACAGTTAGAACTGTTAGAAAAACTTCAGATTTGGTGTTGTAACTACATAGTTAATTATGTAACAATTTACACTAAGTTTGCGCTGTGAAGAGACAGGGCAGTGTAAATCGGTGTTCTCAGCTGGTGCTGTACTCTTACAGCTGAGCTGATCTTCTCCAAAAAATCATTAAAAAGTCTAGAGTTTATGTATGGTTCTGTTTGGAAACTGTTTTCAGTACGAGTCCAGACTGCTTATTCACTCTGTCTGTATTTATAGTGCTTTTTAAAAGCAACACTATTAAAATATATTTCCCCCATAATCCTGTCACTTGTTTGCAAAAGTAAAGCAGTTCAGTCTGCTTTTGAAGACAAGTTGTGTACAGTAAATGAACAGCAGCAGTATGTGCAAATGTTCCAGCTGACCTCTGACCCCGGCACCAGCGGTGGTCTCGTATAGTTTCCCGATATGAGTCTACTCAGCTTCCTCTCTGTCTCCAAAGGCCCTGAGTCACAGACTGACTGGCTTATCCAAATAGTATGAAACAGAACACTTCAGCCTGAGTACAGACCCCTCTTCACTGAGTCCTAACTACACACACACACACACACACACTTATATAAGTACTAATTTGGGATAGTAATATGCCCAATATCTATTATACCATCATCCAGACTATAAAGGAACAGATAAGCATGTAGTAACTTAAAAGTGTTAAACAAACCAAAAAACTCTGTGAAGCATTTAGGTGCTCTTATCTGGAGTGCTGTTAACTTGTGGATTCTGAGGCTGGTAACTCAGAGCAAACTCTTGGTCTTCCTTTCCTGGGGCGGTCCTGATGAGTGCCAGTTTCATCATAACGTTTTAGATGTTCTTTGCGACTACACTCCCATGTTTCAAATTGACTGACCTTCATTGCTTAAAGTATTTTTTTCTGTATTTAGTTGAGTAGTTCTTGCCAACTCTACCTCTTCACAACTGATGCTCTCAAACACACTAACACCTTAAGAGACAAGAAATTGAAGTAACATTTTTTTTTCCACTATAAAGCACACCCGATTATAAGGCGCATTTCACATGACTCTAGTAAACCTGTAAAGCTAAGTTAAGTAAACAAAAAAGTAACAAAAAGTCATAAAAAAAAAAACATTTCAGACGAGTCAGATGAGTCAAACAAGCGCTGGATGTTAATCTACACAGATTTCTCTCCTGAAAACTGTTTATTTGGGTGATTAAAGCACTTCTGTTTATTTACTGTAAGCTTAGATGCTAAAGCTGAAGCATTTGCATTAGCGGCTAAGCACTAGCGTGAATGCTAATGCTGCTTCAGCACTGCTAGCCAGGCTTAGCAGCAGGCTACAGGCCGATAATATTCACCTCTGAGCGGCCAAAGAGCTAGCTAGTGCTTAACCCTGTTAGTGGCTAATGCTAATGCTGCTCCAGCAGTGCTAGCCGGGTATAGCAGCAGGCTACAGGCTGATTATATATTATTTATTTTATTTAAATATATATTTAATATATTAATTTATATTTAACACCCTAATTTTTGGGTTTGTTTCATTATTTTTAAATGTTCCGAATTGTAGCTCAATAGTAAAGTCCTTCAAACTATGAAGAAAAACACATATGGAATTATTTACTTAACAAAAAAAGTGTATTTGTATTTTAGATTTTTGCACATCTTGGCTGGATTTTTTTTAGCAGCAGGTTACAGCCCGATAATACTAACCTCTGAACAACAAAGGAATTAGCGCTTAGCGTGGTTATCGGGTAATGCTAATTACTGCTCCAGCAGTGCTAGCCGGGGTTAGCAGTAGGCTACAGGCTGATTATATTCGCCTCTAGACAGCCAAAGAGCTAGCACGGTTGGCGGCTAATGCTAATACTGCTGGAGAACTAGTAAAACTGGTAAAATTCATACATAAGGTGCTACGGATTATAAGGCGCACTGGCAATTTTAGGGAAAATTTTAAGGATTTTAAGTGTGCCTTATAGTGCGAAAAATTTGCTAATTAACTCTTGTCAAGTTCAGTTCAATGCAAGGTAATTTTTTCGGCTTTGTAGGTTTTTTCCCCAGTTTTTACTACAAATTCTGTCTTGAAAAGCTTCAAATACACACACGCGCACACACACACAAACAGCTCATAAACCCCCAGAGACTACCCTGGTCTCACCGCTCCAGTTGGTCCAGCTGCGATAACTAATCCTGCCCTGCCTATTTGTACCATTAACTCATGGTGTTGGCTTTAATAGTGTCACTTACGTTTAAATAGATTTGGAGATCTTTAACAAGGCCGTCTGCCACTTTCCCACCAAATTGTGGCCATGTGTTCTTCACAGTGACTCGAGTGTTGGGTGAGGGATCACGTCCCCAGCTTTCTCCCCTGGCTTCTAAATTACGTAACATGATGAGCTTTAAAGATAAAATGAGGCTTTGAGCTCAGACTGGCAGCAGTGGCTGAACTCTCTGTTTGCTGTAATACAGAACACTCCTCTTGTAAACGGTCCTAAATATGAGCTCATCTCACTCACGTCTAACCATAAACAAATCTGTTTCATTACCAAAATAAATATATATCTTCATATAGCCTCCAATTTTATTAGTGTGATTCATAAATGTATTAGGTATATCTGTCTAGTATCAAGTAGCTGATTAGATCTTGGTCCATTACGTCTTGCTTATATGGATTCCAAAATGTGATTTAAATATATTTCTTTTATTTAATGTATATTTATAAACATAGAGTCCCAAATCAAAAGTTTTTTTTTTTCATTTATTTTTAAATGTTTTGATTTGTAGATCAATGGTAAAGTCATCCAAACTATGAAGAAAAACATATATGGAATTATTTAGTAAACACATTTTTTTTTTAATAAACCAGAAAATGTTTTGTATTTTAGATTCTTTGCACATCTTGGCTGGATTTTCTCAGTCAGCTTTATGAGGTAGAGTCACTTGGAATGATCAGCTTTCAGTTAACAGCTGTGCTGAACTCATTAAAGTTAGTTACTTGAATTTCTTGTCTCTTAATGTGTTTGAGAGCATCAGTTGTAAAGTTGTGAAGAGGCAGAGTTGGTATACTGTGAATATCTCTTTTTTAAGTATTGTTTTAACTAAGTAAAGAAAGTAGCCTCTTTGATTAACTCATCAACTAAGTAAAGAAAACATGACTTTAAGAAATGAAGGTCATTCAATCTGAAACAACTTCAAGAACTTTAAAAGGATCCTCACGTGCAGTTTCAAATACCATCAAAAACGTATTGATGGAACTGGCACTCATCAGGGCCACCCCAGAAAAGGAAGTCCAAGAGTTACCTCTAGCACCCAGATAAGAGCACCTAAATGCTTCACAGAGTATTTATTTGGTTTGTTTAACCGTTTAACATTTTTTAAGTTACTACATGATTCCTTATGTGTTCCTTCATTGTCTGGATGACTATGAAAAGTCTGGTAATGTAATTACAATTTTAAAATATAATTGTTTTATGAGCATTTTAAATTGCTGTATTCCTACTTTGCTGGTGTAATTTTCCATATGTATTTGTATGTATTTACAAATAAATCTGAATTTGTTAATACGTCTGAATCATGTTATTCATATTGTGTATAATGTCTCATATCTGTATTTCTGATTAAATTTTCTTATTTTAAATAATAGAATATAATTGTTTGTCAAAGTTTTATAAAATGCTTTATTTTCATGAATGTGTATTTTTTTTATTGTAATTTTTGCGGATATATATATAGCTCTGGGAAAAAAATACGAAACCACTTAAAAATACCTTTCTTTGATTTTACCAAATTAAGTTAAATTATCCAAAAGTAGTGTGTAAGACTGGTGGAGGAGAACATGCCAAGACGCATTAAAACTGATTAAAAACCAGTGTTATTCCACCAAATATTGATTTCTGAACTCTTCATAAAACTTTATGAATATGAACTAGTTTTCTTTGCATTTTGTAGTTCATAGAATAAAACAACAATGTTCATTTTACTCAAACGTATACCTATAAATAGCAAAATCAGAGAAACTGATTCATTAACTGAAGTGGTATCTTAATTTTTCCCAGAGCTGTATGTTTTTTTTTGTATAAAGTTAGAATCAAATGATGCATGATGCTTATTGTGTTTAAGAGATTTTGTCTGTATTGTTGATCTTTAAGATGTTTTTCAGCTAATAACCGCACTGTCTCTCTCTGTGGTGTGAACAGGTTGATTCAGTGTGTTTTAATGTGTGGGATATTGGTGGTCCGGCCAGCATGTCGACTGTAAACCAGTGTTTCTTCACGGATAAAGCTCTGTATGTGGTGATCTGGAATCTGGCCCTGGGAGAGGAGGCTGTAGCCAACCTGCAGTCCTGGCTGCTCAACATAGAGGTCAGAAAAGACTAAGCTTGTGTTCTTACTGGCATTTTTCCCCTTTCATTACTTCTACTTTAATACTCTAAGTAGTTTTGGAAGCAGTATTTTTACACTTTTAATTGGGTAAAAAGCTTAAGTTGGTACTTCAACTTCTACCGCAGAATCTATACTTCTACCTTTGTTATGAATGCCAATAATTTTCAAATCTTTATTAGTAATTGTCTTGAAAATATCTTTTTAAATCTAATTAGAATTATTTGATTATTAAAGTGCACTTGCTTTTAACTTGAAGTTTAATGTCACATATAGAGGTTGACAAATAATTATATAAAATGTGTTTTTGGTGCAAAAAGTCAAACAAACATAATTTTTTACTGTAATTGTACTATATAAATTACAGGTTATGAATACAGGTTTCTAAAATGTGCACAATGTCTATTTAAAAATTAGTTTAAAACAGTATCAAGTAAAATCATTTGTTGGTGCTGAGTGGTCCAGCAGTCTAAAGGGCTGCCACTACGATCAGGAGATTGCTGGTTTGAATCCCTGTCATGCAGCTTGCCATCAGCTGCCAGAGCCCTGAGAGAGCACAATAAGCCTTGCTCTCTCTGGGTGGGTAGATGGTGCTTTTTCTCCTTACCCCTCCTAGGGTGATGTCGATTAGCACAAGGCACCTGTGAGCTGATGTATAGATTTTCACCCTCCAGGTGGTGGGGCATCACTAATAATAGCTGAGTGGGTGGGATAATCGGCATAGCTAATTCGGGGGGACAAAACTTGCTTACTAATTTCAGTTTTTAAAAAATTGTGAAGAATGTCAAGAATGAATAATTAGTACAATGTAATAATTATGTAGAAAATCTAGAAAGTGGGTGCATTATCATAATCTGTATCATGATAAATATTTTTAAAAAAATATTAAAGGAAAGTTTCCTGAAACTTGCATACTAATATCAATATATATTTTAGTTTTTTTTTTTTTTTTTTAATGGTTGTGTAAACTAAAATTGTGTTTTTGGTTCCATCCTGTCTCTGCCCCTGAAGCTCAGTCTTTGAAGGGAAAATATTTATTTGAAAAATAGTTTTGAAGACCCGACTCTTCTTTTGGGGAATTTTTCCAGAGTTATGCTAATGTCTATTTGCATAGGATTTATTTATTTATTAATATATTTTATTTATTTTTATTTATTCATGTGCCCGGCAGGCCCGTGCGCCAAACTCGGCCGTGGTGGTGGTTGGAACCCATCTGGACCTCATCGACACAAAGTTCCGAACCGAGCGGATCGCAACGCTCCGGGCCTACATCCTGGCACTCTGCAGGACGCCCTCAGGAGCCAGAGCCAGCGGCTACCCTGACATCACCTGGAAGCACCTGCAGTGAGTATGAGGGTCTCACGGCCGTGACAGACCACAGGCATGTGTTTTGAAGCGAGCTGAAAGCTTTACTGTGCGTTTGCGTCTGACAGTGAGGTGTCGTGTAAGTCGCTGGAAGGAATGGACGGGCTGAAGAGGCTGCTGTATCAGGTCTCCTGCTCCATGAAGGACATCACTAATCCAGCCAGCTGCCACAAACTGGTGGGAAGACTGGTATGTTCTACTCCAAACACTATAAACCTTTAAATAGGAATTTATAATAACAGACTGTGCATTTAAATTAGTGTCCAAATAGCTTTAAAGAAGGTACCTGGACACTAAAATTTAAAATTTTAAATTAGGTATATCTATTCTATAGATAAATGTATAAAATTGTTATAATATATGCGGCTTGTGTGAATTTACATGTTTTAAATCATTTGTAGAAACATAAAAATTGAAAAAATTTCATAACAATCACTAGTCCAAAATAATTCAGCTGCTACTCAGCTGTATATCCCCCATCTCTAGTGATGCCACAACACAAGGAGGTTGAAGACCAGCACATGCCTCCTCCGATACATGTAGAGTCAGCCACCTCCTCTTTTTTAAACTGCTGCTTATGCAGCATTGCTGAGTAGCATCACAGCACATTTGGAGAAAAGCGCAGCTACTCAGTTCTGATACATCAGCTCACAGATGCAGCCTTGTGCTGATCTACATCGCCCTAGGAGTGATAAGGGGAGAGAGTGCCATCTACCCACCCAGAAAGAGCAAGGCCTAATGTGCTCTTTCAGGGCTTCGGCAGTTGATGGCAAGCTGCATGACCGGGATTCGAACCAGCAATCTCCCGATCATAGAGCCAGCGCTTTGCTTTGGTTTTAATTTTAATTTAATCTCTTCCAGTCCAGTCAATAACAGGAAATGGTACAAAATCTAGTGTACAATCTTTTGCAGTAAACTGCCAGGACCTGCCAGAAAAACAAATGAACTAAAGCTAAAAACTGAACTTTATTATAGTAATATAAATAAGTATGTATTGTACTACTAGTATTAATGTAAAAAAAAAAAAAATATATATATATATATATATATATATATATATATATATATATATATATATATATATATATATATATATATATATTTATTTGGGGGAAAATTGGTTAGCAGCTCACAACTGTTTTTTTTTAATGTTCTTTACGCTCCCATATATTATTAATTATCCTGTTACACATCATATAATAAGCCTCTTTATGTTTGTATACTCTGTGTCTGTGGGTGTTCATGTTCCAGATCCCCAAGAGCTATCTGATGCTGCAGGAGACAGTGCTGGCGGAGCGTCTGAGGAGAGACTCAATGGATGAGGTTCAGTATCTGACGGATTTGGAGCTGGACCAGATCATTGAGCAGAGTCCTAGCAGTGATATCAAAGACTATGAGGACCTACAGACTGGTAATGAGTGTTTATTAAAGATGTATTATAGTAGGCGTGCATGATATATGATTTATTATTGGCATTGCATTACTGGGCCTTGCAGTCACACTGCTTTTTACTGGATTAATGTGTCCAATCCCCTGGTTACAGATGAGTTTCCGTCAGTGTGTAGATGTATTAGCTATTTAGAGTTTATGTAATCTAACAAAAGTTGTCCAAATTGTCTTGATCAAATGAACACTCCAGTGATATGTAAGTGTTGTTGATTCACCAGATAATTTTTAAAAAGCCACTAAACCTGACACAATATATTTTATAAAACACTTTTATTGTTGTAATTTGTGCCTCTGCAGCGCCCTCTTATGTTCAGCTGTGCTATAGGGGTGAATGATGTTCCAAAGTACATGGACACTTACAATAGGCAAATGAGTCAATCAATAATACCACCCCCACCCCCAGTGATGTCCAATCATCTGTATCTCACTGTTATCAGAGGCACACTGCTACTGCTGCAGCTCAGCCTAATCAGCTCTCCCTCCTGCCCTGCCCCTAAACCCATACATCACCCAATGTCCCTCCCAATCTACTCCTCCCATGTCCAATCATCTGCATCTCATCACTATTATATGCATACTGCTGCTGCTGCAGCTGCTCTGCGTCTAAACCCATACATCACTCAATGCCCCTCCCAAACTACCCCTCCCAGGTCCAATCATCTGCATCTTACCACTATTATATGCTCACTGCTGCTGCTGCAGCTCAGCCCAATTAGCTCTTCCTCCTGCCCTGCCCCTAAACCCATACATCACCCAATGCCCCTCCCAGTCTACCCCTCCCATGTCAAATCATCTGCATCTCACCACTATTATATGCATACTGCTGCTGCTGCTGAAGCTGCCCCCTCCCAAACTACTCCCCCCATTCTTTTTTCTTTTAACATTTTTTAGTATTTTATTACATTTGAGGTGACAGTAAAAAAAATCAAGGGGTTAGTTACCTTTTAATACAACAATTTTTGCTTTTATTGGATTAATAATCAAACAAAAAAATTGATTGATAGAATAATCAATTATCAAAAGAATCATTATTTGCAGCCTGAGTTTCATGGTTGACTGTGTCTCTCTCTCTTTCTGCTTCTTTCTCTCTCTCTCTCTCTCTCTCTCTCTCTCTCTCTCTCTCTCTCTCTCTCTGTCTGTCTGTCTGTCTCTCTCTGTCTGTCTCTCTGTCACTCTCTCTGTCTCTCTCTCTCTCTCTGACAGCTATCAGTTTTCTGATTGAGACTGGCAGCATGCTGCACTTTCCTGACACCAGTCACGGCCTCTGTAAGCTGTACTTCCTGGACGCTGTGTGGCTGTCTGAGTGCCTGGAGCGCATAATCCACCTGAAGAGCTCTCGCTCCGTGGCGAGGAACGGCGTGATCCGGGCGGAGGACCTGCGCATGCTGCTGGTGGGCACTGGCTTCACCCAGCAGACGGAGGAGCAGTACTTCCAGTTCCTCGCCAAGTTCGAGATCGCTCTTCCTGTGGCCAGCAACAGGTGGATATCTGGCGTGCAGCTGATGTAGACATGCTGTCATCCCCAGCTTACATCTCATAGCCCACAGCACAGCTCATTACTTTAACATTTATTTAGTCTGTGATTAAAGTATTTGGTTCAGTTTGAGCTTGTGGACTGATATTTCACATTTACTTTGACTTTTATATAATTGCAGACAGTATAAATCCAAGATATTTTATGTTTTGTCTGATCAACTTTATTTTATTTGTTAATAAACATCCATTTCTGCATTTCAAATCTTTAGCACAAAAAATGTGCCATGCATTTGTAATGTGTGCAACATGTGCATTTGCGTTGTCCTCTTCAAAAATGCAACATATGTTGCTTTAAGATCTTTATGTTCATTTCTGCATTAATGCTGCACTCACAGAAGTGTACTGAAGCAATCCCATACCAAGACAGACCCTGGCTTTTGTAATCTTTGGGCAAAAAAAAAAAAAAGATCTGGAATATTGACCCTTCAGACCACAGTACACTATTCCACTAAACTTTAATCAGCTCTTTCACAATAAACTCACATTATTCAGTTGTAAGACATAAAATACAAAACAATACTCACATTATTCAGTTTCTAATTTCAGTCATGGGCTCCGACTGCTTCAGCTGACTAAGCAGAATGCAAGCGGCTGGTGGAGCAATGGAGACTTCAGAAGGGGAAACTCAGAGATTAGTAGTTCTAACTATTCACTCATAGTAAAATCAAAGTGTGAACATAAGCTGGAATTAGATTCATACGCTCTGAAAGAAGACCACATCACACCCGCCCAGTTTAAAATGATTCTTTTGCATGCTCTGTGCAATTACCCATTCTCACCAGAGAGGGCCCTAAATCCCAAAACTTACGGATATCAGCTTTAAGACTTTTGTTTTGCACAGTGACATTTTAAGCGGTATTTGTAAATGTAACTCTTGTGTTCATTTGGGAGTCAAAACCAGATAAAAGTAAATGTGGGAAACACTGTAGACTGTAGATTGTGTAATCTGTTTAATTACTCGTAACATTTGCAGAACGTTTAAATAATGAAAAAATGACCTTCTTGTGACCTTTGATTCCTTTGGGTACTTTCTTCATCTCCTGTTTGTCATTTTTTCATTTCAGTTATCTCCTTCCGCACCTGTTGCCTCCCAAACCCGCCATGGATATCCACGGCTTCCGCCAGCAGAGCAGCAACAGCATCCAGCGCCATTTTAAGATGAGTTTCGTGCCGGCAGGTTTCTGGGAGCGCTTCATCGCACGCATGCTGATCAGCCTCAACCAGATGGACCTGCAGGTACACACGCTCCTGCCTTCCAACCTGTTTAAATAGCTGCCAATAAATGTTTACCATATTAATAAACACAGAAATACAGAGTAATAGCTGTAAGAGAAGATTAAACCTTCAAGTTTCAGGTTTCAGAATGTCTCTGTCAGGCAAAAGAATATGTCCAAAACAGTTTACGGTATTTTCCACACTATAGGGCACACCGTATTATACATTCTAAATAAACGTCTATTTTCTGGTCTATTTTAATATATAAGGCGCACTGGATTATAAGGCACATTATGTGACACTGGTAAGGAACAGGGGTGTCGCAGGTCTCACCACTGGGTGGTGGTGAGGTGGTAAGTTAAGTAGAGGTAAGCTAAGTAAAAAAAAAACTGTAATTCTTAAAAAAAAAAATATATATATAGCAAAAAAAGCTAGCGCTTAGCACATTTAGCGGCTAATGCTACTCCAACAGTGCTAGCCAGGTTAACAACAGGCTACAGGCTGATAATACTCACCTCTGAACAGCGAAAGTGCGGATAGCGCGGTTAGCGGCTAATGCTAATAGTGCTCCAGTCTTGAGTCTCAGTGCTTACGAACTAAACTGAAACTCCTATATAAAGCTGTCCTTCAGTGGAGTGGCTTTACTGCTACTTACAACCTTACTTTACTTTACAACCTTAAATTCATACATATGATTTACTGAATTATAAATTGCACTAACGATTTTTGGGTAAGTTGAAGGATTTAAGGTGCGCCCTATAGTATGAAAAATACGGTATATGTTTATAGGAGAATGAAAGAACCTTCAGTATAACAAAAGTATTTAAGATTTCAATAGAATAACATTTTGTTCTAGGCCTTTCTGCAACATTTTTATTTGTCAATTCACAATAAAATGTTCATTCGTTGTAAAGAAACAAGGTTTTTGTGTAACTATATTGGATAAGAGACCAAAATCTTTTTTGATTTCATTGTTGGTTTAGGCTTTTGAGACTAAGCGAGGCTCTCGAAGTCCACGGAGCAGAAACACGGTGATCTACAGCTTTGCAGGAAACCAGCAGAGGAACCGCTGCAGTACGTTCAGAGTGCGCCGGAGTCAGACCATCTACTGGAAAGAGGGGTTACTGGTCACCTTCGATGGGGGATATTTAAGGTAAGAAATGCCTCTCAAAAGACTTGTTTGGCACTGATTTGCAGATCTGGCAACATGTACGCATTTTGATCTCCTAGTACGCTTGTGTGATTCTATGTTTTGAAGTATGCATATCAATTGATCTCTTATTTTGCCATGTCATTCCAAGTTGGTCTGTTCTGAGTGTGTTTGTCGACGCTAATCCAGTAAGCTACCTATTGAGCCATCCACTACTTTCACCCACGCTTCATTTCCCTCCAAATTTTCGACACACAAAAATCAAGGTCATCACTTAGCCCCACCCTGTTAGCCCCATCCTGTTTTGCATCTTCACGCCTAGGAGTAGGGTTTTCTGATTCTTGCTATAGCCTACTGCTAACCCCAGGTAGCACTGCTGGAGAAACATTAGCATTGGCTGCTAACCGCACTAAGCCCTTGCTTTTTCACTGTTCAGAGGTGAGTGTTATCGGCCTGTAGCCTGCTGCTAACCCCGGCTAGCACAGCTGGAGCAGCTTTAGCATTAGCTGGCAACCATGCTAAGCGCTAGCTCTTTCGCCGTTTAGAGGCAAATTCGGCCTGTATCCAGTATGTTTACCGTGTTGAAACAAGCTACATGGGACAAACCACTAGCTAATATTACCCTGGCTTACCGGAACACTCAGGGTTCCTCAGTGTAGAGCTGTCGGGTGGCATTAGCTGCTAATTAGCTGTTCATGCTAACTAGATAATGCATCCAGCCTTTGTGGAAATCTGTAAATCTAAGCTTACTGTAAATAAATGGAAGAGCTTTACTCACTCAAATACAGTTTTCAGGAGAGAAATCTGTTTAGATTGATATCCAGAAAAGTTTTTTTTGTTTAGAATTATAGTTTGGTATACTTAACTTAGCTTTACTTTACTTAGTTACCCCTCACCACCCAGTGGCGAAACCTGCTAAGAAAACATGGCGACACCCCTGTTCCTTACCAGTGTCGCATTATATGCTTTATAATCCGGTGCGCTTTATAAAATAGTATTTTTTTTCCTTTAGATACCTTTATTTAAATTTCTCCATGGAAAATAAATCAAACAAAATTACAGCTTGCTTCTGTTACTATCTGTAATAATGTTCATGTAATAATGTTTCTAAAAAATGTTATTTGGTAATTTTCATCATTGTTTAGTGTTTGTTAGAAACCCAGCGTGGTGTTTGTTTAGGAGCTGTTCCAAATATCTCTCCTGATGGTATATTAACATTAAGCTAGTGAGTGCGGTTAGGCTATTTCTCTGAATAAACAATGATTCCTCTGTTAAATGCTAGATGGTGAGGAACAGATTGAAGGAGAGGGGGGGTCCAGTGCTTTGGTGCCACATGTGAAAGTGATTGGGACGAGTGAAAACAAGCTGGCATGTAAATGCAGCTCCTCGGAGTCGTGCCTGAACATCACATACTGTAGCGCGTACGAGGCAGCGAGCCAAGACCACAAACCCTCACCCAGAATCTACTCTAACTCACTGAAGCTCCATCATCGATCTGTATCTCCTAATAACACCCCCGTTCCTGCGTACGGCCCAGTGCGATGCTTACTGGGAAGTTGTAGTTTGGAAGGGGGGCTTAATTACGCTTGACGTACAGCAAGGTTTAGGCATGATGTCATGCTGTAAGTGGCATTTCTGGTTAGCCACAGAGCTTTAAACCATGGGTGGATTCTCCAGCGTGTGTGTAATCTTCTGATCGAGTGTGTCGACAGTAACACCCCGCCTGTATCAAACTGGTGTTCAATTCCCACGTTCTAAACTTACTATTAAGTTCTTATACAAGACTAGGGCTAAGTATCGATTCAATTCCAAAAAGGTACCGAACGAAATGTCTCTGTACTGCCGATTAGCAAAAGGTCTAAACAAATGTGCTGCCTGTTTTCAATACTTTGCATGAACACACACAAACTTTCTCCCTTACTCACCCTCATTCGCTTTCTCTTGCTCTCTTATGCTGTCTCTCGCTCTCTTACACTGTTTTCCGCTCTCTCACACTCTCTCTTGCTCACTCTCTTACGCTGTCTCTCACACTGTCTTCCTCTCTCGCGCTCTGTCTCTCCCTCTCTTGCTCACTTGCTATGTCTCTCGCTCTCTCATGCTGTCTCTTGTTCTCTCGCTTTGTCTCTCGCTCTCTTATACTGTCTCTCACTCTTGCGCTGTCTCTCACTCTCTGACACTGTCTCGCATGCTCTTGCGCTCTCTCTTGCACTGTCTTTCACTCTCTGACGCTGTCTCTCATGCTCTTTAGCACTGTCTGTCGTTCACTCGCTCTCTCTTCCTCTCTTGCTCACTCGCACTGTCACTCACACAGTCACTCACACTATCTCTCATTCTTGTGCTCTCTCGTTCTGTCTCTCACTCTCTCACCCTGTCTCACTTTCTCACCCTGTCTCTCACTCTCTTGCCCTGTCGCTCATGCTGTCTCTCCCTCTCTCGCCCCGGCCTAGCACTCTCTCACCCTGTCTCTTGGCCTGTCTCTCACTCTCTCGTCCTGTCTCCCACCCTGTCTTTCGCACTGTCTCTTCCACTTTTGCCCTTTCTCTCACTCTCTCACCCTGTCTCTTGGCCTGTCTCTCACTCTCTCGCCCTGTCTCTCACCCTGTCTTTCGCACTGTCTCTTCCTCTTTCGCACTGTCTCTCACTCTCTCGCGGTTTATAACTGAAGTTTAAAAGCTTGTTTGCAGTATTGAATGAGTAGAAAGGGGTTCAACTGACAAATAATAGCAGTTTAGGGAAAAAAAAATAATGAACATAAACTAGTTAATTTTTGGAACTGTGAACTGACAGTGGATAAAAAAAATGGCTAGAATTGTCTACGTAAAAAGACAAGCGACATACTGTAAACACGCTCATATATTTGTACCTGTTGTGTCCTGCAGTGTGGAATCATCAGACCTGAACTGGAAGAAGAAGAAGAGTGGTGGCATTAAGATAATCTGTCAGTCAGTGATGAGAGACTTCTCAGCCATGGCCTTCATCACTGACCATGTCAATGCCCTTATAGAGCAGTGGTTTCCTGGTAAGTCTCTTCTAACATCATTCTATAAATATATACTTCCAGTGTAAAGTGGCACACAGCAGCTATATGTAAAACACTGTGTTCAAGTAGAAATCCTTTTCTTTTCTCCAACAAAAGCAAGATAAACTCATTTTTTAATTAGCAGGGCCAAATACAGTGTATTTGTGTACAACGTCAGTGTTTTAAACAGTAACTTCAGGGGAATATGGTGTGGTGGTTGTGTTGTTGTTGATACTGGAGAGCAGCTCATCATCTCCAGACTTAGAGTTATGGGAATACAGGTTGTTGTAAAAGGAATATAATATAACAGGTGCGTTATTTTAAGATACATACATTCTCTGGCCCATTTAAGGCACTCAAGTCTATAAAAAGAAATGTACAGTAGATGCAACATTCGTTTTAATGCATCTAATGGAGATCGGATGCATCCTGGTCAATATTGCTACACACACCAGTCCAATAGATCACGTCAGTTCACAATGGATTCTACCATTAAGTTCCATAAAGTGCAGTAGCTGCATGTTTTCAGCAGTTGTGGGACCCAGTCTCTCTCTCTCTCTCTCTCTCTCTCTCTCGTTCTCTCGCTCACTTCTCATGCAAAGTGGCTCTCTGCTCAAAAGCAATGCACTTTTCTCCACCTGCAGTTTCTATAGGCCTTTCAGAGCAGCGCAGTGATGTACAATACACTTCCCTGCCAGCAGCGTTCTCCATCAGCCCGAGCCGTGCGACGATGAGTCACAGTCAGCGTATTCAGCTCCAGCGCCTGTTCATTAGACTACAAAAATCCACTGTCTCAGTCTGCATGCCTCAGCACACCTGCTCGGCCTGGGACTGCTTAAGAACCAGTGATTCATTCTGCTCCACTTTCCTTTTAGTGCCATCCTAATATCTCTCAAGTGTGTAAAAACAAATAAACAAACACGCGCACCTGTAAACAGGCTTTCCGCCGTGTTGGACAACTCGCAGGTGTGTGTGTTTGTGTGTGTGTGTGCTGGCATATCCATATCAGTGTTTATTTTTAATATACTACAGTATTTCATACCTGGTAATATTTCATGAGCAATTGATTTGCATGGACCAGCATTCCCACAGTTTCCATCCAACACCTAGTTTATCTAATCATTTATGTATTAATATAAATCAGTAAATCAGTTAAGCTGCTGGTAGAATTAAACAAATCCATACAGTGACAAGAGTTTATTCTAATGTTATATAGAGTTTATTACACTTAGAAAAACTGACTGACCACTGACTTTTTTCTTGTTTATTTGGTTTTAGTATTCTAATTTTATGTAGAGTTTATTACAGGTAGACACTCTCTCTGATCACTGACTGTATGTTTGTGTGTGTATCTCTGCAGCTCTGACGGCGAGTGAAAGTGATGGATCTCTGCTGATTGAGCAGTACGCACCCTGTCCTCACTGCAGTGCTGTCCTCAGGCACTCAGACCCTCTGCCCACCACCCACGCCAACCAGAACACCGTGCACTACTTCAACATGGAGGACTGTGTGCTGGCCGCCATTGAAAAGGAGCACATCACCTGCCCCAATCACCCCAAAGAGCCTGTGGCCCTGCAGGAGCTGGTGCCTGAGCTGTTTATGACGGATTTCCCCTCACGGTAAGCCTGGTCCTCAGCATCCTGTCCTCTCTGCAGTGCAGTGATAAGGCAGGAGAAAAGTGCAAGAGTGGATAAAAGCACCAGATTTATGCTCAGGTCCAGGAACAGCTGGGAGCAGAGGTGGGATTTCTCTGCTGCAGATTTAATTTAAAGTCTATATCACATTTTTATTGGGACACAATATAGTGATTTGTTGGTTCCTCTACTAATCAGATTTGCACAATTTCTACCCTAAATCAAAATGCTGTAGATAAACTAATATTAAAAAGCAGTAGTTTCTCTAAAGCGCAGTCTAAAAAAAGCACTGCCACCATGACCGGGAAATTGCTGATTTGGTTCGAATCCCGGTCGTGCTGCTTGCCAGGAGGAGCCAGCTGCCAGAGCCCTGAGAGAGCACAATTGGCTTTGCTCTCTCTCGGTGGGTAGATCTTAGGTGCTCTCTCTCCTCATCACTCCTAGGGGGATGTGGATCAGCACAAGGCGTCTGTGAGCTGATGTATTGGAACCGAGACGCTGCGCTTTCCTTCGAGCACTCTTTGATGCCGCATCAGCAGCAGTTCGAAAAGAGGTGGAGTCTGACTTCACATGTATCAGAGGAGGCATGTGCTAGTCTTCTCCCTCTTTGTGTTGTGGCATCACCAGGCCTAGCTAAGTTGGGAGAAAATGTTAAAAAAGAAAAAAATCATGAGGTTAATATAAACCATATTGTTTGCACTATAAGGAGCACCTGATTAAAAAGTGCACTGTCAATAAACTTTATTTGTATGAATTTATTTTCATACACTGTGACACTAGTAAGGAACGCGGTGTTGCCATGTTTTCCTTCTAATTCAGCAGCAGCGAGACCTGTAAAGCTAAGCTAAGTAAAAAAAAAAAAACAATAATTCTTAAAAAATATATATTTTTTTAAGTCAAACAAATGCTGAATGTTAATCTACACAGATTTCTCTTCTGAAAACTGTTTATTTGGGTGAGAAAAGGCTTCTGTTTATTTACAGTAAGTTTAGATTTCCAGATTTCCACAAAGGTTAGGTGCAGCAGCTTTAGCATTAGCAGCTAACCGCTAGCGCTAGCCCCTACTAACTGCTAGTTAATTTTCGGCAGTAAAACATCTGAACTTCTTAACATTGTGCTTTATGTTCTAAAAAGAAAGAAGTAAAATATTCTTCATACAGAAGATTCCCAAACTTTCCACTGCAAAAATATTAAATAAGAATTCCTTAAAAAAAAAAAAAAATGTAAAGGGATTCACATAAAAACTGCCAGTAAATTAGACACTGGTGATGGAAAGACGATTTAAAGGAGAAAGATGAGGCGCTAGGCCCGTGGTAGCTTACATTTTAAGATAAATCTGGAAAAATGCCTTCATTCATTTATTTGAAATGGTTTTTCATATTTAATATTTAACATATGTAAAAATTGTGCACAATCTGTAAGTATTTTTTCTCCAAAAAGTAACAAACTTCAAAATACAGTACACCTAATATTTGGCACCTTGTCCATTTTCTTTTGGCTGAGTTGTGGTTGATACTTGGACATTCCTTTCAGACCATGATACTCCCACCACTATGCTTAACAGTCGGTGCATTTTTCTTGTAAAGCAGTGCCTACAATATGGCTTCTTTTTCAGATATTGTATTTTTGAGTGTCGAATGCTCTACTTAAGAATGTAGATCTGATTACTAAATTTTAGAAGTTAATTTAACCCTGTTTTGTCTGGTAACTTCTGAAGTTCAAATCCAGTTGTGAGTTTGAGTGAAAGCTTATGTACTGCAGCTGTTCCTCGAGCATCTGCTGCTGATGCAGGAAGTTGTGTATGTAGGAAAAGCACATTCTCAGGAGGCTTACAGCTGTAACAGGGAAATGGGGTGTGATATAAGAAAACATAAATCAAATTTAAATCCACCGCACACACACACACACACCCTGCACATTCTGCTAGCTGCTAGCAAAGTTTCAATATGAGAACCCAGTCATAGATGCATGAAGCCTGTCTGCGCTGCTGAACTCATCAGCACATATCCACACAACTGTGCCAGTGATACATGCGTTCTGTCTCTTACTGGCGAACGCATCATTTATCCCAATTTGCCCAAAAAATCTTCATATCAACCAACGAAACAGTTCCAGTCTGATGGATTCCCAAACAGTATAGCTCTGCTTTACATGGACCACCAATCAGAATAGGGCTTGATGGTCTTTTAGTTTAGTTTTAGTCTCTTTGACAGTGATGTATCTTATATGTAATTGTGTTTAATTTTTAAAAGTGATTTTGTGCTGGAAACACTGAATAAAATACATTACATTAAATACATTAAACCGCAATAGTATTATTAAGAACATTAATTATTATAAAAAATGATAAATTTTGGACAAAACAGGATGAAAATTAGGTTCAATTCTAATTATGTTGGTAATTAACCTGAAACTTTAGACCTTTAGTTCTACCAGTAAAGTCCAGACTAAACTCTGTAAAAAAAAAAATAATAATAATCAAAGAGCACTTTAAAATGATGAGTGTCTTTGATTTGACCAAATTGGATGATCAGTCATCAAACCAAGCTGAACTGCTTGAATTTTTGTACCAGGAGTGGCAAAAAGGTAACCAAAAGCAGTGTGTGAGACCGGTGGAGGAGAACATGTCAAGATGCATGAAAACTGTTATTAAAACCAGGTTTATTTCACCAAATATTGATTTTTGAACCCTTAAAACTTTATGAATGTGAACTTGTATTGCACTGTCAGTTTTTTTTATTCCAATATCCTGCAGGCCTAATTCCAGTTATACTATACTGTAAAGCACTGTAAACCGCACTCATTATTTCACTCACTGTGAACCAAAAGTTACAGCATTATGTCACACCCTTGTTAAATTCTGTATGTCACATTCCTATGAGATCCACACAGCTGTGGACTTGAACAGATACAGCCCTGGGTTCCTCCTCTGCAGTATTACTCATCCCGTCTGTCAGTGTTTCTCCTCCCTGTGCGAGGAACATTTCCGTAAGTCATATTTACCTTAAAGCAGGGGGTCCAAAACAGCCCCTCGCTCCAAATATTTGTGCAATGCACTCTTTATGCCTGCAGGCTGGTTAAAGACAGCGGTGATTATGTCCTGTTATAACAATCCGCATGCCGGGAGAGGGGATGCTTCTCCTGATAGCTGGTGTCTGATTAAAGGGGCTCTGAATGACATTTCCTCAGCTCTGCTCTCATTCACAGCGCTAATGGAAATGGTGTGTGTAGCAGCTGGTAAAGTGGATACAGTTTGAGTTGGCTGGACGCCAGACTCGAGTTGAAAGCTAATGCAGGGGTGAGAGATTTCCCTTTCTGTGTGAAAGCGTTTGACCCCGGCTCAGTGCTGCATCACTGGACAAGACATGAGGTCAGATTAATGACTGCAGCATGCATGTAGAACACAGTAGTGAAAGGGGATATAGGCCTTAGTGCATGGGAAACGTGTGTGAGAGTGTGTGAGAGTGTGTGAGAGTGTGTGAGAGTGTGTGAGAGTGTGTGAGAGTGTGTGTGAGAGAGCTAGCTAACATACTGATGTTACTGCGGAGAGAATTAAGATTAGCACAGAGGTAACTAACATTAGCGGCAGGCTAGCTAACATACTAATGTTAGCAGCAACTTAGCTAACGTTACTGGGGAGAGAACTAAGATTAGCTAGCTAACATAAGCAGTAAGCTAGCTAACATGCTAACGTTAGCAGGAAGAAAACTAAGATTAGCAGAGAGCTAGCTGACATTAGCTGCGAGCTAACTAACATACTAACATAAAGTGTGTGTGTGTGTGTGTGTGTGTGCGATAGCTAACATACTGACGTTACTGCAGAGAGAATTAAGATTAGCACGGAGCTAACTAACATTAGCGGCAGGCTAGCTAACATACTAATGTTAGCAGCAAGTTAGCTAAAGTTACTGGGGAGAGAACTAAGATTAGCATAGAGCTAGCTAACATTAGCGGTGAGCAAGCTAAGATGCTAATGTTAGCGCTAAGAAAACTAAGATAAGCGGAGAGCTAGCTAACATTAGCTGCGAGCTAACTAACATACTAACATTAGCGGCAAGTTAGATAACGTTACCAGGGAGAACATTAAGATTAGCGGAGAGCTGCATCACTGGAAAAGACATGAGGTCAGATTAATGACTGCAGCATGCATGTAGAACACAGTAGTGAAAGGGCATATAAGCCTTAGTGCGTGGAAAACGTGTGTGCGGGAACTTAGGTTAGCGGCGAGCTAGCTAACATTAGCAGCGGGCTAGCTAACATACTAATGTTACCAGGGAGAGAACTAAAGTTAGCGGCAAGCTCACTAAAATACTGACGTTAGCCTTGAGTTATCTATCGATACCGGGGAAAGAACTAAGATTAACGCGAGCTACCTAACATAGTAACATTAGCGGTGATAAGGATAGGCTTATGTTACCGGGGATAGGACTAAGGTTAGCGGCAAGCTGGCTAACATACTAACGTTAGCAGCAACTTAACTAACATTATCAGAGAGAGAGAACTAAGATTAGCGGAGAACTAGCAAACATTAGTGGTGAGCTATCGAACATACTAACGCTACTGGGGAGAGAACTAAGATTAGCAAAGAACTAGCTTATCTTAGTGGCAGGCTAACTAACATACTAACAATAGTGGCAGGTTCGCTATCTACATTACTGGGGAAAGAACTAAGGTTAGCAGATAGCTAGCTTACATTAGCGGTGAGCTAGCTAACATACTAACGTTCTTTATCATTACCGGGGAGAGAACTAAGATTAGCGGAGAGATAACTAACATTAGCAGTGAGCTAGCAAACATACTAACTGTAGTATTAGGTTAGCTAGGACTAATGTTAGTGCAGAGCTGGCTAAAATGTCTGGGGAGAGAACTAATGGTGGTCATTTTAAATCCAGTGTGAATCAGTTTTTTCATTATAACAGTAATAACTTGTCTAAGAGAAAAAAATGAGTGATTTTAATCCAGTATGAAACTGCTGTGCAGTATAATTTTCATTGTCTAAGAGAAATAATAGAGTGATTGTATTCCAGTAGGAATTTGCAGGGTGTGTAGTCTTTACAATTAAATAGTTCTCACAAGTAATTGTGAAGGGATTTTATTCAATTCCCTTTAGTATTAATCTTTTTTTAAAGTTTTACAAATAAATCTAGATAAATTCTAATCCAGTGTGAATCTACATCTTTTTTCATTTTAATCCATTTTCAATCCACGGCTTTTGTAGTCGGTCCAATTTTTATATCCAGTACGAATTTGCAGTTTATGCTGTTTTTACAGTCTGAGGGTAATAATTGTGGCATGTTTATAATCCAGTATGAATCTGCACTGTAAATATTTTTTACAGTCTGATTGTAATAATTGCGGGGAATTTAAAATCCAGTAAAATCCAATTTTAATGAATCTGCAGTACATGCAGATGTTTCTACCGTCTGACATTAAAACTTGTTAAGTGATTTTGAACCAGTATGAATCTCCAGTGTTCTGCTCTGTACTGTAATCCTAAAATAAACATTGGCTATGATCATCCAATCCAGGTTGCATGGTTTTGGTGACCAAAACTGACCAGTCAATGCCAGGCAAAAGACACATTACTCACACTCAT
Source organism: Astyanax mexicanus (assembly GCF_023375975.1). NCBI lineage: Eukaryota > Metazoa > Chordata > Actinopteri > Characiformes > Acestrorhamphidae > Astyanax > Astyanax mexicanus. The sequence goes on along the minus strand of NC_064423.1, from coordinate 9,891,331 downwards.
TGTTGAAATACTATTAACCTTCTCAAACAAACCTTTTCTGATAGCAAATCTGAAAGAGAAGAGGCCACAATATGAGATTGTGGGAAGAAGTGTGTGTGGAGAGCAATCTGATAGATCCACCATATCCATAAGTTCACTTGTCTGTAATTGCATGTGGAGTGTTTCACCTCTCTCTCTCTCAGGTTGTTTCTGGAGAAGAGTGATCTGGAGTGCAGTGAGGAGGAGAGGGATATCCTGGGTCAGGGTGGAAGCGGCACCATCATTTACAGAGCCAAGTACAGAGGGCAGTCCGTGGCCATCAAACGCTTCCAATTTAAAAAATGCAGACAGCAGTCCCTCAACAGCAGCACAGGTACGACTGCAGAAACTCCGTCATCCATCATTCTGATGTGATAAGAGTCCTTCACTTACTCATCCCTCACTTCACTAAGACCAGGCCTGTATATCACTGAGGCCCAGTTTAAGGAGTTCAACTCAGGAAGCTTCCTGTTTGGTTAGAGAATATAATCTCAGCTCTTCTTCAAATCAGAGCTTTGTTGATCTCCAGATATCTGTCCTGAGCTCCTAAGTTACTTTTATTGTCTGTGTCAAAAAATGGCAATAACAGTAACAGCTGTGGGCTGTTTGTAATCCAGTATGAATCAGCAGTGTGACAGTAATAATTGTGCAGGTTTTAATTCCAGTATGAATCTCTAGTGTCTGAAGTTTAATACTTAAGAAGTGATTTAAAACCAGCATGAATTTGCAGTGGATACAATTTTTACTGTCTGATAGTAATATTCATGCAGCGTTTAAACTATGAATCTGTAGTTGATGCAGTTGTTTTAGTCTGACAGTAATAATTGTGGATATTTTGAATCCAGTATGAATATGCAGCATGTATAGCTTTACAGTCTTACAGTAATAATTGAGCAGTATTTGTAATGAATCTGCAGTGGATGTAGATTTCACAGTTAGGATTGTAAATCATGCAGTATGTGTAAATTTTATAGTCTGGCAGTAATATCTGTGCAGTGTTTATAATCCAGTGTGAATTTGCAGTGAATGTAGTTTTTTTTTTTTTTGCAGTGGAGGAATTTGTAGTCTGACCGTATGAATTGAGCAGAGTTAATAGTCCAGTATGAATCTGCACTGGATGCAGTTTTCACAATCTTACCAGTAAGAATTGTAAATCTGCAGCATGTGTAGCTTTTACAGTCTGACTGTAATAACTGTGGAGATTTTCAGTCCAGTATGAATCTCAAGTGGATTGGTTTTTTTTTTCCCAATCATTAGTATGTGTTCTGAAATGATTTTATACCGGTATGAATTTGCAGCATGTGTTGTTGTTATGAGTCTGACAGTTATAAATGGGGAGTATTTATAATCCATTATGAATTTGCAATGTGTACAGTTGTTCTACTCTGACAGTATTTATTATTGAGTGGTTTTAATCCAGTATGAATCTGCAGTGTTTGTGATTATTACAGTCTGATGTTAGACCCAGTTTAAGGTGTGCACTCAGGAAGCTCTGTGATTGGTCAGTGAATCTAAGCTCAGCTCTTCTAGTCTAAAGCGTGTCTCCAGCGGCTTTAGTGAAGATCAGAGGTCAGAGCTTTGGTGATCTGCTGAAGTCCTGGTTGAGCTCCTCACAGCGTGACTCCGGATTCAGGAGCTCTGAGGGCAGGAGCAGAGAACGGGGCGCAATCTTAAATATCTCACTCAGACACTGTCTATCACTATCTTTTCTCACTATCTATCGCTCAACTTTTCTTTTTTTCCCCAGCTCCGTTTTCTCTCTCTCTTCTTTTTTTCTCCTTATTTTTCTCTTCAGCTGCTGAATTACAGTAGCCGTGCAGTACAGCAGAAAAGCATGAAAGCCGGTAATTTGGCATGCAGGAAATTAACTTGGCCGTAACCTAAATGTTTCCGACTTCCCACGAGGCGTCACAAGTTCTACACATGTGGAAAACACACTCTCGGCTGTTTTTGTTATGGGTGTGAAAAACTAACCGTGCACATGTGAAGGTGTGACTCTATGGACTAAAGAAGCTTACAGTTCCATTAAAAACCCATTCAATTCATCTCGTCCCCCAGACAAGCCCAAAATCGGTCCTGAGTGTGAAATTGGTTCGTTCGTTCAACACAAGAGATAAAACTCCCTAAAACTCTAGATACGAGGTGCAAAAAAACTTCAAGAGCAGTAACTATAGCCCTTTTAAATATATTCATACTGTAGCTTGAAGGGTCATTTTAATGCACACTGAACTTTTGAAAAGGAAGCAAAAAGTGTTAAAATTGTTGGCGTATCTCTTTTTACAGTCTATTTCAACACAAATTAATAATTTCACAGAGTTTGGCACTGGGTTCCTGCAGTCAGAGCCTGGTGACGTATTAGTAGTTGTATTTAGCGATGTAGTTCTGAAGGTAGTTCTTCAGATGTTGTGCTGGGTTCTTTTGTGACCTCCTGGATGAGTTGTCCATGCCCTTTTGGAATAATTTCGGTCAAGGCTTATCAGTGTCCCATGTTTTCTCCATTTGTAAATAATAGCTCTCACTGTGGTTCTAAAAGCTTTAGAAATGACTAGAATGTATCCTTTCCAGAAAAGCTAGCAATAAATCATATCCATGAATTTAGTTAAGTTTTCCAAATGTAATGTATCCTTTCCAGACTGATGATGATCAATGATTTTGTTTTGTCATCTGTTGTTGAATTTCTTCAGATTATTGCATAATGTATTGCTCTTTGAGATCTTTTATCTGCTTCATGTTGTCAGACAGGTTCTATTTAAGTGATTTCTTGATTCTACAGGTCTCTTAGTAATCAGGCCTGGTTGTGGTTAGTAGTGAAATTCAACTCAGCTTTCCAAGAATTGTGATTAAATTTTATTTTAATAATTTTTTAATAATTTAAATGCTTGTCTGTCAGTTTTACAGCTTTACAGCTTTAAGAGTTGGCCACTCAGCAGCCTCTGTTATTATATCACGTTAGATTTATTAAAGTTTGGACACACCTTCTCTTTTTCAATGCGTTTTCTTTATTTTCATGACTATTTACACTGTAGATTCTCACTGAAGGCATCAAAACTATGAATGAACACGTGGAGTTAAATACTTAACAAAAAAAGGTGACATAACTGAAAACATATTTTATATTCTAGTTTCTTCAGAATAGCCACCCTTTGCTCTGATTACTGCTTTGCACATTCTTGGCATCATTCTCTCAATGAGCTTCAAGAGGTGGCCACCTGAAATGGTTTTCCAGCAGTCTTGAAGGAAGGAGTTGCCAGAGGTGTTTATTAGCACTTGTTGCTCCTTTGCCTTCTTCACTCTGTGCTCCAGCTAGCAACTAGTACTTTAAATGACATGTGATTCCAAATTTCTGAACGTGTGTGTGTGTGTGTGTGTATTCACTAGCCAGCTGGCAATAACCTCCCATGTTACAACACTTATTGGTGACTCATACTCCACTAATTTTTTTGTGCTTGTCTTTTTTCTTGGCTTCCATTTCTCTCCACCTGTTCAAAATTCATATCCACCCATCCTCTTCACCATATCCACTCTGCTCCAGACTGTTTATCAGTAAAGCTTACGCTGGGAGTAAATAAAAAATAATAATTGTATGCGGGACGCAGTGTGGCAGATCCCGAGTAAAAAAAAAAAAAAAAAAAAAAAAAAAAAAAAAAGATACCACAGCCAAAAACACTTGAACTGCTCCAGATGTTGTTCCTCTCCCACAACCCCCCCCCCCCCCCCCACCCACCCACCCCCCTCTGCTCACAATGGGACGGAAAGATTTTTATTTTTGTAATAATTTAAATGCTTGTCGGTCAGCTTTACAGCTTTATGAATTGGCCACTCAGCAGCCTCTGCTATTATATCACGTTAGATTTATTGGTGTTCAATTGCTGTGCCTTTGTTTATCTTAATAGCTAGCAATAAATCATATTCCATGAATTTAGTTTCGTTTTCCATATGACATTTCTGTACAATTCTTTCCTGTATGGCTACATGGAATGGAAGCACTTTCATATCTCATGCGCACAAATCTGTAATAACCGCACAAATCCTCAATTATGTCAGCAGAGCTTTATTAATAATAATAAAAAAAACATCCCTGGTGATTTAATATGATAAGCTTCCCAAACATCATAGTAACGAAACCGAACCCTAAATCAACTCCTGTGAATACCAGCACTGGACTTTATATTAAAAAGCTCCACAAAGCTATTTTAGGATATATGTGTGTGAGAGAGAGAGAGAGAGAGAGAGAGAAAGAGAGAGAGAGAGAGAAAGAGAGAGAAAGAGAGAGAGAGAGAGAGAGAGAGAGAGAGAGAAAGAGAAAGAGAAAGAGAAAGAGAAAGAGAGAGCGCTAAGCCATCTAATCCTAACTGTTGTTCTGTGTTTTTTATGAACATTGGAAACAAAGATCTGCACTTTCATTATAGGCCTCTTTAAATTACTCTTAAAATATTGTGTTTCTTCAGACAGATAAGATTTTAGACAGCAGATGAGTCACAGAAATCCTGGCCTGTGTTCTGCTGGGAAATAGACGGCTTTATCCATATCTGTGTGCAGTAACAGCTGTGGGTGACTGCAGTTAGGGTGACAGAAAGGCTGTATCAGAGGACACGATATGGCGGGAAAAGCCACATCCGATAATGCTGTTTAATATCCCATTCCCACAATTCTAAATATATTATATATATATTATATATTTTTTTCTAGACTTAGAAGTAGTTTGGCATGTAAGTGCACTGTAGACCTCTACCTCAGTCTACCTGATTCTTGCTTGCTCTGGTTTACTCTTTCTTACTGTACTTCACTTTTCTTATTCTACTGGCAGGCACCAGACGACTATTCATTATGCAGTAAACCATTTTTCTAAATTGATTTGAAGAACAATTAGAGAATTATAATTATGGCTCCTATCGCTTAAAACAATTCAGTACTGATACCAATACGATACTTTAATTTCTTACCGATACCCAAGCAATACGTTTTTCAATACATTTTTTTAAACTGTTACCAAAAAATACAGAAAGCAATAATTATTCTCACACTCTCACACAATGTATTTATTTACCAGCCAACACAAGTAATCTCATTCTCATACTTTCACTAGAGAAAGTTCCATGTTTCTGGATCTTGTTGAAATGAAATGATCGATGCATTTTTTTTTTTTTTTTGAGGAGTTCTTTTTAAGTAATAACATTTAGATTGGCAAAATATATAATATAAATCATATTTATATAAGTGGTGTCAACCCCTAAAAATGAATTATAATAACTTTTTTAAATGCTGATATTTTCCCTTATGTTTGAGAGGGGACTGTAATAATAGTGTAGTCTCTCGCGAATGAGCGAGAGACAGTGCAAGTGAGCAAGAGAGAGCACAAGTGAGTTAGAGCCAACAAGAGACGGCACAAGTGAGTTAGAGACAGCAAGAGACGGCACAAGTGAGTTAGAGACAGCAAGAGATTGTGCGAGTCTGCGAGATACAGCATGCGTGAGCCAAAGACAGCGCGAGAGACAGTACGAGACAGCACAAATGAGTTACTGACATCAAGAGATTGCGTGAGTGTGCGAGATACAGCGTGCGTGAGCCAAAAACAGCGCGAGAGACAGTAAGAGACAGCACAAATGAGTTAGAGACAGCAAGAGATTGCGCGAGTGTGCGAGATACAGCATGCGTGAGCCAAAAACAGCGCGAGAGACAGCACAAATGAGTTAGAGACAGCAAGAGCTGCTAGCATGCTAACCGGCCACACCGATGCACACCCATTCACAACAGCGCAAACATTCTCAAACACACCCACAGGACAAACGTGGGGCGACACAAGTGACTTGTCAACAGATCTGGCCTCAAATGTTGCAGCTGGGCCTGTAGATTCTGCGTACTTTAGGTTGCTCAAGCTGACATCCTAGCTGCTCCCTTGACCCGGCAGACCAATAAAGAAGTTCACCCTGGTTGAGATATTCACATATTCACACATGTCGCTGCAGAATGTCTTGAACATATAACTAAACTGTACATAGAGCCTTTATATCACTACTAGGAGTAACTATGAACTGTCGAATGCGATGCCTCCCCTGATCCTCACAGCAGCAGTTGGCGTAATGTGTTTAATCAGTTAAAGGTCTTGTTCCATTGTTTTTTATTCATTTTAAAATGTCTAGTTGTGGTCTCTAGTATGAATGAATGCCATGTGAGCCGTTAAAAAAAAAAAAAAAAAAGTGCTCAGGTGTTTATATTAAGCCCTGCTTTAGATCACTGGATTAGTGGGCTCTGAGGAAAGACAGGAGTTGTGCTGCCTTTCCAAACCGTGCTTCCCTACTGTATATGGACTGTATATGTACATGGGGATCGCAGACAATGTGCTGTCATGGTTCAGATCGTACCTCACTGGGCGCTCGTTCAAGGTGTCGTGGCAAGGACAGCTGTCCTCAGCCCGCTCCTTATCCACTGGGGTTCCCCAAGGTTCGGTACTGGGACCCCTTCTCTTCTCCATATACACCACCTCTCTTGGTCAGGTTATCCGCTCACACGGATTTTCCTACCATTGCTTTGCTGATGACACCCAGCTATACCTGTCGTTCTCACCTGAAGATCACTCAATCTCTGCACGGATATCGCAGTGTCTCTCTGACATATCCTCATGGATGAAGGAGCATCACCTTCAATTAAATCTCTCAAAGACTGAACTTCTGGTTATACCAGCAAAACCATCTTTTCAACACAACTTCTCTATAAGTATCGACTCTCTCTCTCTCAAAGGTTGCTAGGAACCTGGGTGTTCTGGTTGATGACCAACTCTCCTTCATGCACCATGTGGCCTCAGTTGCTCGGTCCTGCCGCTTTGCGCTCTACAACATCCGAAAAATTAGACCGTTCTTGACGCAACAGGCCACCCAACTCCTGGTGCAAGCGGTCGTCATCTCACGCCTCGACTACTGCAATGCCCTGCTAACTGGCCTCCCGGCCTGTGTAGTAAAACCACTCCAGATGATCCAGAACGCAGCAGCACGTCTGGTCTTCAACCAGCCAAAACGGGCACATGTCACCCCGCTGCTCATTGAGCTCCATTGGCTACCAGTTGATGCTCGCATCAAATTCAAAGCTCTTACAATCGCCTACAAGGTGATGACAGAACAGGCTCCTTCCTACCTGCACTCGCTCCTGAAGGCTTACGCTACCTCCCGGCCGCTGCGCTCCTCCAATGAACGTCGCCTCGCTTTGCCAAACATTCACACAAAGCAATCCAGACTGTTCTCATACAGAGTTCCCCAATGGTGGAACAAACTACCCTCCACTACCAGATCAGGAGAATCTCTCGCTATCTTTAAGAGACTCCTGAAGACAGAGCTCTTCAAAGAGCACTTACTCTCTTAACACCTCTAACACACTAACTACTTCTAACCTCATTTCCTTCTTCCCTCCTTCACTCCTCTATCCTATTATTCCCCTTTGACCTCCTTTTATCCCTATCCAAAGTTGTTTTTACCTTTAAACTTATTTTACATTGTACTTGACTATTGTAAGTCGCTTTGGACAAAAGCGTCTGCCAAATGTAATGTAATGTAATGTAATGTAATGTATATTTAAGGTCTCGGTAAAATGTGGAATCAACCGGAGATCCAATTTAAACCTATAGTTACTACTTACACAAGCTTCTTCTTAGCTAACGAGACAGTGTCTACTCTGCTGCAGCCCGGCTTTAGCTCTGCCTGTGGGTGGTCCCGACTCAAGAAAGGTGTGGCCATGAACTCACTGGTTGACATAGACACCTAACGTCTCTCTGATCAACTCGTATTTCTGAGGATTTTCTTTTACTATCTACTGCAGACAGTGGATGTTTGAGGAACAGTTTCATGTGCAGCATCCATATACAATTCAGAGAAACCTATAGTATTTCACAAAAAACAAGAAGAAGTGGATTTTAGCCGAAGGAGACCTTTAAAGGAGGTAACATTGAGGGGAAATGGCACTAAAGGAAACTGCTTTGGGTCACTGAGAGAGCAGACTCCACTCGACACTAGCCGGTCCAGTTCAAAGCCTCGTAACCGCAGGTCAGCTTTAGGAAAATTACTTACTGCTCCTTTTTTCTGCAGCGGACCTTTCTGCAGGCCCTCCTCCGTAATGCTTTTAGTGCAGTTTGGAGCCAATAGGAGGATTTGAGCACAGCTGGAGAGTAACTGTATACCTGCTCATTAAGAGCAGGATACAAAAGCTGACCCCATCAGAGCTACAGTGCAGCACCTGGCTGTAACCAGGTCATTAAGAGCACTTCAGCTACTGTGGGAGTTAGGAGTCCCTCGAGTCACGTCAGGAAACCAGCTGCTGCTGATTTGCTCTTTTGGGGTCACAGGCTGTATATACAAAAAATTAGCAGCTTTGTGGATATACATATATACTATAATACTTTCAAAAAGCTTTAGACCCTTTTAAATTTATTTACATTTTATGTTGTGGCCTTGTGCTAAAATAAAGTTTTTTTGCCCCATCAATCTGTACTCAGTTGCCACATAAAAAAAGTAAAAAGAATATTTTAGTTTTTTTAGTATTTTATTTTGATTTATTTGTTGCAAAATGGCTTTCACTGTCTCTTCCTGTCCTACTGTATTTTTATTTTTATTTCTTTGCAAAATGGCACTGTCTCTTACTGTCTTTAACATTTTTTGTAAAAAGCTTTTGTTGTAAAAAATCTTTCACAGAGAAATCATGTTTTTAAATATGAAAAGTTTGGGCACCCCTATTAATCTTAATCATTTTTAGTTCTAAATATTTGGGTGTTTGCAACAGCCATTTCAGTTTTATATATCTAATAACTGATGGACACAGTAATATTTCAGGATTGAAATGAAATATGGGCACCCTGATCATTTTATTGATTTGAATACTCCTAACTACTTTTTACTAACTTACTGAAGCACAAAATTGGTTTGGTAACCTCATTGAGCTTTGAACTTCATTGCCAGGTGTATCCAATCATGAGAAATGGTATTTCAGGTAGTTAATATTTCAATCCTGAAATATTACTGTGTCCATCAGTTATTAGATATATCAAACTGAAATGGCTGTTGCAAACACCCAAATATTTAGAACAAAAAATGATTAAGATTAATAGGGGTGCCCAAACTTTTTCATATGACTGTATTTATACGTTTCACAAATGTTGAATTCAATTCAAATAAATGCTGCCATGGCAAAAGTATGGAATGTATGTAAGTGTTACTTCAGGACATGTTTAATTGGAAATTATCTGGCGAAGTGGCAGGCCAATGAAGAGGTGCATTCTGGCAGAAATATTTGTGGGGGATTGGCTTTTACAGAAATAAATTATTTTTTAAAAAAAGCTAATATTGAATTATTCTGCCATTATCATGAAGTCAGTGGCATCAAATTATCTTAAAATGTTAAGAATATTGTTTATCGCAATTATTTCTGGGACAAAAATAGTTACCGTTGAACTGAAGTGCTTGAGGCTTTAGCAGTTGGCTGCTGTAATGGCTTTTAGCTGTGAAAATGTGAAAATTAAAAAGCGATTAGGACCCATCAGTGACATGCCAAAATCTTGCATGTTCATTTTTGTTGACATAATATGATAATGTGATGTGAATCTGCATGTGCTCTATGTGATTATTACTGTATTTTAGGAAGATTTGACTAATATACAATATATGCTCCAAAATGACATGAATTTTTTTTTTTTCGTATTGACTGTATTTAAAACTTTAAAAAGAAGGTATTTTTCTACTTGTTTAAAGTTGCTGGGGTTTTTTTTAAGACACAAGATTTTATAGTGATTTTATAGTATTTTTTTTTTTTGTTCTGAGATATGATTTGCTTTGATTTTATTTGTGTCGTAAACAACAAGGGATGTTTAGAGTGTGTTTCAGTAACGGATTGAGTTAAAGAAACAATATTTCTGCAGTTAAACTGGATTTTCTCGTCATGTTGCCCCCAAAGGAACCCAGACTCCCACCTGAACACCTGCAGTTTTATTTTATATTTATGCTTTATTTTGTTTGATGTGGCATTGTGCTCACAAACCAAATTCAATTTGCAATTTGGATGGTTTTGGGAAGCAAGAGTGCTTTAGGCAGGCCAGGTGTGTGTGTGTTTGTGTGTATGTGTGTGATTGAGTGTGTGTGTGTGTGTAATTGTTTGTTTGTGTCCTTATCCCCTCTCATTCTTACAGACACAATGCTGAAGCACCTGCAGTCCATGGACGCTTCCAGAAGCTTCTCGGAGTTCCGGCAGGAGGCCAGCATGCTGCACACACTGCAGCACCCGTGTATCGTGGCCCTGGTGGGCATCAGCATCCACCCCCTCTGCTTCGCCCTGGAGCTGGCACCGCTCGGCAGCCTCAACACTGTTCTGGAGGAGCGCAGCAAAGGTGAGACAAATACATCAAAGAACCTGGGTTACAAACTGTACTGTTCCTATTGGAATGAATAAGCTAGAAATGTTAACATATATATAAAATGCAGTATTAATACACATGAGACAACATGGGGTTTTATAGCACCTGCCTAGCAACCAACTGAGATACCTTTAAACAAAATTAGGCAGAGGCATACATTTGGGCACCCCAACAGAAAAATGACATCAATATTTAATAGATCCTCCTTTTACAGAAATAACAGCCTCTAAACGCTTCCTATAGCTTCCAATGAGAATCTGGCTTCTGGTTGAAGTTATTTTAGATCATTATTCTTTACAAAACATCTCCAGCCCAGTCAGGTTTGATTTAGGTTTCTGATCATAAACAGCCTGCTTTTAATCACACCACAGATTTTCAATAATATTCAGGTCTGGGGTCTGAGATGATCATTCCAGAATGTTGTACTTGTTCCTCTGCATGAATGATTTAGTAGATTTTGAGCAGAGTTTAGTGTTTAGGGTCGTTGTCTTGTTGAAGTATCCAGCCCCGGCGCAACTTTAACTTCAACTTTTTTCACTGATTCTTGAACATTATTCTCAATTTTAATCAATGTTTAATATTGATTAGAATCCATAAGACTCTCAACTTTAATAAGATTCCCAGTACCTGCACTGATCACACAGCCCCACAGCATGATGAACCACCACCAGATTTTACTGTGGGGAGCAGTAAAGTGTTTGTCTTGGAATCCTGTGTTCTTTTTCCTCCATGCATAAATAACTGCCTCCAAATAACTTAATTTTAGTTTCATCAGTCCACAGAACCTTATTTCAAAATGAAGCTGGCTTGTTCAAATGTGCTTTAGCTTTAGCATATCTCAAGCGACTCTGTTTGTGGCGTGCGCTCAGAAAAGGCTTCTTCTGCATTTCTCTCCCATACAGCCTCTCCTTGTGTAAAGTGCACTGAATAGTGAAAAGTTGAACGATGCACAGTGACTCCATCTGCAGCAAGATGATGTTGTAGCTGGTCTTTGGAGCTGATCTGTGGGTTGACTATGACTGTTCTCACCATCCTTCTCCTCTGCTTATCTGTGATTTTTCTTGTTCTGCCACTTCGGGTCTTAACTAGAACTGTGCCTGTGGTACTTCCATTTCCTCACTATGTTCCTCCCAGTGGAAACTGCAGCGGAAATCTCTGAGATCTCTTCAGTTTTTTTATTCTTCCTCTAAACCATGATGTTGAACAGTCTTTGTGTTCAGGTCATTTAAGAGTTCAGAGAATATGCAAAGTGGAGAAAAACAAGCAATTGGTCACCTTAACCCTTTCTCATAATTGGATTCACCTGTGTAAGTGTAGGTCAAGGGTCAATGAGCTTAACAAACTAATTTTTGTTACAATAATTAGTGCTAAAGGTACTCAAATCAATAGAACGACAAGGGTGCCCACATTTATTCATCCAATGATTTGTAAAGTTAAAATCATGAAAATGATCAGGGCTTCCCAAACTTTTTCATATCACTGTATTGTTGAGAATTTCAGGTTAGGTTTGCTTTATAGGGAATTTGAGTTGATGCTCTTGTTGCGTTATTTACTCCATCACTGTATTGAAACAGTAGCTCAGTGTGAACAGAAAAAGACACGCTTTTTACAGTTTTCTCACTGTGTTTTTTTACTCAGTAGAGAGAAACGAGACAATTACTGCAGTCCAAAGACTAGTGTTGACAGTTTCTAAGAAAGGCTGTCGGACAGTGTTTTTAATGGTCATTTTGTGACCATTATCTGTTATTACTGTCATTCACTGAACATTCTGTGCTGTCTGTCTGTCCGTCCGTCCACAGGCTCTCAGTTCCTGCCGCTGGGCCACATGCTGACCTTTAAAGCGGCCTATCAGATAGCGGCCGGACTGGCCTATCTGCACAGGAAGAACATTATCTTCTGTGACCTGAAGTCCGACAACATCCTGGTGTGGTCGCTGGAGGTGGAGGACTCGCTGAACATCAAGCTGTCTGACTACGGCATCTCGCGCCAGTCCTTCCACGAGGGAGCTCTGGGAGTGGAGGGAACGCCGGGATACCAGGCCCCTGAGATCCGCCCAGGCATCGTCTACGATGAGAAGGTACATGTGTCTCATTAAGGCCAGTTCAGATTGGATGATTTTTGTTATGATAATGTTGAAGAGAACTACACAAAATCTTACCATACAGTTCTGCAAAAAAATAAGAGACCTCTGGAATATAATCAAGAAGAAGATGGATGATCACAAGCCATCAAAGCAAGCTGAACTACTTGAAATTGTGCACTAGGAGCGGCATAAAGTTATCCAAAAGCTGTGTGTAAGAATGGTGGAGGAGAACATGCCAAGATGCATGAAAACTATAATTAAAAAACAGGGTTATTCCACCAAATATTGTTTTCTGAACTCTTAAAACTTGTTTTCTTTGCATTATTTGACGTCTGAAAGCTCTGAATATTTTTTGTTATTTTAGCCATTTCTCATTTTCTGCTAATAAATGCTGTAAATGACAATATTTTCACAATATACCACATAACATATATCTATAAATATGAAAATCTGAGAATAGGGCTGATGCTATAACATTCACAGAAGCCGGCACAAGTCTATGAGCCAGCCTCAGCTGACCTGAAGCGGATAAGCTGTGCTGCTAACTGTTTTTCTGAGCTTGATTACTCACTGAGTTGATGACAGAAATAAGTCCATTAATAGGCTCAGTCTTTACACTGCCTTCTTTTGTGTGTTTAGTCTAGTAATTGCAGTCACCGCTGGAAAGAGGTCTAGAGGAAATACTGCAATATGATATATCTATATAAAATATTATTTCTAATAAATTATTTGTTTTTTTACCATTTAAATTAAATATGTTCAGTTCTCTAAGAGCACTGATACACAGTTCTTACAATTCCAAATCTGTTCTATTAGCAGTTCTTTCCCTCTGTACTATACTGAAACAGCTGGGCAGCTGAGGGCTGATCCAGACTCCTAGAGGCTTGACTCATCTGGGCCAAGATTGCACTTCACTATGAAACAGTAGCTGACCTAATTATCTTCATTGCCACGACTCCGCCCACTCAGAATGGGATGATGTTTTTTTTTATATAGGCTCACGTTAGTGTCTGTAATTGAAAACGACGTGGTGGAGAAAGTTACAAGCCTGCAGTGAGTTCTGTAGGGCCTAGTCATTTTTGCCATTTGGGAAGTCTATTTTTTCCTCCCCTCGAGGTTCTTTTAAGGATCCTTTAATACCAGACTGTGGTTCTGTTTATAGTATCATTGCTCATGCTCTAGATTACCAGCTTACATGTCTCACACTCCCTCAAATGTGCCAGTTTAACATCAGATTACTCGGTAATGGCTTCTTTTTAATGATGTTCTAGTTATATTATATCGTGCTATCACAACGTGTTCCCGTTTTCCACTCCTGACAGACTGTTCCGGTAACTGAGACATAGTCTGGGGTTCCTCAGATTTATATGAGTGACCATAAGGAGCAGACTTCATGTCTGCATGCTCCGTTTCCTCTGGCCCACATGCTAAGTGTATACACTTAGAGGACTATTCCTGTTATAAAGTGGGTGTATTTTTCTATACTGTGTGTGTATGTGTGTGTAGGGCTGTGCCTGTGTGTATGAGTAACAAAGTGACAAAGACTACCCCATCAAAATAAATGACGTGTGTACATACTAGGGGCGCCACGATTCTCTAAATACGATTTTATTTCCGATTTTAGGGTCACGATTCGATTCAATTCTCGATTTTCTTTTTCTTTTTCTTTTTTTTTACAGCAAAGAGGTCTATGCCAGTTTTAGATTAGTCTATGGCCATTCATTGGTTTGATTCATCAAATTTACAATATCTTATTTCAAAAGGTGGGCTTGATATAAGTAAAGCAAAGTGATACAAATGATCTGTAATACACCACATTAGGCACTATGGTCAAATTGAAATAATTTAATTAAGATGTAATGCCATCTAGTGGATTTTTTTTTTGGTAGCAGCAGTGTGCACTATTAAAACAGCAATGTGCAACATAACAAAATAAATAATAAAAAAATACAGGAACAGTCATGTACAAAATAATAGAACAGTTAGAGCCTTAACAAACTGAACTCTATCCTACTATAACAGTTAAACATGAAAAATAAGACTTAAAGACTTTTTCGGTCCCTGAGAATGACACGTTTTTTTCTTTAATAAAGATATATTATTAACTTTATCTGAGAGAAAGATGCTCCTTAAGGTACCAAAACTATTAACATATTTGAGACTAAACAAAACAACTGTTATTTTTATTAAAAAAAAAAGACTATTTTTCATGAATTAGTTTTTGTTTACTTAGCTTAGCTTTAGAGCTTAACACTTCTAAATTAGAAGGACATCTTGTCAAAATCCCTGTTTCTTACTAAAATAGACCAAAGAATAGGCATTCTTAGAAAGTGCGCCTTATAATCTGGTGCACCTTATAGTGCAAAAGATATAGTTTTTTAATTCTTCTTTGGAAATGAATACCAAAGTCCTCCAAACTATGAAGTAAAACGTGTGGAATTATTATTATTATTATCACAAAAAAGTGTTAAATAAACCAGAATGTGTTTAATATTTTAGATTTTTCAAAGTCGCACCTCTTGTTTAGATGACGGTTTTGTACAATTTGGCTGGATTTTTTCAGTCAGCTTTATGAGTTCGAGTCACCTGGAATGATCAGCTTTCAGTTAACAGCTGTGCTGAACTCGTCAAGAGTTAATTACTTGAATTTCTTGTCTCTTAATGTGTTTGAGAGCATCAGTTATAAAGTTGTGAAGAGGTAGAGTTACAGGTATACAGTGAATAGTGAATATTTGAGTAACGCTCTAATCCATACTATGACGAGAACTACTTAAGTAAAGAATTAAAGAAAAAAATACTTTAAGTAATGAGTCAGTCAAAAAAAATTCAAGAACTTTAAAAGTGCAGTCGCAAAGATCATCAAAAATGTTATGATGAAACTGGCTCTCATTAGGAGCTCAGAGATGGCAGCCTCAGAAACGGCAAGTTAACAGCACTTCAGATAAGAGCACCTAAATGCTTCTTTACAGAGTATTTTGGTTTGTTTAACACGATTAATTTACTACATGATTCCTTATGTGTTCCTTCATAGTCTGGATCATTTCAGTATTCATTCACAACATAGAAAAATAAAGTGTATTTCTTATTATTTCTTTCTTAATATGGGCTTTTACTAAATTTACAAAAAAAAATTGCATACTTCCTTAAATACCTTTATGAATTTCAAGTTATTATAAAGTTTATTCTCTTTGTTTATCAATTAATCAATCAACCTTTATTTTGACTCTGAATTACATTGAGGGCAACCCTCATTTTCAGGGATTGACATGACAATGAAAATAATAACAAAATTTTATCATTTTAAAATAACAGTAAATAAAAGATGAAATTGAATTAGAAGAAAAAATAAAACTTGGTTTAATTTATTAGAAATTAAGATCAAAAGAAGAAAAGATTAACACAACAGAAAACAGTTACAATTATGCTAAGATTAACATTTACATAATACAGTTAAAAATACAAATAAATAAATTAATAAAAAATACTAAAAAACAATAATAGTAATAATATATAAAAAAATCAAAATAGATTAAAAAGCTATAGTAGTAAACTATTAAAAAAGAAAGAAAGAAAAAAAGAAAATAAAGAACTAAGAGAAGAACTAAAATATAAAATAAAAGTAAAGAATAAATAAGATTTAGTAAAACAGGTACAGGCTGTATTAGCACTGTATTAAAATGCTTTATTCCAGCATGCATGTGTTCTACTGCTGGGTCACTTCAGTGCTGTGCTGTGGCTGCACTGCTCTAATGAATGCAGCTGACAGGGAATCTGATCCCGCCGTTTCCCGAGGGAGCTTTCACAGCCAGCAGCCTTTTTACCCAGGCTTTAAATTTCCCTCAGCCTGTCAGTTCTCTGCTATAGCCCTCAAAGAAAAGTTATAGATCCAGTTAAGCTGCGGTGTCAATAAAGCCAGCTCACCTCTTTTAACTCTGCTCCAGATCACACGCTAGAAAAGCTCTGCTCCGGGGTCAGATGATCCAAATATTTCCACATCAATACAATATCAGTATAATTATATTTTAAATTATTAAATAAATTGAAATTGCATAAAATGTATTTAAGGATATTTAATACAGGTACACATGATGTAGACAATGAAAAAAAGCTATTAATGCATCAGTTCATTGGTTATGAAGTTTATATAAATTATATGAATTTTATTTACAGTTTCACTTTTTTTTTTTCACACAGTTTTACATTGATTTTTTTCACATTTTGTCACCATACAACCACAAACTTGAATGTATTGTGTAAAGATTTTAAGTGATAGACTACCACAAAATAGCACATAATTATAAAATAGAACAAAAATGATGCAATGTTTTCAAAAATGTAATTAATTAAATATCTGAAAAGTGTGACATGCATATGTATTCAGCCCCTTCATATTGATAAGAAGAGTCACCATTTGCTTTATTTACCGCTGCAATTACAGCTTAATTAGGGCTAATAAAGTGTGATATCTTGTCATGCAGTTATGTCTCAGGTGGTAAATGGTATGGTTCAACACTGGCTCTTGCCAACATCTTGCATTCAGCTACTTGTAATTGCACTCCGTGCTGACACAGACTGCATGTCTAGATCCTGTAGAGAAGTGCTGTAAAAATAAGGATTCTCTGGAGCAGATAAACATCAATATATTGGCAACATGATTAATGCAATCCATGGGCTAGAGGGGTATAAAGCCCCCAGCATTGATCTCTGAAGCAGTGGAGAACTGTGTTCTCTGGAATGATATAGTGTATATGTACAGTACAGGGAGGGAGTGTATTTTATGCCTTATATGAGAGTGAACTGGAGGCCCATAGAAGCCTGTGAATCTTCTTCAGCTCTTCCTGAATATTTCACATACTTCCCAAGTGAAGTCACGCTACTGTACCTCTAACAGTGTTCGGAAATGACGGCTCGTTTTTCCCTGTTCCAGAAACAGCTGTTATGTTTAAAAAATAAATGACGCTCGTCTGCAGTCAAAACACTCAGCCTTTAACATCCATTCACACACCTGACCTCACTGTGAGAGCGCTGAGCTGCTCCTCTTCTCTTACACAACACACACCAGCAGTAAAGCTGAGGAATGTGATGCAGAAGAGGCTCCATATCAGCTCTCTCTCTCTCTCTCTCTCTCTCTCTCTCTCCCTTTCTTACTCTTTCTCTCTCCCTCTATCCCTTGCTCTCTCTTGCTCTCCCCTCCCTCTCTCCCCATTTCTTCCCATCACTCTTTCCCTCTCTCGCTCTCTCTCTTTCTCTCTACCGCTATCCCTCACTCTCTCTATTGCCCTCTCTCTCCCTTTTTTCCCCATCTGTCTCCCTCTCTCTCCTTTTCTTTCCATCTCTCTCTCTCCCTCTCTCTCTTTCTCTCTTCCTCTCTACCTCTATCCCTCACTCACTCTATTGCCCTCTCACTCCCTCTCTCCCCCTTTCTTCCCATCACTCTTTCCCTCTCTCTTTTTCTCTCTTTCTCTCTACCGCTATCCCTCACTCTCTTGTCCTCTCTCTCCCTTTCTTCCCATCACTCTTTCCCTCTCTCTCTCTTTCTCTTTTCCTCTCTACCTCTATCCCTCACTCACTCTCTTGTCCTCTCTCTCCCTCTCTCTCCCTTTTCCCCCCTCTCTGTCTCCCTCTCTCTCCCTTTCTTTCCATCTCTCTCTCCCTCTCTCTCTTTCTCTCTACCTCTATCCTTCACTCACTCTCTTGCCCTCTCTCTCCCTCCCTCTCTCACTCTCTTTCTTCCCATCAGTTTCTCCCTCTCTCTCTCTTTCTCTCTTCCTTTCTACCGCTATCCCTCACTCACTCTATTGCTCTCTCTCTCTCTCTCTCTCTCTCTCTCTTTCCCTTTCTTCCATCACTCTTTCCCTCTCTCTCTCTTTCTCTCTTCCTCTCTACCTCTATCCCTCACTCACTCTCTTGCCCTCTCTCTCCTTTTCTTCCCATCTCTGTCTCCCTCTCTCTCTTTATTTCTCTCTTACTCTCTACCTATATCCTTCACTCACTCTCTTGCCCTCTCTCTCCCTTTCTTCCCATCACTCTTTCCCTCTCTCTCTTTTTCTCTTCCTCTCTACCTCTATCCCTCACTCACTCTCTTGCCCTCTCCCTCCCTCTATCTCCCTTTCTTCCCATCTGTCTCTCCCTCTCTCTCTTTCTCTCTGACTCTCTACCGCTATCCCTCACTTACTCTCTTGCCCTGTCTCCCCCTTTCTTCCCATCTCTCTTTCCCTCTCTCTTTCTCTAATCCTCTCTTCCTCTCTACCTCTATCCCTCACTCTTCTCTCTTGCCCTCTCACTCCCTATCTCCTTTTGTTCCCATCTCTCTCTTCCTCTCTACCTCTATCCCTCACTCTCTCTCTTGCCCTCTCCCTCCCTCTCTCCCCGTTTCTTCCCATCACTCTTTCTCCCTCTCTCTCTTTCTCTCTTCCTCTCTACCTCTATCCATCATTCACTCTTTTGCCCTCTCCCTCCCTCTCTCCCCCTTTCTTCTCATCTCTCTTTCCCTCTCTCTTTCTCTAATCCCCTCTTTCTCTCTTCCTCTATCCCTCACTCACTCTTTTGCCCTCTCTCTCCCTTTCTTCCCATCCCTCTTTCCCTCTCTCTCTCTGTATGTCTTCTCTCTTCCCCCTCTCTTATTTGCTCTTGCTCTCTCTCTCACTATCCCTTTTTACTAACTGTCTCTCACTCTCTCCTTCTTTCACCCTTTTAATCTTTTGCCTTCCCTCTCTCTGTCTCTCACTGTCAGTCTGTCTCTTATCTCCCTCTCTCTTTCTCTTCCTTTTTTGTCTCTCTCTCTTACTGTCTCTCTCACCCTTCCTTTTTTACACACTCTCTCTCCCCCTCTATCCCTTGCTCTCTCTTGCCCTGTCCCTCCCTCGCTCCCCTTTTCTTCACTCTTTCTTTCTCTGTCTGATTGTCTGTCTCTCTCTCATTCTCTTCCTTTCTTTCTCTCTTTCTCCCTCTATCCCTCTCTCACTCTTGCCCTGTCCCTCCCTCTCTTCCCCTTTTCTACCCATCACACTCTCTCTCTCTCTCTCTCTCTCTCTCTCTCTCTCTCTCTTCCATTCTTCCCATCACTCTTTCTCTCTTCATCTCTCTTCTCTTTTCCCCCTTTCTCTCTCTCCCTCCCAGTTTTTTCTTACTGTCTCTCTCCCTTTCTCACTCACTTTCCCTCTATCCTTCGCTCTATCTTGCTGACCTCTCTGCCCTTTTCTTCCCCTCTCTCGCTCTCTCTCTCTCTCTCTTTATTGAAACATATGAGCTGCCTAGAAACCACTAAGCAACATCGTGACAGCTGTCAGAAATACCATAACAACCACCTGGGATACCATAGCAGCAAAGACCTATGAACAACATAGCAACCACTTCCCATATTACACCAAGCAACACCATAGCGTTGAGCTGGCAGCAACATAGAAACCACCTGGAATACCGTGGCAACCACCAAGCAATCACTTACGAATACTACAGCAATCACTTATAAATACCCTAGTGACATTATAGTAAACCACCTGCAATATCATAAAACCATTTTACCTGCTGAACCTTTCTGAATTTCTCTCTCTCTCTCTCTCTCTCTCTCTCTCTCAGGTGGACATGTTCTCGTACGGGATGGTCCTGTACGAGCTGTTATCTGGTCGCAGGCCGGTGTTGGGTCATCACCAGCTGCAGATTGCTAAGAAGCTCTCTAAAGGAGTGCGGCCGGTGCTGGGGAGCCCGGAGGACGTGCAGTTCCACTGCCTGCAGGCTCTGATGCAGGAGTGCTGGGACACCAAACCAGAGAAGGTACAGTATATGACTGAGATGGGAGTAGCAATTCGATTTACACACTGACATCTCCTTCACAAGATTGAAAAAACTCAATCATATTTGCTTGTATAAATTGTGAAATTTTAGAAGCTACATGTTCACAGCGTGTAAATTCACTATAAGGTTTGCTACAAATTGACTCAACTAAAGTTCTTCAATTCGTCTTTTGGATTTGATTGTTGTATGTCATACAAAATCTCAGTTTTGCCACAGACTTTAACTAAACTAAAGGCTTCCTCAAACGCTTCTATACCACTGAAAAGCCACAAAAAAATCTTTTTTCATAGAATTGCCTGAATATTCACTAGAGATGAACATTTTATACTCGAACCTTTTTGCAGGTTTATTTTCAAAGAAAGTCATTCGATGTTACATCCTTATCAATGTCCCAACAAACATACTAACCAATCACAATACATTTACCACAGCACTGCAGTTCTAATCATATATTTACTTCAGCAGTGCTATGTTATTCACCTGTTAGCTAGCTAGCTATCTCGGTAGTTAAATTCTTGTCAGAAATTTACCTCAGTAGTGCTAATCATGTTACATGTGAGTGTAGGGCTGAACGATTAATTGCATTTGCGATAATCTCGCGATATTTTAAAACGCGATTCTCTAACCGCACTGGCTGCGATTTGACTGGTCACGTGACTTGGGAGCGAGCCAAGCCGAGGACAAGCGGAGCATACCCGAGCAGAAGGCAGGGAGGTGGAGAAGTGAAGCCAACACAGCGCACTTTAGGGCGTTTTCACACTAGCACTATTTGGTCCGGTTAAAATGAACTCTGGTCCGTTTGTAACTTTTGTGCGGTTCGATTGAGCAGGTGTAAAACAGTAATCGCACTGGGGTGCGGATCAAAAGAACCGGACCGAGACCAGCTAGAGGAGGTGGTCTCGGTCCAGTACCAAACGAACTCTGGAGCGGTTCGCTTTGGTGAGAACGTAATCCGGTCTCGATCGGATCCAGCTATTAAATATAAGCCATTTATTTGAGCTAAACTGCTAAAAAAGCAAGCATAGTTTAAACTAATATATTAGCTAGATAACGCTAATTACCACAGCTGTGAACATCAACACTGTGTCCATGCACGCGCTGCATTCACTGCTCTGTTTATTATGTATAAATCTGCGCTGCATTCTCTGCTCACAGCCGCGTGACTCTGTTTATTATGTATAAATCTGCGCTGTGTTTGAAAGTGCAGCGTTTCAGCGTTCAGTGTTAAAGCACAGATATTTGCGCTGGAACACAAAATCTTCTCGCTGTATTTACTTTTTTCGTATATTTATATTTAATGTACTCCCGTGTCAGACAGCTCTGACCAATCAGAGGACACAGGCTGCACGCGTGGTTTATTGATGCGCATTTTGGTGCGTTTACATTTATGCCTGTGGGAAACCAGACCGAACAGAGCGAGAAAACGCTCCAAGTAAACGAACTCATTAGAAACGAACTACAGGTGTGAACACGCCCTTGTTGCACAATGGCTTCAGGCTCGAAGGAACACATCAGTTGTGTAGAATTACTTTGGCTTTAAAAAAGAAGATGCTGCTCAACGTCAGGTACTGTGCTAAACGTGCCTTGCTACTGTTGCTACGACGCGAGGTAACACTACAAACCTTTTTCAGCATTTAAAAAAACACCACAAAGCCTCGTGTGGTATTTGCAAGGCTAAAATGCCAACGACCAGTGCTGCATCTTCAAATACAGAAAATAACGAGTTGGTTAAAGCAGATTCTCTTTATGTTTTTTGCACTTTAATTTTTCATGATGTTACTAGCTGGAGAGCAGTAAGTTAAATTTTGTTTATCTATTGTTTTTCCTAATAAAAAAAAAATGGTGAAAAGGAAAAGCTATTTATCTATTTATTTTTCTATAAAAAACAAATTATGAAAAGGAAAAGCATAGATTTGTTTGCTTTATTGTTATCTGTGCTTTAAATAAATCTGACATTGTTTATTATTAAACAGATTGATTTATTGCTTCTGTTGTTGAAAAATACTTGAGAAGACAAAAAAAAATCGCATTTTAAATCGCAATTTATAGATAAAAAATTGCAATTAGATTATTTTCCAAAATCGTTCAGCCCTATGTGAGTGAAATATACTCAGAGAAAAGCATTTCGTCTATACATAAACAATCAAATGCTAAGGCCAGGTAAGTTAGGTAACTCTATTTACTATCCAAGCTCTGTACAGCTCGTATTGTTCAGCTGCTAACCAGTATGCCAGACAGTATGCCCTTTTGTTTATGGTAACTTGAGTGAGTATCTGTTGGTAGGACAGCAAACAATGCAATATAAGGCGAATATTCCAGCGGTGTTTCCAGAATGTTTAGAAAGAGTGTCAAAAATGGATTACCAAAACCAATATCGCTTTGGACATGTCCAGAACATGTGTAATCTGTCACATGTAGGGTCCACATTTGGTTTAATTTTAAACAATCTCACTTTACAATATTGAAGACGGTGTACTACCTTAAATTGCACCATAGAGTTTTGTTGACAGATAGAGGACCGATGCGCACTCTGAAGGATTTTCTACCACATTTCTTCCACAAGTCTTCTTCCCAACTTCTTTTCAGAGTATTCAGAGTAGTCCGATTATTTATAGTGAGAAGTTCATTATAGCCCACGAGTATTTTGCTTGGAATCTGTCCCAAATTTGAGAACAGCATCTGGGGTGTGTATAAATGTAGTTCATAAAGGATGAAGCTTGGAGAAACATCTCTACAGCGCAGAGCAGATAAAAGAAGCTGTAGAGGCAGAATTACATGAATTAATGCAGAAATCTGGTGTAGCATTCATGTATTTTAACTGACTATAACTTTTGCACATAAATGCTGTAAGTGACAGTATTTTGGCCGTGTGTGTGTGTGTGTGTGTGCGCAGCGTCCCCTGGCCATGCTGCTCCTGAGGCAGATGCAGAATCCCTCATTCCCGTGTCTGAGATACCTGCTTCCCTGCCAGCAGCAGAGCCAGCTCTTCCTCTCGGCCCTGCAGGGCCACAGCGCCGTCTTCTGGGATGGAGATAAGGATGACAGGTGTGTGAGGGGGAGTGTAAACACAGAGCGGCTCTATGTTCTTTCCTTTTCTTACTCACTTCTTCAGCTGTTTATTTCATCTGCAGGTTTGTGTTTATCTTCCTGTGCGTTTACACAAGCAGCCATTTACTGACTTCTCCTACAGGAGTGCAGGTGCTTCACCTTAACAGCAGTTAATTACTCTCAAACATGCTGACATTTACCAGTCTGCTGTTTACTGTTCTAATCTAAAACTCTCTGAAGCATTTTACTCCCACACAGTCCCTCTCAGCATAACAAAAATTTCATTTACTGAAACTTCTGAGTGTTCTGAGAGTTTTAGTTTAGTAGATTTTTGATTTAGTGCAGTTTCCATTGAGGAAAGTGTGGTTTATTGTAGGTTTAGTTTGGTGGGTTTTGGTTAGAGTTTTATTGGTTTATTGGAGTTTTGGGTAAATTGAGGTTTGGTTATATTGAGTTTTGGTTTAGTTTAGTGGGGTTTTGTTTAATTGAATTTTGGATTAGTGGCGTTTTGGTTGAGAAGTTTTGGTTTAGTGGAGTTTTGGTTTAGTGGAGTTTTGGTTTAGTGGAGTTTTGGTTTAGTGGAGTTTTGGTTTAGTGGAGTTTTGGTTTAGTGGAGTTTTGTTTTATTGATGTTTTGGTTTAGTCTATTTGTGATTTATTGGAGCTTTGGTGTAGTCTAGTTTTGATTTATTGGAGATTTGGTTTAGTAGAGTTTTGATTTATTGGAGTTTTAGTTTAGTCTAGTTTTGATTTATTGGAGATTTGGTTTAGTAGAGTTTTGATTTATTGGAGTTTTGGTTTAGTCTAGTTTTGATTTATTGGAGTTTTGGTTTAGTAGAGTTTTGGTTTAGTCTAGTTTTGATTTATTTAATTTTGGGTTTAGTAGAGTTTTGGTTTAGTCTAGTTTTGATTTATTGGAGTTTTGGTTTAGTAGAGTTTTGGTTTATTGGAGTTTTGGTTTAGTCTAGTTTTGATTTATTTAATTTTGGGTTTAGTAGAGTTTTAGTTTAGTCTAGTTTTGGTTTAGTCTAGTTTTGATTTATTGAATTTTGGGTTTAGTAGAGTTTTGGTTTAGTAGAGTTTTGATTTATTGGAGTTTTGGTTTAGTCTAGTTTTGATTTATTGGAGTTTTGGTTTAGTAGAGTTTTGGTTTAGTCTAGTTTTGATTTATTTAATTTTGGGTTTAGTAGAGTTTTAGTTTAGTCTAGTTTTGGTTTAGTCTAGTTTTGATTTATTGAATTTTGGGTTTAGTAGAGTTTTGGTTTAGTGTAGTTTTGATTTATTGGAGTTTTGGTTTAGTCTAGTTTTGATTTATTGAATTTTGGGTTTAGTAGAGTTTTAGTTTAGTCTAGTTGTGATTTATTGGAGTTATGGTTTAGTGGAGTTATGGTTTAGTGGAGTTATGGTTTAGTGGAGTTATGGTTTAGTGGAGTTATGGTTTAGTGGAGTTATGGTTTAGTGGAGTTATGGTTTAGTCTAGTTTTGGTTTAGTCTAGTTTTGGTTTAGTAGAGTTTTGGTTTAGTAGAGTTTTGGTTTAGTCTAGTTTTGATTTATTGAATTTTGGGTTTAGTAGAGTTTTAGTTTAGTCTAGTTTTGATTTATTGGAGTTTTGGTTTAGTAGAGTTTTGATTTATTGGAGTTTTGGTTTAGTCTAGTTTTGATTTATTGGAGTTTTGGTTTAGTAGAGTTTTAGTTTAGCCTAGTTGTGATTTATTGGAGTTATGGTTTAGTGGAGTTTTGGTTTAGTCTAGTTTTGGTTTAGTCTAGTTTTGGTTTAGTAGAGTTTTGGTTTAGTAGAGTTTTGGTTTAGTAGAGTTTTGGTTTAGTAGAGTTTTGATTTATTGGAGTTTTGTTTTAGTCTAGTTTTGATTTATTGGAGTTTTGGTTTAGTAGAGTTTTAGTTTAGTCTAGTTGTGATTTATATTGGAGTTATGGTTTAGTAGAGTTTTGGTTTAGTCTAGTTTTGATTTATTAGAGTTTTGGTTTAGTAGAGTTTTGGTTTAGTCTAGTTTTGATTTATTGGAGTTTTGGTTTAGTAAAGTTTTGGTTTATTGGAGTTTTAGTTTAGTAGTGTTTCGGTTTGATGGAGCTTTAAGAATTTGGGTTTTGTTTTTTGTTGGGTAGATTTTTGATTAAGAGTTTTTGTGTAAATAGCTGGCTGAATTTAGACTAGAAGTCTGAATCAAAAGATTAATAAATGAATATTAGAGCACTGCTACACTGCTGTCTAGTAGGTTTACAGTGAATGGAAATGTTAGTGTCAACATTTCAGCCTGTAGTAAAATTATATTAATTTTCCCTTTTTCTTTTTTTCTTTTTTTTTTTTTACCTCGTTTTTTCCGGATTGCCTTCCGTCATGTTAACCAACATCCGCCTTTGCACCGTTTCCTCCTCCGCCCTCACAGTAAACACCCTTCAGTTAGAATATTGTGCAGATTTGCTCTCTCTCTCTCTCTCTCTCTCTCTCTCTCTCTCTCTCTCTCTCTCTCTCTCTCTCTCTCTGTGTCTCTCTCTCTCTCGTTATCTCCTCGAGCCGGGTTTACAGAGCACACTCTCCCAAACAAGCCCCCTCATTAACCCGCTTCAGCGTGAATAAATTAGAACATGCACCACACTTGCCCTTGGAAGACTGTTTAATGACACTTTACAAGACCAAAAAAGCAATTGCGACTTTTTAATATTCATGAGCATATACATGAAGTGATTAATATGCATGAGCCGCTTCCTGTAAGATAAATGGCGGTGGCCTGAGGCCCGTCTCCAAAGATGGCTTCCAGGTGAAACGGGGAGCGTGTGCTTTGTTTGCGTTCCCGAGACGCCTACTTCAGGGCTTCTCCCAGAACATTTCAACATAATCCCAGCAGCCGGCTTTTATCTGGCGACCCAGGTGTTGGCAATTACGGCTAATGCCATGTCACCCTGGCAGTCAGAGCTGCCTCCGCCGCGGTGCAGGGTGCTGTAATTCTCAGTCAGAGCCTGGGAACTCAAGCAGCAGAATGAGGGCTTTGTCTTGCTTTAACAGCGAGATGGAGAGAGTGTTTCAGTTTATATCGTGTTCTGTAACTTGTTTCCTACATAGTCCTCTAGTTTCCAACATCTCGGCACATCTGCTCTACAGCAGAGTGTATAATGTATAGAAGAAAAATAGTGGGGCATAAGACTTGTGTGTTTATATAACATATGGTTTAATATTTTTCAGTAATACAGAGTGTGTACCCCTGATAATTTTTTATGGTTTTCCTTTATAAATCTCTGGTTGTTTGCAGTCGCAAACCCCCCACCGTAGCATTAGGTAAACCCAAAAAGAAAGGAAAAAATTTATGCATCTAATCTGAAGAGTGGGATCTTCAAAACAAATATATTAGGAGCAACCTAGTGTCTATAGCAATGCTGCACAATGTGCATACACATTATTATCTGATTTATGCAAATACTTTAATTAGCAACCACCTTGCAACACCTTAGCAACCGCCTAGCATCTGCTTAGCGACATCATAGCAACCACCTTATCTCATCTGATCTCGTTCTTGTGAACCCAATATCGTGACTCATCTCATCTCGTTCTTGCAAACCCAGTATCATGTCTCTTCTCGTTCTCGTGAACTTAATGTTGTTTCTCGTCTCGTTCTCATGAACCCAATTTCATTTCTCCCCTCATTTTCATGAACCTAATATCATGTCTCTTCTTGTGAACTCAATATTGTTTCTCATATCGTTCTTGTGAGCTCAATATCGTGTCTTGTCTCATCTCATTCTCGTGAACCTAATATAGTGTCTTGTCTCGATCTTGTGTCTCATCTCCTGATCTCTCCTCATCTCTCGTCCTTTCATATTTCCTTTTCCCACCCTCTAATGTACAATCTTTAATCACATTTTTTAAATGCATCTTGGCATGTTCTCCTCCACCAGTCTTACACACTGCTTTTGGATAACTTTATGCCACTTCTGGTGCAAAATTTCAAAAGTTCAGCTTGGTTTGATGGCTTGTGATCATCCACCTTCCTGATTATATTTCAGAGGTTTTTAATTTGGTAAAATCAAAGAAATGATTTTTCCAGAGCTGTATATGAGATACAAGAAATGCAAATTTAAGTCCAGCCTGAAAGAAAATAAAATAACAGCCCTTTTCACAGAGCTGACAGAACCTGTGGCCGTTTGAGAGCTGTTAATAAAGAGTTTTACGTTTGTTTTGACGTGCTAATTAGATTAAACAGAATTGATGCATCGTTGCTGAGATAATGCACATTTCATAAAGTAATTAAATTCAGAATTTCACCCGCACAGTAATGAACATTCAAGGTTAGGTTCATAATGGAGCGAATCAGTCAGAGAATGGCCTCATACAGAGAGATCTGCGCACAGCAGGCCGATTAATGACTTCTCAGCTAAAGTCATGAATCAAAATTTCATAAATGAATTAATGAATTGCATAAATCAACAAAATGTATTTGCCTTTCATCACTGTAGAAACAAATAACCTCGCTCACTCATAACAGTATAATCTAAGATAAACGTTCAGGCAGGAAACACATCATTAATCAGCCGCTGGCACTTTCTCCCTGCACTCAGGCTTATTAACACTTTTTACACTAAAACACTGAATGCATTGTTTCCTATCACTTACAGTGGCAGAGACATTGCAGATAAAATCTGATTATTAAATTGTCTTGGTATTTAATTATTTTTCTATTAAAAAGCACCAGCAGCTTTTTGTTAATTGAAAAAAGAAACAATAATAGAAATTAAACAAATAATAATATTAATAATGTTGCAGTTTAATCATTAGTTTTATTTATTTCATTTATCACAAGACAAACAAACTTGAAATAAAGAATACAAAGATAAGCAGTAATGGTTTGGCATTTACCTGCCAAAAGTTATGTAATAGGAACTAGTATTGTATCCCATGACTTTTGCCATTTCCCATGAAGTCTAAAGAATGCTGCATTGACCTGTGGGATATGTATGTGGGGTCTCCTGCATTGTATGTAAATGCAATTCATGTATTTCCAGAGTCGCTTGTCAGTTCACATGGACAATTCTAGCCAGACACCACCAGTCACAATAAATATCACACATTGTACTGTCCACTGTGTGTGGTAATGGATGGAGGAATGTTAAATTCCAGCACAACACCGGCAAAGGAACTCCAAGTCTGATAATTTACATTACCTTGCCATACTTCCACATGAGTATGCTGGCCAGTGTTCAGCCTTAATCAGACGATAACACCTCACAACTTATACAGGTGTGAACATATTCTGTAACCATGATATAATAACAATAGAACACGTAAGGAAGGATGTAGTAAATGTAAAAGTGTTACACAAACCAAGATACTGTGTTTCTGAGGCTGGTAACCCTTTTTGAAATTTAAACTTTTTCAAATTTATTTTCTGGGGTGGGCCTGATGAGAGCCAGTTTCATCCTAACATTTATTTTTTGTTCTTTGCAACTGCACATGAGGATTATTATAACAAAAAATGAGTAAGTAATTACCTCTTGACAAGTTCAGCACAGCTGTTAACTAAAAGTCATTCCAGGTGACTGATCCATTGTAAAATATTGTATTTTTCGCACTATAAAAAAAGAAAACTTTTTTAACAATTTTTCAAAAAATCGTCAGTGCACCTTATGTATGAATTTTACCAGTCAGGTTATTAAGAAGCAGTGAAGCCACTCCTCTGAAGTACAGCATTATACAAAAGTTTCAGTTCAGTCCTTCAGCACAAAGGCTGAAACAACATTAGCAATAGCCGCTAACTGCACCATTAACTCTTTCACCACACAAACACCGTTGTTTACTGTGTTTAAACAACCTACGCTGATAGCACCCTGGCTTACCGGAACACTCAGGGACCTCAGTCTAGCGCTATCGGGTGGCGTTTACTAGCGCTGATGCTAACCGCTGCTAGGGCTGATGCTAATCACGGCTAGCGCGTATGCTAACCGCACTAAAATATTGGAAATCTAAGCTTACTGTACAAAAAAAACGGAAGCACTTTACTCACCCAAATAAACAGTTTTCATGAAAGAAATCTGTGTAGATTAACATCCAGTGCTTGTTAAAAAAAAAAAAAAAAAAATTGTTTTGTTTTTAAGAATTACAGTTTGTTTACTTAGGCACTTCCCCCAGCTTCCCCATTAGAAGGAAACATAGCGACACCCTTGTTGCTTACTATTGTCGCTTAAAATGTGCCTTTTAATCCGGAGAACCTTATAGGCTGATTTTATGGTATTTTAAGCACATGGCACATTTTATTTATTAATTTATTTTTGCATTATGTTAAATGAAAATACTACAATAGTATACTTTACACTGCCTTACGGTCAATTGAACCATGATTGTTTACGTGTGTGTGTTGTGATGTAGAAACTACTCGGTGGTGAATATAGCCAAAGGGCAGATGGAGGTGAAGCGAATGCCGTGTCCGGGATCGAGACTCACCTGCCAGCTGAAGATGGACAACACCTTGTGGACCGCCACTGAGGTGGGTGCTTCTGGGAAATGTAGTCCATATTTCACCATACCTTTTTTTGCTAGTATGCTACATCATGTTGCCATAGATACGCCACTGAGGAGTGTAGGCTGGGATGTGAATTGAAAATTCTGTTACATGGTAGATATTCATATTCATATTTCTATTTGTTTTAATTTCCTGTGATAAAACAACAACGGATTTTCTGCTCTTAGACACAGAATGCCATTGTTTGGATTAAGGAAGGCCTCTGGTTTAGCTGTGGAAACAAACACTGTTAATAGGTTTTTTGTTGTCGCGGTTGTTGTTGTTGTTGTTGAACGTTGAATTGATTTTTTGGCCCTTGCCGCATCACGCAAGCTGCTTACAGCGCGATTAGATTTCCAGGCCGCGTGGGTTTGTATTGTCTCACCGCCAGTTCTTTTCTTTTCTTTAGACAACTTGGCCACGTGTCCGGCCCAGCGCTCCGCAGGGGAGCCGGCCGAGTGAATGGAGATAACTATCTTGATCTTGATACCCCAGTCAATCCTGATTTCATGTGCTTGTTCTCAGGAGCAGGAGGTCTTTATCTACAGCCTGAAAGAGATGTGTCCCCTGAGCCACCCGCAGAAACTGCTCTCCTGTCCGTCGGTGGTCACTTGCCTCACGCTGCTGCCGGCCAGGACGGAGGTCAGTATCAAAGTCTGCTGACATGATCACTGCTCTTCAGCCTGGTGTTTATCCTGGAGCTATGTTATAGTAGTTACAGTGTATCACAAAATTGAGTACACCTCTCACATTTCTGCAGATATATAAATATAAATAAATATATTTTCAGGAGACAACACTGAGAAAATGAAACTTTTTTAACACCATAAAAAAAGTAGTCTGTGTTAGGGCTGCAGCTATCAATTATTTTAGTAATCGAGTACTCCACTGAAAAAAATCGATTCGATTAATCGAATAATTGGATAAAAAAAAAACGTATTCGCTTGCTTAAAGAGCAATTAAAAATACACAAGAGAAAACAAAACATTTCGCTATAATAAATAATAAATAACCAATTGGTTTCCTTTTTTAAATAAGTAATTTTTTTAACTAAATTAAACTGCAAACACAAATAGAAATAAATAAAGGAATATTAATAATTTAATAATTTGTACTTTAATAAATTAAGATAAATTATTTTGAACAAGGATTTCTTGTAAGTATCAAAAATATAGGGCAGTAACCAATAAAAAAAGGCATTAACATTTGCTTTGTGTTGTGAATCTTAGTTTCTGAACAGCAGAGATGTTGCCAATTTGAACCACCAGGTCAGTGGATTCAGGTGTGCATCTGAATTTTGTAGTACATCTCTCTCACACTCTCTCATACTGGTCACTGAAAGTTCCAACATGGCACCTCATGGCAAAGAACTCTCAAGTTCTCAAAGGATCTTAAAAGACGAATTCTTGCGCTACATGAAGATGGCCAAAACCCTAAAACTGAGCTGCAGCACAGTGACCAAGATCATCCAGCGTTTTAAAATGAGAGCTGGATGATCATTTTGTCAGTGTTTTTCCCATGAAAAAATATACTTACATATGCAGAAATGGAGGGAAGTGCTCACTTTTTTTGTGATGCACTGTATAGGAGGACTTAAACAGTCAAGTCACCCTGTTTCTGCACTTAGTCTTTAACATATCATTTCTATTTAGTATATAGGAGCAGTTTGTAGTTGTATTGTCCTTCTTTTTTTTCTTTCTTTTTTTTTTTTTCCCGTACTTTATTATCTTCCTTTCACCGTGTTGACCAGGCAGTCACAGGGCATATGATGATATGTTGCCCATGATAAAGATGATATAACAATATTCTGATTTTGTGATACTCGATATATCGTGAAACAATTCTCTATGATACTTAATGACATCTGTGTTACTGAAGAGGATAAAATACTGCTAAATAAGCAAATACCAGAAATTTAAATGGATATTTTATCTTTTATCTTTTATCGTTTTTGTCATGCTTATATTTCAAATGATCAAACAAACTTTCATATCAAACAAAGATATATAAAAATATAACCTGGGTAAATATAAAAATATAAAAATCACTTTTTAATTTCATTTGTTAAGGGAAAAAAAAAAAAAAAATCAAAACCAATCTAGCCCTATGTGAAAACGTGCTAATCACACTTTTTGAAAAGCTAACTTAAATTTTACTACTAATCACAACCAGGCCTGATTACTGCCAGACCTGTAGAATCAAGAAATTTCTTAAATCGAACCTGTCTGACAACATGAAGCAGATAAAAGATCTCAAAAAAACCAACACATCATGCCACAATCTCAAGAAATAAAAAAAATAAATAAAAAAAAACTGAGAAAACAATGTCATTTATCACCTATCAGATTAGAAAAGGTTAAATTCTAGGTCATTTCTAAAGCTTCGGGACCCCAGTGAACCACAGTGAGAGCTATTATTCACAAATGGAGAAAACATGGAACACTGGTGAACCTTCCCAGGAGTGACCAGCCAACAGAAATTATCCCAAAAGGGTATGGACAAGGGTGACACAACCAAGTTAAACGATTTAGGGAGTAAAACTCTTTTTGCACTACATATTGATAGAATAATTAGCTATGATGGATGGATGGATGGATGGATGGATGGATGGATGCTTTATTTATCCCGAAGGAAATTTAGAAGTTACTAAAAAAAATTATTTATACTGCTTGTAAGGATTTTTTGGGTTTCAGATATCTTTTGGATAATTAAACATGCACCGGCTCAAAATGATGCCAGAAAACCATTGCTGTTTCTGACAAATGAACATAATAGGTGGGTTAAGCTGTCGCATTGATATGTTTCCAAAATTCAGATTCACATTTTTTTTTTCTGCTGGCCCTTCTGGATTATAATGGCAGTATCTCTAATGCAGGGGCTTCAAGGTGCTGCAGGTGACTCATCATTCACATACTAATTGACCTGTTTACCTGAACATCACTCACGCTGCAGTTAGCTTTATTACAGACACTAAAACTGCTTGTCTTCTGTGTGAATTAGCCACCAGCTAGTTCTCGCTCAGGCACTGTGTGTAGGAAGGCCTTGGTTTTTTTTACGATGCCCACCATTTTCCCACCTTTCTCCCCTCCTCTCCCTCCTCCTGTTTGATGTGCGCTGAGTCCAGGTGTTAGCACTCCAGCTCGTGGAGGCAGATGGCCCTCACTTCCGACAACAATGACAGAGCGCTCCTCATCCCTCTCCAAACACACACTTAGACTGCCCATACACACTTTGATGTGGCCTCCTCCCGCGGCTTTGATGCGTTCTCAGTCAAAAGCAAACGCTTTCAGAGCCATTTTAAGGAGGAGAGAAGAATGAATACTTCTTACAGAATAACTCCTACGCTGGAGATGATTGATAACATACTTGTGTGGAGAGGGTTTCTGTGCTGTACTGTTGCATTAAGATCATTTAAAAGCTTACTGATTTTCTAATATGATGTATTGCGGTGACCCCAAATTTCCATTTGGCCATTACAATCAAATCATTGAAAATCTGTGCTTAATGTAAATAAACTAAAGCATAGGGCTGGGCGATAAGAAAAAAAAAATCTTTTCACGATATAGCTTTTCAAATCAGCCGATATCGATATATATCACAATATAAATCAAATCACTTTCTGTTACACTTAAAGTTTTCTTTTTACTCATAAGTGACAGAATAAGGGAGTTATGGCCAAAATCACTAGCAGCTCAGAGCCTTGTGGACAGACACTAGTATGTTCACAACTTGCCAGGTGGGCCCAAGGTGCTCAGACAGCTTTTAAATTAATTTTAAAAAGCCATTATACATCCACACAGGTCCGGAACCCATCCACACAGCCCCCCTAAAACAAGTACAAGGGGACAAATATAAAAACTCTAAATAAAATTCAGACCCTTTACATTATTTGTCTGTTTAATTTAAATTGCAATAGCACTTTTTAATATAATTATATTTAATCAAGGGATTATTTCCCTCCCTGAATGCAGGCAACTACATAAAACAAAATACAAGAGTATATCACAGTGTTCATTTTGAAATGTGGTTTTGATACAGTTTAGTCTTAGTCTTTTGACTAAAATGTAAAACAGACCCAAGAGATGACACTACCACCACCATGCTTAATAGATTTCTACGGTGTTACAGTGCATGCCCACTGACACTTCTTCAACGCATGTCGCCGTGCCGAATCTCTCAGCTCGCCGCGTGTGGGCGTGTCCGTGATGTTTTTGAATTTAAATGAAGCAACAGATGTAGTCAATCATAAGATTTTACATTTTTAGTAAACCTCACTGTGATCTATAGTTGTATAAATCCATATTCCGCCATTTTTAGTCTTTCTTCTGTGTTTGAAAGGCAGCTGTTCTGT
Source organism: Astyanax mexicanus (assembly GCF_023375975.1). NCBI lineage: Eukaryota > Metazoa > Chordata > Actinopteri > Characiformes > Acestrorhamphidae > Astyanax > Astyanax mexicanus. Next base: position 9,857,143 of record NC_064423.1, on the reverse strand, counting down.
GTGTATGAGGCTCCTATGTGTGATTCATTGGAATAAAGTTGAGATCTGCTGAACTTTTGTGCCGGATGGCGGGACTGCGCTCAACGCAACGCAACCCAGCATGCACTGCGGCATGCGGCGGCTCTTTCCGTTGAAATGAATGGGATGCATCGGGGCTTAAGTGCCAGTGGACACGCACCGTTATTGTTTGGATGTGTACTAAATTATTCAAATACTAATAGCGCCCCCTTGTGGAGCAGCTAAAATCTGCTAAATGTGAGTGACTGAGTTACTGACTGAGTTACTGATAAATTTACTTACATAGGACTTATTTACTTACTAACTTGTTTAAAATTCAGAACATTATGAGTGCTTGCTATTAAAACGGCCATGAATTGTCTCTTAAATTGTGTTTTTATCTTCACAGTCGCTTCCCCGTGTTTTTGCCGGCATGTCTGATGGACTGGTGGCGGTGTACACTCTGGTAGACGACATGCCGCTGGAGGGAGAGACCTACGTGTGCTCTCACACTCTGAACAAGACTCTTTTTGGGATAGAGGATTTGGACCCCCGACAGAGGCCTTACCCCGTACGGACGATAATTCCGGTCCGGACCGACTCTGAGATGTGGTATACTAATGGTCCGGGAGTGCTCGTGATCGACAGCCATACCTTACAGCCAGTCCGTCGCCTGGACCCGTACCTCCCACCCTCCTGCGTGGTCTCTATGGTCTCTTCTTCAAGTCTCCGTGGTGATGAAGCCGTGTGGTGTCTGGACGATCACACCAACACCTTGCTGATGTATCACGCTGCTACCTACCAGCTTTGCGCCAGCTACAACTGCAGCGACCTGCACCCGCTACGAGACGTCTTCCCCATCCAGGTTCCGTCGCAGGCCATCACAGACGTGAGCTTGGATGCTGATGTTCCTCCGCAGGAGGAGAAGGAGGAGGAGAAGCAGGAAGAGGAGGAGCCCTTCTCACCTGATCCAGAAAAGGATGTAACAGTGACTATCATCCACAGCAAAGAAGCTGGCACTCAGATCCTCAGGCAGCAGGACTCTTTAGACTACTGCTCCATTAGCTCCTCAGGATTCAGCTCGGAGCAGCTGGACCAGCTGGCCCTCAGCCACTTCGATGCTTCCAGTTCAGGAGCCCTGAGCTCCCTGGCCAGCTCCAGCAGCATGCCCTTCTCCACAGACTGTGAGGACGGAGATAGAGCTCAAGACGAGCAGGTCTCAGCAGAGCCGTCCCCTCCAGCCAGCGTGGAGTCAGCTCCACAAACCCACACTCTGCCCTTCCTCAAGGCCCTCAACGTGGTGCCAGTCAACAGCACAATATGGGTCCCCAGGTACTATCACCATATCATACTAGCGCATTCCTAATGTACAGTGCTGCCGTATCTGATAGTGAAAGCAGTCGACAGTTACGCAAGTCATAAAGCAAGGGTCTGCAATTAGTATTGGCCACGGGCCAGATATTTTCCAAGCCGTTAGGTGGCGGTCCACGAAAAAAAAACAAAAAAAAAAACAGTTTTTGGAAAATTAAGTGTAATGGGGTTGTTGAACCCAATTGCAGAACCATTGATTTTTAAAGCAGGTAAACCCAAGAAGAAAGAAAAAGTAAATAAATAAACACACCGCTCCTCACGCGGGATTAAACTTGTGTCGTCAGGGTCGCGGTCCAGTACACTACCGCTGTCCCAGCTAGTAAATTGGGACACGGCCGGTAAAAAAAAAAAAAAAAAAAACGCTGTTATAAAGAAATGGGGAGTGGAAAACAATGGTCACGACGAGCGCAACAGAGAGACAGAGAAGTGATGTAAACAAAAGCTCACCAGAGAAGCATTTTTTTTTTTTTTTTTTTTTTTTCCCCCCATTATCATTCATTATAGTTCAAACAACCTCACGGATATTTCTTGCATGCAGGCCACATCTGGCCCAGGATCCGCCTATTGCCGACCCCTGTCATAAAGTGTACATTACTTATTGATATGAGAGTACTTCATGCTAATAATTTGATTATTCAGCCTATTTAATAATTAAATAATAATAATAGTATGAAATAAAATGTACTTCCCGAGTCAAATTAGCAGTTTATTAAGATCATTTATCTGGATATTAAAGCTTAAAGTAAAAACATCAAGAATAGAAATTACCTTAAAAAGGCTTATTTCAAATCTGCTGCTTCATAAAGGCTGATTTTGTCAACATTTTTGGGCATTTCACAAATATTATAGCTGAGGATACACAATGATATTAAATTTATATTGTATTAAAGACTAAAATTCCTCCCAATTCTTTAAATCACTCAATGATTTGCCCTTTCAAGGGAGAAATTGGAAAATCTCCAGATCCGCTGCTCCATTTTATACTAAATCATTATTAAAGTCAACGATTTTAAACAGACATCACCTGTTTAGAATTACATCAATATTTAGTTTTATACCTCATTAATAGTTCTAATTTACCTACTTTTTTTGCAGGAATTGCATTGCAGGGATAAATATGCATTAACAAATAAAATGAAGTTGAGCAGATCGAACATGATGTATTGCGTTTATTCAGTTTATGTTCTGTGCAATTTAGTAAGTCTGAAGAAATGTAAGAAAATTGCACATATTTAATTGCATTTTCCATGCTATCCCAACAGTGTATGGACACTGAATACACTGACATCAAGTACATCTAAATGTGTTTAACCTGTTTTTGTTGGAGTTACTGTCTCTGCTGCATAGAGAAGACTGTTTAAATACAATAATTGCATTAGGCATGGTGCTAATTAATTGTGTTTATCTGCTTCAGTCATATTCTATTCTCTTCAACAAGGAATAGACAAGCTGTGTGGATATGTGTATTTGCACATCTGTGTCAGTGGACAATGGGTTCTGCTTAAAGTAGATTAATACAATTATTAGAAGGGGTGATAATTTATATATTTATTACAATAAAGCCATGTAATAATTATTCTATTATCACTATTTAATTTATGTTAAATAATATCAATAACATGCTATTCTTCTTTATGGTTATAACTGAAACTTGTATGTTCCCCTTCTGCTGTAATCATAGGGAGTTTTTACAGTAATCAGGTTAAACAGGTGTTTCTCTAGCACTCAGCGCAATTCAGCTGCCTAAAAAAAGAACTGTGATAAAAAATAAAAAAAAAAACACTTTTTACGCTCCGAAATGGGTTATGCTCAGTACTGAGAGAGTCACCTGGTTGTGTGGATGAGGAAATGTACTGTGCATTGTTAGGAGTGTTTGAGAATCCCCGTACAGAACAATGCATCCCATTCTTCTAAATAACTGTTTGCAGTGATTAACAGAAAGTACTGTTTTGGAACTGATTTCAAAAGCAGTCCAGCGCTGAGGGCTTTTCACTGGTTCTGTGGAATGTTTAAGGGTGTTTAGGGAAATGGTTTTGGGTTACTGGAGAAGTAATGTGATGCTTCCTTCAATAAAAAACAATAAAACAGATTAAAATGATAATAATCACCAGGCTAATATTCTCTATGGAAATAAAACACGAGCATGGGAATATAATTTAATATATTCTCAGTATATTACTTTTCTGTATAGGACGTCTCTGAGGAATGCTGGATGGCTGTATATGTGATTACTCTGTGATTAAAAAATGAATAATTCATGCTTAAAAGCTGCAGTTGTGCTTGTTTATTGCAGGCGTGGGGGGGATGTTATGGTGATTGAGGTGCAGGAGCAGGCAGGGCAGCTAAAAGGCCGGGTGATTGCGGTGCTGACCGTTCCAGGAGTTCAGGAGTATGGGTGAGTTAAACCCAACACACACACACACACACACACACACACACACAAACCCCAATACTTCCTCTGCCAACATTCTCATGTAGGCTTACATGTGTGAGATGGGAGATAGGTGGGTTCCAGGTGGGTTTGTACAGGTATATGTACACATTTTTACTGGGACCCAGTTCGGCTTCCTGTTTCCTGTCATTACAGCCCACCTTAATCTCCCAACGGTCCCATCTAGACCCTATAATGTGTATTTTTACTAACCCAGATGGGGTCCGTGTTTAACCCTTTCTGGTCTCTTTACTGAACACTGACTGTGGGACCAACATGTAGCCCATCAACAACATTAGTGATGCACCAACATGATTTTTTTTTTTTTTTTGCCTGAAACCAAAGGCCAAATACTTAAACTTTTTTGAAAATTAAAATCCTTTAATTTTCCCAAAAATCTTCAGTGCACCTTATAATCCAGTGCTCTTCATGCATGAATTCTACCAGTCAGGTTTTATAGAGCAGTTAAGCCACTTTGCAGACGTACAGCGATATAAGGGTGACTTTTTAGTAAAGTTTCTCCAGCACTAAGGCTGGGTGCAGCAGCATTAGCATTAGCATTAGCCACTAACCGTGCTAAGTGCTAGCTCTTTCCCCGTTCAGAGGTGAGTATATTGAACTGTAGTGTACATGTTAGCTGTGTTAAAACAAGCTATATGGGTTTACCCGCTAGCTGATAGCGCCCTGGGTTGCCAGAACACTCAGGGTGCCACTAGCGCTGCGGATAGCAGCTAATGCTAATGCTGCTACACCCAGCCTTAGTGCTGAAGAAACTTTACAGAAAACTCACCCTTAGACAAAATACTGGAAATCTAAGCTTACTGTAAATAAACAGAATCCCTTTACTCACCCAACTAAGCAGTTTTCAGGAGAGAAATCTGTGCAGTATTGCAGTTTATTACAGTTTATTACAGTTTATTTAGGTGCTTCCCCCCCCTCTTTCCCATTAGAAGAGAAACATGGTGACACCCTTGTTAACTTCAATGTAGGCATCCTTACTGTTGTCCCTTAATGTGCCTTTTAATCTTCCTTATATATGAAAGTAGTACGGACAGTAAACGTTCATTGATAGTGTGCCTTATAATCCGGTGTGCCTTGTAGTCCATAAAATATGGTATATTAATCTTTCTCAGTGGTAATCTCCTGGTACTCAAACTATTATAGTGATTTCACTGCTTCAACATTACTGAAATCCAGTGTGTTGAGAGCAGGGAAAGCCCTAAAATGTGGAAGGTTGAGAAACCCTGCACTGTATCCTCTGTTAATCGTTACTGCAGTATTGATCTCCACAGGGTTTATATAGTCAAGACCTGCAGTATGTAAATAAGCGATCAAATAAATCACTGGTTTACTGTGGGTTTTATTAAACACCCTGATCAATTCTCATGAATCCTAGATGAGTTCTTGGATGTTTTATTGAATCTGGGGTATTCACATCCTTAAACGAGGATACACTGACACTGGAGTCGTGGGAAAGCAGTATCCCAATTAATAAAGAAGTGTTTCCTCAAGGCACGGCCTGGGAATGCGCACACCTGTACATGTTGTGAGGGGTTATCTTGTGAGTGAGGTTGAATACTGGGCAGCATGTTTGTAGCCCGATGGTGTAAATTAGTAGAGTTAGAGCGAGGCCTGATAGTGGGTGAAGATGGATGGTATCGTCTATTTCTGAAGAAGTGTTAGCAGTTAGAACAGAGAAGTGACTCTAGCATAAATCACTTTCACAAACTCAGATTTCATTAATATGTTGTAAATGGAAGCAAGCATTTGCGTAGGAACAGGGGGGGAATATCAAAAATAGGTGGATTTGTCCTCCCCAAAAATGATACTGAAAAAAAAGCAGAAATTGTTTTAAAACAAACTTTTATTTGAATATGCACTGCCGCCATATAAAGAACCCACTTTTGGAAGCATGTTTCTAATTAAAGGTAGCTAAAGCAACTTTCTCCGCTTTTATCAAGAAGAAAAAAAGGAGGTGGTACTTTTCATGACGTGGGTGCAGATTTAGGCTCTACTATGGTGCTGAATTCAGCATCCCCGCCAGGAAAAGCACCTTCTCTCGGAAGAGGCTGCAGGTGATGTTTCTTTTTCCTTATTTCTTACGAGTCATCATATCTTAGAACAGTATCTTGGGTATTTCCATTTTGTAAGTTTAAAGCCAAGAATACGTGAAAAAGCTCCTGAGAAAGTGGGCTTTTCCTGGCGGGGGTGCTGAATTCGGCACAACACCGGCTTTACGCGCGACGTCAGTAATGACAGTAATAAATCGCAACAATTACAATACACTGTAATCAAAGCAACTTTTGGGTAATGTTTTGTTCTGCTAACAGACTAGGAGCATTTATCTAACGTTTATATTAACTGTCAAACCCGCTTTTACACCTTTGGGACCAAGTGTAGGTACCCATGACTACAACACAGATATATGCATTATATATTTTTTAATGCAAATCCACCAATTAACCTTCACATGTGTCCTTCATTTTACATGTAGTGGTGGTGATGTCAGGGCCGTTTCACATATTATGTAAATTTGTACATTTTAATCCCATTTGCTTCCCAGTTCCTGGGAAGTATGTTCATGAATCCCATGTGACTCATTTTTTTCTGTGTTATTCTTCTTCTTTCACATATGAAGCTTTAACCTGAGCTACAGGACTGAATGTTAGTAGTCCCTGCTGTTGGTCAGGAGTCCATATAAAGATTAAAGTGGATTTTGTATCTTTAATTATAAAGCCGCAGAGCAGCCTATAAAGCTGCTGCATATGAGAGGAGGGCAGTTGGGCTTGAACACAGAGCACAGTATCATTTCAGAAAATGGAAACGGTCCAAAAAGAGCAGAGAGCCAAGTGTGAGGCGTTTGACCAGTTGTACCAAAGGCTGTGACCTCAGTGTGTGTGTGTGTGTGTGTGTGTGTGGAATGGCCTTCCCTCATCAGGCTTTAATATGGCAGATCTGTGAGACCTCTTTATGTGTGTGCGAGAGGGAGAGCGCGAGAGACCGAGAGCCAGAGATAGAAAGAGAGAGCACGAGAGAGAGAGCACGAGAGAAAGAGAGAGCACGAGAGAAAGAGAGAGCACGAGAGAGAGAGCACGAGAGAAAGAGAGAGCACGAGAGAAAGAGAGAGCACGAGAGAAAGAGAGAGAGCACGAGAGAGAGAGCACGAGAGAAAGAGAGAGCTAGAGTGAGAGAGAGAGAATCTAGATATTAATTTGCCGATTCAGCTTCAATAAAGCACATACAGATCATTCATCATGTGCTTAAGGGCTCACAGCACTCCTGTAATTATATTTCTAAAATACCCAGCAGCTGCTCAGAGAGAGAGAGACAGAGAGAAAGACAGAAAGACAGAAAAAGAGACAGCGAGAAAGAAAGAAAGAAAGAGATAGACAGACAGACAGACAGACAGGCAGACAGAGAGAGAGAGACAGGCAGGCAGAGAGACAGAGAGAGAGAAACAGGTGCACAGAGATATATATATATATCTCGCCTCCGTTCAATGAAAAACCCTTATCTCCATTTTTGTCGATTTTTAGTTTACTACATAATTTGATCAAACTTAAGCTGTCCCTTACACTGTGCCAAAATTTCTTGATAAACGGACCAATAGAAACTCTTCAAAATGACCTGGATTAAACTCTTTTTACATTGACTTCCCCTAAAATTGTACAAGGTTTTTTCTCTCATCTGTAAAATTGCTGTTTTGGAGATGAGTGTTTTTCATTGGACTATATATATATATATATATATATAGAAAGAGAGACAGACAAAAAGAGAATGTGAGAGAGGGGAAGGGATAGAAAGAAATGAAAAAAAGGGGGAAGGAAGAATGAGAGTTGGAGAAAGAGAGAAAGAGGTGGAGAGAGATAGAAAGCGATGGAGGTAGAGAAAAAGTTGGAAAGAGGAGTGAAAAAGAGAGATAGATGGAGGTGGAGGGAGAGATAAAAGAGTAAGAGACAAAGAGATGGAGGTGGAGAGAGTTAGAAAGAAAAGAAAGAGTGACAGAGAGAGCATGCAAGAGCATGGAAAGAGAGAGAGACAGATAGATAGAATGAGTAGGAGGAAGAGTAAGTGAGATGAACAGAAAGATAAAGAGTTAAAACAGGATGAGGGTGAAAGAGCGAGAGAGATGGAGAGAGCATAAGAGAAAGAGAGCATGAAAGTGGGAATGAGAATGATGGAGAGAGAGAGAGAGAGAGAGAGTGCAAGAGCGCTCAAGGGTTAGACTGAAATAGAAATCGACAAATATTAAAATGGAATTTCTAGAACATCCAGGTGGACAGATTGTGGTCATCTTCATAGCCTTTGGCTCATATGCACACACACAAACACACACACTCTCTCTCTCACACACACACACACACACACACACACAAACACACACACACACACAGAGATCCAGCAGCAGATCATGAGCTGTGTGTGGTGAAATTGGTCTAAACGAGCAACGCCCGAACAAAACTGCTGAGACCACTCATATAAAGTCTTTATAGACCTGCGTCTCTCTCTCTCTCTCTCTCTCTCACACACACTCTCTCACACACACACACACGCACGCTGGTTCTTTAAGACGTTTAACAGGCTCTTAGCAGCGTTAGCGTCTTTAAATAGCTTACACATTTTTACAAAAGCAAATTCTTTCCTAAGCCCATCATATCATCCCTTCAGCCTCTGTTTAACACAGCAGCACAGCAGCTGCTTCAGACAGCCAGAGCCCAGCAGTGGGAACCCCATTAAGTCCCAGTAAATGCCAGCATTAACAAAACACATGACGACATTTTGTATGAATTATTTATCTCCTCATTGTCTGCAGCTGATTGAAATATCTGGAGAAAATGTGGAGACCACATTCTTTGGTCTCATTTTTTATAATAAATACTGTAAAAATTTCAGGATTAAAGCGGCATTATGTAAGTTGTGCAGTGTAATTCACTTATACTCCACTGCAGTAAATACAAATCACACCTTCAGTGCCCCTTTATAGACTGCTGTACACACGCATTTCTGGACAAGCTACAAAAAATAAATACAGAAGCAGATTCTGAAGGAAGGAAAAGAAGCATGTGGGCTGAGGCAGTAGAGTATTATTACAGGATTTTACATAAATATTACTTACACAGTTCCATAAAAAGCTCTTGCGCATCTCCACCAATGCTATTCTCCCTGTTACAGTCAGTGGAGTATCAATATGATTCTAAATCGGATGTTTTTAGGTAAAAAAAAATAATATAGTTTTATGTCATAATGTAATATAATTTAATCCAAATAAATACTGTGTGCATCATAAAGGGCACTCATTGCTATGTTATAGTGGGGAAATTATATATATATATATATATATATATATATATATATATATATATATATATTTTTTTTTTTTTTTTTTTTTTTTTTTTAATCACTACTCACAGTGGACTGAACTGCTTGATTTTTTTGCACTAGGAGTGGCATAAAGTTATCCAAAAGCAGTGTGTAAGACTGGTGGAGGAGAACATGCCAAGATGCATGAAAACTGTGATTAAAAACCAGGGTTATTCCACCAAATATAGATTTTTGAACTCTTAAAACTTTATGAATATGAACTTTTTTTTTTTTTTGCATTATTTGAGATCTGAAATCTCTGCATCTTTTATTTTAGCCATTTCTCATTTTCTGCAAATAAATTCTCTAAATGACAATATTCTTATTTGGAATTTGAGAGAAATGTTGTCAGTAGTTTATAGATTAAAATAATAATGTTCATTGTACTCAAACATATAGCTATAAATATATTGAAATATAGTGGCTATTGTTGCACAACATGCTTAATTTAATTTATTTTAAAATTTAATTGATTTTAATTTAGGCCTGTATCATGTGGAATTATTTCATAATTAAATACATTAATACTGAATAAACTAGGTATTTAAAGGAAAATCTGCTTTTTGCTTCTGGTGCTTAAGGCTGTATTGCAAACTCAATGAAGGCAGTCTGAGACTCTTGTTCTGGGAGTGTTCTCAGTGGCAGGTCTGCCATTGACTAGACATGTCTGGCTCTGCCTCTGGTCTCTGGTGCACAGATAATTATTGCAAATTTGGCAACTTTGTCAAAAAAAAACCTCTGGCTTCATTTCTTTAGAGTGGAAAGGAATGGGACCAGAGTCCATATTTTATACAGCCGTTGAACACTAGGCTTTATTCTACCCTGAAACCGGACATTGTTGAGCTCATGACAGCTGGGGCTCATCGGGACTCCTCTCACCCTTGCCCTATCTAATGGAGCTGCTCTGATGTGGGCTGCAGACAGCCTTCTCCCACAGTTTTTGGCCTTTGACCGAGTTTTCCAGCTAGGCTAATCTCAGATTGTCAAATTCACAGAATGTTGTATGGAGTGTGACTCATGGAGCAGAAACGAAGGCATCCAAAGGCTGTTTTTTTAGAACAATGTTCTAAATACTGATGTGAATTTCTCTGGCTCTGAAGGAATCACCCTCATTCTGTATGCTACTTGGCATGCTAGCTCCTGATTGGCTTATTGTTTAGGTTGCTGTTGTAGCTTGGATTTAGTTTCACCCCACTGAAATCTGTTGTTTTGGTGCCAGATTCACTAGGGTTCCCTCTGCCCTGACCACAACCTTTTAACCATGGTGGAAGGCCTTATGCCCCAAGTGTTTTATTTTATGAAAATCAAAATAAACTGACATGAACAATGCCATAACACATGGTTCTAGTATTGTGTCCCTTTTGTAATGTCTAATGGAAGCTAATGCTTCACATTAAATTATTTTAATTGCAGAGAAATTCTCTACTCGGAGGCCAATCGGGGATCTCTCTGTGCTTAGTCATGTGTGAACTACTGAAGATACTTGCTGAGTCGCAGATGCCCAGCAAATATTTGGCATGCTAGATATCTGATCCAGTCGGAGACTGGGAGTCAGGAGCAGCGGCTACCACCAACCAATGGAATTACAGAGAAAGCACTGGTGTGTTCAGTTCTGGCGTGTTCTCGTGAGGAAAAATAATGCAAGTGTGACCCAGTGTCACCAATCAGTCATGTACTGTGAAAGTCTTAAAATTTTAGGGGCTCGAAACTTCAGCACAAGCAGTCGTGAAGTGTGAACAGCACAACAAGTAACGATTTAAAAATTGATGTAGTGTGAACCTGGCATAAAGGGCTCTGACAATGACTTGAGTCATTTGTCTGTTTGCACAGGCAATTCCAGACTGTATACACAGTATTCAATTGACACTCTGAATTGAGAATTGTTAAATTCACTCACAACTTCAAAAATGGAAATTGATCCATCTGACACCCAACTATTAGGCCTCACTCCATTTTAGATAAGTGATCAGTGTTCAGCCACACTCACAAGATAACACCTCACAACTTATATCTGCCACAAAGTGTCTGACCTCACAAATTTACAAATCTTCCGACTGTCTGAGTGCTGAATAGCATACAGTTGCAAGAAAAAGTATGTGAACTATTTGGGAATACTTAAAATTCTGCATAAATTGGTCATCAGCACCTGGATGTTCCACAGCAGTACTGGCTAAATATACTGTGGAGAGATTTAACCAAAATTGAGTTGTTTAGAAGGAACACACAGCGCTATGTGTGGAGAAAAAAGGCACAGCACACCCTCATCAAAACCTCATCTCAACTGTGAAACACGGTGGAGGGGGCATCATGGTTTGGAGCTGCTTTGCTGCTTCAGGGCCTAAACAGATTGCCGTCATCAACAGAAAAATTAAGTCCCAAAGTAACCAAGACATTTTGCAGGAAAACTTAAGACCATCTGTCCGTCAACTGAAGCTCAACAGAGGATGGATGATGCAACAGAACAACGACCCAAAACATAGAAGTAAATCAACAACCAAACGGCTTTAACACAAAAAAAAAACACATCTTCTGGAGAGTCCTGACCGCAACCCAATTGAGATGCTGTGGCCTCATGACCTCAAGAGAGCGATTCACACCAGATATCCCAAGAATATTACTGAACTGAAACAGTTTTGTGAAGAGGAATGATCCAAAATTCCTCCTGACTGTTGTGCAGGTCTGATCTGCAGCTCACATACATTTTCCACCCCTCGCTGTGGATGTTAACATGTTGTGTTCAATAAAACCATGCAGACATATAATTTTTTGTGTGGTATTAGTTAAAGCAGACTGTGTTTGTCTATTGTTGTGACGTAGATGAAGATCAGAGCACATTATTGACCCTTTTATGCAGAAATTCAAAGTAATCCCAAAGGGTTCACATAGTGAAAAAAATTCTCCAGTGCTTCACTTCTGTTAAAGCAGCAAAGGGGAACTGACTCCACACTAATGTTGATGAAATTCAAACTCCTGTCACTTTTTTAGGGGTCCCAGCTCTCTACTTTTGTCCTAATAGTGTATAAATTCAGGAGGCATGCACAATTAAGGACTTTGTGACTTTCAAAGACCCTCAAGGCGTTCATTTGTATCTTGGATGCAAGGTAAGTCGCCTGTGTTAGATTGTCAATATTGCCGCTGCTGTGGCATAAAACTTCCATGTAATGGAAGCCAATCGGGGCCCAATTTACTTCTCACAGATGGGCATGCATTGATTGTCCATGACTGCCCTTGCTCAGCCGATGGGTAGTTTTTTTGGTTTTCTGTGTTGTGAATGAGAATGGCAGCTGGATAACCTTATATATGAATCTTGCTGATTCAAGAACCTCCAGTCAACCTTTTCCTGAGCTGAAGGAACAGCTTAAACGTGATGTTTTATTAATGAGCACAGGGGCCTCTGTGTTCGGAAAAAGGTCAACCCTGCAAGCCTGTCTAACGTAGATGCTGAAATTCCTGACTAATATCTTGATCATGAACGTTGACAGCGTTTTAGCTAAGACCAGGGCTGGGGAGACTCATCAATATAATCGACAGAAGATGTGGATTTTCATAATGTGCATCAATACAGACACTAAATAGTGTATTAAAAACACTGTAGCACAATTACAAGTGTATTAATTAATGTAATAATTATAGAATTATGTGTCTTGGGACAGAGGCAAGTATCACAGAGAAGATACAGTGTGGACCCCATGCTCAATATAGAGTGGCTTGCAAAAGTATTCATAAACCTTGAACTTTTCCACATTTTGTCACCCTATATCCACAAACCTAAATGTATTTTATTGAGATTTTAAGTGATAGACAAACACAAACCATTGCATAAGTGTGAAGTGGAATGAAAATGATGCATGGTTTTCAATATTTAAATCAAATAAAAATCTGAAAATTGTGATGTGCAAAAGTACTCAGCCCCCCCCCCCCCCCCCCCTATATCAATACTTGGGTGAGCCAGCATTTGCTGCAATTACAACTGTAATTGCTTTGGGGTTTGTCTCTACCAGCTTTGTGCGTCTAGAGAATGAGATTTTTGCAGATTCTTCTTCTGTTGGATGGAGAGCGTCTGTGAACAGCAATTTCCACCACTTGCCACTAAAGCTCAATAAGATTTAAGACTGGATCATTATAATATTCTAACACATGCATGTTCTCTGATCTAAATCATTCCACTGTAGCTCTGGCTTTATGTTTAGGGTCATTGTCTTGCTGGAAGGTGAATCTCCGTCCCAGTCTCTTGTTGAGTCTTTAAGTCTTTTGTTGCCTTTAACAGGTTTTCTTCCAGGATTGCTCATGTATTTATCTCCATTCATCTTCCCATATAAAGGGGGCTAAATACCTTTGCACGTCACACTTTTCAGATTTTTTATTTGATAAAAGTATTGAAAACCATGTATCATTTCCGTTCCACTTCACACTTATGCAGTACTTTGTGTTTGTCTGTCACTTGACATTTCAATAAAGTTTGTGGTTGTAAGATGACAAAATGTGAAAAAATGGATGTACTTTTGCAAGCCCCTGTATTTGCAGTACTGGTGTTACAAGTGCTTAGAAGCCGTTTACCCTTAGCAGTGCTAGAATCAAGTTATGTGAGTTCATCGTTCCATGATAAAATAAAATAAAAATATTAGGGCAAAACAAGATGGCTTTGCGGTTAGCAAAAATGTTTGCCCCCCCCCCTAGGGTGATGTCGATCAGCACATGGTATCTGTGAGCTGATGTATCTGAACCGAGTCGCTGCGCTTTCCTCCAAGCGCACAGTGATGCTACTCTGCAATGATGCATCAGTAACAGTTGGAAAAGAGGTGGTGGCTGACTTCACATGTATCGGAGGAGGCGTGTGCTGATCTTCAGTCTCCAAATGAGAAAAAAAGACAAATTATAAAAAGAAAACGCATACACACAAATACACTTTAGAATAATTGATACATTTGTTGTTAGATTAATTACCTAATTGAGGTAAAGAATCATTAGGTTCAGCCCTAGATATTTCTGAGATTCTGAGATTTCAGTTCATTTTGGCAGTAGTTGATGGCTCTATTTAATTCTGCAACAGGGTCACACCCAGGCACACTCTGGGTGGCACGATTGTGATCCCTGTCAGGAACCTGAGCTACCACTGCAGATCCTCCACAGGAGCCAGACCAAAATAAAATTGTTTTGTGTTCTCTCTCTTCCAAGCTCATAAGCCTTGCCCTACATGTGAACCGAGGCACAGTGGCAGTAGCTGCACGGTGAGCAAGCAGAGACTCGGTCTGGATGCTGCAGAATGATTTATGGAGGTTACAGTTGACTATTTCTCACAAGATTAAATGCTGAAAGGGTACTCTGAGGTCATCTCGGTGGGCTGTATCATCTCAGTGAAGCACAGCCCGAGAAACACTTTAAATTTATCACCCAGGAGCAGTAATAAGAGAGAGTGCATGATGAGTTCTTGCTTTTTGCTTTTCACCTTTAGCTGGGATTGATTCTCGGTTGTGTTATTAGCCCTGTTCGTATGAGAATAATGGTCATGGGGTCTGGGGTAATTTTGTCTTTTACATGTTGCTGCTACTCCTTATCGAGACAATTACAGGCTATATCATCTACTGTCTTTCACTAAACTCAGCACTGCACTTAGTCCCAAATGAATGCACATCTTTTGATTTTCTTCAGGCAAGCAGTGAGGAAAATAAGTATTTGATACCCTGCCAATTCTGCAAGTTTTACTACCTTTAAAGAATGAAGAGGTTTGTATTTTTCAGCTGTGAGACAGAATCTTAGCCCAAAATCTAGAAAATTACATTCATTGCCATGACTTTTAAATAATTAATTTGCATTATGATACAGTAGAAAAACAGAACTTAATATTTGGTAGAGAAACCTTTTTAATGCAATTACAGAGGTGATGTTTCCTGTAGTTCCTTCCCAAGCTTGCACAGACTGCAGCAAAAAAATTGGCCCACTCCTCCATATAGATCTTCTCCAGATCTTTCAGGTTTTAAGGCAACATTGAGTTTTAGCTCCCTTGAAAGATTTTAATAGGGTTCCAGTCTGGAGATTGGCTGTCTAGGCCACTCCAAAACCTTGATATGCTTCTTACTGAGCCACTCCTTAGTTGCCCTGGCTGTTTGTTTTGGGTCATTGTCATGCTGGAAGACCCAGCCATGACCTATCTTCAGTGCTCTGACTGAGGGAAGGAGGTTGTTGGCCAAAATCTCATCATATATGACCCCATTAGTCCTCTTTGGAGAAAAGCATCCCTAAAGTATGATGTTTCCACCCCCATGCTTCACAGTCGGGACAGTGTTCTTGGGCTTGTACTCATCCTTCTTCTCCGTTTTGCTCTAGATTGGTCTTATTTGACCACATGACCTTCTGCTTTGCTTTTTCACATTCAGGCATCTTGTGATAGGGGGATTTCTTACTTGTGGGTGGGAAATGGAAATAATAAAATAAATTGGGGTAAATTTGGAGGTGCGGGCATGGGGATGAATCCAGTCAGAATAGAACTAAATGCCAAACCAGTAAATGAGTGAATCACACAGATAGACTTTTTTCTTTCTCAATGGGCCATTCAAACTTTTGAGAGTATTAAACGGTCTGTGTATCTTCTGCTTTGAGTTTTATGTAGATTTTTATCTTCAGTGCCTGGAGCTCCCCCAGTGTTACTTCCACATTACGGTCCACTGAATAGCCCACATCAACCAAACTCTGCTGACAGAAGCTTTGATTGATGAGTCTCAGCAGATGTCTTGGAGCACATCATCTCCAAAAAAAAAAGACCCGTCAGAGCACCAAGTTTTCATACACAAGTGCCCATTTTAGAGCGATCAACTGACATGTGCCAAACAGGGGCTGAATCAAATATCATTCAGCAAGGGCACGCGTTGTATTACCATCAATCCATCTCTCCCGGAACAAGGTTACCACAAGAAAAGCAATCTCACAGAAGTGTGACTTGATTTTTGGAGCCTTCTTTATTAGACTGCTTCTAAATAATGCATGGGTTTAGAGAGAACTAGATGATGTGTGAGAGAGAGTAAGTTCACCTACTTACTCATGCATTCATCTGATCATCCAATCATGTTGCAGGAGTGCAGTGCATAAAATAAAGCAGATATGAGCCAGTAGGTTCAGGTAATGTTCACATTGTGTGAGTTTGAGCATGTCATGATTGGTCATGTCAGAAGGGCTGGTTTGAGTGTTTCTAGAACTGCTTGTGTTCTGGGATTTGTAGCACAACAGTCTCTGGTGTTTACCAAGAATGAGAGAGGTTAATGGAGGTGAACCAGACTGGATGGAGCTGACAGTACGGCTACAGTAACTCAAATAACCTTTCCGTACAATTGTGTTAAATTGAAACGCATTGCAAAATGCACAACAAGCACATGAAAGGGAAAGCTCCACACATCTCTATAGGTTTCAAATGCCCTATCGTACAGTAATATGAAAAAGTATGGGCACCCCTGGTCATTTTCCTGATTTTCCTTTATAAATCATTGGTTGTTCGGATCAATAATTTTAGTTTAATTTATCATAAAGCAGATGAACACAGTGAAATTTGAGAAGTGAAGTTTTTAGGATTTAGAGAAAGTGTATAATAATTATTTAAACTAAATTTGGCAGGTGCATAAATTTAGGTGGATGGATGGATGGATGGATGGGATAGATAGATAGAGTTGATGGTACCATCTATAGTTAATGATTGTGCTGTGCCTGTACTCGCTTTACTACTGTACCACCTTTATTACTGTTTTGTACTGTTTTGTATAAGACACACTTAAAATACTTCAATTTTCCAAAAAATCGCCAGTGCGCTTTATGTATGAATTTTACCAGTCAGGTTGAAAGGAGCAGAAAGCCACTCTGCTGAAGTACAGTGTTATACAGGAGTTTCAGTTTAGTTCTCCAGCAGTATTAGCATTATCTGCTAACCGTGCTAGCCATTTAGCCTTTCATAGGCCGATTATATCGGACTGTAGCTTGTGCGTTTACTGTATCACCCTAATATCACACTGGTTTACTGGAACAATCAGGGTTCCTTAGTGTTGCGCTGTTGGGCGGCATTAGCAGTTAGCTAATCTGTGTAGATTAATATCCTGCGCTGGTTTGATTTGTCTGACTCGTCTGAAAAATGTTTCCCCCTATTAAATTAGAGGGGAAACATAAAAACATCCCTGTTTCTTACTAGTATCGCATAATGTATGAACATAGACCACAAGTGCCCTTACAGTGAGAAAAAGACAATACGTTCAATCAAGTAATCGCAACAGCCCTGGCTTCTTTCTCCTTAAGTTTACTTCAGGAAATGTTCTGAATTGATGGGTAAGAGTCTTGTCCAGTGTCTTGCGACTGATTCCAGGGGTCAAGTGACCAAACGGTCCATCCTGATACGCCTCCGCTCGGCCTGCCTCCCTGTCAGAGCCGAATATAAACAGTCATTAATCAAACGAGCAGCACTTTTCAGCGGGCTGCCCCCTCTGTCCTTTGTACGAGGGGCACCCAGGCTGGAAACGTTGCTCTCCTGCAGAGCTGGGTCCTAATCGAACACACCTGGATCTGATTCTGAGGCGCTTCTGAGGCCTTTGATTAGCCTGATCAGGTGTGTCCAATTAGAGTTTAGCGCTGGCTCTGCAGGAGGGGACGTCTCTTAGCTCGGGGCGTCTGTGCTTTTCAACAAGTTCCCAGAAGAGAGCTGCTTGTGTTTCTAGAAAGAGTCCACACGGTTTATTTCAAGCGTTTTCAAGAGAAACGCTCATTTACGCACATCTCCCCCGTCCGTCTCTCTCTCTCTCTCCCTCCGTCGCTCACTTGCTCTTTCTCTCTCCCTCTCTTTCCCCTCCCCTGTTCGCAGAGACCTGGTGGAAGCTGCGCTGGTTGCAAAGGACACTGTTGTGTGCGGCTTTCGTAATGAAAACATGGCCTGGTGCCTGGCTGTCTGGAGGGGCTGGGGAGGCCGCGAGCTGGAGCTGTTCTACCGGAGCTACGAGGACCTGGGCCGCTTGGAGACCAGCATGAGGAAAAGAAGGTAGCTGTGTGCCGGTGTGGGTGTGTGTCCGTGTGTGCGCACCCACCGGAGCAGAATCGCAGCACTGTGTGGCTAAGGATGGCTTGAGGGAATACACACACATGCACATATACACACACACAAATACATGCATACACACATACAGGTATGTATGTATAGGTAAGGGCTCAAATCTAGGGAATGTATATATGAGTAGACCTTAGTTTCCAGGTCCAGGTTTCTCTAGATCTCTCTCACTCACTCACTGACGTACGTACACACACTAATACACTCTAACACACACACAAACACACACTCATACACCTAAGCCATGGAATGAAGGGAATATACTCACTGACATGAGGTCGGAGGCCTCAGAATGCAAACAGAAATACACACACACACAGAATGTCACCACATACGTACACTCTCTAGACATTATACACAAACACACACCCCATTATATCAAGCAAACTTGACATCACTGCTGCATTCATGAAGCTTAACTGGAGCTGCCACCTTATCTCCTCCGAGCCCTCCACCTGGAGCTTTGTCAAGTGCATGTGTCTACACTGCGGTTCCACTACACCCCCTACAACTGTACTTACAATATATGTCCGTTTTATCAGAAACGCCTATCCTTCAGGTTTACTTTGTGGGCGTAGGAACAGTTATACATAATAACTGATAATTCTACAGTTTCTGTCCCTGGGTATTTATTAATATTAAAGAACTAATTCTTATTAACCAATAAAAGCCCAGACCCGTTTCTGAATACTGATACCAAATTTAAAATTGAATCAGATCAATTCAGTAAGCAGCTCATTCATGTTGGAGCTCATTTATGTAAGAACAACTTTAATTTCATTTAAACATTAATTTAAAGCAATTGCAAAATTGTAAAACTGGTTGAAACAGGGCAATAGAAGCAGGAAATGCTCTTTTAAAATGACAATGTTTTATCTCAAGCATTAACCCAGTACATGTAGAGGTTATAAGTAGACTTCATAACTTAAAATGACAGACAAAATGCTGTAAGGAAGTTAACAAAGTCACAAACAACTATAGCACATCGTCGCTGTCCAATGAAAAACTGGTATCTCCAAAACAGCAACTTTACAGGAGAAAGATTTTTTTAGTTTTCCTAAATCGACAGTGCACCTTTTAATCCAGTGCAAATTTTGTATGAAATTTACCAGTCAGGTTATAAAGAGCAGTTATACAGGAGTTTCAGTTTAGTTCTCGAGCACCGGGGCTGGAGTAGCATTAGCAATACCCGTTTAATCTCTATTTCCGCTATTATACTGTGAGTATGACCAGCCTAAGGCCTGCTGCTAACCCTGGCTAGCACTGCTGGAGTAGCATTAGCTGCTAACCACGCTCGCTTTTGTCCTGTTCAGAGGTGAGCATTATCGGCATGTAGCCTGCTCCTAACCTTAGATTTGGGAATCTAAGCTTACTGTAAATAAACAGAAGCGCTTTACTCACCCAAATAAACAGTTTTTAGGAGAGAGATCTGTGTAGATTAACATCCAGCCCTCGTTTGGGCTTTATTGCAGTTTTGTTTACTTAGCTTAGCTCATTAATAGCCCCCATCCAAACTTTTTTTAGATTGTTCTGCAGGCTTGAAATGTAGAAATATGTGTTTATTAACAAATGAAAGGAAGATGATCAGAGAAAAGATGACATCCTGGCTTCAATCTCTCTGAAATGAAACAAAAGTCAAAATAACTGTAAAAACACTTATTTAAACTTATTTGTTGCATAACCATGGGTTCAGAAACTGAAAGGGGAGCACATCAGCCGTGAGAGTAGAGAGACATTTTTTTCTGTATGGGAAAATGAGTAAGTAAGCCCAGTTAAACGTACACTACAGTTTATATTTGTGATGATTGGCTCGAACTCTTGTTCAGAGCTCTTAAATGTGGATCATGTTTTTAAAAAAAGTAGGAATAATCTGTGATTTGAGAATAAGAACTTGTTGATGTAGTATCTGACCATAGGGAATTAAACCCTAATCTGGCACAGGGAAGGTGGTGGTGTTATCAACTACACTAACCAACAATATATAGAATAACCTCAAATTTAAGATAGTACCTTGAAATTCGGGGTGAGGAATGCCTGTCGTTTCCTTTTTAAGTGCACTGAAAAGAACAGATAATATGATTTGTAAGCCAACCAGTGCAAGTGCAGCCCTGGTAGAGAGTTACTAATTCATAATTCATGCAGTACAAATGAGGAGCCTTGGTAGAACAGTGATACCAAACTTTGCTAGGCTCTCTAGAGCAGCCTATATCTGCACATGCCCAGTTCCATCAGAATTCCCCTAGCCCTTTATTAATGGCCAGTTTTTGACCAATGAGACACTTTTGGCTGGATATTTTTTGGATTGTGACACTTATTCTCAACCCAGCATGTATTAAAACCCTGGCAACACAGCCGGGTGGTCCATTTGCATTGATGAATGGATTGTGGAGAGGGGGTGAGGTGAGGGAGAGAAGTAAACTGTGCAGCAGCTGTTACAGTCAGCCTATAGTACAGTTAGGAACTGCATATACATATACAGCGCTGGGAAAAAATAAGTGACCACATAAAAAAATTGATGAGTTTCTTTAATTTTACCAAATTGAAAACCTCTGGAATATAATTAAGAGGAAAATAGATGATCATAAGAAATCAAACCAAGCTGAACTGCTTGATTTTTTGCAGCAGGAGTGGCATAAAGTTTATCCAAAAGCAGTGTGTAAGACTGGTGGAGGAGAACATGCCAAGATGCATAAAAACTAGGGTTATTCCACCATTTCTGAACTCTTAAAACTTTATGAATATGAATTTGATTTCTTTGCATTATTTGAGGTCTGAAAGTGCTGCATCTTTTTTTTAAATTCTTTTTATTTTAGCCATTTCTTATTTTCTGCAAATAAATGCTCTAAATAACAAAATATGTTCATTTTGCTCAAACATAAACCTATAAATAGCAAAATCAGAGAAATTCAGAAACTGAAGTGCTCTCTTAATTGTTTCCAGAGCTGTATATACACACATATATGCTAGGTGTTTCTGATAAAACGGCCACTGAATGGGAGAACAATGTAAGTGCGGCTAATAACCTGGCAACTTTCTGTGTGTGTAAGTGTGAGTTACACCAATTTAAGCAGCGAACCAAGAAAAAGAGCCTTACAGACGATTATACTGTGTATCAGCTTTCTCCTGTTCCTGGCTCAGCTATACTGAATAATTGGATATGTCTTTGGATTACAGCCAATACAGTATATGTGGGTGTATGTATGTGTTTGTGTATGTGTGTGCGCATGTGTGTTCCTAAGCCTGAATGTAACCAGCAATAACAGCGAAAAGTAAGCTTCAGAATTAACCTTTAAAAAAGTCTCTTTTATAGGGAGGCCGCAGTGGTAGCAAGGCCAGGCGTTCAGCATTACTAATGGATTATGGGAGTAAAATAACAGTCCACTGTAACAATAACAGAAAGTCATTTGCAGCAGAAAAGGGAAGAGTTAGTTCACAGCCGAATGACCTGAAGACCCACACACTGTCTTGTTTGGATTGTGGCAGATATATACACACACATATATACCAGCCTGTTATCTATTACTGTAAATATGTACCAGATCTCGGTTGTAAAAATGGATTGTACTGTATTTATTATGAGCTATATGACTGCATGTGTAAATAGATTGTCATCACATTGTAAATATAATAAAAATCTTCTGGAACGCTCTGGTGGTGTTCTTGTGTTTTTTAATCAAATGCTTTTCTGCTCATAATTTTTTAAATCTTAAAAGAAAAGAGTGCTAAAGTTCACAGTGAAGATCTGAAGTGTGGGCTGATATACAGGGTGTAACAGGTTAATAAATCCAGTATGAACAGAGATGCACACAAATACACACCCTCATTACTGTCACACATTTACAGCCTCTGTAAAATCTGAGTTTCTGAAGGCACCCACACTCTAGCCCTGTGGTCCTGCCCGCAAATATAGTATGATTGATGAGTTTGGAGAGCTGTTGATATGGTTTATACACACACCTGACAGGAATGCTTCAACACTACACTCCCACACACACACCCACACACACACCTACCCACTTACTAATATTATCACAGTCTTCTTGCACTGACCAAGTGTTCTAATTCTAGAAGATTCTGATGCTCACTGGAAAGGGGGACAACACCTGTAGGTGATAGCTAACATTCAGCAGAATATATGATACATAATACTATCAACAAAAATAACCATATACTTATGATTTTTTTTCTACATTGTAAATGAATAGTGAAGTCGTCCAGACTACAAAGAAACACATGAGCAATCATGTAGTAAATCGTAAAATATATATATATTATTCTGTGAAGCATTTAGGTGATCTTATCTAGGTGCTGTTAACCTGCAGTTTCTGAGGTTGGTAACTCAAGGCAACAAAGGTAACTCTTTGGTCTTCCTTTTTTGGAGCGATCCTGATGAGTGCCAGTTTCATCATAGCGGTCATACAGTCGTTTATGATTGTCTATTTTGTGATTGCACTTGAGGTTCCTTTAAAGTTCTTGAAATGTTTTGGATTCCTTTAACCTTCATTTTTACTTAGTTGAGTATTTTTTGTCATAATATGGAATAAAACATTACTTAAATACAGCTATTCACTGTATACCAACTCTGCCTCTTCACAACTTCACAACTGATGCTCTGAAACACAATACTTAATATGGCAAGAAATTCAAGTAAAAATGTAATTCTTGACGAGTTCAGCACAGCTGTTAACTGAAAGCCTGAATTCCAGGTGACTCTACCCCATAAAGCTGACTGAAAAAATCAAGCCAAAATGTGCACAAACACAAATGCGTGTGACCAAAGCATAACAGCCAAAACAGACCTAAAAATTGTGCAAAGCATGCTGGATTCATGTGGACGGGAGGCTAGAATGCAGACAAAAATCTATATATACAGAAAAATATCCCAGATACCCTCTTTAATAAATAATGTCATGGAAAATAAACCATCCAGCAACTCCACAAATTTGTATATGCACTAATATACCAAAATATATGCTCAATGCAAGGTATGTTTAAAGAATATCACCTCTGTTTTCGTGAATTCATATTGTTATTCCAAGTTCTGTTCTAGCATTTCTATTGGATCATTAATTGTGAGACTATATGCCATATTTTTTTAACTATAAGGTGCACTTAAAATGATTTAATTTTCCCAAAAATCGACAGTATGTATGAATTCTATCAGTCAGGTTATAAGGAGCAGTAAAGTCACTCCACTAAAGTACAGTGTTATACAGGAGTTTCAGTGAAGTTTCTCCAGCACTAAGCATATAATATATAATATTCAAATTTTCTGAGACACTGATGTTTGTTTTTTTACTGGCTATAAAGTAACTTTTAAATGATTTGAATGATCAATATCAATATCACCATCTTGAATATCAGTAAAATTTAACTGTACTCATGAAAACAAACATACCCAGATAAGTGTAACATGACGCAGGTTATCATAAAGTTATACGATTACTCATCATGCATCATCGGATTATCTGTCCCTGTTCTGGCCGTCTCTCTCTCTCTCTCTCTCTCTCTCTCTCTCTCTCTCTCTCTCTCTCTCTCTCTCTCTCTCTCTCTCTGTTTCTAAAAGCAGCTCAGCAGATAATCAGGTTAAAGGACAGTGTACCTGTTGTGAAAAAGCCGTGAGAGTGAAATCACTGAGATTATATTTGACTAATTCATATCATGCAAAAACAAACAGCGGTCGCAGTGCGGTACAGAGGAGCATTCATGAAGCTGCGCTCGCGGGCCACCGTGTCCACTGTAGAGTAAACCTCTGGCATCCGTTCCATCAGCTTGTTTACAGCAAATCGGAGGCCGTGTCCGAGGAAACCGGCCAGCGTTCACAGAAACAGCCTCGCTGGTGGGACATGTGTTCAGTCATTTGTAACACTTTCTCTCTCTCCCTCTCTCTCTTTCTCTCTCTCTCTCTCTTACATTCTCTCTCTCTCTCTCTCTCTCTCTCTCTCGTGTGTGTGATTTGCATGCTCCTGTGGTATTTAGCCTTGTAATTGAGATTTATTCACAGACTGCTGGCAAAATCCATTTCAATACTCTTTAAATGAGACAGAGAGATACAGTGGCTTGTAAAAATATGCATACATCTTGATCTTTTCCATATTTCGTCCCATTACAACCACAAACATAAATATATTTCATTTTGAATTTAATGTGAAATACCAAAAACAAAGTGGAATAAATTTGTGAAGTGTAAAAAAAAAAAATTATGCATGATTCAAAACAACTGTCTTCAGCTTTGGCTCCACCGCCACGAGTTGTGCCAAATTCAGCACCCCGCCATAAAAAGCGCCCTCTCTCTTGGGAGTGCATCTTCTTTCTAAAAGTGAAGAAACTTAGAAATACACACCAAAAATCACGGTTATTTCACTCACGGTTACATACATAGCCCATGCTCCCGAGAGGGGGTGCTTTTCCTGGTGGGGTGCTGAATTTGGCACAACATTGCCATGTCTGTTTACAGAAACGTCACATCACTGACATCTTGTTCTGTGCTCGGGCTCAGATAGTGCTCAAACTACTACATGCAGTCCAAGCAAACCACCTCTTCAAACTTTTTTTGTGGTAGGTAAGTGGGTTGCAAAAGATTTAGATCCCCTGTTCCTTCTATTGCTGCATTGCTTTATTTTTTTATTTTTTTTCTTGAGGTAAGCAAATGTGTTCTTGCTTGTGACATCATTATCATGATTATTTCAATGCTGACTTTTTAAATCCTGGTTTAGGTACACCTAAAACGTATTAAATACAATAAAAATGTCCTTTTCCACTACTCCGGCCTTTAAAAGACACAGGAGGTCAAATAAACTCTCCTCCCTCGAGGATGTAAAAGGTAATCAGGTGAAAGTTCTCCCGTATTCTCCGGCACTGTGATGGATTTGCATCATCATGGCAGGAGCGGCAATGGGAAAACCATTTCTCGGCCTGGTTTGCTCAGCACGTTTCTGGCGAGTGCTTCCTTCTGGGGTATAATTGCAACACGCAGCGCTTTCTCAGCGGCCCAGGCTGTGTTAAGCATTAAAGCAGGAGAGGCCGCTGGAGGGAATGAAGGGAGGGGAGGATGGGCAGGAGAAGGAGGTGGAGGGCATTAATGGGCTCCATGTGGCATGGGGCCTGGAGCTGCCGCAGCAGCAGTGTCCTTGGGGCAAGAGCCAGTCAGCATGTGGGCAAAGCAGGGGAGAGAGAGAAGGAGAGGGAGGGAAATAGAGGAGGAGAGAAAGAGAGAGAGAGAGAGAGCAATAGAGGGCCCTGAGCAGAGAGAGAGCAGGGGGCTGGCAGGGGAGAGGGGGATGCCAGGCATATCTAACACACTTACACATTTATATCCACATACATGTACTACTGTTTAAAAATCTCAAGGGATATCTGAGGGATGTCTCTAAAAACAAGCTGTGTTGCAGATGGAGAGGCTGTACTGTATAAAATACAGATCCATCACAGCTTTCAGTTAGTATATAGTATTAATAATATTTAAATCTTTGTTTAAGTTTATGTTTAATATTTGCAAAAATATTAATTATTAGTGTGGAATAGTATGGGCTACAAAGACGTTCTCAAGAGTAACACAGAGTTCTTGCACCATTTTAAAAGTCGAATTTAATGCTTTTTAAGACCTAAATAAATATAATTGAAGACCCAAAAACGTAGTTATAATTTCTTTGTTAGAAAATAATTTATTGGATCGGAAATCAAAACTTAATGGTTCCCATTTAATGATTGTTTTCTCAAATGTGTTCCATTGTGATGCAGAACAGAGGCAACATAACATATGTAAGTTGCATTACGTTAAATAACACACTGAATTGCAGGTAGGAATCATGAAGAATAATGAAAGAACACTTAAAAGAACAGATTGAGCTCTTTTTTTTAGCTTCCTACACGAAAAAAAGAGGAAATTATCAATTAAATTGTAGTGATACTGTTTATTAGTTTGTTAGCTCACCGCTAATGTTAGCTAGCTCTCTGCTAATGTTAGTTCTCAACCGGGTTACGTCAGCTAACTCTCCACTTCCATTAATATTTTAGCGAGCTCACCGCTAATGTTAGCTAGCTCTCCTCTTACCTTAGCCCTCTCCACAGTAATGTAGCTAACTTGCTGCTAACGTTAGTATGTAAACTAGCTTGTCGCTAACGTTAGTATGTTAGCTAGATCTTCGCTAACATTCATTATCTTACCAGGTAACATTAGCTAACTCGTCACTAACATTAGTATGTTAGCTAGCTTACCGCTAAAGTAAGGATGTTAGCTAGCTCTCTGCTAACCTGTAACAGTTGTGCAGCTCTCTTTGATACTCTGTAGAACCATTCTGATATGTTATTTAAATAAAAGTCCACATAAAAAGGCAAACAATTAAATTGGCTCTTTATACACTCAGATTGCAGCAAATCTGAGATAGGTAAACGACTACAATCGTGATCTGATTAGACAAAATGTTTAAATTACAATGGTTACTGTCGGCCGCAAACACGCCAAAATAACAAAAGGCTAGCAAACTAACCAGCTAACAGGCTAAAACTAGACCTTGGACTGAACACACACACTCACACAGCAAACCCCCCTCTCTCTCTCCACCTCACCTCACACACACAGACATCTGCACTCTCTTGTCTGCCCCCCTACACCCTCCACCAACTGCTGCTGATGCTGTGCTTCCGAGTAGCCGTCGTGCTCAGAGGAAATCGCAGCAACTCGGTTTCGACACATCAGCTCACAGACGCCTTGTGCCTTAGGAGTGATTAGGAGAAAGAGTGCCATCTACCCACCCAGAGAGATCAAGACCAAATGTGCTCTCTCAGGGCTCCGGCAGCTGATGGCAAGCTGCATGACTGGGATTCAAATCAGCGATCTCCTGATCATAGTGGCAGCGATTTAGACCACTGGACCATTCCAGTGCGCCCCTAGCTACATAAATTGCTCTCCCATTACGCCACCCGGTGGTGTTGCCTCTAATGGCACGACTTGGAAATGCCAGTTTTCAGGAGGATAATGCTCGCTCGCAATTAAACAAATGCATTCAATTGTGCCTGGAGTTCACAGAGAAGATCAGAAGATCAGAAACATAACTGTGCTCTTCTAACCCCCACCTAATGTCTTTGCTAAACATGTCTTTGCATTCTAACAACTGATATTTGGGTTTCTTCTTATGTTTTTAGAGTTTATGGCAGGTAAATACACTCTCTTACCACTGATTTTATGTTTACTTGAGTTTATACTGATGTTACATAAAGTTTTATAGCAGTGGGATTTCCCTGTGGGCCAATGAAGATGTGCTTCTCCACAGTAAGTCCAGAGAAATCTCTCTGTTCTGCTTTATACCTGCTGGCCTTTGAGACGCACAGTCATGCTTCACTCAGCTCACTGATTCAGGATCATTCCCACCAAGACCTATTCTGTTCTACTGCCATTCTCACACTCCCATACATTCACACTATACTCACACACACACGTGCAATTTCCCCCTCATCATCTACTGTGTGCACTGCCCCTGTGTGCACATGCTAATGCTTTTTAGCTCTGCTTCTTCTCTCTCTCTCTCACAGTCCTTATCAGGATCTCCCCCACTCTCTCTCTCTCTCTTTCAATTTCACTTCCTCTCTCTTTTTCTGTGACTCTCTCTTTCTCTCTCTTTTTCTCGCTCGCCTTCTCTCACACAAAGACACCATTAACGACCGAAACTGGTAATGCACAACTAAGCACAAACGTGTTTCTTATTATTTCTGCCTTTTTTTCAGTACAAAACTAATGTAAAACTACTCGCCTTTGGGGCTTTTGGGAGCATTTTACATCAATATCATGAAACTAGAGATTATAGAGTTATTTGAGCAGTTGTTCATCTGAATGTTCGCTATTCCCAGCTCATCTCAGAGAACAAAATGATTCTGGCTCAGATCTGGCCCACATCCTCCATTTTTATCCCGTTTTTATCTGCCGTACTTGCTGTAAGGATCAGTGACAACATCACACCAGATTACAGACATGTCAAGTCAAGTTAAGAAGCTTTTATTGTAATTACCTTTGAGCACAGGTGCACAGTGTATTGAAATTATGTTCCTTTGGAACCAACATAATTCATTGTAAAAGAAACAGTACATTAAAGACAGCTTAAAGAGAAAAACGTGCAACAAATTGTGCAAAACAGAACTAAATACACTGGAATAAATACAATAAATACAGCAGACATAAGACAATTTAACAAACAAGTGCAGTACTAATACAGAGAGATGTAACATATAGAACATACAGATCACAGCAGCTACTGAGGTAGAAAATATACAGTACTTAGTAAAATAAAGAATTGGTAGGAATAGAAACGGTCAGCTCCGTCTCTGTGAGTTGAGGAGTCTGACTGTCTGGTAGAAAAAGCTGTTGCAGAGTCTGATAGTGGAGTCTCTGTGTGTCGAGGAGTCTGACTGCCTGGTGGACGAAGCTGTTGCAGAGTCTGGTAGTGGAGACTCTTTGTGTTGAGGAGTCTGACTGCCTGGTGGATGAAGCTGTTACAGAGTCTGGTAGAGGAGGCTCTGTGAGTTGAGGAGTCTGACTGCCTGGTGGAGGAAGCTGTTGGAAAGTCTGGTAGTGGAGGTTCTGTGTATTGAGGAATCAGCTGGTCTGGTGGAAATGAAGAGATCCACAGATCAGGTGTTTTATGGTGGAACTCTTTGGAACTCTTTATGGAAGAGTGGTGAGAAGAAAGCCTTTGTTAAAAGAAAACCATAAAAAGTCTCGTTTGCAGTTTGCCAGAAGCCATGTTGGGGACACAGCAAGGTGCTTTGGTCAGATGAGACCAAAATTGAACTTTATGGCCAAAATGCAACACTGCACATCACTCTGAACACATCATCCCCACTGTCAAATACAGTATGTTTTGGAACATGTAGGTCACATGTATTTTCTCAATATGTAGGCTACTTTTGCCTCACATGCACTTTTCCAGAGGCATTACAGCCATATCCATGACAAAAGTAAACAAGGTATGTTTTGGAACCTGTGGGCCAAATGTACATTTTAATATGCATAGCCAATTTTGTCTCGCATGCTGTTTTTTAGAGGCATCACTGCCATATTTGTACCCGAAATGGACCAGCTATATCTTGGAACATGTGGGTCAAATATGCATTTTGCCAGCACCAATAGTGGGTCAGCAGTGCCATATCTTTGCCAGAAATGGTCCAATTCTGCATGCTTATTTAGAATCCCAGCATATCAGAGACAGCAGACAGCAAGGGCTAAAAAAAAATGGGCATGTAAAGAGCAGTGCAATACGCAGGCCTGTCTGCGCTCATGAAGAAGCCTTCTCTGTCTCATTGCGTCTCTCTGGTGGTATTGAGCACAGGGGAGAGCGCTGTATAGAAGATCAATAAGCAGTAGATAAATGTATCCTTTTACGAGCAAGTGGATGACAGTAGCACGCAATAAAAAGCGACTAAGGCCTGTCTTTAAACGCTCTGGCAAGGACACACATCTCTTGTATAAATTCTTTGTTTTTTTCCCTCCCCTCTGCACATCTGGATCCAGGCAATCCTGCTGCGATTCAGCTTCTTTTTGAACTGGACCGCAGGCTGCCAGATTCAGAGAATTGCTTATCAATACAATACACACTACTAACAGCCTAAAGGTACGCGGGAGAAGAAAACGGAAGGAATATAAACACACAAGCACGGTTATTACATATTACACATATTATATAATACAAGCGGGGGAAAAAAAGGTTTGCCAGCTGTAAACTCTCGAAACCTCGCTAGGCTTTAATTAAATTTTTAGGATACTCAAGGCAGGTCAAGCACTGTCATTAGAAATTGTCCGCAGAGCACAATAAGCTTTCAAACCTTGTGCAATAAGCTTTCAAACACTCAACAACCACAAGCTTCCCACGGTCATAATCTGAAAAATAAAGCTAAACAAAGCTTGTGCCCAAAATATTGTTAAGGGGAATTGTGGAAGTCAAGACCATAGACTGTGTATAGCTGGACAGAGCATCGTCTCTTAAAAGTGAAGCCACCACAGGTCGGGCGCCCCCTGCTGTTCGGCTGCAGAAAGCTGTGTAACTCCACCCATCCCCATAGGTTTCAATGGCAAAACAGAACAACTTTCAATCACGTTTTTTTCCCCCAATATACTGTAATTCTACCTCCATTATTTAAATGCAACAGCTAGTGTAACCTCTGCTTATATTGTCAAATTTTTATATCCTTACAGAATTCAGTTTTTAAAACTTTATTCGGCTCTATTCAAAAAAGGTGTGGTTATGGTAAAAGGGCTTCTTATGGGCGGGACCAATAACAGACCGTCAGCTCCGCTCCGCCCTGCTCTGCAGTCTGTGACCGCGAGGCAGCCCTCAGGGGCGGGGTTATTTAAATGAGTAGGCTGTCTCTCCACAGCCTTTCTCCCTCCTCTGGTCTCTACTGCGCAGACTCTGGTCTCTGAATTGCCAAAATGGCGGAAGATTTTGGCTTCATTTTCATTGAATGAATGGGAACGGCGACACGGCGTCCATCTTTATATACAGTCTATGGTCAAGACAAAGCCTGGAATTCAAAAAAACTTTCAACACTGATCATATGGTGACCAGAAAATGCTGGTTTTAATTTCCCCTCCGCTATACCGAATATGAACGGGTATAACGGGTATACCCAACGCTAAGTCCATAGCAGTCTATATATATATATATATATATATATATATATATATATAAACTTCGTGGTCCTCTGGTAATTTTAGTCCCGTGCAGATTCACATCTTAGTTTTTTCACCTTGCTTTTAATAAAATAGCTATTTGTTCACTGACGCGCACCTCAATTACACTTTGGGCGCACTTTGGAGATCCACATAAACACTACAGCAAGTGAAAATGTAGGAGCTACTGATTGCAATGTCATGTGTCCGAGAAAGGCAAAAACCTCACTGCTCACTAAGTACAAGTGTGAAATATTTTTCACAAACGTTCCCCTGAAAAACTAAGCCTGCCTGGATAGGGCTAAAAGAGTCTTTTGATTTCTCTCTAAGAGGTATACTACCTAAAAGATCCTACCTTGAGAGCCTTTTTATAGGACAGTGGAGGAAAATTTTTACAGCTTTATACTTTATGCCTTTTGATTTTAACAAACTGACAATCTGTGAGTAGATACTGAACATGCTGTTCAGCAAGATGGCCAAAAAAAATACAAAATATATAAATATAATAGAACTAAAAGAGTTTTTCAAACAAAAGTGAGAGAAAATCCCTAGAGCAAGAACAGAGAGACTCCTAGCAGGGTACAAAAGGATTTTGCAAGCTGTGATATTTGCCTAGGGAGGTGCTGCTAAGTACTGGCTAAGCAATCTTTCTAAGAATGGAATACTAATTCAGTTCCTAACTATTTTACAGGCTTTTTAGTTTCTTCTTTATGTATAAATGCGGTATTATGTAAGGCATTACGTAACTTATATATTTGTGCTAGCAGTTTCAGAATAATTATCAACCGAATAATTAGCATTAAACCACTTTTGATTAACCACTGAATAATAAGCCTGCAGTTTAAGTGCACTTAATATTTACGCATTATAAAAGCACGTCCAAGGACAGCACGGAAAAACCAGCTGAGCTTAGTAGTCTGATTCCCAAGAGCTCTGAAAATTATATAAATAACAACGCAGCATTTCCTTGGGGCCAGAACAATGGCGGTGTTGTTCTGGGGTGTATAGTGCTGGGAAAGCTCTTGGCCAGGGTGCAGACGCAGCTTCTTTTGGTCATTAAATGAGCCAGCTCTCCCCAAAGCATAGCTTCTGGCATTCAGCATCACGTCTAATGTCACCAGGGTGTGTGTGTGTGTGTGTGTGTGTGTGTGTGTGTGTGTGTGTGTGAGACAGTGTGTGTGTGTGTGTGTGTGTGTGTGTGTGTATGTATGAGGGAACACCGAGGGAGATGTGTCCTTGGACAGATTTGATTTGATTATCTGTTTTCTTCCAAAACACAAACACGTGTCTTGTTAGTTAATCCTCTTTTTTTTTTTCCTCAGTCAGAAGAGCCATATGCTAAACCTGTTAGCTTGAGGGAAGTTGTTTAGACTGAGGCATTAGCAAACTGTATATATAAATATATATAGAAATATATAATTATATATATATATATATATATATATATATATATATATATATATATATATATATATATATATATATATATATTTACATAGGTTTCATAGCTAAATTGGAGCAGCCTGGTGGCCAATCTTCATTAATTACACATTGCACCAGTAAGAGCAGAGTGTGAAGGTTCAATTAGCAGGGTAAGAGCACAGTTCTGCTCAAAATATTGCAATGCACACAACATTATGGGTGACATACCAGAATTCAAAAGAGTGTTTTTTTTTTTGTGATGTATCAAGAGCCACTGTATCCAGGGTAATGTCAGGATACCACCAAGAAGGACCAACCACATCCAACAGGATTAACTGTGGACGCTGTAAGAGGAAGCTGTCTAAAAGGGATGTTCGGGTGCCAATATGAAATCATCCTTATGATCTGGAAAACAAAAAATAGCATTAACATCAATCACTGGAAAAATCTATTAACATTAGTATTAATAGATTAAATCTAGACACACATTTAGAATCATTCATTTACAAATAAATGTAAACAATAAAGTGTTTATAGTCAGATGAAGAGGGGGGGGTGGTGGAGGGCAAAAAAAAAAAAAAAAAAGAAATATATATATTTTTTTTATCTGGAAGTGAAGTGTGTGTCATTGCAGTTCCCAGACCTTTCTCACGACAGACAATGATGGACAACCATGACTCACTGATACTGCAGGTAGTTTCAGTGTGTTTCATAAGTCGTGGCTCTGAGGCATGAACAGATTTAAAGGATGTGAAATGTGGTGTGAAAGGGACTTGGGATGTAGTGAAACATGATAACGAGTACAAACTTTTGTCAAATATAGCTCCACCATCTTAAAAAATGACCAGACATTTCTATTAAAAGCTGGATTTCTTGCATTTCCATTGCTATTTTTTTTGGAATCTGTTCCCATATCCTACCTATCCTACTGTTAGTGACTTAATATCAAGATGGCCGTGCCAGAGAACTACCTTTTTATTCAAATCAATTAATCAATAATTCCGGCCCCCTTGTGAAGTCCAACCATCTAAATTTCACCACTTTCAGAGGCACACTGCTGCTACTGCAGCTAAGCCAATCAGCTCTCCCTTCTGTCCTGCTGCCTCTAAACCCATACATCACCCAGTTCCTCTGCCAAACTACTCCTCTCTTTTTTTTTTTTAAAGCATATTTCAAATTTGAGCTGAGGGTGGAGTCAGCTAAAAGCAAGGGGTTTATTGCCCTTTTAATAAACTACCTGTGCAGTTTTAAAGTTCCTCATGCCTCATTTTAATGTCATTTCAATGAAGTGTGGAGCTATTTCGAGCTTGCTAATGGTGTAAAAATAGTGAATTCTTTGCATGGGCAACACTATGCCCCTAGCACTAGCATTGTAAATCTGTATTTCAGAATGCTGGATGAGCTATTCAACAAAAGTTTGTACACATTATCATGATTCACTAAAACCTCAAATCCAGGCCCAAGTCGACTGACTCACATTTTAAAGTGGAAGTCATTAATACTGTAATAACAATAATATTCCTGAGAAAGGAGGAGATGTGCTGACGTGCACAGACACATCCTTTCTTTAATGCAGGAGTCGGAGAATAAAGCGAAAAAAAAGCTACATTTATAAAACATAGTAACAATAATAATAAACTGCTGATATTCTGGCCGTATTCAGCAAACTTTTCTCCATATAGTGTACAATTTGTCATTTATGTAATTATCATGACAGGCAATCTAATATAATCTAATATAAAAAAAATCTAATAGAAAAAATATAGCATTTTAAAATAAAAGTTGACATACAGATTCACATTAATAGACTCGATTATTGTAATTTATTTTGTCTTTTAGGTGTTAATGACATAAAACACTGACAGAACTACTAGGCTTCTTCAGTAAACAGGATATAGCACTGAATCACAACACAATAAAATCATAAAAATGACAACGGTCCGGACCTTGGCCTGACAAAAATTTCTTTAACTGAACTAAACTGTTTTCTTATTAAATATCCCTTCTCTAGAGAATTCTGCAGGAATGCTTTGTGCTTATAGGCTCTATTTAAGCTCCACAATCTAACAGTCTGTCACTCACAGATGGGCTAATATGTCTGTCTCCTCGGACACAATGTGTTGAGTAATTTCTAGAGCAGTGCGTCCAGTAGGGAAGAGCAGTACCAGGCCTGGAGAGAAAGAGACAGAGACGCTCCATGTGTTTCCCAGATGACGTGTGTGAACCGAATGCTAACCAAAGCTGACAGTAGTCTAAAAGCAAAGAGGGTTTTTTTTTTGTGAAACCTAGTGTCTGTAATGATGACCAAGCAGTACTGGGGAAAGTGTCTTCAACAGTGGGATAAGGTGCATTTCGTTCCACCCTACCCTGGAAATACACTCCCCTCGTCCCGACAGGAACCCACCACGCCCGTTTCCAGTTTGCCTCCAGGGTCTAGCAGCCATGGCACTTAACAAAAGCAATATGGTGCAAACAAAAAAATAAGCTAGAATGTGGCTCCGCTAAGTGGCCCATGTCCAGTAAGCGTCCCTAAAGCCCAAACGGAATTATCTGTCCTCTTTTTGACAAGTTTTTATTTGAGGCTTTTCTTTTTTATGAAACTGAAAAATGGGCAACGCAGCAACTAAACAGGGACTCCAGCTCTCCAGCTCTCGCATCTGATGGAAACTGGCAGGGCTTCAGCCAGGCATGGCAGGTTTGGCCGTCGTTATGTATTCATCCCCATATAACAGCTGGATATCCTCTGATGGCGGCTGCTGTAGTTTTGCTTTCTGTCCAACGCCGATTTACGAAACTTGCAGCAGTTAGTCGCAGATGTTCAGTGGTTCAAGAAACGTCATGACAGAGTGGATTAATGACAGTTTGACAAGTGACAATGTTATGAAACATAGGGACCAATGAGAAGGAGATTTTTATTCTGGACAAACTTGTAGATCCATTACCCAAAAAGCATAACCTGCTCTTCAGGCGCTTTGCTACCTGAAATAAAATTAAGCTTGAGGTCAGATTTTGCTGGTATCTGATTTAAAAGGGTCTTAGTCAGTCTTTAAGGGTCGAGGTGGTTAAAAAAACTGGTCATCCAGGTAAAAACGAACCCTACACAGGAAAATCTGGAGAGGTGAAATTTAAAGTTAAAAAGTTGAAAAGAGTTTTATATTTTTACAGCAGCTAGCAGCTAGCGTGCTCGGAGGAAAGCACAGTGGCTAGGTTCCGATACATCCGCTCCCAGACACTTTGTGCCGCCCAGCGCCACCTTTGAGCATGATGGTGAGAGAGAGCGCCATCTACCCACCTGGAGGGAGCAAAATTGGCCAATTTGCTCCCTCTGGGCGCTGGCAGCTGATGGCAGAGCTACATGAACGGGATTCGAACCTGCGACCTCCTACTCATAGTGGCAGTGCATTAAACCCCTGGACCACTTGGCGCCCCCGAAAAGTGTCATTTTACCCTGGTGGGCGCAAGGTAAAAAAATAATTCATCAGCATGTTTTTACATTTTGCGTGGGTAAATTAACTAGCAAGCTTAATTTTCCTCCTCTCGAGTGTTTATTTCCCTCTCAAATTATTATAGGAATTACCTGTGGCTGCTGTTTTTGCTTGAGCGAGACTTTTGCGCTCGAGTGTAGAAAGCGGTGGTTTTGACTGTTTGGGGGCGGGGTCAAATGCTATTGGTTGATATCTCCAGGGTTTGTGACGGACCGCCTACCTCCAAGAGCCAGAGGAGGGTGGAGGAGGGTGCTGTTGGCCCGGGTTCAGTGCCCGGAGCGACCGGCTCTTGGAGATAAGAGGTCCAACACAAACTTTGGAGATATCAACCAATAGCAATTGCTGCGGGAGGCGACCCTGACCCCGCCCCCAAACTGTCAAAACCAACCCATTTAACACTCGAGTGCAAAAAACTCACTCAAGCACAAACAGCAGCTGCAGGTAATTTGCATAGCCCGCAAGGAGAACTGTGAATTGAAGAGAAAAAAAAAAAAACGAGAGGAGGAAAATGAAGCTCAAGAGCGATGTTTTGTTCGGTGAGCACACGGTAACTTTTTTTTTTCTCGCAAGCTTCACATTTGCGCTCATGAGAAGTTGACTTGGCAAAATGTAAAAACGCTAGTTTTTTTCGCCTGGTATTTTTGTGGAACGCCATATTAAATGGTGTTCAGTTTTGGAGATACAATATATATAGGCTCCAATAGCTATAGGCTCCATGCAGAGTCCCATATTCATCTGTCATATGCATTAATGTGTGCAATCTTGTGCAATCTTGTGACTGTGGACACGACCCAGGAGAGCATTGGCTGTAGTACTGGGATGCGGAATTACAGGGCCGTGTCGAACCTCAGGCCGCGTTCAGACGGACGGTTCAGTGGATCATTTCCACAAAAAATTACAAAAGGAAGTGCCCTGAGAATTCATTCTCATTTGCAAGCACTCCCTAGGGAGAGAGAAATAGATGGAATTGGATGAGTGAGGTGGGCAGGATCTTGGGTATAATTGCTTAGCTCAAGGGCACAGTGACAATGTTCTCTGGGCAGAACACGGATTCAACCTCCACTAACAAAAAGTCCATTTCTTGCAACACCCACCTGGGATCCATCCTGGAACCCTGGTCGATTGTTAGTCAGCGGTTCTTGGCCACTGAGGAGCCTAAGTAGAGTTTATTAATAGAGGACGTTGGTCAGGAGGGCCTGTTTGTTTAATAGTGGTCACAGAAGGGAAATTTAGTTAGGACAATACAAAATCAATAAAGAAATGTTCTGGTTTCTAAGTGGTGCAGTGGTCAATACAATACCCAGTGTTATTTATTTATTGGTTGTTGACAAATGTCGAAACCCTGAAGGGTTTCCCAACTCCAATTAAATTCCAATTTGAAGGGTTACACTTAAAAACAAGGGTTCAAGGTTCAAAAGAGAAATAGAATTGGGTCTATCTCTACCTTTAGGTCAACATTTGATGCAAAAAGAACGCAAAATACAACTAGTGACAATAAACATCAAAATATCTCAGAATGGGTTTAGAATATTTGAAGCCTGATCCTTAAATTAACCACAGCCCCGCTCAACTACGCAGAGCACAGTGTATAATTTTAGCTCATAGACTGACTTTTTTTTTTTTTTATACTGCACTACAGGAGACACCAAAACAAATCACAGACATAAGATTGCTTCTATTGCAAAGGGGCTGGAAGATCAATCCTGATCTATCCTGCTGTTCCAAAACAAGGAGAAACCAACGTCTCCGGCCTATGGAGCGGTGTCACATTCTGTTTCCTTCCAGTCTCTGGGGATTGCATTAGGACTGAGAGGAAATTGCGCACAGAAAAGTGTGTACTGACTCACGTCAGATCCAGCAACCACAGACATTTCATGTGTTGACAGGCCGCCACCTCAGCATCTGCTCTGATCCAGCCCAGCGCTACCCGCTCTCCCATAGCCAACCTAAAGCTTTGATTTCCATTGTGTTTACATTCTGGATTGGATGAATGAATCTCAAAATGCCAAGTAAAGCAGGAGCTTCCAGTGCTTCCAGTGCTGGCTGTTATGGGACTGAGTCCCTGCTCCTGCATCTGCATTCAAATTAATCAGAAAATAACCAGCAAACCGTGCCAAACAGCTGCCAAATCAGAGCGCTAAGTTGTGTATTGCACAATCACACAGGGCTATTGTGAAACCCACATGCTGTGACCAAAGAAAAACAACACAAAATGCTACAGTGACTAAGGAGAGAATCCAAAGCTAGGAAAAGTTAGCGTCAATAACCCCTGCTCATTTTCAGAATTTTTCTTTATAAATCATTAAATGTTTGGATCAGCGATTTCAGTTAAATATATCATATAACAGATGAACACAGTGATATTTGAGAAGTGAAATGAAGTTTATAAGATTTACAGAAAGTGTGCAATAGTACAATGAGAGTCTGGCTTCTGGTTGAAGGTATTTTGGATCATTCTTCTTTACAAAACATCTCCAGTTCAGTCAGGTTTGATTCAGGTTTCTGATCGTGAACAGCTCGCTTTAAATCACACCACAGATTTTAATAATATTCAGGTCTGGGGACTGAGATGATCATTCCAGAATGTTGTACTTGTTCCTCTGCATGAATGCTTTAGTAGATTTTGAGCAGAGTTTAGTGTTTAGGGTCGTTGTCTTGTTGAAGTATCCAGCCCCGGCGCAACTTGAACTTCAACTTTCTCACTGATTCTTGAACAATGTGTCAAGAATCTGCTGATATTGACTGAAATCCATGTGACCCTCAAGTTTAATAAGATTCCTAGTACCTGCACTGATCACACAGCCTCATAGCATTATGAACCACCACCAAATTTTGCTGTGGGGAGCAGTAAAGTGTTTGTCTTGGAATGCTGTGTTTTTCTATTTTCTCCATGCATAAACAACTGCCCCCAAATAACTCAATTTTAGCTTCATCAGTCCACAGTCCACCTTATTCCAAAATGAAGCTGGCTTATCTAAATGTGCTTTAGCTTTAGCATACCTCATGCGACTCTGTTTGTGGCGTGTGCTCAGAAAAGACTTCTTCTGCATTACTCTCCCATACAGCCTCTCCTTGTGTAAAGTGCACTGGATAGTGAATAGTGAACAATGCACAGTGACTCCATCTGCAGCAAGATGATTATGTAGCTGGTCTTTGGAGCTGATCTGTGATTATGGTGGTTGACTATGACTGTTCTCACCATCCTTCTCCTCTGCTTATCTGAGATTTTTCTTGATGTGCTATTTCGAGTCTTAACTAAAACTGTGCCTGCGATCTTCCATTTCCTTACTCTGTTCCTCACAGTGGAAACTGACATCCGGAATTTTTGAGATTATTGAGCTTTTTGTATCCTTCCTCTAAATCATGATGTTGAACAATCTGTTTTTTTTTTTCAGGTCATTTGATAGTTTTGTTTTGAGGCTCCCATGTTGCCACTTTTTAGAGAAGAAGCTAAACCCTTTCTCATAATTGGATTCACCTGTGTATGTAGGTCAAGGGTCAATGAGCTTACTAAACAAATTTTGTGTTCCAGTAATTAGTGATAGGTGTTCAAATCGATAAAATGACAAAATGCCAATTTTATGCACCTGCCTAATTTTGATTTGTTTAAGTAATTATTTTACACTTTCTGTAAATACAATAAACTTCATTTGCAGATCCAAACCTGCCTCGGTGAGGCAGCAAT
Source organism: Astyanax mexicanus (assembly GCF_023375975.1). NCBI lineage: Eukaryota > Metazoa > Chordata > Actinopteri > Characiformes > Acestrorhamphidae > Astyanax > Astyanax mexicanus. The sequence goes on along the minus strand of NC_064423.1, from coordinate 9,817,660 downwards.
TTATGCAAAAAGAGCCCCAACTAAGTACTGAGTGCATTTTTTACAATGAATTAATGAAATAAATTAAGTTTTCAATTATATATATATATATATATTTTTTTTTTGATTTGCGCTTGTCCTCAAGGGACCATTTGAAGCACTTTTTTTTTTAAGTGTGACTGCTGACCCAAGAGAACAGAGAGTTTGAGTTCTCCACCAAACATGCTAAGAGAAGCTATTGGTGTTAGCATTAGCATTATGCAGTGTTTTTTTGTGCCTTAACCTCCAAGCCTTAACTTGTTAGCAATGCCCCTTGCAGCTTTGCCTTAGCGAATTAATAGGACATCCACAACTAAACAAATGAAAAAGGACTAATTACTATTATTAAAAAAAAATGGAACTCAGTGAACCCATGATGGCATAATGCTTAAAACAGCCTTGCTTCTTAAGCAGGTTTCCCTTGGTTTCTCCAATCCAGGACTTTGTTGTGCTTCTTAAAACAGTTGCCGTGTACTTGTGACCCTCTTCAGCATTTTTTTTTTTTTTTAACTGTTCTGGGTGAAACCGTGGTCCGTGTGAAAGGTTTAGTGAAGCCGAGGCTCGACACCCTGCTAAATAGCCTCTCTCATTAATTGCTGGCTGGAATCTGAGCCGGGTTCTGCTGCCCACTGAGCGTCTATTGGCAAACACCCCCTTATTGGCCATCCCTTTAAAAAGTTAAGTCTAGTGAAACAATTTAATTAGGCCCCTAATTGTTGTTTAACCTATTGAGAGCCACTCTGTCTCCTTCACTCTGTCTATTTAACAGCCTGCTTACTTGAGCTCTCTTGTTGAGTCCAGGCTTGTAGTGAATTGAGAACCTTGACAGAGTAAAAAAAAAAAAAAAGTGTGATTTTAAAAGTAATTTATTCAGTCCGCCATGTTTTTTTGGGTTTTTTTTGCCATTAAGAATTTATGCTGCATTCACATGTTTGTTGGGCAGTATGTTTCTCCAAGATAAAAGTCATACACCTAACTTAGTTGCGTTCATTTGATTTTTAGAAAACTATATCTTTAAAATATATATATTTTTTATTTTATGCTTAACAACAAACAGCACAAAAATATATATTTTTGTGGTAGATTTTTATTTTGTTGTTGCTACAATGCTTCTTGGCAATAAATCTTATACCCTTTTAAATGGAGCCACATTTGTAAAGAGAAGTAGTGTTCAGTATGTGGGTTGTGCCTATAAAAGAATTGGCCAAATCCTCTCAAGCCAGTGTGCTAAACAGCGTATTTTGCTGTTGCTTCTGACACTTGTTTGTGAGCTTCTGGTAACTCCACCTGTGAGCATGGCCCTTGCTATAGCGCTACAGTGGTCCAGCCTGACCACGCTTGGCTGATCTGGATAGGGACGTGATAGGGCAACTTTAAGCTGGTGAAGCACAAAAAAAAAAAAAACCAAAAAAACAAGTTGCTGCATTATATGGAGTAAGCCCTAATACCAGTGTATCCAAATTGAAAGCCAAGTTCTATATAATGGGGGATGTCAGTAAAAGGCCACAAAGTGGGCGCCCCAAGAAGATCGTCCAACACCAAACAAGTCAATGGTAGATTAAGCTGTTTGACACTGGCAGAGAAGATTTGGAAATTTTTTAATAAGCACAACTCACATACTCAGCTCTGCTGCTGTTCTAAACGTGACAACATTTAAAAGGTAAATTAGCAGGCGTTCCAAGATATATTGCCAAAAAGCATTGTTAAGAAATTTCCTTTCTTTTTGTGCTGTATGTTAATGTTGTTTGTAGACAGCTACAATTTGTGTTACATTCAAAAAGCACATGAAAGTTTTAATTTTTAATTGGTGTTTACATGCTTAGTGATGTTGGAAGGAGTTTACATTACAACAATTTTGATTAAAATAATAATAATAATAAAAACAAGACAGCACAAGAAAGCAGCAATAGAGACACCATAGCTCTTATATGTTTCAACTTTCTGTTTCTCTGCTCATTGTCTACTCTCTTTAATTTCCCTCTTCTACACTAGTGCTTTTGTGCAGGGGAAGTTAGTTTTTTTTTTTTTTTTTTTTGTATATACAGGGGTTGGACAATGAAACTGAAACACCTGTCATTTTAGTGTGGGAGGTTTCATAGCTAAATTGGAGCAGCCTGGTGTTCAATCTTCATTAATTGCACATTGCACCAGTAAGAGCAGAGTGTGAAGGTTCAATTAGCAGGGTAAGAGCACAGTTTTGCGCAAAATATTGCAAAGCACACAACATTATGGGTGACATACCAGAGTACAAAAGAGGACAAATTGTCGGTGCACGTCTTGCTGGAGCATCTGTGACCAAGACAGCAAGTTTCTGTGATATATCAAGAGCCACGGTATCCATGGTAATGTCAGCATACCACCAAGAAGGACCAACAACATCCAACAGGATTAACTGTGGACGCTGTAAGAGGAAGCTGTCTGAAAGGGATGTTCGGGTGCTAACCCGGATTGTATCCAAAAAACATAAAACCACATAATTCAATGTGCACCTCAACTCTCCTGTTTCCACCAGAACTGTCCGTCACCACAATAAATTATTGTGGTCTAAAACCAGATTTCAGTTTCATTGTCCAACCCCTGTATATTTTTTAGTAATCGCAGTATTTTTTAAAACCAGAGAATCGTTAGTTGTCTAATTAGAAAACTTACATCTATGTGAAAATGTTGATTTTAATGATTATATAAGCTTTTGTCTTGTGATCTGAACAAGATGAGCTGTTGATGAGCTGTTCTGCTGCCTCTTGATGCCCATTTGTTTGGTCCACCTCCTTGACAACAGAGCTCTGCTGCTTAACAGAGCTCGACTCTGATTGGTTAGCCCGATTTTAATACACAAAACAATGCAAAAAATCAGTTTTTACAAAACCTTGTGAAAGGGCATCTTAGACTTTGTGTGGGTAAAGATTCTCAATGCAACGCATTCAATCACATGATAAGCAGAACACAATGACGACACTCACAACATTTAACTAATGTTTTTTTTTTTTTTCTATTTATTAATTAAATATATAACCCTTACCCGGTTGGATAAGAGCTAACAGATAACAGAAGTACAAAAAGAGCTCCAGACAGAAATGAGTGTGTGTATATAACACTGTGGGAGAGCGGTCCTAAAGTCCGAAAGGCAAGGCGGCTGGGCATCATTCACCCCGTGACCTATCCAGATCTGTTCTATCCAGATCCTGCATCTCATTCTACAACACCAAAGGACTCAAATCAGGATAGTGATAAATGTTGTGCAGATTTCAGAAGAGGGATAACTGTGTGATTCATTCTACGTGTGTCCAGGTAAAAAGTGTTTCATTTTCCAAAATTTGACTAAAACGTGACACTCAGTACCGCCATCCTAGAGTTCATTTCATGTTCATGACAGCTCTACCGCCTGCATACACACACACAAACACACACATACGTACACGCACACACAGGCACGCACACATTCACACACAAACAATACCTACAGCAACTGTGCAAAAAGTCTTTGGTAACCAAATTAATTTGCGAAAGAGAAAAACGAACCAAAAACAAAAAACAGAACAAAAAAAAGAAATCTCTGACTGAGATTGTTGTATAATCTCTAATATACATAACCTCAGCCTGATATTGTACATATGAGACTGCATTCAATAAATTAAACAGTGGGAATGAGTTGGAAAGATCAAAACCAAGATCCAGCAGTTCTGTTCACATGTCAAAATCATTAAAAGAAAAAAAAAACACAACAAATTAAAATAAAATAAAAAATATATCAAATAAACAAACAAACAACAACAACAACGCAACAGTGTCATAACAGATCAAAAAAAAGAAATAAATCAATAAATCAGAAATGAAGATGTGATCTATGGCCCATAAAACTGCAAAATTAATTAGGTTTGTTGGTTTGTCGGTTTCTCGGTTTGTCGAAAGACGTATCGCTTGTACATGTGGCTTCCTGTAAACATTCACAAGTAAAAATACATTAACCATTTCCCCACCAACACCACATTTGCACATCTGAGACCTGACCCTCATAGAGTATAAAGTCCCTCCTCCTCCACAAACACACTGTGACTGGTGTGCACATCACTGAGGTACACAGTATATACTGTACTTACTTAAAGTACTTAGAGAGTCCTCACACGAGGCGCCATAAACACAACACTCATCATCGTCATTTTTATTACTGGATTTGAGGGGGGAAAAAAATCGGTGTTCCAGCACTTTGGATGCCTTTTTAATCCATTCTCTTAGCATTGGTAGAAAAACGTTCTGAAGATGTTCGTTCTCTGGTGTTTTTATTCTCATACTTTATAAAAGGAGTTCTTCGAAAATATATCCACAGAGTTCTTTTCTATGAAAAAATAAATTAGGTAGTTGAAAACACCATAAAGAGGAAGACAGGTCCAATGCAGGTCCAAGCTCGCAGGTTCTACGCTCGAGCCTATGCTGTCCTCATTGATCCGTTATTAGAGCTAGAGATCCTCCGAAAGCCCTGGTCGTATTTCTCCAGCCACAGCTCGGCGAGCTGCTGCGTGGAACCGTGGGACGAGGCTTTGGAACCCAGGCACATCTTGTACTGTTTGGGATCTAGGTTGGGGTCACATATGACGGGGTGGTGAACGTGCACTATGCCAGTGTCTGTGCTCCTGAACAGCTCCATCCCTGACTGGACAAATTTGTTAAAAAGATCCACGTCTTCCAGCCCCCAACCCTGGATGGAGACGTCAAAGCCGCCAGCTTTGACCAGGTCCCCTTTGTAGACGCAGACGATGCCGAAGCCGTAGTGTCTCCACAAGCCCGTTTTGGACGTGAACACGTAGTGGTTGTTGCTCGGTACCTTTCCGGCGTAGACAACCTTCGGGTCGTACTGGCTAAAGATGATTGGGAAGTACGTCTGTTCCCCCAGTATGGTGTTTCCGCGACATCGCTTGAGGAAATCAGCTGTAAACAATAGGTCCACGTCACAGTAGAAGAGTAAGGAATCATTGGTGAAGTGAGCCGAGCCGACCTCCAGGGCCAGGGCACGGGAGAAGGGGCCGGAAACGGGCTTGATCTCCATGTCAGCTTTGGGATACTTCAAACGATACTCCCTCATCAGCTCGATCTGCTTCACGCGCTCCGTGTTGTTGTCCGTGCTGAAGAGAAGAACCAGCAGCTTAACGTTCTGGCTGGGGATAAGGCAGATCTTCTCAAAGTTGACCATGAAGCGCACGAAGATCTCGTACCGCCCCGCCAACGGCACAAGGATGTTGATCTTCTTCTCTTTGGGTTCGTGCTGCTCTGAGCCGGAGCTGCTGAGCTTGAACGGCACAAACATCTTAAGGGAGCTGGAGAGGAAAGACAGGGAGTCCGAGTCCTGGTTGATCCTAGCTGCCAGCGCCCGTGCGTCCATTTCTTCTTCCTCCAGGAACTGGATCTTGCTGAAGGTCTGTTGAAGGTAGGCATGCCTTCTCACCGGTACAGTCATGGTCTTCCCTTTGTGCTTCTTGTAAAGCAGCAGCAGGTCGAGCACATATTCTGCTCCATACATAGGGTTGACCCTGCGGTAGCCATATTGAATCTCTTTGAAATCAATAACCCTGCCTCGGGTCTTGGCGTTGGCGTTAATCATCTCCATTACCTGCATGATGATGTCGTCCAGCGCCATCTTCTGCGAGGAGTCGATGCCACGGCGCGGAGGCTGCCCGTCCAGGGCGGAGAAAATGTACTTCCCCGTGAGGAACTCCCACTCCAGCACCTCCTCCCGCTGGTGAGGATGGAACCGCATAAAGGAAGGAGGCATTCCAAGCTGCAAGTCCTCTTTGTGCACCTCCGTGTTGCCGTAGCGACTCATCTGCACGATCTCCCGGTGAAGCTGAATGGTGCGGTGCCGGAGCTCAGCGATTTTGCGGCTCAGCATGTAGCTGTGCAGTCTGTACTGGTAGGGCGGGTTCTTGTTGGGATGGAGCGTGATGGCCCGGTGGATCTTGCTGTTGTGAAGGTCTCGGATGTAGCCCTTCTTGTTCGGCTCGTAGTTCTCGTAAAACAGCTGCTGCATCTGAGAGAGAGAGAGAAAAAAAAGAAAAATATAAGTTTAATTGAGCAATACCCACTTAAAACAAGTCAGGCAACCCCCTTTTTTATTGCTCTTAATTTTTACTGTACACGGACTATGGACAATTTGTCTTTAGTTGGATAAACTGCCTTTACTTGTACATTTGATTGCATTAACATTAATGAAGTCAGGATGTTAAATGACAAATCATGCAAAAGAACCCAGTTTCTCAGTTCCATACTGGGGGATTTATACACCTGTAGTCCACACCTGGCACTAGTCATGATGCCTATAGGCTTAAATTCATTATTGTCAATACACAATACATTTCTGCAAGTCCTATATAAGCAGTATATCAGCAATAGGTGCAACTTAAACTAATCCATAAAGATTTGAACAGATAGGGCACATTCCCAACAATTAAAATAATCATAGTGGGATGCATCGTGTCAATGTTGACTAAATTAACCACATGATGTTCCAGATAATACAAAATATAATGATGCAACAATGCAAGAGGCATTTCAAATCCAATAACTAGATATTACACATTACAGGGGGCACATTTATCATCTCCAGACTGATTTAAATGTGATGATGATGATGTGATGGTTTGGAACATGGTCATGAGATCAATTATGGAGGAAAATTAATATTCCACCCATTACAGCTGAAGACCATAACACGCTGTAGGAACGGAGTCTGGAATGAACATAAATCTTTAAGAGCAAAAGGTCAGCAGAACCACATGCATGAACTGCCAATTTCCTTGTTAAAAATGAGCTGAGAGCTAATGAATTTAAATCACTACAACAAATTAAACACCAACCTCAAGATTTTCTCACAGTATACTAGTCACAATTAATTTTTGTTCTTGAAATAATTCAGATAAATATTACTACTCCCATATTAGGACCACCTTTATATCCCTGATATTATGATACACTGGCATGATAATGGACACTCGACTTAAAGCAGCTGTCATTACGATTTTTTCGTTCTGAAAGACTGTGTACTTGTTATATGTATTAAATAAAACTTTATATTACTGCAACAAAATAAATGTTAATAGAATGCTAATAGAATGTTTTTTAAGATTTTATATATTGCCAGTAATCATTATCGCAAAAATCCCTTGAAATATCATATTTTGTTTGGCCCATAACCCTCAAATTGAGGTCAACAAAAAATAATTGAGGTCATGTTCATATATTGTTTGATACATAAGCCGAATAACGCGATTATCGTGACGGGCCCATCTCAAACTGAACACTCATTTCCAGTTGCCTTTTTTCCATTAAAGAAAGTAACCCAGCTCAATCAGCTAAAGAAGGTGAAAATAGGACTCCAGCAGCGTTCCTAAATCCATCGCCTCGGTCAAGAGGGATAAAGCAGATAGAGGAACGGGGAGCCAGAACGCAAGGTCATAGTGACCTGAGAAAAGCTCTCCACACCAGCTGGAGGCTGCAGAAGTCTGGATGCTCCTACCTCCACCTACTGTTCCTCTCATCATTAGCAAAGCCTCTAATTAGCCAACTGCTGGTTCCTTTCCTTAATCAGTACTTCATGATTCATTATACCAATTCCCTTACGGACAATGACCTGGTCAGTTTGTTCATTACAGCTCTGAGGTAATGAATGCTGAGTGGCAGGTCTGGAAATGAACACCTGATTTAAAGGTGTTGGCAGATGTGCAGGTAAAACAGCAGGCCGGTCACCTGAAGGCTAATCCAAGGTTTGGATCAACATACAGCACAAACGCACACATGATAACAGGGTTTTTGCACCAATTTTAAAAGTTAAATTCAATGCTTTTTAAGACCTCAATAAATATCATTTAAGACTCAAAAATATTAGTTGTACTTTTTTTAATTCTCTCCCCGGTAACGTTAGCTAACTTGCCGCTAATGTTAGCTAGCTCTCTGTTAACCTTAGTTCTATCACTGGTTATATAAGCTAGCTAGTTTAAGCTAGCTAGCTTAAATAACCAGTGATAGAACTAATGTTAACAGAGAGCTAGCTAACATTAGCGGCAAGTTAGCTAACGTTACCGCTTGTTTAAGCTAGCTAAAGTTAGTATATTACCTAGATTGCTGCTACTGTTAGTTAGCTAGCTGCTAACATTAGTATGTTAGCTAAATGTTAATCTTAGTTCTATCCCTGGTAATGTTAGCTAGCTCATTTAGCTAGCTAAAGTTAGTATGTTAGGTAGCTCGCCACTAAATTAAATATGTTAGCTAACTCGCCGCTAATGTTAGAAAGCTTTCCACTAACATTAGTTCTACCCCTGGTAATGTTAGCTAGCTCACTTTAGCTAGCTAAAGTTAGTATGTTAGCTAGTTTGCTGATAACATTAGTACCTTGCTGCTAACGTTAGTATGTTAGCTAACTCGCCACTATGTTGGATTGCTTTCCGCTATCCTTAGTTCTATCCTTGGTAATGTTAGCTTGCTCAGTTTAGCTAGCTAAAGTGAATATGTTAGCAAGCTCGCTGCTAAGTTAGTATGTTAGCTAGCTTGCCACTCAATTTTATGATAGCTAGCTCACCGCTAATGTTACATAGCTTTTCGCTACCCTTAGTTCTATCCCTGGTAATGTTGGCTAGCTTACTTTAGCTAGCTAAAGTTAGTATGTTAGCTAGCTTGCCACGAAAATGAATGTTAGCTAACTCGCCACTAATGTTAGCTAGCTCTCTGTTAATCTTTATTGTCTCCATGGATTAGATGTTTACGACTGGCCACTGTGTAAAAAAGTAATACCTACAGCAAATTTACAGTAAATTTAAGACAATTTCAGACCTTAATTAGCCAGATTTTAATTTAAGACATTTAAAGACCCGCAGGAACCCTGGAAAACCTCAGACAACTCGACAGAAGCCATTTCTAGAAAGTTCTTTATTTCACATATAAAAGCTAATATACATACATAAAAAGACTCAGTCACTCTCAGATGTTTACCTCTCCCCTCTCCAGTTCTTAAGCACCGTTCTCACTCTCAAACGCAACATCCAGAAGTCGACACGCAACCGTTATGCTATGAAAACATTTACACTGTGACCTCCGCATAGCAGACGCGTGTCCTTGTAACGGAAAATGCCAGAAGAATGAACTAAAGGTGCCCATGAATAAAAGGCTGAAGCAAATTCACAGTCAGTCACTGTGATAATAGCGTCCTCCCAGCGTCCCCGAGACCGAACAAATACATTAGCACAGGACAAAAGCACTTAATGCCTACAGATAAGACACTGAAATCCACTTGAGGCAAAGAACAGCTTTACAGTGTTTTTTTTGTGTCGTCAGGCGACTTTGCATTTCTATTACAGGCCTTTTTTAATCCGGCGAGACAAAAGCCAAAAACACAGCAGCCAAAATAATCACAGAAAAGTAAAAAAAAAAAAAAAATTCTATGTTTTCTTAAAACCTTAAAATATTCTCAGAAAACAGTCTCAAACCAGATTTTGTCGTTTTTGTAATTTTCTAAAAATAAACCTTACTTTCCAAGACAACAAGCAGAAGGCCATAGTGTTAGAACTTTCAGTGTGATAGGAGATCCACTTATTACACACACTACAGAACCACAAAATAAGAGAAGCTGCGTCTATGGTTGAAGGAGCTGAATTTAAAACATCCACCCAAACATACCATTTTGTGGGGGGTAAATCAACAACAGAACTGATAGAAATGTTTTGGTTATAAAGTTCCATTAAAGCAAAGGTGTCAGGTTTTTTTTTTTTTAACTTCTAGGTTTGGGTGGATGTTTTAAATTCTGCCCTTTATTCACAGCTGCAGCTTCTCTTCTTTAAAAGGGGGTTGATTTATTTTATTTTATTTTCTGGTGGAATGTTGGGTTAGCATACCTACCTACTTCCTGTGTGTATCTTTACTGTCAATACATACAACCATAAATCATTTGATATGAACTATCACAAGACAAAAGCTTAATAAACTAACCAATCTAAGTGAGTGTAGCAGAATAAGGTACACGTCAACACTGTTAATGGACACAGATTAATATTAAAGACCAGGACATTTCACAGGCCTGTGTACTAGCTGGAAACCTTGCTTGGCATTGTGGGAATTGTAGTGAATTTAGATGCATGGTAACTAGGGGTGGGCGATATGGCCCTAAACTTATATTGCATAAAATTATATATATTCAGATATTGCAAATACAGTAGATATATAATGGATAATGAGAACAGTGTGAATTTTTCTTTTGCTAAAAACAGTAAAAAAGTAGTACCCTGATGTGATAATTATGGGTGGGTGATAAAGCATGATATTTTAGAGTATAATATCATTCACGATATTCAAAAATGTTGAATTGCACACCCCTAATGTAACTAGTTTTGCTGACGATTAATGCCTTAGTAAAGAATATACACCCTCATCCCATCCTCCTGAATGAAGCTGAAAGTGGTAAAAAGTAGATATTAACAGAATCAAAGCACTATGCACAGGCTATGCTTATTTGCTTTTTCCTCTGTTACTGAAAAATTTCAAAACGAGCCCCAACTTCCCAAATCATTAGCTACAATTCTTTATTTCTGAGTATTAATTTCAACTGTTTTAATATGTAGCTCATAACTTTCTATGCCTTTTTTATGTGCTGTATTTTTAATGTGTGTGTGTGTGTGTTTGTGTGTGATAAATGCTGCGTTTAGGACACGCGTGTACAAATTCACACAGTGAATAACCGCCCTGTGGCAGGCTGTGCCACTGAGTCAACGACGGACTGCAGTGCCCCTGCACTGCTGTACATCAGCCTAAAGGCAGAGCTCAGAGGAAGAGTCAGACCCCGGGACAAGCGACACTTATCTACTACACAGAACTCCCCGCCACTGACCTGCCAGTCATGCAAATCTAATTTAAAAATGCTATTAGAGTCTTTTAATTGGCTCCACTGCAGCGTAATGGGCCTCATGTCGAGTGTGCCCCTTTATGCTGCTCTAAGACCAGCTTTGCCTGCTAAGATGCTGACCGCAAACATAATGAGAGAGAAAAAAGACTCGCTCCTCTGATGGAAGCAGCCAGAGGCAAGTTTTATGAAACAAAAACACTGAAGTGTCACCACAGGAGGCCTGCAGCTCTGAGCATGCTTGGCTAACTTTACAAAAAGAACGGTTGATGAGTAATCTGAGGCCAATCAAAAAGGAGAGGGAAACTTTTACCAAGTTTTTAAATAAAATGATTGATTTAATAGTGAGTGCCAAGGTTTCCATCTGTACATATAAAAAAAATCTCTATTTAAATTTACTGTAGCTTCAATACAGCAACTTTACAGGAGAAGGAAAAGAATAAACTTTCACTGGAAGTATAAAGGGTTGCACAATATCCTGGTTAAGTATCGTTATTGTAGCGTGCATATGCGTAATAGTCCCGTCACAGGACAAGCATCGTCTTGTGCAGTGGCTTTTTTTGCTGCCTAATAAAAAGAGAAAATTCACACTGTTCTCATTTTGCCACAGCATATTTATCATTAATATATACATATACATATATATATAATTAATATATTTTTACAAAAAAAATGATGAGTTTCTTTGATTTTATCAAATTGAAAACCTCTGGAATATAATCAAACCAAGCCATCAAACCAAGCTCAACTGCTTGAATTTTTGCACCAGGAGTAAAGGCATAAAGTTATCCAAAAGCAGTGTGTAAGACTGGTGGAGGAGAACATGACAAGATGCATGAAAACTGAATAAAAAACAGGGTTATTCCACCAAATATTAATTTCTGAACAATTAAAACTTTATGAATATGAACTTGTTTTCTTTGCATTATTTGAGGTCTGAAAGCTCTGCATCTTTTTTTGTTATTTCAGTCATTTCTCATTTTCTGCAAATAAATGCTCTAAATGACAATATTTTTATTTGGAATTTGGAGGAAATGTTGTCTGTAGTTTAAAGAATAAAACAACAATGTTCATTTTACTCAAACTTATACCTATAAATAGCAAAATCAGAGAAACTGATTTAGAAACTGAAGTGGTCTTTTTTTTCCCCCACAGCTGTGTATATATATTGAAAAGAGTGAAAACTGCATGATATCTATCTTTACTGACTTTGTCCAAAAGCTTAAATAAGAAATCATGATCCGTCATGTTGCTTTCAAAAACTGGACCACCTGTGATGCGACGTATCCTCAAACTGAAAAATATAAAAAATATTCATGTCATCTATTGCACAGTGCTTTCCAGTGGCTACACAATTACTACTGTACAACACACCTGGAAATGGAAGCTGATTTGGCAGTGCTGTGTCTATTTGTGGAATTATTCTCCCTCCCAATTTCTCCAAATTACACATTTATCAGATTCTGCCAAAAAAAAAGTGTTACCAAGTGTGTAATCTCGCAGCTGATAGTCCTGCAGCATTGCCAAGCAATTTATCACATCCTGAAAACGCAACCCCCCACAGTGAGAGAGCTGTAAGTGTGGGAAAATGGGACATAAATATAATTTAAGATTTTTCACAATATTTCTTTCTATTGTTCTATCCAAAATAACGTATATAAAAGTCCTAAAGGTTCAATTTTTCTTTTCTGTCTGTTTAACTTTTTATTGATCTAGCTCTTTTTGCACAAAACAGGGGTTCTTCACTGGCATCAAGCACCAAATTTGTGGAAGAACTAAGTATGTATTTAGATAGATTTTGGTGGTCTGAACAGCCAGAAACCACATGAAATCCCAAATCTCATATGGAGGTGGTTTAAAATATAATTTCAATCAATCATCACTTCAACAATTCCAGAGATTCAGAGGTGAGGGGGTCTAAGAAAAGGGCAATAAGTTAGAGTGAGTTAGTTAGTTCACTGATGTCAAATGCTATCACACTAACCCATGCAGATACGATTGTGATGTCCAGACATGCAAATCCGATCTGATCACTTACAATCAAACAGTGCAAACAATCACACTATTGGATTTAGGAAACCCATTCAATTTGCCTGCAATCTGAACATAGTCTTAGTTTTAAAAGCCACAAACAATGAAACAGCAATTCAGTAGAATCAATAAAGCTACTGAGTGAAAAGTCTGGCCTGAGAAATGACAACCTCCCTCATCTAAATCAAATTCACATGAAGAGTGACTGAAGTCTTAGTCAGGATATTACACAGGCAAAGTGCAGGATATTAAAACAGTGCAGACTTCACAGACCCAGCGCTTCACGGTCAGCACTCTAATCTCTGCTTAGAGAAAAAAAAATAAGAGTAAAAAATAAACCCATTACAAGAAATTTAGCCTAAATATTAGAAACAATCACAACTGGGGCTGCACGATATATTGTTTAAACATAGTCATCGGGATGTACGCAAGAGCAGTAGAAACATTGAGGCGTGCAATGTAACCTAGGTTAATAAAAGCAAACACGTCATGTTGCAATATTTTGATTCTTGATGCAAGAAGTAGATACACAGCGCTGTCTCTGTGTCTGTGTAAGTGACCGGCTGCTGCTGCCTGAGAAATGCAAGAGCAGTTACAGCTGAATTCATGTTTTTAATCCCAGAAAAAATGCTCTTATTTACCTTTTAAAAGGCCATTTAAATGCCTAATTATTATTGTTTTGCTGTTTTCCTCGGGTTTTGAGTGCTTGGCTGACTCTAAGGGCGTTTTCACACCAGCACTGTTTGGTTCGGTTAAAACGGACCCTGGTTCGTTTGTACCTTTATTGTGGTTCGATTGAGCAGGTGTGAAAACAGTAATTGCACTCGGGTTTAGATCAAAAGAACTGTTCCAAACGAACTCTGGAGCGGTTCGCTTGTGGTGAGAACGTAACTCGGTCTTGATCAGACCCAGCTATTTAATATACTGCTTTTATTTGAGCTAAACTGCTGATAAGGCGCAGTTTAAACTGATATATTAGCCATGTAACACTAATTACCACAGCAATGAACAAATGCTGTGTTCATGCATGCGCATTCTGTGCTGCGTTCAGTGTTAAAGCACACAGATATACGCACTGGAACTCAGAACCTTTTAGCTATTTGTACTTTTTCCGTATATTTATATTTATTCTTACGCCAGACAGCTCTGACCAACCAGAGGACACAGCCTGCTCATGTGGTTTTATTTGTATGCATTTTGGTGCATTTAGGTTTATGCCTGTGTGAAACCAAACCAAACCAAACAGAGGGAGAAAACGCTTCAAGTAAATGAACTCATCAACTGATCTGAACCACAGAAACCAACTACAGGTGTGAAAACGCCCTAAAGCGCTGACTCAGTGGTCCAGATGTGGTCGCTGGTGACGGTGCGGGTCATGTATTGTTTAATATCGCGATATATATTGCAACAAAAAAAACAATTCAATGTCAAATTGTTCCAATATCGTGCAGCCCTAGTCACAGCCACAGGTGACAAGCCTGCTCAGGTTTTTAACCAACACCTTTTAGTTCCTCCATTTCCTCCTCACCAAACTGCACACCAGAAGCTGTTTCTGCTTCAGAAGAACTGCTGCAGTTTGCGTTTGAATAGCTGTGAGGCATTATGACTATCCTCCGTTTCTGACAGACAGGTCTGGAAGATCTCTTTCCTGTTCCAAATCAATTAAAGGGGATTTTCCAATAACAAGGAAAAGTCGTTAGCAGCAGTGCTCTGACAGATCCCGTCACTGCTGCACCACACCGGCTGAAGGATGCCTTAGCGTGTGCGGACACGCATCAGTCAGTTCCTTCTCGAAACCCAACGTGAAAATGCACCAGCCTGCCACGTTCCAACTAACCCTGCGCAGCGCCGCCAGCAGCTGAGCGCCCCCGCCATGACGCAGACATGATGAATCAAGCCATCTTTATGATGTGAAAGCGGATGTTGACACAAGACGTGAAATTAATCTGCTAAAGAGGCACCGCAGCTTCTATCGTGAGCGCCATTAGTCATGTCAGGATTTGCATGACCGAGAGCGTGTGTTCACAGATGCACTGGCGGGTGTGTGCGTGTGTGTGTGTGTGTGAGAAAGAGATGTTTGTGTTTGCTGAAAGTAAAAAGATGCCTGAAGAGCTGGACATGAAGAGATTGTGAACAAGTGTCTCAGTATTGTGTAACTGAGCTACAGTACCTTCTGCCTGATGCTGGGATGCTTATAAGCAACATTTGAGCGGCCTATTCAACCAGAGCGAACCAGAGAATACTTAACACTCAACAGTAAATTACAATAAGTAATAGGAGTTACAGCTTAGATTCTCTGCCCGAATCAAACCCGACCCGAGATTTCCCACAAGAAAATAGTCTGATAATAATTAGTTTTATTATATGTGTTAATGTTAATTCTGACTGATTAACAAAAAAAAAACAAATCAGGATCAGACTTCTGTTGTAACTACTTATTAGTGATCTATAAATTAATTACAACCTATTTAATAACCATTAATAACCCTCATGTCGTAGACTATTTATAAACCCTTTTAAAGTGGTACCTCTTTTATTCGTTAACACAGCTCACACTGTGAATGAATTTTGATTCAGACGCATTAAAGATGAAGATAAATATAACAAAAAGCACGTCCTTGACCTTTATCTGTACTTGTATTGTTCTGTAGTACAACTATTGTACAGCTCACAAAGAGCCAATGAACAATCAGAACATAAGCATCGCTCTCCAGCAGGGCAAGGACGTTCAGTCACCCAGCAGAGCTAGCGAAAGCAGACAATGATGACACTGAGGGGAAATGAGTGACTGATGAAATTGGTGGCACATAATGCAGTAAAACTAATTAGTAACTTTTTTTTTTGTTACTGTCAGACGAATGTGAAGAAGTAAAACTTCCATAATTGGGCTCTGCTGTGGAGCGTGTGTTAAGATACTGTGGACTATTTGAGTTTCTACACTGACAGAATTACCATTATTATTGACTATATACCAACTTTTTTCAATGGCTGGTATTACAATCGTACATGAAGGGTCATTTTATATGGACGATTGTCTTCTTTTGTCACCATAATGCAAAAACATTGCTTAACATTATCATGTATTATCATGTCCTTTTTACTTTTTGATGTAAAATTCAGTATCTCAGAAAATTTTATACTATATGAAAATGAAATCCACATCTCCATAAACGTTGTGAGCAGAGGGAAGCATGAAGTGCTGTAAGATTTTCTGGGAAAACATTTCACTGCACTGACTTTAGACTTGATATAACACACAGTGGATCAACACCAGCAGATGACATGTCTCAAACCATCAATGATCATCAGTAAATGTTGCATTTCTTTTGTAAATCAACTCACCAGAGTCTGGAGGAAGAGTGGAGAGAAACACAGTCCAAGCTGCTTGAGGTCTAGTGTGAAGTTTCTACAATCAGTGATGGTTTGGAGAGACAGGTCATCTGCTGGTGTTGATCCACTGTAAAATCCACAGTATCTTAACACACACTCCATAGCAGAGCCCAATTATGGAAGTTTTACTGCAATGTGTGCCGCAAATGTAATCAGTCACACATTTTGGTTCAACAAAGATTTTTTATTTCAGTGCCTCCCTACAGTTAAGTCATACAGAGCTTCAACCTTTAAACATACAGGGGTTAGAAAATGAAACTGAAACACCGGTCTTATAATGTGTGGGAGGTTTCATGGCTAAATTGGAGCAGCCTGGTGACCAATCTTCATCAAATGCACATTCCACCAGTAAGAGCAGAGTGTGAAGGTTTAATTAGCAGGGTAAGAGCGCAGTTTTGCTTAAAATATTGCAATGTAAACAACATTATGGGTGACATAGCAGAGTTCAAAAGAGGACCAATTGTTGGTGCCCGTCTTGCTGGCACATCTGTAACCAAAACAGCAAGTTTCTGTGATATATCAAGAGCCACGGTATCCAGGGTAATGTCAGCATACCACCAAGAAGGACGAACCACATCCAACAGGATTAACTGTGGACTCTGTAAGAGGAAGCTGTCTGAAAGGGATGTTCGGGTGCTCACCCGGATTGTATTCAAAAAACATAAAACCATGGCTGCTCAAATCATGGCAGAATTCAATGTGCACATAAACTCTCCTGTTTCCACCAGAACTGTCAGTTGGGACAATTAATTATTGCGGTCTAAAACCAGGTGTTTCAGTTTCATTGTCCAACCCAAAAGTGGGCGTTTTTGAAGCCTTGGTCCAAGACCTATGGATACCCCTCATTGTTTCTGTAAAGAACTCCTTAATCTTTTCCTGCCCCAGAGGTTCAGCTAATCAAACCTCGTGGACAGAGACGGCCTTTTAATGAAAACCCAGTGATTTAGCCATCAGCACTTGTACACCGGATCATTCCGGCAAATAATCAGACCTCGAGGTCACTCTGCGGAGGACATTCTGCCTAAGAGCAAGGGCAAGACCCTCGCAAAGAGACCATCTCTCTCATCGCAGCACTTATTGAAAAATTTCATAGCCAATGACATCCGAGGCTAGAGCGCCGGAGGGGCTGGAAATTGATGGCTTCATCCAGCAGCACCTGATTACCCAAGGCCCTCACTTACACCAGGGATAAGGAACGCTCCAGAGTAGCATATCAACACTCACAGATTGGCAGTGAGGCACATTCGCACTAGCAGCCTGGTCAACGCTGGCTGTGGTACAAGAATAAAGAAAAAAAAAGTAAAGAAATGCAATCAGGCAGTGATTGTGGGTCAGGTTCTTATTATAGACGTGTGGGTAAAGCACAGTACAGCAGGCTGTATAAGCAGGCTGGACTGTGTGGTCAGATAAAATTAACAGCCACACAAGAATACGTTCAGCATAGAGACACAAACGCAGAGCCTGAGATCATTCTCGAGCCAGAGACTCTGGACACTGTCCGCCCTGATGACTAATAAGGTTCCCTTAAGTGCTCTGTGAACAGAGGAGGAGATGTTTGGTGTAGTCCTTAACTTTAAATGATGTATTAGTTGATGTCACAGCAGATATAGTCATAGATAATATTCCTCTGCTTCAGTGAATGGATGGATTTGGTCTAAAAAAAAATGAAACTGGAGGAAGATGGAACCAATCCAATAAAAGTTTGTAATTAATTCAAGTAAGCCACCATTAGCATCCACTAGCATTCAATGCAGGAGGATCTCTCAATGCAGCATTTCTAAGATTTCATGAGACATGATACTAGTTATTATTTTTTTATTTTAAATAAATAAAAATTATAAAAAGTTTGTGTCTGCCACAAAGAGTTTTTCAATTTGCCGTTTCACTGAATTCTTCCATTTCAATGCACCCAATGGGAATTCAGCTCAACCGTTTTTACTTATTCTGTCTCTCTTTTTTATATCATTCTCACTCCTCCTTAGTTTGTAGCAGAGTTAAAGAGAACTGGAACTGGTTTACAAATTGAGCAGTACCCGTTAGACCTGACCGGATCATATCTCAGATTCTGGTCTGGTCAGGTCAGGGTTTTCACAGCTTTCATGCCTGTGCAAACATCTACCCTCAAGCCATCAAGCACTAAAGTACAACCAAGCGCTCTAATCGCCTGCTGCTTTTACCAAATTCTTCCATGTCGATTCACTCAGTGGTTCAGGGGAATCCAGCCCCTCCGTTTGGATGGAGAGAGCTCGTCAGTCAACGCTCATCAAATGAAAGTGGCTCGAATTATGCTGGTGTGATGAGCGCAGTGATGAGAAGCATCCGAGAGATTGCTTTTTGCTTCTAAATACTGCAGCCACGCTTAGACAGGGCTACACAAGCATGCCCGCCTGAGCCCCCCAGCTGCTTCTTATAATGGGATTTGCAACATAGTGGCAGCAAGAAAAAAAAGGAACACCGTGAAAATGAGAGTAACGCTTTTCATCAGTGCCATCCTGTTCCCGCCAGTGTAGCGCTGGAGTCCTGACGGGGTAATTTTCCTGCTGTCGGGAGTGAAATCCGCAATCCGCTTGAGAGAAGTGAAGGAGAGAAGCTTCTCGTTTGTCAGAATTGCAGGCCAAAGGGCAGGAATCAAGGTTTGCCGTTTCACTGAAGCCTTCGCCTCGAACCGCCCAATGACTAGGAAAGGTTAAGAAAAGGGCAGGTTAGGAAAAGGGAAAGAGCAGGTTGGAGGAGGTGGGAGTGGTGACTAATTGGCCGTGTGGCCGGTGCAGACCACAAACTCATAGGGAGGAGAAGGAAAAAAGAAGAAGAAGAAAAAAAAAAAGGCTGCAGCAATGACCTCAATGGCCTCAGTAGCATGAGGTGAGTCTGTAGGCCCGACCACACCCTACTGGACACAGGATGCAATCGTGCAGAAAGGAAGGAAAGTAGGGAAAAAAAAACAAAAAAAAAACAGCGTCTGGAGATGCTGAGTGAACCCGGGGCAGTCTGACCTACTTCTGCCACTGGTGAAGATCTGGTGAAGGAGCAGACACCAGACTTTCTGGCAAATACCAGACTGTAGCTTCATACAATATTTAAATAATGTCATAAATAAAGAATCCTGAGATGAATAGTTACACTTGGACCATGCTGAATATACATCACAATAAATGTGTTACAATGCAATATATTGTCATAGCTTATATAATAATGCTGTTAGCATGATGATCAACTGTTGTTACTACATATTGTCCTTTTTTTTTTTTTTTTTAGCTCGAATGCACATATAGGAGCACTCTGTAGTTCTATAATAATTACAGATTGTAGTCCTTTATCGGTTTCTCTGCATATTTTATTATTATCGGCCAATTGTCCCACCCATTCAGCTGCTAGTCAGCTGTATATATCCCCCATCACTAGTAATGACACAACACCAGGAGTATGAAGACTAGCACATGCCTCCTCCAACACGTGAAGTCAGCTTCCACCTCTTTCTTAACTGCAGCTCGGAGTGACTCAGATCCAATACATCAGCTCACAGACGCCTTGTGCTGATCGACATCACCCTTGGAGTGATGAGGGGAAAGAGTGCCTAAGATCTACCCACACAGATTCAGAGCTCCTGCCTCTGTCTTTACATCTACAAGGTAGAGCAGCTGTAGGTAGAAGTGTTTAATATAAAGGACAATAAGTTGACAGGTTTGAATCCTGTTCATGTAGCTTGCCATCAGCTACCGGAGCCCTGAGAGAGCACAACTGGCCTTGTTCTCTCTGGGAGGGTAGATAGCGCTCTTTCCCCACATCACTCCAAAGGATGATGCTGATCAGCACAAGGCATCTGTGAGCTGATGTATCAGAACCGAGTCGCTGCACTTTCCTCCGAGTGCGATGTGATGCTACTCGGCAATGATGCATCAGCAGTAGTTCGAAAAGAGAGAGGTTGTAGTTGACTTCACATGTGTTGGAAGAGGGATGTGCTAGTCTTCACCCTCCTGGTGTTGGGGCATCACTAGTGATAGGGTAGGGGGAGTGCTAATGAGTGGGTTGTGGGTAATTGGCCGTGTAAACTGAGGAGAAAATAGGGAAACATTTTAAAATAAAATAATTTCTACAGTATCGCAAAACACAATATTACAATACTTAGATATATCAATGTATTCTTATAGCCTTAATACCAGAGTACCATACCAGAGAATTCTAAGACTTAAGACTTTTATACTTCATTCAGACACAACACAGGTTTCTACAACACAGACTACTGCCCAAAGAACCCTCTCCAGCACCTCACCTCCCTTTTTCAATAGGTAGTCAAGAGCAAACTGGGTCAGTGCCGTCTGGATGATGCAATAAGCGAAAAATAAATGAATACAGCCTTCAACATGTTTTATGGCCTTTATCTCTACAAGTGTATGAGGTAAACAAACAGAATGAGCCAGTTATCTGTGGAGATAAGATGGCACCTAGAAGAGCCTCCTGGTTCTGCTCAAGAGCTTTGGCATTTGCACACAAATCAATGACACAACCCACAATAACAGACACACAAAAAAAAGAAAAAGTCAGGAGGCTCCGCGCTCTCCGCTGCGGAGTCAGGCCGGCCCATTCCTGAGGGCAGACCAGTGTGATAACTCTGGGTGACACGCACCGTCCAGATAACGATGCCAAACAGGGTGGCATAATGCCCAAACACACAGCGCAGTCAAAATAAGCTTGCTATCTCAATCCACACTCTAGCGAACGGAAAGTCTGCTATATTCAGCTACATATCTGCTATTGCTCTCTAGGGTGTAGCAAGACAACTTTACTGGCTTAGGCTGACAAGCAGTGATGGGATGATTTTTTTTTTACTTTTTTCAGCTCCGATCCGATTCCGATATGAAACTGCTGATACCGATACAAATACAGATACAATGGCTCTTTCAGTTTATTATTAGTACTATTATTAAGGTTAAATAATGAGGCTGAAACAGACCACACAGCTCTTTGAAGATTATAGACAAATGCAAGTCATTTATTTCAACACATTTTATATACAAACACATAATAGTTTTCTTTGAAAGTTTTTAATTTTTATTAATTATTAAAAAAAGAAGTTTATATTGGCTCTAGACTATTTTTTTTGCACTGGTTGCACAGGAGACTTTTATTTTGACATGTAGCTTAGTGGATTAGCTGCAATGGCTAACGGCTAACCGGCAACGCTAACTGTATTTCAGAGCTGAATTAATCAATCACTGTTTTTTTTAAATAACAGATTGATTTCTAAGTGCTTAAGTGCTTGTTTGATATTTAATGTGGATTATGGCTGTAGTTCTCTTGATATCGAGTTAATCGAATTATTACATTCACAATACCGGAATGCAGGCGGCTGCCCGATGCTAGCTAGGCTAACAGCCTGCAGATGTTAATGGAGACGGCTAACGGCTAACTGGCGATGCTAACTGTATTTCCGAACTAAAGTAATCGCTGTTTTTAACAGCAGATGGTGTGTTTTGCTGGTTAGTGTTCATAGATCCTGTGGGTTTATAGGATGTGTGGATTTTGACTATAGTTTACTCCAGTCTGTAATTAAATACAGTTGTGGTCAAAAGTTTACATACACTTGTAAAAAAACATAATGTTATGGCTGTCTTGAGTTTTCAATAAGTTCTACAACTCTTATTTTTCTGTGATAGAGTGATCGGAACACATACATGTTTGTCACAAAAAACAGTCATAAAATTTGGTTCTTTCATAAATTTATTATGGGTCTGCTGAAAATGTCACCAAATCTGCTGGGTCAAAAATATACATACAGCAACATTAGTATTTGGTTACATGTCCCTTGGCCATTTTCACGGCAACTAGGCGCTTTTGGTAGCCATCCACAAGCTCCTGGCAAGCTTCAGGTCGAATGTTTGACCACTCTTCTTGACAGAATTGGTGCAGTTCAGCTAAATGTGATGGTTTTCTTGCATGAACCCGTTTCTTTAGCACTGTCCACATGTTCTCAATGGGGTTTAAGTCAGGACTTTGGGAAGGCCATTCTAAAACCTTAATTCTAGCCTGGTTTAGCCATTCCTTTACCACTTTTGATGTGTGTTTTGGGTCATTGTCTTGTTGGAACACCCAACTGCGCCCAAGACCCAACCTTCGGGCTGATGGTTTTAAGTTTTCCTGCAGAATTTGGAGGTAATCCTCCTTCTTCATTATCCCATTTACTTTCTGCAAAGAACCAGTTCCACTGGCAGCAAAACATCCCCAGAGCATAATACTACCACCACCATGCTTGACAGTAGGCATGGTGTTCCTGGGATTAAAGGCCTCACATTTTCTCCTCCAAACATATTGCTGGGTGTTGTGGCCAAACAGCTCAATTTTTGTTTCGTCTGACCAGAGAACTTTCCTCCAGAAGGTTTTATCTTTGTCCATGTGATCAGCAGCAAACTTCAGCCGAGTCTTAAGGTGCCTTTTCTGGAGCAAGGGCTTCTTTCTTGCACGGCAGCCTCTCAGTCCATGGCGATGTAAAACACGCTTGACTGTGGAGACTGACACCTGTGTTCCATCAGCTTCCAAATCCTTGCAGACCTGCTTCTTGGTGATTCTTGGTTGACTCTTGACCATCCTGACCAATCTCCTCTCGGCAGCATGTGATAGCTTGCGTTTTCTTCCTGATCGTGGCAGTGACACAACTGTTCCATGCACTTTATACTTGCGTATAATTGTCTGCACAGTTGCTCTTGGGACCTGTAGCTGCTTTGAAATGGCTCCAAGTGACTTCCCTGACTTGTTCAAGTCAATAATTCGCTTTTTCAGATCCACACTGAGTTCCTTTGACTTTCCCATTGTAGCTTTTGTAGCTGAGTCTAATCACTGGGTCAAATGAGCCCTATTTAAATGGGCTCATGAGAAGTCAACAGCTGTAGTCAATCAGAATCACTTACAAGAAGTGAAGAGGCCATGACATGAAGCTAATTTGATTGACACAACTCGCTACATCACCAAAATTGACAAATTTTGTTGCTGTATGTATATTTTTGACCCAGCAGATTTGGTGACATTTTCAGCAGACCCATAATAAATTTATGAAAGAACCAAATTTTATGACTGTTTTTTGTGACAAACATGTATGTGTTCCGATCACTCTATCACAGAAAAATAAGAGTTGTAGAACTTATTGAAAACTCAAGACAGCCATAACATTATGTTTTTTTACAAGTGTATGTAAACTTTTGACCACAACTGTACCTTTAATGCAACACCAGAATGCAGCTGCTGGGGGTTCAGTGCTAGCTAGGCTAACAGACTGCTGGTGTTGATCTGTTCACCCCTCAGACGCTGACTTTACTAATATTACATGTAGCCGTTCTGTTGTTCGGCGTTTCCAAAGTGAAAAAAACTCTCCAGATTATTGACTTTTTTTGTAGACAAACAGCTAAAGTTACTCAGTCAGCCGCAGACTGAAGCTGCTGGAGGTTCAGGGTAAAGTGTGGAACTGGAATCCGGATCAGTGATGAGTTTTGTATTAATGTTACAGCAGGTTTACTGTCCAGCTCATCGGCCGTGCTTGTCTGATATCCGATTCTCTAAATTATGTCAATATCGGCCCCGATACAGATATTGTATTGGATCGGTTCCATCTCTGCTGACAAGCCATCAAAAAATAAAGAGTATTTTTAAGTGTTGAATTTTTAGATTTGCCTAATTCTGGCCATTTATAGGCCCCGGCCACAGTCCGGCCCTTTCAGACGTTTCTATTTGCACTGAGTGGACTGACGGAAGCTCATCATCCTTTGCTGCAGTGTACACAGATCCTCTTGGCCTCCAGAACATCTCTGAGACAAAGAAAACACTGTCAGTCAATAGTCTAATACACTGCAGCCAGCGCTGCTTTGGTCTTCGGGAAATCGAGATACAAAGCTCTTCAATATAAATACCAGAAAAGTCTGTCTTGGTTGGATGGTGCTGAAAGCTTCCCCCTGCTAAAAGCTTAGAGTTAGATTTCGAGCCCTGGCAAACACCACCGTTACACTGGGAACAGTAAATCTAGTAGGGTTTGTGGAGGGGGGGCGGTCAGAGAAAAGCTCCGACCTAAGAAAGAAAAAGAGAAGGAAATTCCAGATTGAAGTGGGGCTGGAGCGAGGCCGGGAGCTTAACAGGAAGTTGGGAGAACAGGAGCTGCTCGCTGTGTGGTGGGCAGACACAGGTCAGGGGATTCCAGACTGAGCAGCCAAGGTCCAGAACAGGAGGAAACCTCAGTCTCCACCGGCCCTACGCTGTTCCAGGGCGCTGGTTGACATCTGATGAAAATTAGCATTTCAACTTCTACTAAAACCTACAGCTGCAGCGTTCAAAAGGTGTCGATCCACAGCTACTGCTGACAGGCTTACCGTCGGCCCAGAACACATTGGACTGGTTAGAGGAGCGAGGAATAAACCAGAAGCACCTGTAGTCACGGAGGCTTCAAAGCACAGGTTATAGAGGAGGTTCTACATGAGGTTCTCTGGTGGCGAGAAAAGAGCATAATGTGATTGAGAGCAAACCCAAATAACAAGGTACTGAATCAAAGGGAAGCAATGGTAAACAAAAATTTATTGAGAAAGCTTGGAACCGGAGTATTTGGACTAAGAGCATCTGCAAAGCATCTGTAATCCTTCATGTCCAGATCTGCAGCATGTGCAAACACAGCAACACTGTCCAGCAGACATCACTGATCAGCCTTTTAGGAAATGACTGTACAAGATATTCAAACAATACAATCTGTCCAACTGCGGCCCAATTACACAAATCAAGAAGCAAGAAGTTTACGATCTTAAGAGGAAATGGGTTATGGATAACTATAATAACTGATCCAGAATAAGAGATAATAGGTACCACAAAGGTTCCTTTGATGGATACCACCCAAGTAGCAGTTTATTGCAATAACCAACAACAAAACTTCAACTCGAAATCAGAAAAAGTAGCTGATAGTGTCCTGAGATTACCGGAACACCCAGGATTCCTCAGTGTAGCACTAGGGGGCCCTTGCGTCCCGCAAACACAGCAGCTAGCGGCTAATGCTAATGCTGCTGCACCCAGCCTTAGTGCTGGAGAAACTTTATTTTACTAAAAACTCACCCTTAGACAAAATATTGAAAATCCAAGCTTACTGTAAATACACAGAAGCGCTTTACTCATTCAAATAAAGAGTTTTCAGGAGATAAATCTTTGTAGATTAACATTCAGCATTTGTTTCGCTTAAAAAAAAATCAATAATTACAGTTTTGTTAACTTCCCCCAGCTTCCCCATTAGAAGGGAAACATGGCGACACTCTTGCTCACTTCTAAGGACGTAGGCATCCTTACTAGTGCCACTTAATGCACCTTATAATCCAGTGCACCTTATAATTTTTTTTGCGATAATAATATTCTTTTTATTAATGTTTTTTTTTAACCTTGATGGGTTTTTTTACCTTGAGTTAAATACACTCAGTAGAAACACACATTTAGAACATTTGTCTATTTTTTTTAACAGTAACTTAACCAAGACTCGAACTCTGTAAAAAAAAAAAGATGGTATAAGAAAATAAAAAATGTTACAAAAATACAGTAATGTAACAACAAAAAGCTACCACAAATCTAATGAGCAGCATATTTAGCGCAGGCATATAAACAACTGTAAAGATAAACTAATTAAAAAGTAAATACATTAAATAGCTAAATAAATACTTAGTAGACTGTTTTTAAGAAAATCACAATATACCAATATGGATTTTTTTTTTATTGCGTCAGAATTGTTGGTGATTATATTGCACACCCCTAGATCTATTTAAACAAAGCAAAACAAGGTAACCAGATGAAACTTAAAATATATCTATTTTTAGCTGCATTTTTCATATTAATCCTATTTTTTTTCTAATTTAGAGCTGTAGAATCACTCTTTCCATTTAAGAAAACAAAATGGTTGGTTTCCATCAGTCAACATACCTAAAAATATCAAAATGATGACTTTAGATACAATCTAATTCAATGGGCCATCACAAGCCTCACTCCACACACTGCTCAACAGCCAAGGAAATATAATCTATTTAACGCTGAGGCTTAAAATAAAACAAATAAATAACTACAGAACAGATTGCGGCTGAATTCAGTAGAGTGGAACAGTCTATTCAACATCCCTCCTACTGTTTCCTGCCACTGAGGGAGCTTTTCGCAGAAGGATAAACTTAAACGCAGTCGTATGCAACCTGGCCCCCCGCCAGAGACGCATGTCACGACTCAGCAGAGACGGAGATGAAGGATGTTTTGCGGGATCAAAGCCAGCGTGTGTATATGCATTAGCCACAGTCATGGGAAGGATGAAATATGACCAGAGAAAGCTGGAAGCAACGTCAGATATGAAAGAGATATGGAGGAAGCTGAATGGATAGAACGACAGAAAATCCAGCATTCTTTTCCCTCCTTCATCCTGAAAAGCTGCTGCTCTGTTCAGATGGATGTGAATATAAAATCTCCCCACCACACACAGACACCGTGTCTGCAGCGGGCCGCGTTTCCACCCCAATTTCAGCGCCGTGCTCTCCACCTTCTGTCTTCCACACAGCTGAGCTCCCCATTAACTGCCACCATAAATTACAGCCCGCCCTTCAGCCTGACACATCCAGCCATGTCCTTTCAGAGGGAGCGGAGAGAGAGGTGCGGACACTGAGTCAGTACTTTCATCTGTCTTACCCTCTACCTCCTGCCTTCAGAGCCAGAGATACTCATTAATCACAGGTACCAGATAATCAGGAGAACAGGAACATAAGTGTAGGGCAATATCTGAACCTTATTGGCAAAGGTTAGTTTCAGTTCATTTCCATTCATTCAATAAAAATAAGGCCAAAATCTTCCTGAAACCCAAGTCTGAGCAGTAGAGACCAGAGGAGGAAGAGAAAGATTGTGGAGAGACAGCCTACTCATTTAAATAACCCCACCCCTGAAGATTACCTCCACAGAGCTCACACAGTCTATGATCCCACCAATACTGTCATTAGTCCCACCCCGGCTAGGTGTATTAAGGGGTGTCCACAAACATTTGGACATATAGTATAGTTAATAAACAATCGTTTTTTTTCTACGGTTGCACGATACCGGTACCGTATCCGGCACTTACACACAGTAACGATATTGGCAATGGGTATCGGCCGATACCATGTCCGGGTTTATAATGCGTAAAAAAGTAAAAAATAGCAGGGTAAACAGCACGGGTAGAACATACAGACAAAATAGCTCTTAAAGGAACACTGCACATATATCTTGTAATAAAAAATAAAAATAGAAAATCTAAAAAGCGCCTAAAGATTTTCCTGGTTTAATATTCATATTTTGATCATTACATGTTCAATTGAATAATTTTAAGCAGACAACAGGAGCTCCTTGCCAATTATTATCTACTGCAACCAATCATCTGAACAGATATTTAAAAAAAAAAAAATGGGAAAACTGTGGAGCAGCCAATCATGTTATTATATCTTATTCAGGATAAGACAGTTGGTATCAGTATCGGTACTCTGTATCGGCCAATACCAGAAAAGCTGGTATCGGTATTGGTATCGGTAATGAAAGGGTGGTATCGGTGCATCCCTAGTTTTTTTCTTATCTAAGAACAATTTATTGTACAATATATTGTAAGAGCAATATACTGTACTCGTTGACTGAAATGTTGTTAAAGAAGTATCATGAAATCTGTATGAAATATAGCTCCTGGTATGAATACTGACAATCTGGTCCTTGATTACAAACCACATCCCTCAATAAAGCACAAGATTGGTTCAGATGATGCAAGCGAGTTGTTAATTTAAGTGGCAACCCTAGATTCATAAATAATAACAAAAAAAACATGCTTCCTACAAGTTGTTATCCTCCATCCTGACTGAAGCTAAAGGGTAAACTAACAGTACAGGCCGTCTCTCCTCCCTCTCTGTAGCTCTATAAATACCCAACCGGACACAGGGACACGTCTGGAAGGAGATGGAAGGGTGGGACAGTTCGACTTCAAGAAGGTCCAGTCATGAAGGCTGAACTGCCGTCTCCCTGAGCCACGGTCAGCTCTACACTTGACCACAGCAAAGCCGCAAGAAGCAAAATAGGTCTGACCTTGTTTAAAGCCCAGGGAAAAGCTAGACATGACTCCTACGTCTGACATTCAGTCTATTAACAAACACTGCTTGTTATTGGTTTTATTCATTTATTATTCATTCCTATTTTTCTATTTATCAATGGCCAGACAAAGTACCAGAAAAGACACACGGCCAACCACTGTGCAACACCTGTACACATACATAACCAAATAAGAAATAAAGTTGGGTCAACCAGCAAAGCGCCAGGTCAACTTTTATGTTTTTCTCACTGCAGACAGTATTAACCCATAATATTTTATATTGCTGATAAAAAAATATATATATTTTTTTTCCAGACCACTCAACACCCATTTCTCCCAATAAAAGATCTGGATTACTGATTCCTATGACAACAACCTGGCAACAAAGGTCCAACACAGATGCTTCTGAGCCCAAAGAAATGACCACCATGTCTGGACATAGTTCACATAAATTGTCTGTTTTCCACGGTAAAGCTTTAAATTGTATTTGTGAATTTAGGCTATGTCTAAAAAAACATGGCTAATTACACTAATTTTCTTACGCATTTGTTACAAACTAGAGAGCTTGTCTTACACTCGAGCAAGGAATGTTGTTGTGATGCTCATTGCTACCTTAAACCCGCAAGCAGCCTAAGTGGTGGTATACTGAAAGTGAGGAGTGTTCAGGAACATTTCTGTATTACTATGTTGGCAACGGAAAACACAGGTGCACCGCTGACTGATTAGAACCTAGACTACAGTCACATGTTCATTGCTATGTTGGCAATAATAATAATAATAATCTAATATAATATATAATAATTAAAATCTTTATTTAAACAGCACTTTTCATACACAAATGCAATTCAAAGTGCTTTACACAAAAAAAAACCTTTGGTCCATAATGGCTAAACCAATGAAGGCGCACGCTCAATGCACATACACACACAAACCCCACTTTTACATAAACAATGAATAAACACAATAAAATAACATTACTTTTCCTGATAAACAACTTTAAGCATGTTGGTTTAAGAGTTAAGCTGTTAAAATAGCAATCTGCCAAAGTCAGAGAACACCTGCCTCTGTTAATAAAAAAGAAATAGCAAGTATTTTGCATATTTCGAGCAATGCAAAGTGTACTTTTCTCAACGTTACAATTGCAAAGACACACTGATGTCCTAAATTATGCTGTGATGTGGGTTAGATGGTTCGCCTATAAATCAAAATAGGACAAAATAGGGCACCCTGTGATCCTCAAAAAGACTTTTGTGGATAACAAGAATACGTTTTTTTATTTTTTTTGAACAGTCAAAACAATAAATACCTTTGCTTCATACTTTATAATTTACCATACTATCCCAGCTTTTGCTCATTTGAGGGCATAATGACTTTTCTTTAAAAATAAGATTCCCTAACTGATGTTGATTGTTTGGGAGGGTTTATCCTTGTACAGCGGTAACATGGTAACAGTTGTGTGAAGCACTATAATCCACTTGAGGAGCGTTGGTGGTCTGCTGGTCTAGCATTAAGAGGTGCCGCCCTTAGAAAGGGAGAGCAAGACACTGGGACTGGAAAGTGGGTGTATCTAAGAAAGGAAGGCAACTAACTGGGAGAGTTTATATACGAATGAAGTGATTAAAAGTGAAACAAAGGAAGAAATTACGTTTTAAAAAGAGCCCTCGTAACATATAATCTGCCCGTGTACGACTCTGCCCTAAACAAGCCTCGAGCACTACCAATCAGAGTCAGTTAAATGTGCTAAGTTTACAGACTCCAAACATAACCCAAAACAGGACCGCCACAAATGGATGTTTAAACACAGTACGGGATGGGTCCAGAAGAGATTACAGCCATCTGTTTCCCACATTCAAGTACAGTGTGGTGATGTAGACGGAGTGGTTAAGCCCAACTCAATCAGTCAGAAGCAAGTCAGAACCCAATTTCTCATCATGATGGGTTTTCCTTTGACAAACCCAAAGCTGTTCTCGTTTTAAAGGAGAACTACGCGATTTCTGCCAGTAGGTGCCGCACTAGAGCATCAGCTTCTCAAAACAAAACAAAAACGTTTGATGCCGCAGTCCATATTTACTGACTCTGTGCTGTTTGTTTGTTTGGGTTTTGTGCCATATCAGCAACATGTTGGCTATTTAATGGCGTCGACAACGTTCATAACTTGAGCATCACAGACTTAAATCAGTGTCTTCATATGAAAAACTTCCAGAAAAGTGAGAGGGGTCTGGTCTCTCTCTGTAGCTGTTGCTTTTTCTCATG
This sequence comes from Astyanax mexicanus, assembly GCF_023375975.1. NCBI lineage: Eukaryota > Metazoa > Chordata > Actinopteri > Characiformes > Acestrorhamphidae > Astyanax > Astyanax mexicanus. The sequence goes on along the minus strand of NC_064423.1, from coordinate 9,787,016 downwards.
TCCTGCCTGATGACTGTTAGCATTGCAGTTAATCTGCTTGAGCCCTGGAAAGTGCAGCTGCTGTTCCTGGTAGCATTGCAGCTCCATCCTTGCCGAGCCTGGCTATAAGCGTAGTGGCTAGCCTGCTTCAACCCTGCAGATCTTGGATCCTTTGAGTGGGAGATCACTAGTTCAAATCCCGGTTATGCAGCTTGCCATCAGCTGCCAGAGCGCTGAGAGAAAACAAATGGCTTTGCATTCTCTGGGTGGGTAAAATTGAGCTCTTTCCCCTCATCACTCCAAAAGGGTGATGTTGATCAGCATAAGACGTCTGTAAGCTGATGTATCGGAACCGAGTCGCTGCGCTTTCTTCCGAGCGCGCTGTGATTCAACTCGGCAGTTCACAAGAAGGCGGTGGCTGACTTCACATGCATTGTGGCATCACAAGTGATGTGGGATATACAGCTGAGTAGCAGCTGAATGGGTGGGATAATTGGCCTAGCTAAATTGGAAGAAAGCAATTAAAAATAAACTAAAATAAAAGATTAGAGGATGAGGAATATTTGGACGGCTGCTACTCTGCCATCTTGCATGCAAAGTGCATGGAGAACAGAGTGCTGTCTCATTGTTTTTCCATTCTTTACCTCTTTACTTAACCTTCACATAAAGACAGTAAAAGCATTTGCTGCTATATTAATATGTTGGACTGTGCACCTTAAAGGGATTCCCTCAAATACATCTTCACCCGCAGTCACCTAAAAAAATATTACCATTAACAGTCTAGGTAAATCAAAGAAGAAACTGCCTTTGGGCCACCTAACTTCCAGCTTTACTCATTATCACCTCCATGTTTTAACGATGCATATGTTTACTGTTGAGCTAGTAGAACAAGTTGGAACATATGTAACTGTGAGCCTAAAGCAGGCTTTCTGCCCACTGATCAAGTTTTGTAGGCACGCTGAAGAGAAAAGCCTTCATGACAACTTAGGAACACGAAGCAGCTGTAGACTTTAGGCAAGGAGACTGAGTAATAAAAGCAACGAATGCACTGAAGTGTCTTGAGAAATGCTGCACACGTCCCTGAAGACTTTTGCTTCTAATTAAAGCCATGTGCTTGGGTCGCATCCCACCCTAAAACCACATGTCCGCAGATGTCAACTAGTTCTTTACAACTTATGATGTTCCTCTTGGTTTTGGAGGAGGAGCCGAGGACAGACGATCCTTCATGGATCCTTTTAATCCTGTTTGGTGCTGAGATGCCATTACTCTGCTGGAGGGTAATTCAGGAAGAGAAGCTTGTATGTTTGCAGAGGTGAAAGACAACAGGCAGCTTGTGGGATCTTCAGAGGTGCTGATCTTTCGAACCCAGGTGCAGTGTGTTGACAGGGCTCAGGAGGACACGATGGTTGGCTTTGATCCAAGGTAGTGGAAGGTGATAAAGGCAGAGGAACAGCTGCAAAACAATTAGGGTTCTTTCACACCTCCAGACTTTCTGACTTTACAGTTTAGTCCGAACTAAAAACAGAGATGAAAATGGGGCAAATGAACCAGTCTGGACCAAAGGATATTGGTCCAGATCTGAACCATAGTCTAGTAAGACTGTATAGTAAAACCATGTTTCTGGATGGTTCAGACTTTCGGACCAGCTTTTGGATGTTGTAGCAGGCTATTGTCCTTCATTCAACAATGAAAGAAGAAAAGAAAAAAAACTAGTGTTGCGCCAAAATCCAACACTCCTTCACATGCACATTTACTACATAGAAATTTGGGCACAAATGCCCTGTGACCCCTGTATCTACTGTAACTGTAGATCAACCCTGATTATAAAAAGAAATAAAAGTAATCTATCTACAACACCTATGAAGGTAAAGTGCTGACCTGACAACATTCTGCAAACCAGTGTCAGTTCTTTAATGTGTTCACTTATAAGTTCAGTGCGAAACCTGAACTAACCGGACCAAATTAATGTAATGTATACAGTGTAACAAACACATGAACCATGGTTCTGACTCTGCATAGTGATCTTAACACGATATACAGGGTTCATACAGTTTTTAACAAAGAAGATTTTCCATGACTTATCCATGACTCATCCATGCCTTCAAGGCAAATTTTTAATGACCATTCGATTGTTAAAACATCAGTGCAGACATGGACAGTAAAACCAAAAATCAACCAGAACTATAATCAAAATTGATCACAGCACGCGTGAAATTAATATGCTAAAACTTTTCTTTAAGCAATGTTAACACAATAAGATTATAATAATAATCTCCAATAATAAAATGTGCATCATATCTTGAGAGCTCCATTAAGAAGGGCTAAATTACTGAACTAACTCTGAGCTGATGTGTTTGCTAGCTCAAAATTAGCTTTTCTTCGTTGATAAATAAAAAAAACCCAAAGATTTATAGATTGCAAATTTCCATTACTTTTAGTATTTTTATGTTTCCAAAACGTATCCAGCCATTCCATGGCTTTTTCAGGTTTTTCATGACCGTACGAACAATAGTTATATGCAACAGTTCATGTGTTTATATAGAGCAGGCTTGTCTCAATAATTACTATAAGATATCTATCTTACAACATATAGACATCTTATGAAAGATTCACTATATAGAGGTTTAATACAGACAGAATCTTGCCACTGACTAGGATGCAGTTGATACTAGAATCTGAGGAAAAATCCAATAAGATAAAAAATAAGAGAGACCTTGATCCAAGTCCTAAAAATAGTGCACAGAGATGAGAAAGAGATTGGAGAAAGCCCAATATAATAAGAAAAGACTAGACAGCAGAAAGAGATTGTATGGGCGGGGAAGGGGGGGAAAAAAAGCAGAGCAGAACAATGAAAGACAGATAGGCTAGTCTTCTTCACTAAATAACTTTTGGGAGTGGTCACTAAATTCTGTGGCAGCTGTTAGGGCCATTACGGTGATGGGTTCGTGTAGAAGGGACACATTGCCAAGGCCAAGATTTACACAGTTTTCCTTGCACACAGACACTGTCCGTGGCCACAAACCCATTCTTCCTCAGCCAAAGCCAAAACATATGGCCTTTAACTCTCGGGCTGTACCCAGACAACTTGCCAGCTGCTGCACGGAGCCGTTACCATCCCTGGACGGGTCCGGTGGCCGAACAATACAATCAACTACATGCCAAGACGGGCAGAGGAACAGTTTACTGGTCCAATTTCTTTCCTTGTGTTCTTGTCCTTGTGAAAGCTGCAGTCATTTTTTTTTCTCCCCCCGGATGGCCACACAGGAACACCTGATCGAGCGTCGCTCCACATGACCCACGTGGTGCGCAGGCAAAGTCTAATTAATTGTGTTTATCACTCTTTGGTGGAGCCAGCGTCCAGCTGAGAAGCACAATAGGCTTCAAGCTGTGCCTGATGAAGGAAGTAGAATGGGATCGGTATGTGCTGAGATAATCTCCTTTCCTTGCTGCCTGCCCTCATTTCACCGCTTTAAAAGGTTAATTGCAAATTTAATTCATGGTAACAAAGGCTCGTAGGTTTTTGCAGGTATACAGATCGAGAATCTGCACCGAACGGAAAATGGCAGGGGGGTGGAGGAGAAGCAGTGTTTAGAATCATAGCCAGCTGCTTATTATCATCAGCTGCCACGGCGTAAAAGCTCCATTCTGACAGCTCCAAATTTCTTTCCAAACCATTACTGAAGCACTTCGACTAACGTAAACTCTGCTCTCTTGGCTACAAAAAAGGGAAACCAGTGTCTGTAAAAATCGGGCGCACTCAAGGAGAATCGACGTCATGCGGGAAGCCTTCCTGGAATGACAGCGCATGCACAGCTTCTGATAGAGAGAGGCAAGAAGTGTGTGTAAACACTGCAAAGCTCAAACACCTCATTAGCCAGCGCTGAGAGGAAACAAGGAGCCGATATTTTGACAGCAGAATCTTCGGCAAATCTAATTAGGTGGACTAAAGAAGCAGGATTCTTTAGATCCTTAGAAAATTGAACTGTTAGTTTTATCTACAGAGCCATAACTCCATTCGTATATTCAGAAACAGAGTAAGTATTTGGAGATTTGGTTGGCTTCCAAATAAAATCTGCTCTCCAGACGTAGGCGGAAAGTGGTTCATGCCAGAAAGAGCATTAGCCTTTCTACGCAATTAGGCACCGGGCAACAAACATTGTAAAACGTCCTCTTGTCTCGGCTAGAGAGGAACAGCAATGAATTAGCCTGCTGTGAAAATATTCAAAGCATGCCGTCCTAACGTCAGGCCGAGATTCATTTCCAATGATCTCAGTCACCGTTTGCTGATGTGCAAAACCGCTGCAGAGAGAGAGATAGGGGCGCAGCTCTGCAGTGCTTGATATCCGAGCTAAAGGCTACCACACTACCATCAGTCCATTTGGCCTGCCTGCCTCTATCTGAGCAGAAACACATTTGGATGCAGCCCAAGAAGAGAGGAAGAGCGGCCAACATCTATCTTTCTGTCAGGACACAGACACTGCAGTCTGTGTGTGTGTGTGTGTGCGCTAAAGTACCCTGAGTGAAATCCACTCTTACTATCTGAGAGAACAGATCAAGACATGGCAGAAAGCGATACCAGCTCGGCTCAGCATCCTTCCATTCATTACTCCAGAAGCACTGCTGACATCAAGCTAATTGCACCAATCTTCTCATATCTAGAGCCACCGATGAAATGAAGCTGTGCGACACTATCCACGGTGCTAATCTGCACTAGCGATAAGAATGCCATTCATCTCCAGTCTCATTTACTACTCCGGTACCTACTGGGCGTGCCTGCAGAGAATCAGTCCAGTTATGCTAGAGCTGGCTTACGTATGCCTGCATTTGTTTTGGTGCATTGGTTGTGCGCATCTTTAGAAATAAACGCAATACACAATGAAGTGCCATTTTGATGCTAGCCTTTTTGTGTGCAGACACTTTTTGAAGATGTGCTTCTTGCATCTTTGTGGGGTTTGCTTGCTGACGTGACAAGTGGAAGCTCATAGTGGAAGCCTCCAGTAACATGTGTAGGACAGGCAAGTATGTGCCAATTACATTACAATACATTACATTACATGCACACTGTAGCTTGTAGTCTATCAGAGTTGCACATGGCCAAACAGCAAGTATATCTCTATCATATTTACAGCCATACACTTAACAGTGATTTCCCTTTTGAAAGCTTCTTAATTTTTATATTATTTTATTATACAAACTGCGAATTTCTACCTCCTGAGCTCTATTACAATCTCTCTAACTCTTTCTGTGTTAACAGACTAGGCCCACCAGTATTATCTTGATGTTTGACTGAAAGCAAAAGAAGACAGTAAGTGTGCATCGTCTGACCTTGGCTCTTATCCAACAGGAGAATCACTCCTCGCTCATCACGTTACTGCAATTAGAGTCCCTGGAGCCAGGAAGGCCGGAGCGCTCAGGAGCATTCCTCTCGATTGTAGAATGCCATTCATCGGGAGAGAGGTGGAGATTAAGCACTTCAATCTGCACTGGGTCCTCATGGTCCACCGATTTACCTAGGCCACTGAAAATCTGAACCAAAGCAAAGCAACCCTAAGCTCTGCCTCAAATTGATATTTGTCACAAAGCGAAAAAAAAAATATATATAAAAAAATAAAAGGGGTTTCAATCAAGAAAGGCTTGTAGTTGGTGGAATACATCAAAAACGAAAGCATACAATCAAGAATGTCTGCAACACTTACTTAAAATTACCTTCCTCTGAGCTCCAAGTACCCATGCACTCAAAACCTCCCCAAATCTCTGACAGATGGTCCAGCAGTGGGAACAAACCAATCAGTCTTCCATTCAGCCACATTAAGAGCTCAAATTCCCAACAGCAAAAAAGAGCGGCTGCCGCACGTCTGTGAAAGGTTTTATTCCTTCATGGCTACTCTTTTTTTAATATGAGAACATGGAACTTTTCCATGCCACCAGAGCTCAATCAGCCAGAGAGGAAAGCTCCAGCCAGGCTTCTGGCACAGTAGATCTCCCCGAATCCTAATGGCAAAAGGATATTACGGAAATTATGCTATGGGATGCCCTAAATTCTTAGACGGTTTCAAAAGCTGAGGGCTGCCTCGTCACATTCAGCTGGATTTGGTGAGACAGCACTTTCCACGGAGTGGAGAGAAGGATGAGAAGCTGGAAAAAGTGAGGAGGACTACAGGCCTGCTAGGCTTTCCCCACTGGAAAGAGAACAGGTCCAACTGGTACCTTGTTATTACTTCAGACCCAGAGGTAGTTTCTTAAGAGTCTATTCTTTCTCCTCCAAGTCAGAAAGGTCTGCAGTCCAGCTCCAGTAGCCATGCCTGAAGGTCTCTTCAATAATTAACGTGGCGGGCCATTCGAGGTTAATATTTCAGCACGTTTGAAGTGACTAGACAAAAGATATATCGACCGTGATGAAGAGTAAGAGATAGCAACTCGTAGAAAGCACAGCCGTGGGTGATTGTGTGGGCAATTTACAATCCTGAGCAAATTGCTTTAATTACCACCCTTAGATATGAAGCCTTTCTTGTCAGCTTTTCATGACAACCATGAGCACAAAGGCAATCACAACGAGTTGTCCCCCTGTCACAGGGGGACGTAGGGCCCTCGCACAACAGCGCAAATCGTACCGGGCCAAACCGAGAAACCGGTAAAAGTAATTTTAAGGTCTTATTGAGTGTGCCAATTTTCAAGAGTTTTCTATCCTGTTAAACATGTGAAATATCCATTTAAAATACAGGTAGCGCTATGGCGCTGTTAAAATACATGTATTTGAAATTCTAATACTACATCAAACAACAGCCTCAGATAAGCAGGCCGGTCAAATTTTGTGAGTTTTTCTCCGTTATAACCTCCTCAAAACACCTGGCATTACCTAGGTTTTGACCTCCTGTTTTGATGTGGCATCTCACAAATTCAACCATCTGCCATTTCGTCCTCGTTTGAGATATCGACTATTCCTTCACAATTTATCATCAGATATGTTTAATGTTTATTTTTACCAAATACCAAGAGAATTCAAGAAAATTTCTAGGAGTAGTTTGACAATATACGCAACAAATGTATGTAAAATGCAGATGTTTCAAAATGGCCGACTTCCTGTTGGGCGGAGTCAGTCCTACCAATACTGAAAACGTGTCTAATGATGTCTCTTGTGTTTTTGCCAAGTTTCATGAATTTTATTCATCTGCGTTCTGACTGTGTCATGGTTTCACTTTGGTTTAGTGTTGCGTCTCTAGTCAATCAATTGCCCGCCATTACGTCACCATTTGAGCGATCAATTATTCCTTTGGCAATTTTCATCAAATGTGTCTGATGTTCATTCTCAGCTAATTTAGAGGTAATCTGACAAAGACTTTAGGAGCAGTTTAAATTAGTTTGTTAAAAATTTGTAAAAATTACACAAATTTCAAAATGGCCGACTTCCTGTTGGGCGGAGCTAATACAAATCAATTGCAAATATGTGCAAAGTCATAGTATCTACGCTCCTACCAAAATTTGAGAAGATTAGACAAATTTTGACACATCCAAAGCTAATTTATTAACCGTACGAATTAGGGGGCGCTGTAGAGTCCGCTAGCTACACATGAAAAAATTATCACAATATTTGTAAAGTGTTTTTTAGATTTTATGGAATCTGACAATTTTCAAGAGTTTTTGAGCATTTCCGTAATGTCAAATATGCATTGAAACCTAGGTGGCACAATAGAGCCAATGAAATATGTATATATGAAATTTAAATTTTTAATCAAAGTACTGCTTAAATCAAGCAGGCCTGAAAAGTTTTGTGAGTGTTCAACCTGTTTAACCTCCTCAAACACCTACTAACACCAGTATGTATTTACTTCCTATTTTAATTGGGTATCTCAAGCAATTCAACTGTCCGCCATTTCGTCCTCGTTTAAGATATCGACTATTCCTTCGCAATTTATCATCAAGGATGGTAGTAGTTTATTGTTGACAAATATCAAGAGTATTCAACAAACTCCCTAGGAGGAGTTCGACAAAGTATGCAAAAAATGTGTGTAAAATGCACGTTTTTCAAAATGGCCGACTTCCTGTTGGGCGGAGTCAATCATATCAACACTGAAAACGTGTGTAATGATGTCTTTTATATTTTTGCCAAGTTTCATGAATTTCCAAGCAGCTGTATTCTGACCATGCTAATGTTTCTATTTGGTTTAGTGTTGTGTCTCCATTAAATTAATTGCCCGCCATTACGTCATCGTTTCAGCTATCAACTATTCCTTCGCAATTTAGCACCATGTATGTCTGGAGACTATCCACAGACAATTTAGTTGTAATCTGACAAAGACTCTAGGAGGAGTTCGAATGAGTTCGTGAAAAATGTGTAAAAATTTAACATTTTTCAAAATGGCCGACTTCCTGTTGGGCGGAGCTAATACATGCCAATGGGTATTATGTGTGGCATCGTAATATCTATTTTTCTACCAAAAATCTTGAACATTGGGGAAAATTTGAGACAGCTACCGCTAATTTATTAGCCTAAACCAAATAGGGGGCGCTGTAGAGTCATTTAGCTCCACATTAGAAAAACGATTACATTTCTCGAAATCATTTAAAGGCATTATTGGGTCTGCTTATTTAGAAGAGGCTAAGAGCTTTCTATAAATGTCATATAAAATAGGTGGCGCTAGAGAGCTGATAAATTATGAATATGAAAAATTCCAATTTTACATCAAAGTACAGCCTATGCCCAATATGCCTGTGAAATTTTATGAGTTTTCAAACATCGTAACCCACCCAAAACACCACGGGAAACTTTTTATTTTGCGACTTCCTGCCAAAATGGCCGACTTCCTGTTAGGCGGAGTCAAATAAATCCAAGTGATTCTTGATCGGTATAATGAGGTCAATGAGCGTACCAAAGTTGGTGCACATTGGACAAACTTTATCCCGGCCACTAGCAACGTTTGGGGGCGCTATAGAGCTCCTGATCAACGCCCAAGCCCAGGAACTGTGAAATTTCAAATTTTTCACCGGCTTTGATGTCTGTGCCAAAATTCAAGAGTTTTCGAGTATCAGAAAGGCCTCAAAAATGGGCGCGAAGTTTAAAAATAAAAATAATAATAATAATAATAACGAGTTGTCCCCCTGTCACAGGGGGACGTAGGGCCCTCGCACACCAGTGCAAATCGTACCGGGCCAAACCGAGAAACCGGTGAAAGTAATTTAGAGGGCTTATTGAGTGTGACAATTTTTAAGAGTTTTCTATCCTGCCAAACATGTAAAATATTCATTTAAAATATAGGTGGCGCTATAGAGTTGTGAAAACACATGTGTTCGGAATTTTAATTCTAGATCAAACAACAGCCTCAGATAAGCAGGACGGTCAAATTTTCTTAGCTTTTCTCTGTTATAACCTCCTCAAAACGACTAGCATTACCTAGGTGTCAACTTCCTGTTTCGAGGTGGCATCTCAAAAATTCAACCATCTGCCATTTCGTCCTGGTTTGAGATATCGACTATTCCTTTACAATTTATCATCAGATATGTTAAATGTTTATTTTTACCAAATACCAAGAGAATTCATCAAATTTGCTAGGAGTAGTTTGACAATGTACACAAAAAATGTGTGTAAAATGCAGATATTTCAAAATGGCCGACTTCCTGTTGGGCGGAGTCAGTCCTACCAATGCTGAAAATGTGTGTAATGATGTCTTTTGTGTTTTTGCCAAGTTTCATGAATTTTCAATAATCTGTTTTCTGACCATGTCATGGTTTCACTTTGGTTTAGTGTTGCGTCTCTAGTGACTCAATTGCTCGCCATTGGGTCACCGTTTTACCGATCAACTAATCCTTTGGCAATTATCATCAAATATGTCTGTTGTTCATTTACAGCGAAATAAGAGGTAATCTGACAAAGACTTTAGGAGCAGTTTAAATTAGTTTGTGAAAAATTTGTAAAAATATTACAAATTCCAATATGGCCGACTTCCTGTTGGGCGGAGCTAATACAAGCCAATTGCAAATATGTGCAGGGTCATACTATCTACGATCCTACCAAAATTTGAGAAGATTAGACAAATTTTGACACATCCACAGCTAATTTATTAAACAAACGAATTAGGGGGCGCTGTAGAGTCTGCTAGCTACACATGAAAAAATTATCACAATATTTGTAAATTGTTTTAAGGTCTTATAGAATCTGACAATTTTCAAGAGTTTTTGAGCATTCCCGTAATGTCAAATATGCATTGAATCCTAGGTGGCGCTATAGAGCCAATGAAATACGTATATATGAAATTTGAATTTTTGATCCAAGTACCACTTAAATCAAGCAGGCCTGTAAAGTTTCGAGAGTTTTCAACCTTTTTAACCTCCTCAAACACCTACCAACACCAGAATGTATTCACTTCCTGTTTTAATGAGGTATCTCCAGCAACTCAACTGTCCGCCATTTCGTCGCCGTTTAAGATATCGACTATTCCTTCGCAATTTATCATCAGGTGTGTTAGTAGTTTATTACTGACAAATATCAAGAGTATTCAACAAATTCCCTAGGAGGAGTTCGACAAAGTATGCAAAAAATGTGTGTAAAATGCACTTATTTCAAAATGGCCGACTTCCTGTTGGGCGGATTCAGTCTTACGAATACTAAAAACGTGTCTTATGATGTCTCTTGTGTTTTTGCCAAGTTTCATGAATTTTCAATCATCTGTGTTATGACCGTGTCATGGTTTCACTTTTGTTTAGTGTTGCGTCTCCATTAAATTAATTGCCTGCCATTACATCATCGTTTCAGCTATCGACTATTCCTTCGCAATTTATCACCATGTATGTCTGGAGCCTACCCACGCCCAATTTAGAGATAATCTGACAAAGACTCTAGGAGGAGTTTGAATGAGTTCGTGAAAAATGTGTAAAAATTCCACAAATTTCAAAATGGCCGACTTCCTGTTGGGCGGAGCTAATACCAGCCAATTGGTAATATGTGCGGGATGATACTCTCTATGTTGTTGCCAAAAATCGAGAATATTGGAGAAATTTTGAGACAGCTACAGCTAATTTAATGGCCTAAATAAAATAGGGGGCGCTGTAGAGTCATTTAGCTACACATGAGAAAAACGACAAAATATTTCTAAATCATTTCAAAGACTTATTGAATCTGCCAATTATCAAGAGGCTGAGAGCTTTTTATAAATGTGATATAAAATAGGTGGCGCTAGAGAGCTGATGAAACACGAATTTACGAAATTCCAACTGAAGGTCAAAGTTTGGCCTAAGCTAAATAGCTCTGTAAAATTTTAGGAGTTTTCAAACATCTTAACCCCTCCGAAACCCAGCGGGAAACTTTTTATTTTGCAACTTCCTGTCAAAATGGCCGACTTCCTGTTGGGCGGAGTCAAATAAATCAAATTGATCCTTGTTCTTTATGAGGAGGTCAATGAGCGTACCAAAGTTGGTGTACATTGGACAAACTTCATCCCAGCCACTGCCTACGTTTGGGGGCGCTATAGAGCTCCTGAACCACGCCTAAGTCCAGCCTCTATGGAACTTTAAAATTTTCGCCGAGCTTGAGGCCTGTGCCAAAATGCGTGAGTTTTCGCGTATCGGAAATGCCTCAAAAATGGACGCAAAGAGGCAGAATAATAATAATAATAATAATAACGAGTTGTCCCCCTGTCACAGGGGGACGTAGGGCCCTCGCACAACAGCGCAAATCGTACCGGGCCAAACCGAGGAACCAGTAAAAGTAATTTTGAGGTCTTATTGAGTGTGCCAATTTTCAAGAGTTTTCTATCCTGTTAAACATGTGAAATATCCATTTAAAATACAGGTGGCGCTACATCAAACAACAGCCTTAGATAAGCAGGCTGGTCAAATTTTGTGAGTTTTTCGCCGTTATAACCTCCTCAAAACACCTGGCATTACCTAGGTTTTCACCTCCTGTTTTGATGTGGGATCTCAAAAATTCAACCATCTGCCATTTCATCCTCGTTTGAGATATCGACTATTCCTTCACAATTTATCATCAGATATGTTCAATGTTTATTTTTACCAAATACCAAGAGAATTCATCAAATTTGCTAGGAGTAGTTTAACAATGTACACAAAAAATGTGTGTAAAATGCAGATATTTCAAAATGGCCGACTTCCTGTTGGGCGGAGTCAGTCCTACCAATGCTGAAAATGTGTGTAATGATGTCTTTTGTGTTTTTGCCAAGTTTCATGAATTTTCAATCATCTGTTTTATGACCGTGTCATGGTTTCACTTTGGTTTAGTGTTGCGTCTCTAGTGACTCAATTGCTCGCCATTGGGTCACCGTTTTACCGATCAACTAATCCTTTGGCAATTATCATCAAATATGTCTGTTGTTCATTTACAGCGAAATAAGAGGTAATCTGACAAAGACTTTAGGAGCAGTTTAAATTAGTTTGTGAAAAATTTGTAAAAATATTACAAATTCCAATATGGCCGACTTCCTGTTGGGCGGAGCTAATACAAGCCAATTGCAAATATGTGCAGGGTCATACTATCTACGATCCTACCAAAATTTGAGAAGATTAGACAAATTTTGACACATCCACAGCTAATTTATTAAACAAACGAATTAGGGGGCGCTGTAGAGTCTGCTAGCTATACATGAAAAAATTGTCAAAATATTTGTAAAGTGTTTTTAGGTCTTATGCAATCTGTCAATTTTCAAGAGGTTTTGAGCATTCCCGTAATGTCAAATATGCATTGAAACCTAGGTGGCGCTATAGAGCCAATGAAATACGTATACAAGAAATTTTAATTTCAGATGAAAGTACTGCTTAATTCAAGCAGGCCTGTAAATTTTCGAGAGTTTTCAACCTTTTTAACCTCCTCAAACACCTACTAACACCAGAATGTATTCACTTCCTGTTTTAATGGGGCATCTCAAGCAGTTCAACTGTCCGCCATTTCGTCCTCGTTTAAGATATCGACTATTCCTTCGCAATTTATCATCACGGATGGTAGTAGTTTTTTGCTGACAAATATCAAGAGTATTCAACAAATTCCCTAGGAGGAGTTCGACAAAGTATGCAAAAAATGTGTGTAAAATGCACATATTTCAAAATGGCCGACTTCCTGTTGGGCGGAGTCAATCATTCCAATACTAAAAACGTGTCTTATGATGTCTCTTGTGTTTTTACCAAGTTTCATGATTTTTCAATCATCTGTTTTATGACCGTGTCATGGTTTCACTTTGGTCTAGTGTTGCGTCTCCATTAAATTAATTGTCCGCCATTACGTCATCGTTTCAGCTATCGACTATTCCTTCGCAATTTATCACCATGTATGTCTGGAGCCTATCCACACCAAATTTAGAGGTAATATGACAAAGACTCTAGGAGGAGTTTGAATGAGTTCGTGAAAAATGTGTAAAAATTCCACAAATTTCAAAATGGCCGACTTCCTGTTGGGCGGAGCTAGTACAAGCCAATGGGTAATATGTGCGGGATGATAGTTTCTATGTTGTTGCCAAAAATCGAGAATATTGGAGAAATTTTGAGACAGCTACAGCTAATTTAATGGCCTAAACAAAATAGGGGGCGCTGTAGAGTCCTCTAGCTACACATGAGAAAAACGACAAAATATTCCTAAATCATTTCAAAGACTTATTGAATCTGCCAATTATCAAGAGGCTGAGAGCTTTTCATAAATATGATATAAAATAGGTGGCGCTAGAGAGCTGATGAAAGACGAATTTACGAAATTCCAACTTACGGTCAAAGTATGGCCTAAGCCAAATAGCTCTGTAAAATTTTAGGAGTTTTCAAACATCCTAACCCCATCGAAACCCAGCGGGAAACTTTTTATTTTGCAACTTCCTGTCAAAATGGCCGACTTCCTGTTGGGCGGAGTCAAATAAAACCTAGTGATTCTTGTTGTTTATGAGGAGGTCAATGAGCGTACCAAAGTTGGTGCACGTTGGACAAACTTCATCCCGGCCACTGCCGACGTTTGGGGGCGCTATAGAGCTCCTGAACAACGCCAAAGTCCAGCCTCTATGGAACTTTAAAATTTTCGCTGAGCTTGAGGACTGTGCCAAAATGCGTGAGTTTTCGAGTATCGGAAATGCCTCAAAAATGGACGCAAAGAGGCAGAATAATAATAATAATAACGAGTTGTCCCCCTGTCACAGGGGGACGTAGGGCCCTCGCACACCAGTGCAAATCGTACCGGGCCAAACCGAGAAACCGGTGAAAATAATTTAGAGGGCTTATTGAGTGTGACAATTTTTAAGAGTTTTCTATCCTGCCAAATATGTAAAATATTCATTTAAAATATAGGTGGCGCTATAGAGTTGTGAAAACACATGTGTTCGGAATTTTAATGCTAGATCAAACAACAGCCTCAGATAAGCAGGACGGTCAAATTTTCTTAGCTTTTCTCTGTTATAACCTCCTCAAAACGACTAGCATTACCTAGGTGTCAACTTCCTGTTTCGAGGTGGCATCTCAAAAATTCAACCATCTGCCATTTCGTCCTGGTTTGAGATATCGACTATTCCTTTACAATTTATCATCAGATATGTTAAATGTTTATTTTTACCAAATACCAAGAGAATTCATCAAATTTGCTAGGAGTAGTTTGACAATGTACACAAAAAATGTGTGTAAAATGCAGATATTTCAAAATGGCCGACTTCCTGTTGGGCGGAGTCAGTCCTACCAATGCTGAAAATGTGTGTAATGATGTCTTTTGTGTTTTTGCCAAGTTTCATGAATTTTCAATAATCTGTTTTCTGACCATGTCATGGTTTCACTTTGGTTTAGTGTTGCGTCTCTAGTGACTCAATTGCTCGCCATTGGGTCACCGTTTTAACGATCAACTAATCCTTTGGCAATTATCATCAAATATGTCTGTTGTTCATTTACAGCGAAATAAGAGGTAATCTGACAAAGACTTTAGGAGCAGTTTAAATTAGTTTGTGAAAAATTTGTAAAAATATTACAAATTCCAATATGGCCGACTTCCTGTTGGGCGGAGCTAATACAAGCCTATTGCAAATATGTGCAGGGTCATACTATCTACGATCCTACCAAAATTTGAGAAGATTAGACAAATTTTGACACATCCACAGCTAATTTATTAAACAAACGAATTAGGGGGCGCTGTAGAGTCTGCTAGCTACACATGAAAAAATTATCACAATATTTGTAAATTGTTTTAAGGTCTTATAGAATCTGACAATTTTCAAGAGTTTTTGAGCATTCCCGTAATGTCAAATATGCATTGAAACCTAGGTGGCGCTATAGAGCCAATGAAATACGTATATATGAAATTTGAATTTTTGATCCAAGTACCACTTAAATCAAGCAGGCCTGTAAAGTTTCGAGAGTTTTCAACCTTTTTAACCTCCTCAAACACCTACCAACACCAGAATGTATTCACTTCCTGTTTTAATGAGGTATCTCCAGCAACTCAACTGTCCGCCATTTCGTCGCCGTTTAAGATATCGACTATTCCTTCGCAATTTATCATCAGGTGTGTTAGTAGTTTATTACTGAAAAATATCAAGAGTATTCAACAAATTCCCTAGGAGGAGTTCGACAAAGTATGCAAAAAATGTGTGTAAAATGCACTTATTTCAAAATGGCCGACTTCCTGTTGGGCGGATTCAGTCTTACGAATACTAAAAACGTGTCTTATGATGTCTCTTGTGTTTTTGCCAAGTTTCATGAATTTTCAATCATCTGTGTTATGACCGTGTCATGGTTTCACTTTTGTTTAGTGTTGCGTCTCCATTAAATTAATTGCCTGCCATTACATCATCGTTTCAGCTATCGACTATTCCTTCGCAATTTATCACCATGTATGTCTGGAGCCTACCCACGCCCAATTTAGAGATAATCTGACAAAGACTCTAGGAGGAGTTTGAATGAGTTCGTGAAAAATGTGTAAAAATTCCACAAATTTCAAAATGGCCGACTTCCTGTTGGGCGGAGCTAATACCAGTCAATGGGTAATATGTGCGGGATGATACTTTCTATGTTGTTGCCAAAAATCTAGAATATTGGAGAAATTTTGAGACAGCTACAGCTAATTTAATGGCCTAAATAAAATAGGGGGCGCTGTAGAGTCATCTAGCTACACATGAGAAAAACGACAAAATATTTCTAAATCATTTCAAAGACTTATTGAATCTGCCAATTATCAAGAGGCTGAGAGCTTTTTATAAATGTGATATAAAATAGGTGGCGCTAGAGAGCTGATGAAACACGAATTTACGAAATTCCAACTTAAGGTCAAAGTTTGGCCTAAGCCAAATAGCTCTGTAAAATTTTAGGAGATTTCAAACATCTTAACCCCTCCGAAACTCAGCGGGAAACTTTTTATTTCGCAACTTCCTGTCAAAATGGCCGACTTCCTGTTGGGCGGAGTCAAATAAAACCAAGTGATTCTTGTTGTTTATGAGGAGGTCAATGAGCGTACCAAAGTTGGTGCACGTTGGACAAACTTCATCTCGGCCAATGCCGATGTTTGGTGGCGCTATAGAGCTCCTGAACCACGCCAAAGTCCAGCCTCTATGGAACTTTACAATTTTCGCCGAGTTTGAGGCCTGTGCCAAAATGCGTGAGTTTTCGAGTATCGGAAATGCCTCAAAAATGGACGCAAAGAGGCAGAATAATAATAATAATAATAATAATAATAATAAACGGACCAAAAACAATAGGGCTTTGCACCTCCGGTGCAGGCTTCGCCTGCGCCTTCGGTGCTCGGGCCCTAATAACGAGTTGTCCCCCTGTCACAGGGGGACGTAGGGCCCTCGCACAACAGCGCAAATCGTACCGGGCCAAACCGAGAAACCGGTAAAAGTAATTTTGAGGTCTTATTGAGTGTGCCAATTTTCAAGAGTTTTCTATCCTGTTAAACATGTGAAATATCCATTTAAAATACAGGTGGCGCTATGGCGCTGTTAAAATACATGTATTTGAAATTCTAATTCTACATCAAACAACAGCCTTAGATAAGCAGGCTGGTCAAATTTTGTGAGTTTTTCTCCGTTATAACCTCCTCAAAACACCTGGCATTACCTAGGTTTTCACCTCCTGTTTTGATGTGGGATCTCAAAAATTCAACCATCTGCCATTTCGTCCTCGTTTGAGATATCGACTATTCCTTCACAATTTATCATCAGATATGTTCACTGTTTATTTTTACCAAATACCAAGAGAATTCATCAAATTTGCTAGGAGTAGTTTGACAATGTACACAAAAAATGTGTGTAAAATGCAGATATTTCAAAATGGCAGACTTCCTGTTGGGCGGAGTCAGTCCTACCAATGCTGAAAATGTGTGTAATGATGTCTTTTGTGTTTTTGCCAAGTTTCATGAATTTTCAATAATCTGTTTTCTGACCATGTCATGGTTTCACTTTGGTTTAGTGTTGCGTCTCTAGTGACTCAATTGCTCGCCATTGGGTCACCGTTTTACCGATCAACTAATCCTTTGGCAATTATCATCAAATATGTCTGTTGTTCATTTACAGCGAAATAAGAGGTAATCTGACAAAGACTTTAGGAGCAGTTTAAATTAGTTTGTGAAAAATTTGTAAAAATATTACAAATTCCAATATGGCCGACTTCCTGTTGGGCGGAGCTAATACAAGCCAATTGCAAATATGTGCAGGGTCATACTATCTACGATCCTACCAAAATTTGAGAAGATTAGACAAATTTTGACACATCCACAGCTAATTTATTAAACAAACGAATTAGGGGGCGCTGTAGAGTCTGCTAGCTATACATGAAAAAATTTTCAAAATATTTGTAAAGTGTTTTTAGGCCTTATGCAATCTGTCAATTTTCAAGAGGTTTTGAGCATTCCCGTAATGTCAAATATGCATTGAAACCTAGGTGGCGCTATAGAGCCAATGAAATACGTATACAAGAAATTTTAATTTCAGATGAAAGTACTGCTTAATTCAAGCAGGCCTGTAAATTTTCGAGAGTTTTCAACCTTTTTAACCTCCTCAAACACCTACTAACACCAGAATGTATTCACTTCCTGTTTTAATGGGGCATCTCAAGCAGTTCAACTGTCCGCCATTTCGTCCTCGTTTAAGATATCGACTATTCCTTCGCAATTTATCATCACGGATGGTAGTAGTTTTTTGCTGACAAATATCAAGAGTATTCAACAAATTCCCTAGGAGGAGTTCGACAAAGTATGCAAAAAATGTGTGTAAAATGCACATATGTCAAAATGGCCGACTTCCTGTTGGGCGGAGTCAATCATTCCAATACTAAAAACGTGTCTTATGATGTCTCTTGTGTTTTTACCAAGTTTCATGATTTTTCAATCATCTGTTTTATGACCGTGTCATGGTTTCACTTTGGTCTAGTGTTGCGTCTCCATTAAATTAATTGTCCGCCATTACGTCATCGTTTCAGCTATCGACTATTCCTTCGCAATTTATCACCATGTATGTCTGGAGCCTATCCACACCAAATTTAGAGGTAATATGACAAAGACTCTAGGAGGAGTTTGAATGAGTTCGTGAAAAATGTGTAAAAATTCCACAAATTTCAAAATGGCCGACTTCCTGTTGGGCAGAGCTAGTACAAGCCAATGGGTAATATGTGCGGGATGATAGTTTCTATGTTGTTGCCAAAAATCGAGAATATTGGAGAAATTTTGAGACAGCTACAGCTAATTTAATGGCCTAAACAAAATAGGGGGCGCTGTAGAGTCCTCTAGCTACACATGAGAAAAACGACAAAATATTCCTAAATCATTTCAAAGACTTATTGAATCTGCCAATTATCAAGAGGCTGAGAGCTTTTCATAAATATGATATAAAATAGGTGGCGCTAGAGAGCTGATGAAAGACGAATTTACGAAATTCCAATTTACGGTCAAAGTATGGCCTAAGCCAAATAGCTCTGTAAAATTTTAGGAGTTTTCAAACATCCTAACCCCTCCGAAACCCAGCGGGAAACTTTTTATTTTGCAACTTCCTGTCAAAATGGCCGACTTCCTGTTAGGCGGAGTCAAATAAAACCTAGTGATTCTTGTTGTTTATGAGGAGGTCAATGAGCGTACCAAAGTTGGTGCACGTTGGACAAACTTCATCCCGGCCACTGCCGACGTTTGGGGGCGCTATAGAGCTCCTGAACAACGCCAAAGTCCAGCCTCTATGGAACTTTAAAATTTTCGCCGAGCTTGAGGTCTGTGCCAAAATGCATGAGTTTTCGAGTATCGGAAATGCCTCAAAAATGGACGCAAAGAGGCAGAATAATAATAATAATAATAATAATAAACGGACCAAAAACAATAGGGCTTTGCACCTCCGGTGCAGGCTTCGCCTGCGCCTTCGGTGCTCGGGCCCTAATAATAATAATAATAATAAACGGACCAAAAACAATAGGGCTTTGCACCTCCGGTGCAGGCTTCGCCTGCGCCTTCGGTGCTCGGGCCCTAATAATAATAAACGGACCAAAAACAATAGGGCTTTGCACCTCCGGTGCAGGCTTCGCCTGCGCCTTCGGTGCTCGGGCCCTAAAAACGGCAGCGCCATACAAAAGCTTTTGTGCGTCTCGTGGCCCGTCACAAAGCGCAGATTCTTTCCCCTCTCGATCGTGATGGAGAAGGAGGATGAAGAATTGGCCCTCTGTTTGTGACGAGAGCGGGACTGGCGCTATAATGAACATCTCCTGTCGATCGATACAGAACGTGCAGTAACTGACAGAACAAACAGCTCTCAGACGTCCCTCTACTTGGCAGCTGTGGGACTGTGGCAGGTTGTCACTCACAGCACCCAATCAAACTGGAGTCTCCATCTTTGATGTTGATCTACAGAGCTGCAGTGGCGGTGGAGCCATAAAGACACCACTGTACCGGCAATGGAAAGAGAAAAAAATGTCTTAAAGCACATCAACTGGACTGTGTCTGAAACACTTGCTCTAGGGATTACATCTGGTGGCCAAAAATTGGTGCTGTCGACAGCACTATTTGGAGGGGTGAACTGACATGGGGTCCTGGGTCCTTATTTCTTTATTTACTGGGGCTTCTCCACAGTTTTTCCACTTATCTAGACTAGTCATGTCTTCATCTTTCCTGCCTCCTTCTCTGAGAAAATTACTGGCTTTATTACCTCAGGTTTCCATAGGTGATACATAGCTCTCATTTTACAGATTAACTTTAATGTACTTTTACTAATACAGGGTTGTATTAGCAAAACACTGTTAGACTAGAACCCCTGTATAGTACAGTAATAAATAAAGGACATGGAAGAGTACTGCAAAGACAATAGACAGAACACAAGACATTACTATGCATCTTGTTGAGTTTCCATGTCTTTTCTGTGCTTCGCTTCACCCTAGGCATGTGTAAAGTGCAATTCATTAACAGGATGGCACATGTGTCTTGACATTAACTGGGTCTGATCTTTTACTGATTTTGATGCCTACCCTGTGCAGGAAGCCACATGCAGGCATTCTAGGATTTTTAACTCAGGATCAGATCAACCTACAGACATATTTTTATTATTACTATTATTACTATTATTATTACTATTATTATTAATAATAATGGGGTAATGAGGGTTTTTTTGCTTGAAGAATGTTAAATACTTAAAAATTTCTACTTGTCCACTTAATTTTTAGAATTTAGCAATCATCTCATATAACGTAAAGGATTTTAAGTAACTGAACAGACCTTGAATGAACTTTGTGGTGTAGCATTAGGGATTAATTACCCAAACTACAAATTAAACATGCTATCAGAGTCAGTTCAGTGGCTCTCTGAGAGCAGCCCATAGCCTACGTTCAGCGATGCATGTCAGTTCTGTTATTTTAAAAAAATGTAAGGCATTCCAGGCCTCTTCTCATAGACAACCTTCTCCAAACCAACCCCACCCCCCCAACCACACACACACATGTAAACAGAGTCTCTGGTTGTAAAGGGGAAATTGTAAGTTGAAGAAATGAGCAACCTGAGCTGGCTTTAGGTTTTCACCTGCTTCAGCAGCAAACAAAGACATCATTCTCCAACGTGTCCTGTAGGGAGCAACCTCGCCCCTCATAGCCCCAAACGAAAAAAAAAAAGTCTGCAGGCACCCCCTCCCTCCTCCTCTACATCACCTTCTCTCTCCTTCCCTCCCTCCATCCCCTTCTTCTCCCCTCTTTTTCCCTTTAAGCTGCTTCAGGGGTCCGTTCCAACTTGGGGAAAGAGAATCTGTCCTCTATAGGAAAGGGTCCATTAGCACCAACCAAAATTACCCCCAAAAGGTTTATCAGAGCGTAGGGACAGAGGGCAGCGAACAGCTGTCAGCAACTGAGCCATGATTCTTGCTACCATTATCTCTATCTCTTACACACACATCCCTTCCCAGACAAGTTTATCCCCGGCTCTGCTAAGGCTGGGGGTAATCTACAAAAGGAACTTGGGGGATAAACAAGGACTTTGGAAAGCTGATTCTCAGCAGGGAAGGCCCGGACCCCTCTGCAGTCTGTGCAGCCGACAAAGGCCCCATGCTAATGGAGCAGTTCTTTGAGACCCGTTGGTGTAATTCAAACCAAATGCTTAGCAGGCTGGGCACTGAAGCAATGATAAAACATTCGTGACCAGTCAGGTGACCCTTCTGTCTCTTGTTCGGAAACAGATGTACATGAAATCTGTTGGTTCGGCCCTCCCTTGAGCAATGTCAACTATGGTCTAGTACTTACGTCATCTTTTTGGTAGGTTCTTCAGTTCACTTCTTCTGGGTTGCACAATAGGGCTCCAAAGATTAGTCGATATTATCGACAATGTCGATTATAAAAAAATTGTATACTCCAAATGTTCGCTGTCGACTAATCTTTCATTTGCAGCACCACACAAAGTACTGGGGACACTCAACTCGTTGTGTGTCTTCAAAAAGTGCCCAAAGATACCAGAATACATATTTCCTCACTAAATATTAGCACTTTCCACATTTAAAGGGCAATGTTCTGGACATTTGAAAAGCATTTAAATCCCTTGTTTAGCTTTTTCATTTGATTTAAAATGAGTACAGAGAAAGCTGGAAACAGGAGCTGTACCCACAGCAAGCAGAGATGGAGGGCATGGCAAATATAATTGTTGACCTATCTGAAAAATAATCATTAGTTGCAGCACTCTTGCACAATCAGAGCATCGTTCTAGAAAGCTAGAGAGAACAAATGCTGAAACAGGACAATAATTTCTTTCATTATGTTTTTTTTTTTTTTTTTTTGAAGCACACATTAAAACCTAACCAACCTGAAGCTGCTCACAGCTGTTCATTATCTTTTGGAGAGAAACTGAGCAGAGATGTCAAGCCGCTGTTCAAGGCTGCGAAGAGGATTCATTGTACAAACTAAGGCAACCATTTTCCCGCTCTACATGACTGAAAACATAGGGTTACAGATGGTGCCAAGGGGTCAAAAGCTAGGAAAACAAAGAAATCCCTGGGAAGGTACACAGCTTGCAGCAGCCTTTTCACTGTATCCAGCGCCGCAAACCACCCACACGGAGAGTGAGCTACTTCAGAAGATCTCCACAGATCAAGTTCGTACAGATTCGTAGCTTCAATTGCTGAGCTTGCTTTCCTCTTAAAAGCTTTTCACATTTCTTTTAACATAAAAAACCCTATACTAACAATTCATTGCTTGTGCGCGGTACGAGTGAATGAGCATTTGCGTCTGAAGCCAGTGTGTGACTGTGCTACTCTAAAGAGGATTTGTTTTAGCCTGTTCAAATGTCTCTTTGCATCGGAGGAAATCCCAGTGAACGGCTGAAGAAGCCATGTTTGCTTTTCCACACTTGACTGCACATGGGAAAACACTAAGGCTTCAGTCTTAGGCTTCAGCTTCTCCGGATCTGCAGTTAACGCTTGTGCAGACACTTGAAAAAGGCTTTGTGAACACATACGGTAAAAATCAAATCAAATCAACGGGATGCAAATTGGGTCAGGAATGACGGAGAAAAGGCCAAACTCTGGGGCTAATAAGCTGAAATTATTTCCAGTGGATCCTGCGCAGTGGATTGGGTGCGCAGTAGCCTGGAGACACCTGGTCAACACCTCTCGCTCTAAGGCTCTTAAGAGGTAATCGGGTTAAATGGGAAGGAGGCTTAGGTAGGTCCTCCTGTGGGATTTCCAATGAAGAATATTGTGGTAGAAACAATGTTTACTCTGGGTTCTTTAAATAAATGATTCAGACCGGCTAAAATATCAACCTGCAGAAGTGTGGACCTGGACCACCTGAAAAGTTAGCCTACTTGGCATAAACAAACAAATGGTTCAAACACATGGCAAGCAGAAGTGGCTAATCAGGGTGGTCCAGGGGTCACACACTGACATTCTTTTCCTGGAAAGTGCATTATGTCAACGGACTCTACTGCCAGCCAGAAGGGGGTCAACTGCTGAATGACGCATACTAAACAGAAAGAACTGGTTGATTGAAGTCGTCTTTCCCAGAAACCTGAGACCAAAATGTGACTGACTAAAAGTAAAAGTAACAGTCATACACTATCATTTTTGAAACCATAAAAACAAAAATTGTAGTGATAATAGCAGTATTCTGTCTCAAAGGAAGTTCATTTGTTTTCTTATTTACTGTAAAGTTTTTTTTAAGTACATTTGTTTAATTTGTTTAATTGTTAACTATCATCTAACAACCATAATTTTGGGCAGGTGATTCCCTGATTCTTACTCACGATACACTCTCCCATCTCATCCACTGCACCCATTTCTCTTGTGAGACTTCAGTTGCACACCTTACCTCACCTTACCTTACCTTTTCAGGCTCCCAAATTTGCCTTGTTTGATTATTATACTTTTAAAACAAATAAAATATTTTTCAGTGTTGTGTCGTATCAATCATAGCAAGAATATTTTATATTGTGATATTATTTTAAGGCCATTTTGGCCACCTCTAACAGAGATACAGCTGAAAGAAATGTCAAGAAAAGGTAAAGCATTCTTCTGAGCCACTACACTTTCTTGTCCTGCAACAAGAAAGACCCCACCCCCTTCCCCTAAACAAACGCTGGAGGAAAACAAACGCTGGGACATTCAGCAGAAAGGTGGAACAATGCAGTGACCAGCCTGTCTACCCTCATTAGTCCTGCCACTGGAGCCACTACAGAGATTCACGAGGCAGTGACGGAGAGCAGAAGACCAGCCCAGACGCTCTGATCTCTGCAATGCAGCGATTAAGATGCAGGGCCACCTGACGCTGGCAGGGGAGCACCACAAATGAGCTTTATCCACCGGCCAGTCAACAAACAAACTGCTCAACCTTTACTGCACCCAGCCCAGAGCTTCACACTGATTAGATCACAGAGAAACAATGAACAGACTGAAAGCTAAAAGATTCAAGAGGCCAAAAACAGCCAGATTTAAGACTACGAATGAGCTGGAAAGAAACAGATTGATATACCCTTGGTAAATCTATTAATCACAGTTCATTAACACACCAACCCTGAACAAGATGGCTTGATTAATCTGATTTAAAGTAGGTCGGAATATAAGGTGTCATGCCTGAAATGTTTCTACGCCCTCTTAAATCGTGAAAAGGCAACAAGCACAGAATACCTTGTTAGCACAGAATTCCCACAAGATCCCTTTTAGGAGCAATGACAGATGTCAGCATAATTAATCTGATTAGCGATCAGTAGGGGAGTCTACTTTGACAGCCAGACCACTCAACAAGACTCGACCCAACCCTCCCACCTCTCATACCAGAGACAACAGCCAAAGAGTGTGCCCTGCAGATATCGCATGATTCCACACACTCTCCTTCACACCCCAAAAACCTGAAATAGCACAAGGCTAAAAACAGGCCAGCTTTTGCCTTCTGCCTTCTGTCTAAAACCCTAAGAGGGAGCCTGATTTTAGGCAGGAAACTATGCAAGGCTCTCAATTGCAATGAATTCTACAGTTACAGTAGAGAGTAGAGTAGAGACTGAACTTGAGAGACCTGGTCACTTCATGTATGCTGAGGATTAAGGCCAATTTGTACTTCTGCGTCGAACACACACCATAGCTTACGCGTTAGGGCTGCATGATGTATCATTTAAGCATCTTCATCGCGATGTGTGCATGGTTGTGCAATGTCACTTAAGACAATTTAATCAAAAACGTCATGTTGCAATGTTTGGATTCTTGATACAAGAATAGATACACAGTGCTGTCTCTGTGTCTGTGTAAGTGACAGGCTGCTGCTGCCTGAAAAGCTCAAAGCGGTGGCAGGAGAAAACACGAGGTAACCGCATGGACTCCATCCACATGGTTGGGCACGTGCTTGTAAATGCACAGTTTTGCACAGTCCAGCACAGCTTTGATCAGATATTTTCAGTTTAATCCCAGAAAAACACTTTTTTCCCTTTTAAAAAGCCATTTAAATGCCTGATTAAAGGGCAGATTTCTGTTTTTTTCGGGTTTTAAGTGCTCGGCTCTGACTCCGCTCTTGATCGGTCTGGACGCAAAACAGCGTGCTGGTGGGGGGGCAGGGCCAGTGACATCATGGGCCCTGCATTTTTAATATTGCGATATGTATCGTTTAAAAAAAATCATTTTTTTTTTCTTTCAATATCGTGCAGCTCTGTGTTGCTCTGCAGTTAAAACCACAAAGAAGGGAATGTGTGGGCATGAAAGAGAGGCCTGGCGGTACAATCACAGCTGCGCCTGTCCACAGCGCGCGATGCATAGTTACAATTTTAGGGAGGTGTGTGTCAAGCTACAGCATGACGTCGGCGTAGGGTACACAGCGTTGGATGGCCTACGGCACAGGTTTGATGCAGAAGTATAAATTGGCCAAACCCCATGAGTCATTTTTTTTAGCATGGAACTGCTGAAACTGTTGCCTTCCCCTAAGTTTGAAGAACTGCAAGACAACATGTAAAATAATGAAGAATTTCGAAACAGCAGCCATCTTTCAGTTCAACCTAACAGAGTGAAATTTACACAGAGAGAGGCAGTCAAACCTTTGGTAAACAAACAAAAATGCTAAGGCTAAAGGCTAAGTTAGCTTAGCTAACATTATTATCCTAGCCCTGTACAGCTTATATCATTCAGATGGAAAATTATAGTATACAGATACAGACAGCGAAAACTGATACTGAACACTTTATTTGACTGAAT
Source organism: Astyanax mexicanus (assembly GCF_023375975.1). NCBI lineage: Eukaryota > Metazoa > Chordata > Actinopteri > Characiformes > Acestrorhamphidae > Astyanax > Astyanax mexicanus. The sequence goes on along the minus strand of NC_064423.1, from coordinate 9,760,971 downwards.
TACTGCAAGTAGAGTGAACTTAACCCCAAGTGAACTTGCTTGCTCTTCCTGATGGCTCTCTCGCTCACCTAGGCCTGCCACAATAACAATGTATGTATTGTGGGAGACATGTTGTCCTAGAAACTATTGCAATAAGCAATATTATTGTCAGTTTAAGACCATTTAAATGCCACTGATATAATGAAAGTAGCATTCATGGATAACACTTCTTGCAAGGGAGCTACACATCATGTGGGAGACTGGGGTTCAATTCCCAATCTGGGTGACTATGCTGTGCTACACCAATAAAAGTCCTTGGGCAAGAATCCTGTCAGCTAAATGCTGTGTGTCAGCTGTGTGCACTTCTTGGGTCTAGCAGTTCATTTTTTTTTCTCATGAAAAAAGGAAAAAGGAACGTATGGCCTTCAAAGACACGTTTGATCAAAGACACAGAATTTATACAGAAGAGTAGTGTTTCATGCTCTTCCTTTATGCATGTGAAACTCTCCCCACGCTTTTCCAGAGGATACGCTGGCCTTTTTAACTCTCTATCTCTATCTGTATCCGTATCAGTGTGAGGAGTCATGTTAAAAAAAAATAGCTCTTCTCTAAGCAAAAGAAGTAAAACCAAAGCAAAGAATTCTACTTAAGAGGATCTGCCAGTGGCTTAATTCCACACTCAGGAAAAATAACCACCTATTTGTAACATGAACAGGACTGTTGGCGTGCTCGTACCCAGAGGTTTGGTTTTTGCTAATAAGATTAGATGGAAAAATAAAGTTCTTTCAGGCTTGCTAAACCCTACCCCCTCAGTGAGCAGAGCTGTTCCTGTAGGGATCCGTGGAGACGTTTAAATTAGCTACATTTCAAAGAATTCACATTTACATTCACATCTGATGCTTCAAACCTTGCTTTTTTGGACTTAACCAGCCCAAGTGGTGCCTACATGGAGCTCTAGTAAGACTGAGGTAGGTTTTAACAATGGAGTCCAATTAGGGGGGGCATAGGTCATATTGTTTGACTAGACTGGCTAAACTATCAATCAATTACCAATTGCATAAAGCTAAAAAACTAAGCCATCCATTTACTGTAATTGCGGTAAAAAAAATCCAAAAGGCAGTTTTATTTAAGAAGACTGTGAAGACTGATGTTTGATCAATACCTTAACTATGATTCCGCATGTTTAGACGTTGACTAGGTCACTAGATTGCTAGTTCGAATCCTGGTCATGCAGATTGCCTTCCGCTGCTGAAGCCCTGAGAGCACAATTGGCCTTACTCTCTCTGGGTGGGTAGATGGGGCTCTTTCCCTTCAACACTCCTAGGTTGATTGTGATCAGCCAAGGCGTCTGTGAGCTGATGTATCAGAACAGAGTCGGCAGCAGTTGGAAAAGAGGCGGTGTCTGACGTTACATGTATCGGAGGAGACATGTGTTAGTCTTCACCATCCTGGTGTGTTGGGGCATCACTAGTGATGTGGGAGTCTTAATGAGTGGGTTGGGTAATTGGCCTTGTAAATTGGGGATGAAATTGGATTTAAATAATACCAAAAATGTCATTTTCTCCATAATTCTTGTTTATGATCATGATTTGAGAAAAAAAAAAATCAATCTTGTAATCAAACCTTGTTGTGTGTGTTTTTTTTTTTTTGTCTTTTTTGGCTCCTGGAGGTTTAGATTCAGGATCAAGATAGAAGAGCAATCTGCTCCTGTGCTGAAGCGCCTCAGATCTGGGCTTCAAGGGACATTCAGTAACTTTCAGAGCCTAGGACACTGAAAACAGCATCATTTGTACAGAAAAGGGTGACAGTTTTACCGTCTCCTCCCAGGGTTACACTTAAGCCCACAGATCAAGGTACGGGTACATTATTCTCTGCAGAAGAGACACATTTTAAGCCACAGAAAATAGTTGCCAGTTTTCATGTCTTCACAGTGCGCATAGATACTCGTTCTATTGTTGGATCCTGGAAGAACTAGCCAGTGTTTATAACAGGACTGCAAATCAAAGGCAAGAATGACTGGAGGACAACACAGCGAGTCCCCTCGGTTTTATTCTAATGAGCACCCCACATCTCCCACCACATCATCGCTCCCTTTGTTGCTAGTCCAACAGTAACTCACAGGAGAAATGGAGAAGAGGAAGAGAGGAAGAGAGTGAGCCACAGAGCGAGCGAGAGGGACCGCATCAGAGAGAGAGAGAGAGAAGGAAGGATGATAAAGTATAGAGGGTGAAAAACCAAATTAATAAAAGAAGAGGAAAAGGAAAGGAAAGAGATTGTGAGTTTGGGATAAGAAAGAATACAGAGAAAAAAGAGATAGGTAAAAAAAATAATAATAAAGAGGAGAAAGAGAAATAAAAGTGCAAAAAAATGTAGAAAACACCACAGTAAGAAAGTAAGAAAAAAACATTAAGCGAGAGTAAAAAAAAAAAAACTAGAGAGTAAGAGACAAAGTGTCAAAGTGTGAAAGCAGATAGAAAAGGAGAGAGAAAAGAGAGAAAAAAAAAAGTGTGCGAGTAAATGAGTGGGTAGATCAAATTTTTTTAACAAGTAAAGGAGAGAGAGAGGGGGAAAAAGTGAAAAGAAAAAGTATGAGTGAGAAAGTGCAGGATAAGACAATGAGAAAAATGAGAGAAATCCCAATTGCAAAAAAAATGTAAGAAAAAAAATGGGAGGGAAAAAAAAGAGTGAAAAACAAAATATAAATGCAGACAGAAAAGGAACAAGAAAGAAAAACAAAGAAATAACAAATAAAACTAAAAAAAAGTTAAAAAGTGTGTGTGAATGTGAGAGAGAGAGAAAAAGAGAAATAACAAAAGTTGAATGAGTAAAGAAAAGGAACCAGAAAAAGAAAAAGAAAAAAAATAGCACACAAAAGAGGGAAAAAAATAGGAGGGAGAGAGAGAAAGTATAAACTTGGGAGAGACTAAGAGAAAACCAGCAAACCAAAAGGGAAAAGGTAAGAAAAGCAAGTAAAGGAGAGAAGAAATGAGAAAGATAAGGAAACAAGCAAAAAGAACAAGACAAAAGAAGGAGGATGAAAAGCAAAAATTAAGAGTAAAAGAAAACGAGCAAAACAAAGAAAAAGGTGTAAAAAGGGGACAGAGACCTAAAATAAAAGGAAAAAGCACAAGAAAATAAAAAGAGCTACAGAGAATAATGAGTAAGACAGAACAAATTGAGATAACTACATAAAGATTATTAGGATATTAGGATTTTCTGACTTTGCATAAACATCCCCCCCCCCACCACCTACTGAGTGACAGAGCATCTGCAGCAGCACAGCAGTCACACGTCACTGTACAGCCATTTGTGACCCAACACTTCCATCCTCTCCACACCACAAGAGGACCTGATTGACAGCACATAAGAATTAAACATGCCTGCCATCGCCTGCTCTCACATACTAAATGCAGATGGAGCTACCCCACACCATGACTGACACATTCTATCATCGGCAGGTTCGTTTGCCACCAGCGCCGGGTGCCAGATGTGGCAGCAACAGAAGACACACACACACACACACACACACACACACACACATACACACACACACACACACTTCTCCATCAATATCTCCTCCACTAAGACCGCTTTAACCACGGCCAACAGGCTTCCACAGCCCAGGATGGAGTTGGATTTCAGCACTGACACCACTGACATCTTTATTAACAAGCTTTATTTATAGGATACATTTACATTACAAGCACTGCTGCTATTCTGAAAGCCAGTAATGGGACCAGTATCATGTCACATGACTGTATTGAATGTGGATATTGCCAGTATGCAGTGGTGTGAAAAAGTATTTGCCCCCTTACAAATTTATTTTGTTTTTGCGTTTGTGTCATACTTACATTTTTATTAAAATTGACAGATTATAAAACAAACTTTAATATCAGACAAATATATCCTGAGTAAATATAAAAAGCACTTTTTAAATGATTGACAATTTACTTTATTAAAAGAAACCAATCTAACACTTTGTGAGAAATGTTTGACCCCTCATAAATTAACTGTGAATAATCACACTTTTTTTTTTTTTTGAAGCTGATTCAATTTCACTACTAACCACAACCAGGCCTGATTACTACCAGACCTGTAGAATCAAGAAATCACTGAAACAGAACCTGTCTGACAACGTGAAGCACATGAAAGATCTCAGAAAGATTACAAAGTCATTTCTAAAGCTTTGGGACTTAAGCAGATCACAGTGAGAGCTATTATTTACAAGTAGAAAACAAAAAGAAAACGTGGTGAACCTTCCCAGGAGTGACCAGCCGGATTCCCAAAATTACTCCAAAAGGGCATGAACTACTCATCCAGGAGGCCACTAAAGAACCCAGAACAACATTTAAAGAACTGCAGGTCTCACTTGCTTCAGTTAAGGACAGTGTTATGTACTTTTTTCCCAATATCGTGCAGCCCTAGTATTAATGCTACAAATCATTATGTCACTTCATAGTTCAGGCCTCAGCAATTTAAAACACGTAATGTGAGACATTATGTCAATGTCACTCTCAGAGCTTACGTCAATTTTCCATGCAGACCAGCGTGATAAAAGAGAAACCAGCCCATTTCCCAATCCTATATGAGCTCTAATGCGGAATAAATAAAGCGCAGCAGTCCTGTAATCTGCGACAGACCCTGAGCTGTGACTGGTCTGCTGCAGTAGGGAACCGATGTTACAGGCTTGGTCAGCAGATGGTGTGTGGAGCGTCGCACTGCCACAAAGGGAATCCTGCCAAAGACTTAACGGCCCTGTTTAACAAGGGCCCATCCCGGGACCCGATGCCTTGCATAACGGAGCCCACGAAAAGCCCCTCGCCGGCAGGCAGGAGTCCTCTATGACCGGCATAATTGTGCAGCATAGTGTGTGTCCTTGACAGAGTGCTGATGTGAGTAGCTGTAGTGGACCAGAGCCAAGTTTCCCCAACAGCATTTTTAGGAAGATTTAAGATCACTTGTGCTGAGTGCGCCTTTTAGTAATTTAGTAATTTAGTAATAATTTAGTAAAATGTGAAATTTATAATATAATGAAAACCCAAGAATCAGTATCTCAGAATTTGTTTATTATATAAGACCAATTGGTACTTTTGGCAGTGTGCCAAGTCCTGCTGGAAAATGAAATCCACATCTCTATAAAAGTTGTCAGTAGCAGAGGGAAGCATGAAGTGCTGTAAGATTTTGTGGGAAAACAAAACTGCACTGACTTTAGACTTGATAAAATAGAACACAGTGGATCAACACCAGCAGATGACATGTCTCTCCAAACCATCACTGATCATCAGTAAATTGTACATTTTATTTGTAAATCAAGGCACCAGAGTCTGGAGGAAGAGTGGAGAGACACACAGTCCAAACTGCTTGAGGTCTAGTGTGAAGTTTTACAAGTTTTCACAATCAGTAATGGTTTGGAGAGACATGTCCCTCTACTGGTATTTCTATTTCTCCAGGACTAAGGCTGGGTGCAGCAGCATTAGCATTAGCTGCTAACCGCAGCGCTAACTCGTTTAGTCTTTTTACAAGCTACTTGGGACAAACTGTTCCTCAGGGTTCCTCAGTCTAGTGGTATCGGGTGGCATTTATGTCCTGCTAGCGCTGTGGTTAGCAGCTAATGCTGATGCACTCAGCCTTAATGCTGAAGAATTTTCACTGAAAACTCAACCTTATACAAAATATTAGAAATCTAAGCTTAATGTAAATAAACGGAAGCACTTTACTAACACATATAAACAGTTTTTGAGAAGAGAAATCTGTGTAGACTAACTTCCTGCACTCGTTTGATTTAACTTGACAGTTTTGTTTATTTAGGCGCTTCCCCATTAGAAGGGAAACATGGCGACACCCTTGTTCAATTTTGATGTAGGCATCCTTACTAGTGTCACTTTATGCCCCTAATAATCTGGTGTGCCTTATAGTCCAAAAATATAGTAGTAAGATTAAAAAAAAAAAAACACTCTGAACACTGTGAAAAACTGTAATAATTTTAATATTGACGATTGTTTAAACGTAAAACCTTAAAAGTTCAATCGTAATCCAATCAAACTATTGTGATGTCAATGAGTTCTAATCCGTTTCTCATGTAAATAGATTCTCTCTCGGTAATCCCGCTGTTTTGTAAGAGCATCTCCGTGGGCACATGGGCCCTGAGTCAGCACCTTGGCAGAGCAGCTCGGAGAAAGGAGAAAGGAGAGGCTGTAACACCAATGTGCCAGTGCTCGTCTCACCAACACCGAAGAGCCGGTGCCAGGAGCGCCAGTCCTGCCAGCCAGACAGGCTGAGGCCTGCTGTCATGTGGCAGTGTGGCTTAGGGTAGTGGCTCGCTTTATTATTTTTTTTTAAACAGTTTTTTTGGCTAAATGGCTTCTGGCAGGGTGGATCAGGGAGGAAAGGAGATGTTAAAAAAAGCAAAAACGAGGGAAGGCCATTTAAAAAATGAGAATGGAAAGAATACACACACAAAAAAAGTCCCGAGACAAATGACTTGGCGAAGATCGCCCGCACTGTCCTAGCAGACGACTCGCAGGACTGAGGCTGAGATACTATGTGAAAGGACGTCTTTGTGCCAGGAACAGTGGGTGCCTGAGGAGAGAGCGTGCGCGAGAAAAAGAGAGAGAGAGAGAGAGAGAGAGAGAGAAAGAAAGAGAAAAAAAGAGAAAGAGAGAAAAAGATTTAGGACGGTATGTACCACAACAGCCATGGCTGTCGAGCCCAGCTTCCCCACAATGAGGCAACATCTGATCCCCTTAATCTAAAGACAAATCGATGTGTAAACCCAAGGAAAACACTTAATACATTCATCTCAGTGTTAGAAAACACAGAGGAAAACTGAAGCAGTTTACACACTCGCTCTGCCAGCACCGGGAAGAACCGGTCCAACACATAATATTTAAACTAACAAATAGAGCTGTTCTCCACCTTCACCAAATTCATTTCAAATGCACGGCGTATTTGGTCTCCCAAAGCTGAGGGAAACAGAGCAGCATGGCAGCTTAAGCATCAGCTATTTAGGAAGAGAGAACGAAAAAGAGGGAGGAAAGAAAGGAAGAAAAAAAAACTAAAGTTCAGGATAATTTTGAATGCTGAAGCCACAGTGAAGAAGGCAAGCTCAGATCCTGCTCAGAACTGCACTAAAAACTAAGAACTAAAAACTGAGGACTGAGGGCTTGGAAGGTGCTGAGTATCGATTTCAGCAAGCACGTTCCAGGCTATCCTAATACCGCATTCTGCACTGGTTTTCAACGTCCGTGTCCTTGCTGATATATGAATAAGAACACAACGGTATGGTCAGACAAAACCTTTGGAATATTGGAAACATTTTACATTGTAAACGTTCTTTTTGCTGTAATACATACCACAATACTAAACAATGCAGGGCCCATGACGTCACCAGCCCCGCCCCTGCATTGACGTCACCAGCCCCGCCCCCACCCTTGCGCTGTCTCGCATCCGGACCGATCAAAATCTGAGTCAGCGTAGAGCACTCAATACCCGAGGAAACCAGCAAAACAACAGTACTCTGCCCTTTAATCAGATATTTAAGGCAGCACTAGGTAGGATATCCTTGATTTTTGATCTTTTTAAAGAAGTAAAATTACAGTTTTAAACTCACTGCAGCGCTGCATTGAGGTGTAATAGGAGGAAGGGCGGTGCTCTCGTGTCTGTACCGGAGCTCCTCTGAGCTCAAACCAGACTCAAACCAGACAAGACCAACGCTCGCGAGAACTGCGACCTGCTTTCTGATCTTTAGTTCTGACAGTTCTACAAGGACTACTGGATCATTCTTTACAAACTAACATACAGACTCTCTGGCAGAAGCTGGAAAGAGACTGAGTATGTCTGTGAAAGCCAGAAAACGAGAAAGAGAAACTAATCCGCCTGAAACATTTATTACACTAAATAAAAGCATATTTCTCTGGGATTTAAAATATGATTCTCAGGCAGCAGCAGCCTGTCACTCACACAGACACAGAGACAGCACTGTGTATCTTCATCTCGCGTCAAGCATCAAAACATTGCAACATGACGTGTTTGATTTAATTGCCTTAAGTGACATCACACGTCCTGCGATGTGACTATTATGCATGTGCACATCGCGATGACTATGCTTAAACAATATATATCGTGCAGCCCTACCATACACCATGCATGCACCATTTGAACACGAAGTATTTTGACACCTGCTGCTTTTTTTGCATCTTCTAAAATAAAGGATTTTAAAAATAGGTTTTTTTCTGCTTTTATAGTAGAACACAGTTCCACTGCCCCACATCTCAGTGCTGGGTTCCAACAGGTTGATGTTTATCTACTGCAGAGTGTCCTATTCTACTGGCTATCCTCCTCTTTACACAGACTAGACGAGCTGTGTGTGCCCATCCGCACATCTGTATCAGCAAAAGGTGCAATCTAAAACCACTGTAAGATGTAAGAACTGGTTCCACACACAATATTTAAACTTCACCAAACGGAGCTAAAACCCACCTTCCTAAAATTAATCTAAAACACATCAGGCATGTGGTCTCCCAGCTGCAAAAGCATCTGATTGGTGGAAACAGTCCTGCATGGCAACTCAAAGACACAGCTTTCAGTGGGGAAGAACAGAAGCGGGCAGAACTAAGATCAAACAGCTTAATTCTGGTTTCTTGTGAATGCTGGAGTCCAACTGCAGGACACAAGCCCGGGAAGATCTATTAAAAAAAGGTGATCAGCATATCGATCTCACCAAGGAATGCCAAGCCAACCTAATTCTGAAGCAGCTCTTCATGCAGTGTTGATCTCTGAGCATCTCCAGTTACATTAGGCGTTCAGTGTAGTAAAACAGATCCAGCGCCAGGATGCCTTCCACATGCCATCTGATTAACAGTAACATATAATACCCCCCTACCAGACTCCAGAAGTCTTCTTATTTCTACTCCTTAAATTTTCAGAGTTATCTTTAATTTCTTACAATTTCACAAAACTACCCTATTTTCTGCACTTTAAGGCGCACCGGATTTTAAGGCGCACTATCGATGAATGCTCATTTTCTGGTCCTTTTTCTTATACATAAAGCTCACCGCATTATAATGCGCATTATGGGACTTTAATGTTGCCATGTTTTCCTTCTAATTCAGCAGTTCTCCCGCTGGATAATGGTGTGGGGGTAACTAAAAGCTAAGCTAAGTAAACAAAACTGTAATTCTTAAGAAACAGTCAAACGAATGCTGGATGTTTATCTACACAGATTTCTCTCCTGAAAACTGTTTATATTGGGTGAGTAATACAACAAGCTTAAATTTACAGATTTCCACTAAGGCTGGGTGCAGCAGCATTAGCATTAGCAGCTACCTGCTAGCAGGCTGTAAACTTCACCCCACAGCGCAAAACTGAGAAACCCTGAGTGTTCCAGTAAGCCAAGGCGAAAACAGGCCAATATACTCGCTTCTGATAAGTGAAAGAGCTAGCGCTTAGCGTGTTTAGAGGCTAATGATAATACTACTTCAGCAGTGCTAACTGGGGTCAGAAGCAGGTACAGGCCAATAATACTCACCTCTGAACAGCAAAAGAGCTAGCGCTTAGCACAGTTAGCAGCTAATGTAGATACTAAACTGAAACTCCTGTTTAAGGCTGTACTTTAGCAGAGTGGCTTTACGGCTTCTTAATACCCGACTAGTAAATTAATACATAAGGCACACTGATGATTTTTGGGAAAACTCAAGGATTTTAAGTGCGCCTTAATACGGTATATGAACTTTCTATTCCTTACATAAAAAAAAAGCCTATTTCACATTTCAGCTTGTTTTCATTCCAGCTTCTCCTCATTAAAAAATAAAATAATAAAACCCCTATTCAGAAAAATCTCTCCATCCAGATACAGTGAATCTGATTGTGTTTGGCTGTAAAGAAGCATAAACAGATACCATTCCGACACCCTATTGGTTTAGAAGATCCATCACACCTGCACACCCAGTACTTTTTTACTTGAGTAAAAAGCTTGAGTTGATACTTCAACTTCTACAAAAGTATTTTCAACTCTAGTATCTATACTTCTACCTACAGAGTTATGAATGTGAATACTTTTGACGCCTTGCCTGGACTCAGATCAGACCTAAGCAGAAAACTCTATTAAGAAAAAAAAAGGAAATTTGACACCTCCACATGGGTTTACCAAGAAGAGGAAAGATAATACTGGCAAACAAAGGAAACTCGAGGCAAAACTGGTTATTAGTCTGGTTATCAGTTTATCAAGAGTCTGCTTGGTTTTCTTTCCCACACATTGAGGTTGAGCATATTCTAATTTTACAGGAAGGATTCATCATTCCAGAGGTGCGGAACCAAGGTCCAGGGTTTAGCACAGTTTGCAGACAACCCTACAGGCATTTCAGTAGGAAAAGACTGAAACTGTGCTGGACTAATGCTGTGTTCTATTTACCTCAGAACTCAGATTAGAGAATCAGTTGAAGGCATCCCTGCACCATATTTAATGCAGTATGCAGTCTTTGCAAATACACCTGATTTAATGAGGCAAACATGGATAGAAGTGCTGATAAACTATAATATTCGTGGCTCACGGTTTTGCAAGTAGAAAATTTAAAAAACGTATGGAGGAGATCCAGGCAGAAAGCTCCCTCAACTTCCTCTCTCTTGTTCATCTTTTTTGTGCTCTCACATGCAGAGATACTTACCATATTTTCTGGACTATAAGGCACACTTAAAATTCTTTAATTTTCTCAATAATTTACAATGCATTTTATAAGCCGGTGCACCAAATGTATGAAATGTATGAATTCTGGTTGTGCTTACTGACCTCAAAGCGATTTTATGTGGTACACAGTGCTCTGTTGTGCCGAATTCCTCACCCCTGCCAGGAAAAGCACCCCTTCTCGGGAGCGCGTCATGACATGATTGAATTGAAAGAGATAATCCGCTGATTTTAGTTTGACATTACTTTATTTTGACCACATAAACTGAAAAGAAGCATCACCTGGGTCCCCTACTGAGAGAGGGTGCTTTGCGTGGCAGGGGTGCTGATTTCGGCACAGTTGTTATGCCGATACAGCACTGTGCACTTTATAATCCGGTGCGCCTTAAAATCTGGAGTAAAAATATGGTATCTTTAATTATTCTTTACCTTTTACTATTCTCATCTTTCTGTCTACAGTGAGTAAGAGAGTAAGAATTCTCAAACATTCAGGCTTTAAAATGATCTATGTCGATGACACGTTGGTTTTAAACCTTACTGCCTAAATTACACTATAAGGCACTAAATAGAACAAACTACAACTTGCACAACTGTCAGTCCAAACTGACACCTACTGAACTGAGAGTTCTCAATCGTGGTGTGAATGGAACTGTGACTTTCGTGTACTGTTACACCACTAATTGCTATTGAGTATTTGGTGTTCCACTACTAGGTGTAGACAGTACTACACTGGAATTAATTTACAAAAAGCAAATACCTGAAGATATTTACTCTGAGACAATATTTAAACTACCAAAAGAAAATGTTCTCCACCTTAACCAAATTCATTTAAATGCACAGTGCACATTGTACAGTGTATTTGGCGTACCTAACTGACAATGCATCTGATTAGTGGGAATATTTAGGACCACACACATTTTCCTCCATTCAGAGCAGAATCTTAACATGACCCAAGCAAGAACATCCCAGGTGGTGATCTGTGCTGGTTTCCAATTACTTTAAGCTCTCCGCCTGTTAAAGCTGATCAAGTGTCAGGCTTTCTTCCCCACGACCTCCGATCAACAGCGAGGGCGATACCACCCAGCGGGTCTCGAATGAGGAGTTCAGGGTCTTTCGGACTGAAATACAGTCAGACCTACATGGTTTAGCTCAGTTCACTCTCTGTCCTTTTAAACTGACTTAAGCTGCATCTAATTCCCAGACCAACTAGAACCATTTCAGGCAAGGTGACACCCGTGCGCTAGTAACCCAAGTCAACAGACGCCATCATGGGAATTGGTCAAGGGTCAACATGAAAGTTCACACCTGTGTAGTCATTTATTTTGTGGATAGCCAAGGAGGGGATGTGGCTTAATTTTCACACTTTCCTTAATTTTCTGATTCAGAAAATGATTCAGCTGAGCAGGTGTGAAAACAGTAATCACAATCGGGTGCGAATCAAAGGGTGGTCTCCTCCTCTAGGTGGTCTCGGTCCGGTCCCAAACGAACTCTGGAGCGGTTCACTTTTGGTGAGAACGTAATCCAGTCTCGAGCCGACCCAGCTATTAAATAGTTCATTTATTTTAGCTAAACTGCTGAAAAGGTGCTGTTTAATCTGATATATTAGTCAGATAACACTAATTAACACAGCAATGAACAAACACTGTGTCCATGCACACGCGGTCTGTGCTGCGTTCAGTGCTCACAGCAGCGTGACTCGGTTTACTATGGAACTTATACATCTGCGCTGCACGTCCAAACACTGTGTTTGGGAGCATAGCGTTTCAGTGTTCAGTGTTCAGTGTTAAAACACAGATATCCGCGCTGGAACACAGAATCTTCTCGCTATATAAACTTTTTCCATATATTTATATTTACGCCCACGCTAGACAGCTCTGGTGAGCATTTTGGTGCATTTAGGTTTATGCCTGTGTGAAACCAAACCAAACAGAGGAAGAAAACGCTCCAAGTAAACAAACTCAACTGATCTGGACCAGAGAAACCAACTACAGGTGTGAAAAAATAAAAATAAGAAACAACATTCGCTTCCTTGATTTGCAGTTAGATCTGAGGCAGATACGTAGATGTTTACAGGTGAACATGAACTGCTTTACACTGCCCCCAAAAAGCTGGTGCGATTAATGTCCCCCAATTAATGATACAAGGGACACTAAGAGGGACAATATCAGGAATATGAACAGGATGTCCTGTGGCTCTCTTATTGCAGGGCTTCCAGACAGTGAAGGGAATAACAGCGTTGAAATAAACAGCGTAAAAGTAAAAGGTAAACAGGTAAAAAGTGCACAGTCCCAGAATGATAAATTCGTCATGGACAAACCTCTATGCAGGTACTTGTCTTTGCTGTCGTGCACTCTATTCATCTGGCTTATGAAACACGCTCTGAGAAGGTGGAGGGTGGGGGGGGGTTACGGGGGCTAGTAAAACACAAGTAACGCAATAGTTACTTTTACTGGTAACTAGTTACTTTTATAGTGGAGTAATTCAGTTAGTAACTCAGTTACTTTTTTGGAGAAGTAACTAGTAACTATAACTAATTACTTTTTCAAAGTAACATGCCCAACACTGCTTCCAGCAAGGGTTTCCAAGGAATGGTTCTCTTAGAAATCTTGTTCAAGGAACCCTCTAATCCTATAAACACTAGTATATGTATATACCATTACATTTACACAGATTAAAATTGTGTTACTTCAACAACGAAATGAGCACCTCCCCTATTCCCACGCTTCAAAACAAAGCCAGTTTAAACACGAGTTCTGCTGGAACTGCTTAAACTTCTTTTGTTTCCTGGAACAGTACTCTAATACTGTGTCAATGATAATCACGTCCTTGCTCATATATCGCAAATAGTATCTTGTCTGTCTGTGTCGAACTGGAATGCCTACGAGATATCACCTTTCCATCTAATGAAGCCCCACCAAACCTTGAGAATCGCTCTCTTGTAACATTACGCAAGATCCTTCAAAATGCACTTAAAGCCCTTCACTTCATATCCCGAGTCACGAATCTGAATTATTGCAGGGTGGTCAACCACCAGAGTGATGCATAAATCCTGTGACCTTCAAGAAGGAAATGAGCTCAGCTTGATTGAGGACCTTTACTCCCTTCCTATTTACATTACGCTTACTAGCAATTCTCTTCCCTTCTGCAATCTGTGCAGGAAAGCCCCCCCCCTCCCCACCCACACGCCTTCCGCAGATATGAGGACAAGCCTGAGTGCCTGATCTTTATCAGAAGTTTATCAGACAGAAAATTAACCCGGCCTTCTGTTGTGAGATGGATCATCTATCACACCTTCGAGCAAAGCAATTAACCCCAAGCTACTGCAGCGGAACAGTGCCTGCATCTGGCAATATTACCAGTTCTAATGTTAATTCTTCTACAGCTATTGACCATCTTGATCTTTATCAATTACTAAACGGATACACAAGACTGAAAAAAACATGGTATAATAAGAGAAACCATATCCAAATGTCCTTATATGTTCTATTTTTTGCAGTTTTTCAGACCATCGAGGTTTGCTTATACTTGTGCACTTTTCCTCTTAGAGAGCTACCTTCATGCCCCAATCTCATGGTTCATACTGAGCTACGATTATCTGATATGTATATAATCTGATTTTAATATCACATGTGTCACGTATAAGGCTGCAACTAATGATTATTTTGGTTGTCAACTAATCTGGCGATTATTTTTCCGATTAGTCGATTAGTCAGTGATTATTTCTGCAATGCCTTCCATCTCTGTTTGATCTGGGTTTGAAAGTGTTTCTAGCTTTCTCTGTCTTCACTGAACAAGGGTTTTTAAATACCCTTCAAATGTCCAGATCATTGCCCTTTAAGTGTGGAAAGTGCTGATATTTAGTGAGGAAATGTGTAATATGTTGCCAAGTTGAGTGTAAACTGTGTGAGTGTTGCGAATTAACGATTAGTCGACAAATTTTTATAATCGACATTGTCGATTTTAAAAACTAATCACTGCAGCCCTAGTCACGTATGACGAAAAAAGATCAGATTTGGTTCAATTTTACCTGCTGTGTAAATGTAAATGTAGATTTGAAAAATCGGATTTGACGTTAACAGTCCTGAAAAAAAAGCTTAGGCTCTGAGTGGTCCAGTGGACTAAAGCACTGCTACTATGATACAAGGATCGCTGGTTTGAATCCCGGGTGATGCTGCTCCATCAGCAGCCGAAGTCTGAGCGAGCACAATAGGTCTTGCTGTCATCAGGATACAATTCAGATAGACACACTCAAAACAGAGGCAAGATGGTGGCAAAAGAAACCAAAGAAACCCACAAATTAAGAGCATTTTCCTTGTTAATCATTATATTACCATACATTAATGTGTAGTTTCAATGTTTTAAGGCCAATTTCCTGATAACAAATGTATTTTAAGTAGTTTGTTCCAGTAGCTTAGTAACTTAAAAGGTGCAACAGATGGCAGAGGCAGCAGCATTTAAGGTGGAACGGAAAAATAAAAGCTAATAAAAGCTCATTTCAGCTCCCCGTCACAGAGGAATTACGGAATGGACTACAATAATGAACTGCTGCACCATCTGCTCTGCTTATACATCTGTACCGGGTGCTTGAAGGGTTGTCCGAATTATTAAAGAGAGAAATTCACCCTGTTCCTCCTCTGTAACTCTATTCCAAAGGGGAAGGGTTACACTCGAAAACAAGGGATCGAGCCTTAGTGTCCAAGTGTAAACAGGGTCTAAATCCCGATCTGGATGGGATTAGTTATTCAGGGGGTCCTGGGGTAATGTTCTCTTCTATAAGAGGGGGGGGTTCTCAGTGATTTTTTTTCTCGTCTGGAACGACCATGTATGTGTCCTCTGAGAAAACTCTGTGGTCCTCCGGTAATTTTAGTTCTGTCTGTCTGGACTCATATCTCCGAGTTTTGTCTCCTCGCGTTTAATAAAATAGCTATTTGTCCACTGCCACACACCCTAATCACACTTTGGAAACACGTTTCTACGGAGATCCACGTAAAAACAACAACAGCGAGTGGAAATGGAGGAGCTACTGAACGCGATGTCACGTGACCGTGAAAGCCCAAAAAACTCTCTGGTGCTCTTGCTTTTTTTTTTTTCAATTGCAGTTCGGATGGAGAAGTTTTATCACTGAGTAGAAGTGTGAAATATTATGTTCACAGACTTCCCCCTGAGAAACTAATCCCGTCCAGATAGGACTTAACACAGTCAACTTTCATTCAATCAAGTAATTCGAACAGCAGTAATTTCCTGGATTAGATGGGATGGATTTGGGTTGCATCCAAATGTTGCTCAGCAGTTACAGAGGTTTGGAGACCACTGACTGCCTGTACTGATCTGTTCACACGTTTGTCCAGATTCCCTGTCTGGGTTCCAAGTGCAATTGGTTAGCCCTGTGACGCAGCTATGATGCAATTGAGTTAGTCAGCTAAACACTCAGCATCTGTAGAACAAATCAGCAATTGTGCTTAAAATTAGAAACAGAAGCCAAAAAAAACCTTCAAAAAGGAAAAGACTGTTTTCCCTCAGAGTTTAAATTAGTTTAAAAAAAACTCATGCATCAGCAATAACATGCCTTACTAAGAAAAGAGCAATTCAGTTGTTCTCCACTTAAAACGCCCTTTACTTTCAAGTTCTGCAAACAAGTTAAACAGTTAAAAACAGTCCAAAAGGACCAACCTGAACATCAGCAATAAAATCTTTATTAAATCTTAACAAGTTGCGCCGCAGTTAAACCCAGGCTTTCCCTGCCGCCATCCGCTCCAGGCTTCTGCTGAACTCAGCCCACCATGAGCGCCAGCCAAAGCGCAGAAATCTCCCTCGCAATTAAAAGACACGGAGGATGAAAAGAGGGCTGTGTATTGGCATGCTGGTGGAGCGGTGGAGAGCGGAGGGGAAGAGGGCGTGCCTGGGAACAGCCGGCTGCTGCCACGCTGCTCCAGCCCGAGCGGTGCGGAGAGACATGCTGACATCAGCACAGGCCCTTCGCCAGCTCACCCTCAGCTCTTAGTCCCTTTTCTTTTTCTTCCTCTCCCCCTCCCCCTGCCCACTTTCTCCAAAATCACTCCATATTTAGCTGCTTTCTAGTCTGCTCAGCTTTCCTGTTCTTTCTCTAGTCCGGTCCTTTCTTCCAACGTCCCCTCTGCTGCTTGGTACTGTCACGATACTTTCTTCTTGGACGATATATAGGCGCAGAAATTATTGCGATAAAGGATATGATTGTCCTTTTGAGTCAATTTAAAGATGAATAAATGATAAAAAAAATGAATTTGGACACCTTAAATGCAGTGTTTTTTCATTATTTCATTATAATTATTTTTATCATTATTTTCAGCATTGTATATGTTAATATTAGAGTAGTCTAAACTATGAAGAAAAGCATGGAATTATTAAGTAACCTTTTTTTTTTTTTTTTTTACAAAAAAGTGATAAATCAAAATATGTTTTATATTTTAGATGCTTGGATGACAGCTTTTTTGCCCATCTTGGCTGGATTTTCTCAGTCAGCTTCATAAGGCAGAGTCACATGGAAAGGCTTTCAGTTACTTGAATTTGTTGTAACACAGTAGTATGAACTTGATAAATAAATATCCCTATTTGAGTAATGTTCTAATCCATATCATGGCAAGAATGACTCAAATAAGTAAAGAAAAAAATATTTTTAAGTGGCAGCTCATATTATTTAGTTTTCTAAACTAAAAGCAGAAGCATTTCTGAGTGGAGAAGAATACGTATAAAATATTGTGTTTTTTAATGGTACCAGTGTGCTGGAACGACCATCCCTGCTAAGCCTAATATATTAATTCAAAAATCTGGGGTATCGTGTCCCTTTCGCAGGAGTTCCTCTGGTCACGTCACGCATCTTTATGTTCTTACGTTAAACGTACAGCTTATAAAAGAAGATCCGGCTCAGTTTTACTAAAAGCGACTTGATGGTGGAGCAATGGAGACTTCAGAAGGGGAAACTCAGAGCTCAGTAGCTCATAAAAACAAAGAAATGAAGGAGTAAAGTTTCTGACTGACTGTGCTCTGTTTCTCTCTCTCTCTCTGACTGAACATAACCTCTGAAAGAAGACTGCATAACACCCGCCCAGTTTAAAATGATACTTCTGCATGCTCAGTGCAAATACCCATTCTCACAGAAACTTACGGACATCAGCTTTAAGAAATAAAGGTCAGTCATTTCGACCATCAAAAATGCTATGATGAAACTGGCACTCATCAGGACCACCACAAAAAAGGAAGACCAAGTTTTTTTTTTCTGTTGTACAGGATAAGCTCATCAGAGTTACCAGCCTCAGAAACCACAAGTTAATACATCACAGAGTATTACGGTTTGTTAAACACTTTTAGGTACTACATGATTCTTTATGTGTTCCTTAATAATCTGGATGACTTATTTTACAATTTACAAGTTGATAATGCAATTATGGTGATGGGCATATTCATAACGTCCCCCCTCCACCTTTATCTCTCTGGTCTCTTTAGGTCTCGTCCTCATCCTCTCAGCTACCTTTCTTGTCCGTCTCTCATTTGCTCAGACACTCTTGTCTTGAGGACTTCTTAATGGATCACCTCAGATCAAAGCAAATGTTAAAAAAAAAAAAAAAAAAAAAAAAAAAAAGAGGAAAAGAATCAACCCTGCAGAGCCACACAATGAAAGATCCTGGAACAATGCCAAGCACTTCAATACGAGCTAAATTTCATCCTCTTAGCATCAAACGATAGAAGCTAAAATTAGATCAGAGTGATAGTCTGACAGTTGGGTTTCCCCCCCTTTATCTTAACCTTGCTGTAAAGTGGCATGAGGACAGTTCTTACTGCAAACTTTATTTATAGAGACTAGGGCTGCACAATACATTGATTTAGTATTGCTATTGCCATGTGAGCATGTGTAATAGACTCATCATTGGATGTACACTATCAGTGCAAACTAGGGCTGAACGATTTAACGTTTTTCAACTGAAATCGCGATTTGAATGGACGCATTTTTTTTTATCGCAAGAGCTGCGATTTAAATCAGCCAATAGCCTGCAAGTGTGTGAAGAAGCAGCCTGCTCTTCCAGAGATGCATCATGACGTTGTGGCAATGTAGTTTGTAGTCTGTAGAGTGCTGGGGATTGTAGTCTTTGGGGTCATAGTCACTCCCATGTTCAGCAGTGCGAGACCATTTTAATGTGGAACGGGAAAGTTAGCTAGCAAGTTTTTTTTTAAGTTTGTTATGAAGACAATGGCCATAAAACATTGAAACTACACATTAAACTTTCTTTGGACGTTTATGCCACCGTTTTGGGTGTGCCTCTGACAAAATCTCAGTTTGAAGAGTCATGTAGCCATAACCCTTCCCTCTACCACTCCAGCCTAACAAGAATCTGCACACCTTACCCGTAGACGTGCATGTGTAAAACAGAGGGGTAGGGTCAAAGGGGTGAATTGGCAAAACGGGATTGGGCCAATCAGTTATGGATAATGAGTATGCACTAGGGCTGCACAATTTAGGGGCAAAATATCTCATTGCATTTTTTCCACAAAACATTTTCAGACTGTTTGAGGGAGGGATCTGTACTTACATTCTTTTAAACCCACCCTTAGTGAAAAGGTCCTATATTATTGGTGTTAGACTGTGAAGGAGACTTTCATGGTTGTAAAATGTTTGGAAGCTTTTAAAATGCGGCGAAAAGCACTACAATAACATTACTGGTGTAACATCCAGTAATACTACTGTACCATATCAGTCTACATGCACAGAAATAACATATTTTGCAGTATTGTGTAGCCCTAATCTATACTACCCATCTAATAACGAACAATCAGTGATTTGGAAAGAACACACTGAGACCTCAGGCACATGATGGCTAATACTAATTTCATACAATCAAATCAGATGTCAGCTTTTAAACATCCTGCGGAGAACCGGCAGCCAGTGAGTTTAAAAAAAACAAGCATGCCTGGAGACAACTGATGGACCAAACTCTTCATTCGTCCTAATGATCCGTCCTGAAAATACTACCTACTGTTCTCAATTAAATATTTATCAAGCCTTCAGACCTCCACTCCAAGCTGTGAGCTCTAATGATCTGGAATTCTTCAAACAGCATGAAAACACGGATTAAAACGGGACACAGACTTCATTACTTCCACTGAAAGCTGACCTCTGTGGCCCATCTTCAGGCGAACGAGGTCAACGCAATCAGAAAACACAACTACACCATCCGCATTTAGCTCAGGTTGCAGGTGCAGACAAGACAAGATAAAGAAAAAAAAATAACAATAGAAGAGAAAGAAACAGCATAAAATAGAGAGTAGAAAAAAGTTAGGGGAAAAAAAGGAAAGGTAAAAGCAGAAAAAGTGAGCTCCTCGATTAGCTTTGGAAAGTGCACTGAGTCACTTAATAAGCTTGGCGCTGGAAATGAGCGGTTCAAAAGGCACGCTAATGGACTTCCTCAGAGAAAAACGTGTCAAACTGTAACAAACTGCTGCGTACGTGGCCAACAAACCACCAGCCTAAACACAGGAAGAGCAGATGAAGCAGACGAAGCAGATGAGGCGCGAGATCACAGAAGCTACGACCTCGTATCGACGGGGCCCTTCTGGCTATTGCGTTATCTTTCAACAAGGCAGCATCATTAAACAGGTATTGATCTAAAAAGAAGGAAGAAATTAGTCACCTATACGAAAGCACAACTCCTTCCACAGAGAACGATAGAGTAAAACGCAAAGCCATTAAACGATGGTGCTTAGTTCTAGTACCTAAATGGTTCAAAAGATAACAGAACACTTAGAGTGAGAAAAAAAAAAAAACTTTGATCCCTTGCTGATTTTGTAAGTAATGAACAGTCTATTATTTTAAGAGTAGGTTCATTTTAGCAGTGAGAGAATATGAAACAAATCCAAAAATTCACATTATATTATATAAATTATATACATTTTTTGAAGTTTGCAAAGAGAGAAAGAAAAAATAAAGAGTTTCTTGTAGTTGATGATGAGATTTGTGCACATGTCTGGGGGAATTTTGGTCCATTCAACTGTGCAGATCTTCTCTAAATCATTAAGATTTTAAAGCTGTCACAGCTTCAGCTCCCTTTATATTATAAGTTTTCTATGAGATTGAGCCACTCCTTTGTTGCCTTGGCTACATGTTTTGGGTCATTGTCATGATGGAAGACCCAGCTTTGACCCATTTTTAATGTCCTGGCTGAGAAAAGAAGGTCAGTCACTCAAGATTTTATGGTACATGGCTCCATCCTTTCTCCCATTGATGCAGTTAAGTAATCCTATTTCCTTAGCAGTGAAATACCCCCAAAGCAGAATGTTCCCACCTCCATGCTCGGCAGGGGGACGGTGTTCTTTTGGTCATAGTCAGCATTTCTCTTCCTTCAAACATGGTGAGTTGAGTTAGTGCCAAAGGGCTTAATTTTTGTCTCATGTGACCATAGCAACCTTCTTCCAATCACTCTCAGAATCATCCAGGTGTTCATTGGAAAACTTCACATGGGCCTGCACATGTGCCTTCTTAAGCAGGGGGGACCTTGCTGGCACTGCAGGATTTTAATCCATTGCAAACTAGTAAAGTGATTGTAAAAGCCAATTGTTTTCTTGGTGACTGTGGTCCCAGCTACCTTGAGATCATTAACTAGTTCCCCAATGTAGATTTAGGCTGATCTCTCAACTTCCTCATATTCAATGATACCCTACAAGGTGAGATTTTGCAAAGTGAGTAATTTTGTATTTCATCATTTTCTTACTATTGCACCAACAGTTGTCTCCTTCTCACCCAGTGTCTTACTTATGGTTTTGTTGCCCATTCCAGCCTTGTGTAGGTCTATGATCTTGTCCCTGACATCCTTAGAAAGCTATTTGGTCTTGCCCATGTTATAGAGGTTAGAGTCTGACTGATTAATCGAGTCTATGGACAGGAGACTTTTATACGTGTGACAATTTATGGTAGATGTCGTTACTGCAGGTAAAGTGTTGATTAGGAGCGTCTTACTGGTCTGTAGGAGACAGAACTCTTAATGGTTGGTAGGGGATCAAATACTCATTTCTCTCTCAGAAATGCACATATATATTTATGTATGTATATAAGGGGGCATAATTTACACAATGTGATTTTCTAGATTTTGTTTTTTAAATTCTCTTACTGTTAAAATGAATCTACCCATTTTAGACTGTCTTTGGCAGCGGGCAAACTTAAAATATCAACAACATTGTACAATATCAACAATATTATTTCCTTCACTGAAGCTAGCATTCACAGAGGAGAAACAACCACCACCATGGATGCTTCTCATCAAGAACGGAAGCTGTAGTACATGTAGGCATGCTCAGCCGACAGCAGCTTATTTTCACTTCGCTTCGTCTCCAGCAACCATCAACTTTAGCACATTAGCCTACGCTCTCGAAGTTGCACAGATAAGCAGTTAAGCCCGGCGCTTTGTCTCTTCAATGACAATGTCTTATTAGCCGGGGTCGTCTGGGGCACGGGGGGAAACGTAACCCTGGAATTAGTGTGCTGTGATCTGCCAGATGGGTTAGGAACAGGAGATGTTGTTCTGTTCTGCAAGAAACTTGCCTAGCAAATCATGGGTTAGGTCCAGGGTCTGCTGGACAGTGTGATGGTTTGTGTTCGGGATCTTGTAAACAATTAATAAAAAAAATAAATAAAAAAGACAAAATTAAGGTATTTTCACACCTTACTTGCAATTACACTTATATAGTTCTTTCTGCCACTCAGGAAAGAGGCAGCCAATAGAGCACAGCATACTCTCAACCGCAACTACCGTCCACCTGGAGGACTGCATATAGCGTGCCAATTCATATCTGGGCATACAGCCATTACACAAAAACACAAGGCTATCTGGGCAATTTCCATTACAAAATTCACCTGATCTCCAAGTTTTTTGGACTGTGAGAGGAAACTCAGATAGGGACTTGAACCCAGGACCCCAGTGCTGGAGGGTAAACATGCTAAGGGGCAAATAATGGCCAAGCTGCTGGGTTGATTCCTTTTTGCAGCCATTTTCAGATCTCCTGTGTCCTGGTATCTCCTCCAGTCGCGAGTGTAATTGGACATACCACAGGGTTTCTGCAAGCTTAAACAAGCTAGCTAACGTTACCAGGGATAGAACTAAGGTTAGCGGAGAGCTAGCTAACATTAGAGGTGCGTTAGGTAACACACTAACATTAGTAGCAAGCTAACTAATGTAAGCAGCAAACTAGCTAACATACTAACTTTAGCTAGCTTAAACAAGCCAGCTAACGTTACCAGGGATAGAACTAAGGTTAGCGTAAAGCTAGCTAACATTAGCGGCAAGTTAGCTAACACACTACCATTAGCAGCAAACTAACTAATATTAGCAGAAAACTAGCTAACATACTAACTTTAGCAAGCTTAAACAAGCTAGCTAACGTTACCTGGGATAGAACTAAGGTTAGCGGAGAGCTAGCTAACATTAGCGGTGAGTAAGCTAACATACTAACACTAGCAGCAAGCTAACTAATATTAGCAGAAAACTAGTTAACATACTAACTTTAGCAAGCTTAAACAAGCTAGCTAAAGTTACCTGGGATAGAACTAAGGTTAGCATAAAGCTAGCTAACATTAGCAGCATGTTAGCTAACATACTAACTTAAGCAAGCTTAAATAAACTAGCTAACTTTACCAGGGATAGAACGAAGATTAGCATAAAGCTAGCTAACATTAGCAGAGAGAGAACTAATGAAATGACTACATTTTTTAGTCTTAAATTACATTCATTAAGGTCTTAAAATGCATTAAATATGACCTTTAAAATGGTGCAAGAACCCTGATACAGTAAACCATCTGGACTTCCACCACCTGAAAGCACTGAAGATACAACCCCATGCTACCAGTAGTGAAAAGGACACTAGCAAAATATGAAACTAGAGACCAATCATTCAGAAAGTATGAGGAGAGTGCATTTGTCTGAAAACGGGCAGAAAAAAAAAAATCTACATAAAAAGACATTATTTCCTACTCTGACCTCAAGAGTCATCCTAATCCTGAACATCTCACCTCAGTGTTAATGTTCATCCCAAAGCAAAGCTAGTTAAATACATAATTATCTGTGTGTGCATGTGATTCCTCATCAGCAAATATCCATTCAGGATTGTGTAACTAGTGCGTGAGCCATCAACCCCTCTTTTTGCCTTTATGACATTTATGACACTGGTGCTTAAAATGTTGTAATAATAGCCTCTTTTATCCTATTAGAACTGTTGTGGTCACAGCAAACAAATGGTTTTGTTGATATAGCGACAGTATGAGATACACTACATCCTATAATACTTAACAACTAGCATTCAGTCAACCAGAAGTACATCATTTAGAACCACAGATCTTTTGTGATAGGAAATATTGTGCAAAACTTTGCAAATTTATTTCTGATTTTCTCCCAATTTAGTGAAGTCAGCCAATGACTCTTTTTAAACTGCTGCTGAACTGCACTCGGAGGAAAACGCAGAGTTTACGCAGAGATACATCAGCTCACAGACGCCTTGTGATGCTGATCGACATCACCCTTTGGAGTAATGAGGGAAAAGACTGCTATCTATCCACCCAGTGAGAGAGCAAGGCCAATTGTGCTGTCTCAGGGCTCCGGCAGCTGATGGCAAGCAGAATTACCGAATTTGAATCATCTCCTAATCATAGTGGCAGTGCTTTAGACCTTTAGACTTTTTTATCCTGATTTCTACTTTCGAATTTGAAAGAGTTTGGTTTGAATAATATGTTTCTATTAGCCGTTTGGATAGCTCCCTTATTGTCATGGCACAATAAGCAAACCCCACAAGAGCCCCACTCACTAAATCACTTGAAGATCTGCTATTTCAGTCTGTTGGTTAAGCATTGTTCTTCGTCTGTGGGAGGAATCTGTACCCGTCTCTTTCAAATAATGTATTTTGTGCTTTTAGGTTAAACTAGAAGTAGCCATTTAGCACAAGCTAACACTAACTAACATGTGGTAAACGCTTAGTGTAAACATGGAGAGTTCGGCAACAGCTTATTTGCATAAAAGTGACAGAGCCTTTAAATGGCTTTTTCTGAAAGGGACTGAAAAAGGTGTGTGAGTGATTTTAAGCAAATAACGTCCCATACACCTATTCTAATGTGTAAAAAGAGGTACGATATGACCCTTTTAAGTTTAATGATGAACTAGAGCCAAGAGCTTCATTATTCTAAATGAAAAAACTCAAGCCTGAGGGCTTTAAATTATAGGGAAACCAAATGGATCTAGTGCAGGTCACAAAAAGCCAAAAGGAAACCTGTCAGCTGTCTGAGAATCTTCAAGTCGATCAGTAGAAGCCTTTTTGACAAAACCCAGGCAAAAAACACACAAAGATGACATTTTGATGATATTCAATGACATTTTTCACTGTTTTCCTTAAATCACAGAGAGAAAAAGGCAAAGACTGAAGTTCATTGCTGTGGTATTGTTTGTTTGTTTAATTTTGGTGCAAACACTGTCTGTGTATGTGTTTCTGACCATCTCTCCCATCCAGTCACGTGACTCATCACATGCTGCTAACTGGCACATGCTACAAAAAATAAATAAAATAAGTCACAACATGCACTGGTTAAACTTTAATTTTAATCTATACGTCTGTGGATTTTAATGTTTAAAGTATATTCTAACATAAAATAGGCTATACAAGCTTAATTTAAACAAACACCTGCATGCTGTCCATCTCATTATTCCACAAATAAGGAGCAGTAAAGCCAATCCACTGAAATAGAGCTATCGAGTGGCATTTACTAGCGGTAACCACAGCTGGCTAGCACTGCTAACCGCGGCTGGCTAGTGCCGCTAACCGCGGCTGGCTAGCATTGCTAATTGTAGTTAGCGCCTTCACTACTGGAATTCTAATTTTATTCTAAATAAACGGAAGCACTCCACTCACCCAAATAAACTGTTTTTCAAGAGAGAAATCTGTGTAGAGTAACAGCAAACACTCGCTTAACTTTTTTTTATTTACTTATTATTTTATTTTTAGTTTTGTTTACTTAGGTGTTTCCCCCAGCTTCCTTATTGTAAGGGAAACATGGCAACACTCTTGCTCAATTAGATGTAGGCATCCTTACTAGTGTCACTTAATGCACCATATGATCAGAAGCATCTTATGTATGAAAATAGACCAGAAAATAGATGTTTATTGATAGTCTGCCTTATAATTCTGAAAAATACTGTAATCTAGACTATAATTTAGATCATTAAATCTTTGTGTCCCTCTTTTACTACTTATTAAATTATCAAAAACACATACACTTAACTCTTGACTTTTTTAATGTGGAGGAAATAAGCACTGGGTTTCAGTTACAGAAGAGTCCCTGATTTCTAGATAATTCATTAAAATACGGAGAATAGACAAAAACAAATAGTTAAATATTCATATTCAAACATTTATGAGTCTGACACAGCCCTGTAACACATGCTGCTCTGTGCTCGATTCTATTTGCGAGCAGAGGCCAGGTCTGCAAGGTCACCGTGGTCAGCCATAGGGTTATCCTCTTAATCCGGCTAGCGAGGCGAGGAACGCGATCCCAAGTGCTACTGAAATAGAATCCGTCAGTGCTTCCAGCCAAAACACAGAAGCCTTGCTGAGTCCTACAAGGTGTCCCTTCTGATCACACGGACCCTACAGCCAGGACCAGGTGCAAAAACAATCATTGATAATAAAGGGCCATTTTCTAGTGGCCTTGGGTCTCTCTAGTGAGCGCTGCTGACACCTGCAAGCATCAGCGTAGGAAGGAAAGGGAGGAAGAGGTAGAGGGAGGAGGTGGTGTTTAGGGTGGAGGGTGGAGGACGGAAAAACTACCTTCCATTAACTTCCACTAACTTCAACATTACCTCCACACCTTTTCCCCTCGTCCTTAAAAAAAAAAAAAATGCAAAAATTAACGTGTTAACCACAACACGTAGCAGACCAAACACTCAACACTGAACACTGGACACTGAACACTGGACGTGCTGTGGAAACACAAAAATGGAGTCAAGAAAAGATTAATGGGGCAAATTGAATGGAGGCAGCAGGTTAGAGGTAGAGTGTTGGAGTACAGTGGCTGCAATAAAAGGGGTACTATGGTGGAGTCACAAAGGGCCTCTTGTTGGGAAGGTTTCTAAACTGTGCGAGAGTGTGAGAGCGAGCGAGAGAGTGTGTGTAAGAGAGCGCGAGTGCTATTGGTAGCCTGCATTTGGCAGCGGGCGCAGAGTGATGGGTCCGGCCCTAAGCTGCCGAGGCTCAGACGTGGAGGAAGCAAAAGCCGCCGATATTCATTAGATGTGCTCTGGCACGGCGTCTCTCGGCCCGTTGGCACGGCGATGGAGACGGCCCCGTCCCTACGCTACAAATCCGGCGAGCAAATCCCAGGCCCACCCCGGCCGACACGCTGTAATCCTGCTGCACCGCTTAGCATCCTAGCAAACAGGGACACCTGACCCATATACTGATATTAGTGATATTACACGAGCAGCTGTGCCACGCAGAGCATTCCTTTTCTTTTTTTTAAACAACCCAGCATGCAGCCTGTGCCCACACACATGCACACACTCATATCACACCACACTTTTTTTTTAAAGGGGGATGGGGAACTTAGTTAGCCATAGAAAAAGTAAAGGTACCAGTTTATTACAGAGATTGTAGTCTGTAGGGTGTTAAAATTGTTTGAAAAGCACCAAATCTTTTAGACAAATTTGTTACCACCTAAAATATCCAGTGCACCAATATTTGCTTTTATATTAGCTGCAAGGTTAATAAACAAGCCAACAAGCAAGCACAAATAGCTCACAGATATCAGTTAGGTCATCTAGTTTTTGTCAGTTCAAGTGAACGTGCCACAGATTAGATTGGATTACATCCAAGTTTATATGAGCTTCCATTATATTATATATGAGACCTACAGGGATTGGACAATGAAACTGAAACATCTGGTTTTAGACCACAATAATTTATTGTGGCGACGCACAGTTCTGGTGGAAACAGGAGAGTTGAGGTGCACATTGAATTCTGCCATGATTTGAGCAGCCGTGGTTTTATGTTTTTGGATACAATCCGGGTTATCACCGAACATCCCTTTCAGACAGCTTCCTCTTACAGCGTTCACAGTTAATCCTGTTGGATGTGGTTGGTCCTTCTTGGTGGTATGCTGACATTACCCTGGATACCGTGGTTCTCGATGTATCACAAAGACTTGCTGTCTTGGTCACAGATGCGCCAGCATGTGGATGTAGAATTTTTTTTTTTTTTTACATTTATTTAAACACTATCTGACCAGTAGTAGGTTGAGAGTTTTGGTTCTCCCAAGGTTTCTTCCTCCTCCAGCTCTGAGGGAAAACTCCTTGCTTCTGCTTCTTGGTTCTGTATTCTGTGAATAATGTTTTGTCTGATTCTCTGTTCTGCGATCACATTTCTGTAAAGCTGCTTTGTGAAAACATCAGTTTTAAAACTTGCAATACAAATACATTTGATTAGATTTCAGTTAGTGCAGGGCTAACAGCAACCCTAATAAATAAATATTTACACACTTGCTTTAAACAGTCTTTTAGTTTAACTTTCTCTTTAACTAATCTCTAATAGAGGTTATGGCAGTGTTCACACAGCAGGCAAAAGTGGCCCAAATCTGAATTGTGTATTGTTGTTTTCACACTGTACACATTAAAGGAGAAATCGGGTGTGAAATGGACTTGGGTTGTAGTGAAACATTGATTGTAAGAGTACAAACTTTTGTTGAATAGCCCACCTCTGTTGATCCCCAGCTTTTTAAAATACTATTTTTCTATTTTACTCAGATAAAAACATTCATACTGTGAGGAACAGCAGCAGGAGCTCCTCAGATAAAGTGCTGTTCTAGGCAGGAAGGAGCATTTGACTCCACAGAGCTGAGCTACCATTACTCTAGTGTATTAGTTTGATATGCTAAAAGCTGTATCTGCTTCTTTTGCAGCAGTGTGGCGGTATTCATTTTCCCTTCAGTATACTGGATAAACTGGTATAGCATCCAGCACTACTGAATATTATA
This sequence comes from Astyanax mexicanus, assembly GCF_023375975.1. NCBI lineage: Eukaryota > Metazoa > Chordata > Actinopteri > Characiformes > Acestrorhamphidae > Astyanax > Astyanax mexicanus. The sequence continues at coordinate 9,732,289 of NC_064423.1, read as the reverse complement.
GATATATTTTCAGCAACAGCTGGAACTCATGCATTTCTACGACCTTAAAGGTACAGTGTGTATAAACAGTGTTCTCAAGTTCTCAGTGCCTCATTTTAAATGTCAATGATGTGGAAAGCTACTTTGAGATTGTTCATGTAAAAATGTAAAAATAGTGATTTTATTTTCCCAGGCAGGGTTTAAGTGTAGTCTTCCATTTTTATGTGGATTTGCCTTATTTAGATATACTAATCCTGATGAAGAGGCGCTCAGTATGTAGCCCTTTACATTATCAGAAATGTAACAAATTTGATATATATGAAGTGAAGGATCAAATTTGGAACAATTTCAACTGCTGTGTGAACATGTCCTATGTGGCTTTAACACTGTATGATATTCATTTATACAAACTGAATAAAACTGCTTGGGGAAAAAAATATGCTTCTATGATGTCAAAATCAAATTTTGACTTTTTTTTCTTTTTTTTCTTTTTTTTTTTTAACTCCACAGGACTCAAAGCTTCAGTGTGAAACGAAACATGTCACACTCCCGAGCGACCTTTTTGATCCCGTATTTACAGATACTCATGATGTGACAGAGCCACTCCAGTTCTGACTCCTCACTGGATGTTGCTTCTCACAGCCTGGTGGAAACAGTCCTGCCGGCTTTCCCCAGGTTTTTCTTTTTTTTCTTTTCTGTATCGGAACATCCTCGCAGCCAGCTGCGTCCTTAGGTACGCCTGAGTTACTACGGACATTATATGGCACAGCTGGAATTTACGCTTGGCAGTATAAACTGCTGCTTCTTTTCCAGCCTCAGTACTCAGTACTGAGTTTGACAGGTTGCACCTTCTATAAAAAAAAAAAAAAAGAAAACCTGGCCTAGCTCCCTAAATGCCTCCAAAGTTGCTGTCCACATGTGCTGACAGACGTTTAGCAATCCTCATCCCCCTCAAACGTCCGTTAAGTCTGTTAAAGGTTGTCTTACAGCAGAAACGATTTAAAACGTGGCACTGGTAATGGACCGGGGGAACTCTGCCAGGTCTATGTCACCAGACCTACTTTGATCACTTGGAGAGCATGTTTAAAACTTGTTTTAACATGTATTTCACACCCAGATCATATCTGGATGTACCTGTTGGCCGGATGCCTGCTACACTTTTCGCTAAAAAAGTTATTCCTAGTGTAATCAGAAGAGATCTGATGTTATTCTGTGCTTACTCTTTCTATTAAAGATCAAATACTTTGGAAAATCAATCAGAAGTCTTAAGGAAAACTGGACATATGTGGTTAAAACTGTAGAACCACAAATATTATGCTGAGTTTTCATGTTTCACTGCAAAATAGTTCCACACTGCAGACTCTAAACTGTTCTGTTACCATCTGAAAACCCTTGGAATAATGTTTATTAAAACCTCTTAAAGGACACCAGAACAAAGCTGCAAAAACAAAGGATTGTAATGCTAATGCTGCTGCACCGAGCCTTATTAAAAAAATGTGGAAATCTAATCTTACTGTAAATAAAAGAAACATTAAAAGACATTAAAAGAAAATGTTTTTTTTTTTTAAGAATTACAGTTTTGTTTACTTAGCTTAGCTTTACTTAACTTAGTTACCCCCCACCACCCCCCAGTGCTACCCCCCTGCTGAATTAGAAGATAAACATGGCGACACTCCTGTTCCTTACTAGTGTTGCATAACGGCATAATGAGTCTTATAATCCGGTGTGCCTTGTGTATGAAAATAGACCAGAAAATAGATGTTCATTGATAGTGCGCCTCATAAATCAGTTTATAATATTTATATCCCTATCAGAATTATATATTTAGTTATATCAACCGAAATTAAGAAGCATATCACGATATAAATTTGGACCATATCGTCCAGATCTTACGTCAACACATAAAGGGATAAAGAATCAGATATACAGATCAAAATACTATAATAATACGGTTTAATAAATACGATATGATACGATGAGTGGTGCACAAAGATAAGAGCCCCGTCCAAAAGGTTCCACCCAAAATAAGGGAGGAAAATTGCAAGAAAAGAAAAGAAAAGAGAAGAGAAGAGAAGAGAACGTTAAACGCGAACACCCAAACAAACGAGGACAGTGTAATGGTAAGCATCATGATGGACGGCCGTAGTCGAAGAGTAAGAACGTCTGAGGGAAGGACACAGCCCAAATCACTCAAGAGCTTTCACACAGGGTTCAGCCCACCCAGCAGCTGCAGGGCCATTCCTGGAGGACTGCACTGCGAGAAGAAAACAGGGAGCGCACTGTCAAGTTCCCACAGTCTACATGCAGGCTTTTCACCTTAAAGGCTCGTTTATGGTCGATGCTAAATCCAGACTGAACATTCCATCTGTATTTTGCTTTCATTTAATGTGTACTAGCTCTCTATGAAAGCTTACTAATATGGATGGAACAAAGCAGTACTGCTGGAAATTGTGGAAGCAGTGCAGCCAATACATCAGATGAAAGATGGCACAATTTAGGTGTATTTTTTTATATATACATTATATAAAAAAGTATTTATTGGCCTTAATGACCTCTTCAACTCCTTGATCAATATGTAACTACTATGAACACAAAGTTACATATCTGATAAGAAGCGCTAGAGCTGAACAATATAAAAATAGGCATATTGAAGATATTACTAGTGCTTAAAGTACACTGACCCAACTGTAGTAGTCATCTAATTTAATAATAATTTCCCAGATTAGTTAACGTATATATGGCCAGATATATGGACAATATGGCTAAAATCTATACCCAGATACATTTCTTACTTTCAGGTGATACAACGATAAGTCCAATATTGATATAAATGGTAAAAAAAGCCACTGCTGAGTGGTCCAGTGGTCTAAAGCGCTGCCACTATGAGCAGGAGGTTGCAGGTTTGAACCCCAGCTCATGCAGCTTTGCCATCAAGCTGCCGGAGCTCAGAGGGAGCAAAATTGGCCCTGCTCCCTCCGGGTGGGTAGATGGCGCTCTCTCCCCACATCACTCCTACGGTGATGTCTGATGTATCAGAACCGAGTCGCTGCGCTTTCCTCAGAGCGCTCTGGCTGCTCGGCAATGCTGCATCAGCAGCAGCTTGGAAAGAGGCGTTGGCTGACTTTGCATGTATCGGAGGAAGCATGCGTTAGTCTTCACCCTCCTGGTGTGTTGGGGCATATATGTATACATCAGAGAGCTACAAATGATCACAATAGCAGTTTTTTTTTTTACAATTTTGTGCAGCCCTACTGTGTTAGTATTTGAAGAAGAATCTACCACTGCTGATGCATTTCTGTCTAGAGTTTTTTTTTTTTCAGATTTGTAACAGAAGTCAATGATTCAGAATATCATGATACTAATAATAATGCACTCCAAATATCCCCATATATCCAGGAAAACATAAAGTAAAATAAATGATACTGGACAGATATAATCTCTCTCTAGTAGATACATAATAGGAAATGAGAAAGAAATGTGAGTAAATTTTTCTTTTTTAAAAATAGCAAAAACGTAGTACCCTGATGTGATAAATAGGGGTGGTTGATATTCCAGGGTATAATACTGGCGATAATAATGCGTGAGGTATGAAATGGCACACCCCTACTTCACACTGATGGTGAGAGTCAGAAACTGTGTGACACACCCAGCATGCAAATAGATTGTGCCAAAAGCCAATAGAAAAGAAGCTGCCAATGACCACAAACTAAACTCAGTTATTATAAGTTGATTCAACTCAAATATCTCAGTTTGAATGTATGTGAGCCCACAAATGTTTGGAAATGTCCAATTTTACAATTTAGAGTTCAAATTAATTGTAAGTTTAGTGTGTATGTTTTAGACATAAGGCTACAGACATTTGACACTTGAAGTTGAGCAGAAGTGTGAGCGTATCCAATGCATTTCAGGGCAACAAGTTAAATGCAATCCCTCTAGGAGTCTCAGAAAGTGAAGAAGAGTATTTTTAAATCATTTAAAAAGATGAATCTCCAAATTGAAAAGTCATCCAACTTATAGCTAATGAACCTGTTGACCTGTGAGATGCCTCAGAGCCAACACAGAGGCAGCACTTCACGCCTCCTGCTGAACTCGGTGGCACAGACCAGGCTGTTTAACCCCTGTTTGTGTTTACTTTAGAAATAAAACCAGTAAACATTTATTTGCTTGTTGTGGCTCTAATTTTAGCCTGGTGCCCGGGATCAACAAAACACACGGGCAGAGTCTAGCGGCCGCAGAATGTCTGAAAATACACAGAACTTGCCACATGCATGAGAGAGAGAGAGAGAGCCAGGGGCAGACAGGGGGACAGCTCGGACAGCTCACTCTAAACACAGACAGGAGACGAGGTGTGTCACTTTTAGCAGCATCTCTCAGGATGGGCAGAGAGAAGAGCTTCAGGGCATAGAGAAGATTCCACGACAGGCATTCAGAAAAGCAGAGGAGCTGAAACGGACAGACCACACCACGATTTTTAAATCATAATCGCAGAATATTGTTTAATAACTGTTTTGGCCTCAAACATAAATCTAATTTCATTTAATGTATTAGTATTTCACACTATAAGGCGCACTTAAAATCCTTTAATTTTCCCAAAAATCATCCGTGCACCTTATGTATGAATTCTACCAGTCAGGTTGTAAGGAACAGTAAAGCCACACTAGGGGTGGGCGATATGGCCCTATAATGATATCATGATATTTCATGGTATTTTTGCGATAATGATACTCTTGGCGATATGACGGAAAACTGAATAAAAGAAAATATTCCAAGAATACACTACTGCAACAAAATTAAAATTTTATTTTATTATTGCACATATGGCACAGCCCTAACTGAGATATTAAAAAATACAAGAATTTTAACAGATTTGTTACAGTTGATCCAGTCAATGATCCAGAATGTCATGAAACTTAAAAAGTACTCCATATATCTCCATATATCCAGGATTAAAGTAAAATGAATGTTAGTTGACAGATATATCTAATTTTTCTTTGGCTTAAAACAGCCAAAAAAGCAGCACTGAGGCTGGAGCAGTATTAGCATTAGCCACTAACAGCGCTAAGTGCTAGCTCTTTCGCCGTTTAGAGGTGAGATTTATTGGACAGTAGCCTGCTGCTAACCCCGGTTAGCACTGCAGGAGCAGTACTAGCATTGCCCGCTAACCGCGCTAAGTGCTAACCTCTTTTGCCGTTCAGAGGCAAGTATATTGGACTCTAACCTGGCATTGTTAAAACGTGCTATGTGGGACAAACCGCTAGCTGAGATCACCCTGGCTTACCGGAACACTCAGGGTACCTCAGTGCAGTGCTGTCAGGTGGCATTCACTAGCGCTAACTAGAAAGGCCACAGTAGAAATCTGGAAATCTAAGCTTACTTTACTCACCCAAACAAATCGTTTTCAGGAGAGAAATCCGTGCTGATTAATATCCAGCACTTGTTTGATTTTATTATTATTATTTTTTTTAAGAATTGCAGTTTTGTTTGCTTAGCTTTACTTAACTTAGTTGCCCCACCACCCAGCGGTGAACCCTGCTGAATTAGAAGGAAAACATGGTGCCTTACTAGTGTCACTTAATGTGCCTTACACTTCAAAAAATGTGGTTTAAAAAAAAAAAACCTTAATACTTTATTTTTTACAATTTCGCCCAGCCTTACGTTGAGCACTATGAAGTATGTTCCACACCTCAAAATAAAGATGTTGACAGAGAAGAAGCACCACTACTTTTTTTTTTTTTACGGAAAGTGAAGTTGTTTGACGCATTCTTCTTTCTCATCTTCATTTCCCATTCATATGAGCTGTCTGGCTTCATGCTCAAGCTAATTTTATGTGTGCTCGGTCTGACCGCTGCTCAAAGTGTACCGGCCAACAAAGCCGCTCTAAGGCGAGCTAAGCTGTGGTGTGGAAGTAAGAAGAACAAAAGATCCAATCGTCAGGTCAACAGGAGGATTCTTCCAGCGACTTCCCCTCATGAAGCGTCCAAATATAGAGAATCCGAGCATTCCTCCTGCGTATAAACACTATGGGATAGAGGTTAAAATGCGTCTGGAAGCCACTGCAGCGCGGCCTGGTTTCCTGAGTTGGTAGAGGAGGTTCATATTTGTGCCTGACGCCCCAAGCTCCCAAAACACTGCAGAGTGCAATAATGACCCATCTCGGATGAATCTCCAAAAAAAAGCCCATGAAAAGACCCACAAAGTACAGGATTGCTGTGGCAGTATAATTCCTGGTTTTGCCATGGAGCAAGAAATACACTTTTTTTTCTGGACTAAGTGAGTGAGTGAATGTAGAGGCATTGTAGAGCAGAGTACACATGTGGGAGGATCACTTCCTGTGGACTGGCCTGACAAAAAAAAAAAAAAATTAAAAAGAAAAACAAAGGGGGGGGGGGGGGGGGGTGGGGAGTAAAGAAAAGAGGCAACTCGTCTACAAACCTTAAAAAAAAGAAATGCAATAGGGCACAGTGCTTCTGCTGCAAGCACATGCTCCCTCACACACTGAGAAAAAAAATAAAGCTTTGTGGTTTCATTTCTGTTCTGCTGCATCAGCACTCTGATCTGAATCATATTCAGCCGTTTCCGCTACAAAGCGCTTATCTGAGATCAGTGCAATCATAACACGAGTCTTTACAGCCTTCACAGGTTTCAGTGGAGAACCAGCAACAGCTCGATTCAGTTTTAGACCTTAAAAGTAAACACAGTAATGATTTTATATATATATATATATATAAATATATTTATATATATAAATATATAAATAAAGCAATGCTATATACAGTGGAATAAAAAAAAGTATTTGCCCCTTTACAGATTTCTTTTATTATGCATACATTGCTCAGATAAAGGTAGTCTTATTTTAAAGTGGCACCCAATTTCCTTTATTAAGGAAAAAAAACAAATCAAACCAATCTATCCCTTTGTAAAAAATAATAAATAAATAATAATAATAATAATAATAATAATTGTGATAAATAACTGTGATTAATTACACTTTTTAGAAAAGCTCAGTTTCACTACTAACCACAACCAGGCCTGATTACTGCCAGACCTGTATAATCAGGAAGAAATCACTTAAATAGAAGCTGTCTAACAAATGCCTGAGGTCAGTGTTAATGATTCAATAATTAATGAGTTCCAAGGCGCGCAAAAAAAAAACAAACAAAAAAAACACTTCTGACCAAAAAGAACACAATGGCCCGGCTCACATTTACCAAAAAACATCTTGATTATCTTCAGGACTATTCTTTGGACTGATGTGACAGAAGAGGAACTTGAAGAAAAAAAAAAGTGTGTGTCCCGTTACATCTGGCGTAAAACTAAAGCTTGGGAAATCTATTTATATACAAATCCGGCTTTAAACTTCTCCACAACTGTATCTCGGGTTCCTTGGTCTTCATGATGCTCTCTCTCTGCACTTTAAACAGAACTCTGAGACTCTGACCACAGATCAGCAGGTGCATTTATACAGAGACTTGATCACACACAGGTGGATTCTATTTATCATTATCAGTCATTTAGATCATTCAGAGATCCTCACTGAACTTCTGGAGTGAGTTTGCTGCACTGAAAGTAAAGGGGATGGTTAATACTGCACGCCTGACTTTTTATTTTTTTATTTAATAAATTTCATTCCACTTCTTGTTGATTCTTCACAAAAAAAACAAATAAATAAAATTATTCATATCTATGTTTAAAGCCTAAAATGTGGCAAAAAGGTTGAAAAGTTCAACAGGGCCGAACACTTTTGGACAGATTCTGCAGTACAGATCGATTGGCGCTTGAATAAGAATGAAATGAAACACTGGCCATCTCAATATGACCGGACCAATGAGCCGTTCCTCAGAAACCTGACAGCGCTCTTCACTCCAGTCACGAGTCATTAAACCCTCTCCTTTACATCGGGACGAGTGTCCATGAGATGAATAATGAATCGCGCCACTTCAAACAAATAAATAAATAATCCTCGCACGAGCCTTTAGAAACCATATATCAGGTGCCATGACAACGAGGCCCATGGCACGAGGCGCAGCATGAGGAAGTAAATTAAGAGAAGCTGGAGGGTACCTCTGCATCTTTACACCATTCATCATCGCAACAGGGCCTAACTGACACCCATTACTTCACTCCACCACCAACACCACAACATAACGGCACAAGACTGTATGCTGCTCAGGCCTGAACCTGTCTGAAGCAGATCTGTGACACTCCACCATATACTGAACTGGGCTGATCATGATAATTATGTTATCCACTTATCAGTTTCTATTAATATAATAAATGGACATGCACTAAATTTTTGCAGGCTGCAAAATCACCCAGTTAGAGTTGAGCGATATGGAAAAAAAAAAAATACTACATCGCAATTTTATTTATAAAAAAAAAATAAAAAAATTTAAAAATCACCGTACACAATTTTTATCACAATGTTTAGACATGCAATCTAAACGCATTAGTAGAGACAGAAAACACAACTTAAACTTCAAATAAAAATCAATAAAAATTAAAACACTCTCATACTGAGAAGTAGAGGTGGTATACAATATCACGATACAATGCTTGTGATTACAATTATATATGGATTAGGGCTGCGACTAAAGATTATATTATATAAGACCAATTGGTACTTTTGGCAGTGTCCCAAGTCCTGCTGGAAAATGAAGTCTGCATCTCCATAAAAGTTGTCAGCAGAGGGAAGCATGAAGTGCTGTAAGATTTTGTGGGAAAACAAAACCGCACTGACTTTGGACTTGATAAAATAGAACACAGTGGATCAACACCAGCAGATGACATGTCTCTCCAAACCATCACTGATTGTAGAAACTTCACACTAGACCTCGAGCAGTTTGGACTGTGTGTCTCTCCACTCTTCCTCCAGACTCTGCTCCCTTGATTTACAAATGAAATGCAACATTTACTCATGATCAGTGATGGTTTGGAGAGACATCAGTTTAACAATCAGTTTAATTGACAATAATATTGTTCCCCACAATCATTTTTGAGACAGTGCATCATCCAAAACAATATAGTAATGGAAACAGACCTATACTAAAAACTAATCTCAAAATAACTGTTTTAGCTATGCAACACTTCTGCTGAGCTCTATTACAGATGACAGTCATATGGTCAGAAACCATATTAGCCACCCAGACATTACTTAACGACAGTTGAGTGTGCAGCTCACATGATGAACCGGTGGAGTAAGAGCATAGACAAGTGTCTTAATAAGCAAGTCTGTTAACTCTGCAGCTACTGTATATCTTTGCAACACCATCTAACAGATAAAGTCAGCCATACAAGGCCAACATACTAGACACTAAAGGTCAAATTATGGTTTTAAAACTATATTTTACATCTCTGATTGATAAAACCTGTTAAAATAGTTTAATGAAAAGCTAGTAGAACTGTGCATTTGAAAGAAGTAACAAAAGATATGAAACTGCACAAACACAAAATGCACGACTGCAATCTTCGCATGAAATCTAATAAATAAAATCCACACTGACAATCGATACAGTAATACAAAATAAAATACTGCATTTTTTTCCTATTTTCTCCCAACTGAGCTAGGCTAATTGTTCCACCCATTCAGCTGCTGCTGCATATCCCCAATTACTGATGATGCCACAACACCAGGGTAAAGGGTAAAGACTAGCACATGCCTCCTCCGATACATGAAGATACATGAAGTCAGCCAGCGACTCTTTTTGAACTGCTGCTGATGCAGTTTTCCCCAAGTAGCATCACATCTTACGAGCGCAGAGACTCGGTTTAATACATCAGCTCACAGACACAGTCTTGTGTTGATCAACATCACCCTTGGAAGGTGGAGGGGAAGGGAGTGTCATCTACCCACCCAGAGAGAGCCAGGTCAATATACAGTAGCTCTGCAGCTACTGTATATCTTTGTAACACTATCTAACAGTTATATTCAGCCATACAAGGCCAACATACTAGACACTAAAGGTCAAATTATGGTTTCAAAACTATATTTTACATCTGTGATAAAACTGTGCTAAGAGTTTCAAGTAGAACTAAGCGTTGGAAAGAACTTACAAATGATATGAAACCGTACAAATCAGGTATGGTCAGGTTTTAACAAAACACAAAACGCACGACTGCAATCTTTGTTGATTTTTAATTTTTTTAAATTAGATTTCATGCACTGTGACAATCAGTACAGTAATACACAATAAAATATTGCAGTACTTCCACAATACTACCATTTTTTCCCCATTTTCTAGGCTAATTGTTCCACCATTCAGCTGCTACTCAGCTATACATCTGTCATCACTGGTGATGCCTCAAAACAAGGAGGGTGAAGACTAGTACGTGCCTCCTCTGATACATGAAGATACATAAAGTCAGCCACCGCATCTTTTTTAACTGTTACTGATGCAGCATTGCCAAGTAGCATCACATCTTACTCGGAGGAAAGCACAGCGACTCTGTTCCCATACATCAGCTCACAGACGCAGTCTTGTGCTGATCAACATCACCCTTTCGAGTGATGTGGAATGGGAGTGTCATCTACCCACCAAGTTGTGCTCTCTCAGGGCTCCGGGAGCTGATGGCAAGCTGCATGACTGGGATTCGAACCACTGATCTCCTGATCGTGATAGTAGCAGTGGTTTAGACCAAAAAGAGATCAGAGGAAAAAGAGATTAGAATCAAAATTAGAAGGTAGTAGCATTGGATGGAAAGCAATATGTTCTTACATTCTTAGTTACAAGAATCCCCATGCATCTTTCAATCAGTTGCTGGTCTTCTCATTAACTTTTCATCATCTATGCTTAAAGCTTTTATCACTTGTGAGCATATCTTGGTTATTTGTCTACATCTGCAGTAGAGGGCACAGTTTTAGCATAACTACTGCTTATAAAATGTTGATGCTCATGCTGAGAAATTGTGTGTAAACGTGAAAAGCAGCGTGTTCTCGCAGTGACCTGGAAAAGGACAAGGTTAGAGAGCAGATTGAAAGGGTTGAGGCCTGCATGTAAGCAGTCTCTGGACAGCTGTACGGGGGATTGAGGGTTGCGAGGCTTAAGGCAGGGCCAGGTGATGCGCGGTTAGCCTGCGCCGATGACAGCGGCTCAGCATCCCTCCCTCAGGCCATAGCCGCTCACTGTGAGCTCTGAAACCAGTCATTTACATCACGCTACAGCCGCAGCGCTGCTGCTCTGGACTGGGTAATGCAGCTAGCGTATTCCTGCTGGAGGTTCAAGGACTGGCCCCAACTGCTTAGGGATCTCATCAAACGTCATGCATGCAATCGCTTTTACAAAACTTTGCAGTTTCAAGGCATTTCTTTTAAACCAGGGATGCAAGAAGAGGAACACGAGGGAAATGAGGAAGATGGGAAGAGCAGAGAGAAAGATAGATTAAACTAGCTAAGTTTTGCAGTTTGCCACGCCCATTGTAACAAGGCAAGCAAACCAAACAATTGCCTAAGGGCCCAATCTGGCCCTCAAATAACGACAGGTGATTAATTAAATGCAGTGACAATACAGTGACGAATAATGTTGCTTTTCGCATGGGGCCACCAAATGCCTTGAAATGGTCGTGCAGTTTACAAAAATAAATATATATATTATAAATAAAACAGAATGTTGACAGTGTCTTTATGTACTTTATGTACTTATGACAAATAATATTGTCATTATACTGAAACAAAGATTAGTATTAATAGCATAACAAATGACTCATATCTTTTTAAAGACTTTAGGTTCAATTAAATCATAGCTTGAGAAATACATAATTTTTTCTTCGCCTACAGCAGTCCACACTGTAGGTCGAGTTGATCTGGTATGGCATGACTGGCTAAAATACTGTTTACTGTTATGTATGTGAACAAACATACAAATTACTACAATAGATGATATCACCATTGCTGAATGTTATTAGAGTTCATGTCGACTTCCTGTACATTTATTGTACAAGTTGATAATGTAATTGTGTTAACGTATTGTGACAGACATGAGACATAAGATATGAATCTCAGTAAAGTTTTCTTTTCTAATGACAAATGCACAGACAGCCCAATGGACCATCGATCCTCATTCTACCAATGAGAAGAATCTCAGCTGAACAGGAAATCAGTCCACTGTTTAACAGAGCAAGCTAGTTGGCCTATTGAGCTCCTGAGGTCACTTTATAAAGCAGCAATGCCTCTCTGAGGACTTGTTGGGACTTGCGACGCAGTAGGTCCTCGGCGTGACTATAAAGCACCGAAGGCAGAATGCTCTGACGCTAATAGCAGGTTGCCCAGCTGTGCTGTCTCTAACCAGTCCTACACGGCTGTAATTAAAGCACACATCAAATGCGCATTAAAGCCCCCACTGGTCCCAGGCACGGGGGAGACGCTTTGAGAAGCACAGCCCGATTCTTTGGGGACGTTCCACCTGCCAAAAACTGCCAGTGATTTATCAGAGGGCCTCTAATGGCTTTCCAACCTACTAATTTTCCCATTTTGCCAATTTATGAGCAAAGTGCAGTCATATTTGCCGTGAAGGATTATGTACATGTCTGCTCGAGCTGCAGAAGATGGAAAAGAGGTAATCGAGCCTTGACGGATAGGTTAAGCAGACTAAACGATACAGGAAGACTTAGTGGAGACGTGAAGAAAGTATGCAATCGTGGCTGAAGAGAGAGAGAGAAAGAGAGAGAGAGAGGGGAAAGTACCACTTCTTATTTTTCACCCAAACAACTCAAAACACCACGAGAAGACGAGGAGATCCAGCCCATCCAGCCGATCTAGCCAAAGCACAAAATGCTTAACGGCATGACAGGCACATATCAATACACTTCAACAGCTTCCTCTCTGAGCGCTCAACTGAGACACCTGGAGAGGTAAGAGCAAAATGGCGTTTCCACGAAACAAGCGCTAAGCTATTTAGCCCTGGGCATTTTTCTCAACAACCCTCAGAAACAAAGCAGCAGAAAGCCGGGCAATCTGCTGCAGAGGACCCAGACGAGCTCGGCCTCTCTTCCGATGACTCACGCAGTCCTCAGTTCAGTTCAGAGGTCATCCTTTCAAAAGGTCAATGAGAGATCAACACAGACGAGTTTCCCATGAGTCACCGGTCTGTGCGTTTCAGTCTGATGTTAAACAGAGGTCACTCTATAGCTGAGAACATCTCCACACTGCCCTGAAGTCCAGGACAGTCCACTTAACTTACAGAGACTCTAAGATCTACACTACAAGATCCACAGATAGAACTAAAGCTAGAAGATGAAAAGAATGGAAAGGATTGGAACACAGTGATCTAGAGGAGGCACTTTGGGATTCCTAAAGCAAAGACACACAGCAAAGTTCTCACACTAGTCCTCAGGGACCTTCCAGAAAGTCCAGATCTGTCTGGTGGGCAACGGCAGCTGGAGACCAGCACAGATTACTGATTTCCCTGCTTTAACAGACCCACTAAACACATGAAAATTAAAAGGGGAAGTAGGTGGGGTTTAGGAGGACGACCAAAAAAAAAATTTAATAACATAGACGTGTAGGGATTCAGAACCCTCACTCCTCCGTCACATTAGAGTGCACACGTGTTATTGCTGAACATGTAGCCAGGATACCATATAATCCTTTAACAGTGGTTATGAATGAGGGTGTGTACATTATATATATATATATATTACCTTATCCAAACCAACCCCTACCAAATCTGTGCAGATGTAAATAAAAAAAAGTTGTATGTTTGATTAAATTTCTTCCCACACCCAAATATTTTATTTTAATATGTTAGATTCTTTGATTTTACCAAATTGAAAAGTTAAAGTCAAAGAGGAAGATGGATGATCACAACCATCAAACCAAGCTGAACTATTTTAATTTTTGCACCAGGACTGGCATAAAGTTATCCAAAAGCAGTGTGTAAGACTGGTGGAGGAGAACATGACAAGAAATGCATGAAAACTGTGATTAAAAACCAGGGTTATTCCACCAAATATTGATTTCTGAGCTCTGAAAACTTTATGAATGGAAACTTGTTTTCTTTGCATTATTTGAGGTCTGAAAGCTCTGCATCTTTAGTAAAGCTATGTCATGGAGCGGTCAAAGAACTGCATCCATAAGCTCTAAAACACAGGGAGGAAAAAATAAAATAAAATCTGGCAAAGACTGATCCTATTTGCTGGCAGTATTTGCCAATATGCCTCAACGTATGTTAGGGGTGAGAGGGGATAATATTTTTGTTTTTTAATAAATCTCAATTTGGAGGTGGATGATTCTGAATCGATTCAGAAATGGCAAAAATTTATTCAGACCTGCCAACATGTAGCTACACATTTCACATAACGAAACGCATTATGACCTCCTAAAACACTTGTACAATTCCATTTTATACAGTATGCTTATCATTTTATCTCGCATCCCCCTATGTTCTCCCAAATCAGACTATGCAGACTATGCAGAGTAGCATCACAGACTGCTCGGAGGAAAGCGCAGCGACTCAGTTCCGATACATCAGCTCACAGGTTCCTCGTGCTGAGCGACATTTGGAGTGATGAGGAGAAACAGCGGGATCCACCCACCCAGAGAGAGCAAGACCAATTGTGCTCTTCCAGGGCTCCGGCAGCTGATGGCAAGCTGCATGATCTGGATTCGAACCAGCGATCTCCCAATTACAGTGGCAATGCTTTATACTGCTGGACCACTCAGCCTCCCCTAGCTGGTTTTAAAATTGTGGCTGAAGCTTGATTAACTGAAATAACCAAACTCTTTATAAAGTAAATAAATTATGGATCATTACAGATACTTTACAAAAAAAAATACTAAGTAGTGATGCCACAAGAAAAATGAAATCTTGTATAGAAACAGACTTGACGTCTGGATGCATCAATAATCGATAAATTTAACAATCGCATCAAAGACCTCTAAAACGCAATCGACTCATAAGGTGTTTAGAGATTCCCACCCTTAATGTATGAGGACAGACACATGTGCATTTCTGTCTTCATAATAAAATTCAGTTTTATGACTCAATTCCACCATTCCATCTGTGTTCTCCGCATCACAGAACACACAGGGCCCTATATATATATATATATATATATATATATATATATATATATATATATATATATATATATATATATATATATATATATACACACACATACACACATACACACATACACACATACACACATACACACACACTTCAAAACACAAACGCACCTATATACAGCCTGGTGCAGACGAGAGCTGCCAGGGAGGAAAGATGGTGAAGGAAAGGAAAAAAGCTTTTCGTAAACCTTTAATTTTCAATCCCCCAAATTGCAGCTTTGAGAGGCTGTAAAAAGAGCTGATTTTAGAACAATGTGCACTAGAAAGCAACAGCCTGCTGATTGGAAGTGGGATCACGGATCACAGAAACACTATTTATTCTAATATTTTGATATTATAGAGAAAATAAAAGGTGCCACTGTAAAGATCAAAAGCTAAAAGAGAGATTTTAAAAACAAAACCTAGTTTAGAAGTGGTTGTTTTTGCACCAGGATTCACTCTTATTTCCCCAGATCAGGCTTGTCTCATATTACATTTAATTCAACAAGACAACGCTCAATCATGTCTTCTTTGGATCTGTTGCATTTCATTCAACGTTCTCTGTGTTATCGAGAATTAGGGGGAAAAAAATGAATAAATCAGCAAAAACCCTATCTGGGCAGGATTAGTTTCTCAGGGGGACGTCTGTGAAAAATATTTCACACTTCTACTCAGTGATAAAACTCTTGCATCTGGACTGCAAAAACAAAAAAACAGGAGGACCAGTGAGATTTTTGGCATTCTCGTTTGTCACTTGACATCGCGTTCAGTAGCTCCTCCATTTCCACTCGCTGTTATGTTTTATATGGATCTCTGTGGAAACACGCGCCCAAAGTGTAATTACGGTGCGTTGCAGTGGACAAATAGCTATTTTATTAAACGAGAGGTGACAAAACTTAGAGATGTGGATCCGGACAGGACTAAAATAACTGGAGGACCACAGAGTTCAGCGAAAAACATTAGATAATTCAACCTGTAATTTTCTTAGAGAACGTCTGAGAAACACACGTACATGGTTGTTCCAGACGGGAATAAAATCATTCAAGAGAAAATTACCCCAGGACCCCCTGAGAAACTACTCCCATCCAGATAGGGCTCATTTCTGCTTTTGTCTTCCATATATGTAGCAAAAATAAGACTAACCAACTATAATAACGATATTGTAGTACAATGGCAAAGTCTTACGGGAACCCAACTCCAGTCATTCAGCCCTTCCATCACTCACCTCATAAGACCAGACGCACTGGACCCCCGCGAACCGCCGCACACAGCGGCCCACCTCCACATCCTCGTGCGTGGTGTACATCTCCTGCAGGCACTGGCGGATATGGGGCACCACCCTGCGCAGCACCTCGCGGCTCATGATCACGCCCGGTCCCCCCATGCAGAAGTTCTCGCCAGGCTCCAGCGCCAGCTTGCCCAGCTCGTCCCGGGCCCCCATCCCCGTCTGTCCCAGAAAAATGGCCTCGCTGCTGTTCAGGCTCCTCAGGAAGCTCTCCAGCCGGTCGCTCTTGATGTAAACGTCGTCGTCGGCGCGCATGAACCACTCGTACTGGTCCAGGTAGTGATCGTGCATGTACTTGAGCATCATGAAGGACTTCTTCTGAGGAGGGTAGGAATCGTCCACGTTCTTCAGGGCCACGATGGGAATAGGAATGGACGTGTCGGAGCCTTCGCTGGAGAAGAACTCCACTTTGCCTGGAATGGTTTGAGCCCAGGTCCTACAAAACATGAAAGAGAGATGGATGAGGTTGAGGTCAAACAAAGCTCCTCAAGTATTAATATTTAATCTAAAGAAGGGGTCTGATGCACTTTGCTTAATTTATCAGGGCAAAATACGCCCCGAAGCACCCGTTGTAGAGTGCTGGGCAAAATGCACAAAATTACTGAGTCTAAGAAAGCTGCGGAAGAGTGGAGGAAGACTATTCAACAAAGGTAAGTACTTTTTATCATGTTTTACTACACCCAAAGTGCATTTTACACCAGAGTTCTCCTTTAATGCTGAGTGTACAATATATAATATATAAATATAATTTAATTTCAAATTTTTCCAATTTTCTCCCCAATTTGCACGGCCAATTGCCCACCCAACTCAGTATAACTCCCCCTATCACTAGTAATGCCCCAACACACCAGGAGGGTGAAGACTAACACATGCCTCCTCCGATACATGTGAAGTCAGACTCCACCTCTTTTCGAGCTGCTGCTGATGCAGCATTTCCGAGTAGCATCACAGGGCGCTCAGAGGAAAGCACAGCAACTCGGTTCTGATACATCAGCTCACAGACGCCCTGTGCTGTGGACATCACCATAGGAGTAATGTGGGGAGAGAGCGCCATCTACCCACCCGGAGGAAGCAGGGCCAATTGTGCTCCCTCTGAGCGCCGGCAGCTTGATGGCAAAGCTGCATTAGTGGGGGTTCAAACCTGCGACCTCCCGCTCATAGTGGCAGCGCTTTAGACCGCTGGACCACTCGTGGGTTTCCACGAGTTTTGAGTGCTCAGTGACTCAGCTCTTGATCGGTCCGGACGCGAGACGGGTGGGGACGGGGCTGGGGTCGTAATGGGCCCTGCATTGTTTAATACTGCGATATATATCGTCAAAAATATATATATATATTTTTTTTAGTTTTGCAAAGCGGGCTGGAGGAAAAATCCAGGAGAAATCTGGAGAAAACCAAGCTTTTTCTTCAAAACAAGCTCACAAGACATCATTTCATAATTTTTTCACTATCCCTCCAAAATCATCTCCTTATTTATGTTCCTTTTTACTGTTTTAGTACAGAATAAACTCTTATTGCTGAGATAAATGCTTTGAAACTGTGATTTTGAGCCTAAAACCTCAGTCTGCACAGTACTGTGGATATATTATTTACAGTGTTCTTCGGCTAGCTACTGAAAATCAATAAAGAGCATTACCTGTCTATCTACCCATCTCCCTGCCTGTCTGCCCTTCTCCCTGCCTGCCTAAAAAAATGCTCTAGATATCTGTGCAGCACAGCTTACCACAAGACACAATACCTGCAATCCACTTTAGTGCTGTGTGATGAAGATAAAACCTGACAAAATATGAAAAAGGAAGGATGAAGAGGAGCAAATATCGTTCTGTTAGTAATTCAGCCATGTGAACATAACCGCAGTCCTCTCTCTAGCTCTTTGTCTTTGTTGTTGTCGTAGTCAAAGAAGGCCAAAAGCTGGAGATGACCTTGGGCACACCCAGAGGAGACTACTGTACTGTAGAGCGCTTTGTCTGCTGTGTGGAACTTCAGCAGCATGAGAAGCTCTGCTTTTTTCTCCCCCCCTTCTTCTTATTTTTTTTCTACACGTGGAACTCACGTCACATTCAAATAAGGAAGTAAGAATATAAGGATTACAGTTATCCCTTTCATGCCGGATTACATGCATGCCAGCACCGCGCAAACAGACGCAGGTAAACACAGATATGAAAATGACTTGTTATCTATGGCCTCTATGTAAACTGTGCCCAGTTTAGCAGAAAGCAATCAAACAAGTACAGTATCAGTCAAGGGTTATCTGCCATTCAGCGCAACATTACGGTGAAATAGGTTAATCATATCAAATCTATTTCGGGTCGATGCCTGAGAAATCCAGGCCTATTTAACACAATATCCTGGCTTTACCCAGGGCAGGAATGTTTTCTTCAAAACGCATTAGCGTGGCCCACATGACTGCATGTGAAAAGACAGTACTGTTCAAGCTGCACACTTTCTTCACAAGCCAATATCTAATTTTGTCCTTAAAGAAAAAGGGAAAAAAGGAAGAAGAAGAAAAAAAAGCTCCACTCCAGAGCAGAGCTGCTTCTCCGTTATTTAAAGACGTATTCTAATCAAGGAGCAGCAATGACACATAAAGGTCACATTAAAGTATGGGATGTAAGAAAATATTGAAATCAGTATAATCAAATAAATCACTATATTTTAATTTGCAATGTCGTATTGATTTTCAAAAACACAATACTGATTTTTACACATTTTTTTCCTAAAATTCGATTTAAAAAAAAGTTAAAATTTTAAAATTGCAACATATCTATATACTGTTATATACAGCTCTGGAAAAAAAAAAAAAAAAAAAAAACAAGATGCCACTTAAATGATGAGTTTCTTTGATTTCATCAAATTGAAAACCTCTGAAATATAATCAAGAGGAAGGTGGATGATCACAAGCCATCAAACCAAACTGAACTGCTTAAAGTTATCCAATAGCAGTGTGTAAGACTGGTGGAGGAGAACATGCCAAGATGCATGAAAACTGTGGTTTATTTCACCAAATACTGATTTCTGAAACCTTAAACTTCATGAATATCATCTTGTTTTCTTTGCATTATTTGAAGTCTGAAAGCTCTGCATCTTTTTTTTTTTTCAAACATTTCTCATTTTCTGTAAAAAATGCTCTAATTGACAATATTTTTATTTGGAATTTGGGAGAAATGTTTTCCGTAGTTTATAGAATAAAACAACAATGTTCATTTTACTGAAACATATACCTATAAATAGCAAAATCAGAGAAACTGAAATGGTCTCTTAATTTTTTCCATAGCTGTATACAAAACCATAACCTCCTGTATCGTGATATATATTGAATTGTATGCCAATGCACAGCCCTTGTCTGCAATATTGTGTTGTAAAGAATAATATTGTCAGAATTATTTTTATATACTTGTGATAATAGCAGTATTTGCTATAATCTTGAAAGCAGTCAATCGTTGCTGTCCAGTGAAAAACAAGTACCTACAATTTTTTTTTCTTAGTTTAAAACACAATTTGAACACACCAACTCTTTATTACACAGTGTTAAAATTTCTTAATAATGGGACCAATATAAATTCTTCAAAATGACCTGAAAACTTGTTTAAATTGCCTTCCATTGAAAAATAAAATTGTATCGCTCTACTGTAAAGTTGCTGTTTTGGAGATACGTTTTTTAATTCAACAGTGACGTTATAACGTATCTTGTTTTTTTTTTTTTTATGTTTGCAGTTTATATTCATGCTGTTAATAATCTGGGTGTTAGAACTGTGGTAAATTTTATTTATTTATTTTTTGCATTATTATTACTTTATACAAAAAAAAAAGAATATCACAACCAAAAAACATCCTGAAATATTATATTGTCATATTACACTTTTTTATGTATAATTTTATGGGCAATAAACCTTCAAATCACAAATGATTCCGACCTCTCGGAATAAAAAAATATATGCATCATTTTTGGTTTCTATGGAATGCAGTAGTATATTCTTTAATATTAATTAATTAACTATTTTCAGTGTTTTGTCATATCGGCAGGAATATTGCTATAACTTTTTATAAAATTTGACTTTTTTTATATAAATAAGTATGCGAGCTGAGTCATGTGGTGGTCAGAGTGCAGATTCAGAGATATCTGTTGTGTGCTGAGGCTATGGAAGGACCTTGAAAGAATATGTTTTATGGAAGCTTCCATATAAAAAAAAAAAGCATTTGAGACTTTTAAAGGCCTGAATAACCTTCACTTAATATAAAAAGCCTCTTTACTGTCTTCCTTTCTCCAGGCCTCTACATTCTTTATGAAACCAAATTTGGTTTTACTATGGAATCCCTCAAAGCACTATTTAAAGCCCTTTTATTTTTATCAGTGCAGAGGTGAAGTTGGACAGGTCAGAAGTGGACAGAGGGAAAGCGAGATCAGATTGCAGGTCATCTGAGGAGGTAATGAGGTTACTTAATGAAGCGTCGAGCGTGGAGGAAGCATGAGAAAAGGGCTACATTCAGAAAAGCTGAAGCAGCTTTTAGCAAGGAAAGCACTGAAAAAAATAGTCAAGCAAAATTATTTAGCTGAAAATGGCATAATAATAAGTGAATAAGCAAGGAAATAACTTTTTATTTAAGACCACATTGTGTTTATTGGTACATCTGATGGAATGTTAAAAATGTATTATGCTTGATATTAAATATATTAGGGCTGGGCGATATGGCCCTTAAATAATAATATCACAATATTTCATGGTGTTTTTGCAATACTGATACTCTTGGCGATATGACAAAAAACTAAATTATTAGTTATTGAATTTTTATTATTGTATACAATATGATATGGCATACCCCTACAAAATATACTTTTAAACTCTGGTTTTATAAATGTTTTTTCTTTACAAATCCCTAACTGAGATATTAAAAAATACAAAAATGTTACTTATATACATATATATATATAAACGATACTGGACAGATATAATTTTTAGTAAGTCTTTAGTAGATATATAATAGGAAATGAGAACAGTGTGATTTTTTTTTTGCTAAAAACAGCTAAAAAAGTAGTACACTGATATAATAATTAGTGGTGGGTGATATGGCACCATATTTCAGGGTGTAATATTGTTCATGATACTCAAAAATGTTGACAATATTATTGTGTACGATATGATATGGCACACCCTTACAAAATATATTCTTTTAAACTCTGGTTTTATAAATGCTTTTTCTTTAAAAAAAAAAAAAAAGCAAGACAAAAATACATGTACCATATTTAAGTGGGAATATAAACGATAACCTGAAAAACAGTGTGTTCTGTATTATTTCGGATAAAAGTGCTCTTTGCAATGCATTTTTAAAAAATTTAATTCTTTAACCATAGTAAAGAAATGATTGTGGATGTGAAAAATGATGTTACATCAGTAAATACCACATTGCCTGCACTATGACGAGTCTCTGCATCCATAGGTCTCTATTGCTTTGTTCAGCACAGGCCTCAATAGGCCTTGTATGCTTAAGTAAACCTATAAAACCTCACTGACAGACACTCAGCTACTGCTAATCTAAAATACCAGAAAACACAAAACAACCTTCACAGAGAAGCCTGTGCAGTTTGATGTGGTGGTTAAATGTCACTCAAACCTCAAACATCAAATTTAGAGCTGGTTCACCTGTTCACTGTGTGTAGAGTCTGCTTCTTTAGTTCTAAACTAGAGTTTAGTTCTAAAATCGTAACAGAGTAGATGCTGTGGTGTAGTGGATAACACCACACCACCAACTTTTCTTACTGGCATTTGATGCTCTAGCTGAACAAGCAAGCAGTCATTGGGCAAGACTCTTAAAGCTAGATTCTCTTATCCATGAAACACAATTCAAACACAAGTCAGTTCATCTAACACCAAACATGACCTGCTCGACCAATCACATATAGGGTATATGACTTGTTCAAATCCAAACTTTTTTTCAGGAGCCCCATCTAAGCTCAGCTTCAACTAAGAGACCGGAGGAAAGTAAACAAAAACATATTCTGTCACATATAAGTCTCAAAGCAACACTAAGAAATCTCATTTCAGACATCATTTCATCCAAGGAAGCCCTATTTAACCCCAGCTTCTAAGCAAGACACTGGAAAAAAAGTACCTTCTACAAAAGCATTTTTTGCCTTAGGGGCCAATGACAAGGCAGGCATGTAGAAGGCACCCTGCCACATTCACACAGCAGATCTCCCAAGATAAAAGACAACCATTCAAGGACTATAAATGTACTGTGGTAGGCCAAGACATGTTTGGTGTGTAACAGTTGGTTCTTTAGCTGATTCTCCTTTCCATCTAAGGTCTAGGGGAGCTGCATCTAGACCCAGCTTCTACCAGGAGACTGAAAAACGTGACTTCTAAAGAAGTAGCTCGAATTGGATGCCTTAAATTTCATAACTTAAAAATCAAACTAAAAGACAGCACACAGGTTCAATCAACTTGATTAGTCAACTACACGTGGGGTGAGGAGGCACACTGTCTGGTCAGAACTGCTTTAGCTAAATGTCTGTAAATATTCCAAGGAGCTCTGTTTTGGCCCAGGTTCTACCAAGAGAATAAAGAAGAAAGAAAAAAAAGATATTTCCACAAAATCATCTCCTGCCTAAGACATCTCCTTACTTGCAACTTTTAGAGCAAAACCAAACATGTTCAATCAACATGATCACTCAACTACATCTGGGCTAAGGAGGCAAACTGTTTGGTCATGACTCCTTAAATGTAAGTCTCCAAGCAAAACTAAGAATCCAAGGATTCCAATGAGCGCCATTTAGGCCCAGCTTCTAGCAGCAGACTTGGGGGAAAAAGTCCCTTCTACAAAAAGCATCTCTTGCCTTAGGGACCCCTGCCACATTCACACAGAAGATATTCTAAGATAAAGACCACCATTAAGGAACCATAAATGAACCATCAAGACATGTTTGGTGTGCAACACTTTGTTCTTTAGCTGATTGTCCCTTCCAGCTAAGGTCTAAGGTAGCTCCAACTAGACCCAGCTTCTACCAGGAAACTGAAAAATGTAACTTCTAAAGAAGTATCTTGACTTGAATCCCTTGAATGTTATCAAAAGTCTTGGAGCAAAACTAAGGAATTAAACTAAAAGACCCCACACATGTTCAATCAACATATCGTCGCTGTCCAATGAAAAACACTTTTCTCCAAAACAGCAACTTTAAAGGAAAGAGAAACATTTAAAAAAGATAAACTTATAAACTTTCAATGGAAGTCAATGTAAAAAAAGTTTATTCCAGGTCATTTTGAAGAGTTTCTATTGGTCCATTCAACAAGAAACTTTTGCACAGTGTAAGGGACAGTTTGTCTGTTCAAATTATGTAGTAAACTAAAAATAAAGCCAAAATGGAGATAAGTGTTTTTCATTGGACAGCGACGATATTCAATAAAATTGAGGAGCTCTGTTTGGACCCAGGTTTTACTAGGAGATCCTCCTCCTTGCTTGCAAATTTCAGAGCAAAACCAAGAAGGCAAACTGTCTGGTCATGACCATTTTAGCTAAATATGTGAAAATATATATTAGGCCCAGGTTCTGGCAGGAGACTGAGGGGGGAAGTAATTACCACAAAAGCATCTCAACTTGGATGCCTTAAATATAAGCGACTGAGTAAAACTGAAATCAAACATGATTTGGTCCATCAACTTCATATGGTGTAAGGAAGCAAACTGTCTGGTCATGCTTTTAATTAGCTTAATGTGAAATGTTCTAAGGAGCTTATTCTTGACCCAGGTTCTAGCAGGAGACTGGGGAAAAAAATACTTCCAAAACCTTCCCATCTCTTCTCTTGGATGCCTTACATGTAAGACTTGTAGCAAAACTAAGGAACCAAACTAAAAAGACACCACACATTGAATCTACTTGATCAGTGAAACATGATTTGATTTGGTCAAACAATTTAATCTGAGTTAAGGAGGCACACTGTCTGGTCATGACCCCTTTAGCTTAATGTTCTGAGATTTTCTGAGAAGCCCAATCTTGGTCCAGGTTTTAGCAGAATACTGGAAAAACTAACTACCACAAACTTATCTCTTGACTTGGAACTTGAATGCCTTTAAAATCTTGTAGCAAAACTACTGAAACAAACTAAAAGACCCCACACACTGAATCTACTTGATCAGTCAACTTTATATCAGGAGGGAGGCACACTGCCTGGCCATGAGTAAATGTAAATGGGAAATATTGAGATTTTATGGGGGAGCTCAAGCTTGTTCCAGGTTCTAGCAGGATACTGGAAAAAGTAACTACCACAAAAGGATCTCGACCTGGATGTCTTAAATCACAGAATCAAACATAATTTGGTCCTTCTACTTCATCTGGGGTAAGAAACCAAACTGTGTGGTCGTTATATATTTAGCTAAATTAGAAAATTTCTAAGGTGCTTAATTTTGACCCAGGTTCTAGCAGGAGACAATAACTTATAAGGGAAAATAACTTCCAAAAACTTTCCATCTCTTGACTTGTATGCTTTAAATGTGAGTCTTAAACATGATTTTATCTGGTCAAACAACTTAATCTGGAGTAAGGAGGCATCTTGTCATATCTTGGTAAAGACTCATTTAGCTACAAGTCTATGGACTTTCTGAACAGCTCCATTCAGGCCCAGCTTCTACCAGGAGACTGAAAAACTAGCTAACTTTCACAAAAGCATATCTTGCCTTAGGGGCCAAAGACTATGCAGGCACGTAGAAGGAGAAGGGCTCCCTGCTACATTCCCATTGAAGGCAGATCTTTGAGATAAGCAGGCCTGTGTGAGTGAAGCTAAATACTGCATTTTCAGTGATTCCCCTGATTTTTTTTAGCAATTATTTAAATGAAACAAAAACAAAACATGTTAAATGTATCTTTCTTTCAGTCAGAGCTTTACTTTTTCTGTATCATAAGGCTTTAACCCCCTTCCTCCACACTGCAATCAGCCGGTTCCCCAGCTGCCTTGCTTTGCTTTTGTTCCCCCTCTTTTCTTTCCCTTTTCTCCCACCCAGCAGCTCCATTCTCACCTATAAGCCGCCACGGCGCGGTTATTCAGATACTTCTGCGCCGTCATAACGCCGACGAAGAGGAAATGTCCAGCTTTCTGAGCGGATCTATCCGTCGGCTGAGCTCCGCGCTCCGGCGGCGGAGGTGGCCACATCAGCAGCCCCCCGTGCTCCCTCCTGAGCCCGGCGCCTCCTCCTCCTCCCCCACCGCCGCCGCAGCCCCCCGCCACTCCGCCACCGCCGACTCCGCTCGCCTTGCGCTTGTGTCCCGCTTTCTTTAGCTCGTTGGCCCGCGGAAGAATGAGCCTGGAAGCCAGAGTGAAGCCGACCACCAGCCCCAGGAGAACGCTGAACCAGGCTCTGCGGCTTCTCCCGGCCATCCCCCCGAGCTTTTCTGCTTAATCCACCCCCTCTTTTTGTCTCTAGAGTCCGGAGTTTTAAGAACCGTGTGCCGGTCAACTCAAAGCCGTAGCAGCGGCAGCAGCAGCAGCGGCGGCCACAGTGTGTGGGTGTCGTTGCCCCGCTCCAGCGCTCCGCACTCGGTCTCTCTCATGGCAGGAGCCGCCGCTGTAAGGCGCTCCGGCTCCGGCTACTTGTCGACGTTGCTGCGCGGCGCTAGCGCTCTCCACATGCCCAGCTAAGCTCCAACACCTCAATGAGTCACAAACTCGGACTGAACGGTGCCTGGTTGGTGGCTGGTGTCGGCCTGAGAGCGGCGCTCCGTCCCTCCAGCGCTCCGAGCTCACTTCACCATCAGAGCACCGACCCGCACAGCAGCCAAGTGCCGCTTCTTCTGCTGCTGCCGCTGCTGTAGTACCGGAGGCGCACGCGGAGCACACAGCGCCCCACACAGGCCATCAGGCTAATATCACCAATAAATATCACACAGACACGAGGTGGAGAATTCATTCATTCATTAACCCGTTAACGCCTAATATCTGATTGGCCAACTAATTCTACCTAATGTTTATACATAAATATAGATAAAACTGTATGTAACATTTCTAGCTGGTTAGAGAGAAAAAAAAAGCTTAAAGTAGTATCTGATACTAAATATCTTCATTTTAGATTTAAACATGTCATTTAAAAAGCAAGCTAAAAAAAGTGGTAAATACTATCAAATTGAACTTTTTTCAGGCACATAAGACCGCATTTAACGACAGAGGCAGCCAAACTTTTGTATGCATGGCATGATTGTTTCTCAAATAACATACGACTTTACAAGCTGGTCACAAACAAGCTTGTCAATTTTGAAACCTATTGAATCTCTCTATAAAAAACCCCACTAAAGACACTAGACAGGAAGCCTAATAGCCATCATCATTTTCATATTTTCATAGTACAAAAGTATAATTTACTCAGTTTTCATAGTTTTAAACATCTTCTAGATGCCTGTATTATGTTTAAGATTTTATATGGGTTTGCTCCTCCTCCACTGAGACCAAAAACCAAAAAACTAAAACCAAAAGGCTTCAGGTGTAGTGTGGTAACAAGAGCATCTGTTAGAAGAGATTGTATTGTACAGTACAGACGGACAAACGGTCTTTCCCATTAAAGCCAGCCAATACTGAATTAGTCTACCAACTGAGCTATGAACATCCAAAAATTACCTGACTTTTAAATTTAAATTGAAGACATGGCTGAAAGCAAACCAAACCTGTAATCACTGATATCCTTGTATGTTTTATGGAATGTTTGTGGTACTGTGTTTATATGTATGCTGTGTTTGTACAGAAGTTGAACAATGAAACTGAAACACCTGTAATTTTAGTGTGAAGGTTCAATTATCAGGGTAAAAGCACAGTTTTGCTCAAAATATTGCAATGCACACAACATTATGGGTGACATACCAGAGTTCAAAAGAGGACAAATTGTTGGTGCACGTCTTGCTGGCGAATTTGTGACCAAGACAGCAAGTCTTTGTGATGTATCAAGAGCTACAGTATCCAGGGTAATGTCAGCATACCACCAAGAAGGACCAACCACATCCAACAGGATTAACTGTGGACGCTGTAAGAGGAAGCTGTCTGAAAGGGATGTTCGGGTGCTAACCCGGATTGTATCCAAAAAGCATAAAATCACGGCTGATCAAATCACGGCAGAATTCAATGTGCACCTAAATCTCCTGTTTCCACCAGAACTGTCTGTCGAGACAATAAATTATTGTGGTCTAAAACCAGCTGTTTCAGTTTCATTGTCCAACCCCTGTATATATGTGTTGTTATTGTGTGTGGTTGGTAAGGTTTTGTCATTTTCATTGAGCTGTTGGCACTCATTTTTTACAACAACCTGCCTAGGGACTACAGATGAAAACTAGATTGCAGTTCCTACAGAAACTGCGAGTGTGATTGCAGTGCTGGCTGGTATCTGCTATGGTGTTGCTAGGTGGTTGCTAAGGTGTTGCTAGGTGGTTGCTAAGGTGTTGCTATGGTATCCGGGGTGGTTGCTAAGGTGTTGCTAGGTGGTTGCTAGGTGGTTGCTAGGCGGTTGCTAAGGTGTTGCTATGGTATCCGGGGTGGTTGCTAAGGTGTTGCTAGGTGGTTGCTAGGTGGTTGCTAAGGTGTTGCTAGGCGGTTGCTAAGGTGTTGCTAGGCGGTTGCTAAGGTGTTGCTATGGTATTTGGGGTGGTTGCTAAGGTGTTGTTAGGTGGTTGCTAGGTGGTTGCTAAGGTGTTGCTAGGCGGTTGCTAAGGTGTTGCTATGGTATCCGGGGTGGTTGCTAAGGTGTTGCTATGGTATCCGGGGTGGTTGCTAAGGTGTTGCTAGGTGGTTGCTAGGTGGTTGCTAGGGTGTTGCTAGGTGGTTGCTAAGGTGTTGCTATGGTATCCGGGGTGGTTGCTAAGGTGTTGCTAGGTGGTTGCTAAGGTGTTGCTAGGCGGTTGCTAAGGTGTTGCTATGGTATCCGGGGTGGTTGCTAAGGTGTTGCTAGGTGGTTGCTAAGGTGTTGCTAGGCGGTTGCTAAGGTGTTGCTATGGTATCCGGGGTGGTTGCTAAGGTGTTGCTAGGTGGTTGCTAGGGTGTTGCTAGGCGGTTGCTAAGGTGTTGCTATGGTATCCGGGGTGGTTGCTAAGGTGTTGCTAGGTGGTTGCTAGGGTGTTGCTAGGCGGTTGCTAAGGTGTTGCTATGGTATCCGGGGTGGTTGCTAAGGTGTTGCTAGGTGGTTGCTAGGTGGTTGCTAAGTTGTTGCTAGGCGGTTGCTAAGGTGTTGCTATGGTATCCGGGGTGGTTGCTAAGGTGTTGCTAGGTGGTTGCTAGGTGGTTGCTAAGGTGTTGCTAGGCGGTTGCTAAGGTGTTGCTATGGTATCCGGGGTGGTTGCTAAGGTGTTGCTAGGTGTTTGCTAGGTGGTTGCTAAGGTGTTGCTAGGCGGTTGCTAAGGTGTTGCTATGGTATCCGGGGTGGTTGCTAAGGTGTTGCTAGGTGGTTGCTAGGTGGTTGCTAAGGTGTTGCTAGGCGGTTGCTAAGGTGTTGCTATGGTATCCGGGGTGGTTGCTAAGGTGTTGCTAGGTGGTTGCTAGGTGGTTGCTAAGGTGTTACTAGGTGGTTGCTAGGTGATGTATATGCATAAATTAGATTAAATGGTGTTTGCACGTTGCTACGCAACGTGCAAATACATCAATCAGCTATGCACGCTAGGTTGCTTTGGCCGTTCGGGGGTGTCCAAACTTTTGACCCGTGGCTCCATTACACACAGTACTGGGGGGCCGGGGTGTCCAAACTTTTGACCCGTGGCTCTATTACACACAGTACTGGGGGGCCGGGGTGTCCAAACTTTTGACCTAATGCTGTTTTATCCCATAGCTGCTCCATACACTCACAGTACTGGAGTTCTAGCTACCTGTCCTTCGATCTAGCTGCCGTCCTCCGATTGGCCCCATTCATTCCAATGGGGCCACTTCGTACGACAATCGTACGAAATCCGTACGTCGTAACTTTTCGTAACGCATATTTTCGGAAAGAGCTCAATAAGTTCTACAGGTCCTCAATTGGTTTCATCTTCGTATTTCAAAAATTGCGACGTCCACGGGCGTGCAAAGTTCTGCCCATTCATTTTCAATGGGCAAAAAAACGCGTACTTACGAAGTTTTTACGAAAAACGTAAGTCCGATCGGAAAGCTGTATACAAGCCCACCATTCCCGATATGGACGCACGTTTTCTCTTTTGAACGAAGTCGATATTTCGAAAACTGCGGCACTAGTTAACCGGACAAAAAACAGGTGGAACTAGATTGCAGTTCCTGCAGAAACTGCGAGTGTGATTGCAGTGCTGGCTGGTATCTGCTAAGGTGTTGCTAAGGTGTTGCTATGGTATCCGGGGTGGTTGCTAAGATGTTGCTAGGTGGTTGCTAAGCTGTTGCTAGGCGGTTGCTAAGGTGTTGCTATGGTATCTGGGGTGGTTGCTAAGGTGTTGCTAGGTGGTTACTAGGTGGTTGCGAAGGTGTTGCTAGGTGGTTGCTAAGGTGTTGCTAGGCGGTTGCTAAGGTGTTGCTATGGTATTTGGGGTGGTTGCTAAGGTGTTGCTAGGTGGTTGCTAGGTGGTTGCTAGGTGGTTGCTAGGTGGTTGCTAAGGTGTTGCTAGGCGGTTGCTAAGGTGTTGCTATGGTATCCGGGGTGGTTGCTAAGGTGTTGCTAGGTGGTTGCTAGGTGGTTGCTAGGGTGTTGCTAGGCGGTTGCTAAGGTGTTGCTATGGTATCCGGGGTGGTTGCTAAGGTGTTGCTAGGTGGTTGCTAGGTGGTTGCTAGGGTGTTGCTAGGCGGTTGCTAAGGTGTTGCTATGGTATCCGGGGTGGTTGCTAAGGTGTTGCTAGTTGGTTGCTAGGTGGTTGCTAAGGTGTTGCTAGGCGGTTGCTAAGGTGTTGCTATGGTATCCGGGGTGGTTGCTAAGGTGTTGCTAGGTGGTTGCTAGGTGGTTGCTAAGGTGTTGCTAGGCGGTTGCTAAGGTGTTGCTATGGTATCCGGGGTGGTTGCTAGGGTGTTGCTAGGTGGTTGCTAGGTGGTTGCTAAGGTGTTGCTAGGCGGTTGCTAAGGTGTTGCTATGGTATCCGGGGTGGTTGCTAAGGTGTTGCTAGGTGGTTGCTAGGTGGTTGCTAGGGTGTTGCTAGGCGGTTGCTAAGGTGTTGCTATGGTATCCGGGGTGGTTGCTAAGGTGTTGCTAGGTGGTTGCTAGGTGGTTGCTAGGGTGTTGCTAGGCGGTTGCTAAGGTGTTGCTATGGTATCCGGGGTGGTTGCTAAGGTGTTGCTAGGTGGTTGCTAGGTGGTTGCTAAGGTGTTGCTAGGCGGTTGCTAAGGTGTTGCTATGGTATCCGGGGTGGTTGCTAAGGTGTTGCTAGGTGGTTGCTAGGTGGTTGCTAAGGTGTTGCTAGGCGGTTGCTAAGGTGTTGCTATGGTATCCGGGGTGGTTGCTAAGGTGTTGCTAGGTGGTTGCTAGGTGGTTGCTAAGGTGTTGCTAGGCGGTTGCTAAGGTGTTGCTATGGTATCCAGGGTGGTTGCTAAGGTGTTGCTAGGTGTTTGCTAGGTGGTTGCTAAGGTGTTGCTAGGCGGTTGCTAAGGTGTTGCTATGGTATCCTGGGTGGTTGCTAAGGTGTTGCTAGGTGGTTGCTAAGGTGTTGCTAGGTGGTTGCTAGGTGATGTATATGCATAAATTAGATTAAATGGTGTTTGCACGTTGCTACGCAACGTGCAAATACATCAATCAGCTATGCACGCTAGGTTGCTTTGGCCGTTCGGGGGTGTCCAAACTTTTGACCCGTGGCTCCATTACACACAGTACTGGGGGGGCCGGGGTGTCCAAACTTTTGACCCGTGGCTCCATTACACACAGTACTGGGGGGCCGGGGTGTCCAAACTTTTGACCTAATGCTGTTTTATCCCATAGCTGCTCCATACACTCACAGTACTGGAGTTCTAGCTACCTGTCCTTCGATCTAGCAGCCGTCCTCCGATTGGCCCCATTCATTCCAATGGGGCCACTTCGTACGACAATCGTACGAAATCCGTACGTCGTAACTTTTCGTAACGCATATTTTCGGAAAGAGCTCAATAAGTTCTACAGGTCCTCAATTGGTTTCATCTTCGTATTTCAAAAGTTGCGACGTCCACGGGCGTGCAAAGTTCTGGCCATTCATTTTCAATGGGCAAAAAAACGCGTACTTACGAAGTTTTTACGAAAAACGTAAGTCCGATCGGAAAGCTGTATACAAGCCCACCATTCCCGATAAGGACGCACGTTTTCTCTTTTGGACGAAGTCGATATTTCGAAAACTGCGGCACTAGTTAACCGGACAAAAAACAGGTGGAATAATAATAATAACTAGATTGCAGTTCCTGCAGAAACTGCGAGTGTGATTGCAGTGCTGGCTGGTATCTGCTAAGGTGTTGCTAGGTGGTTGCTAGGGTGTTGCTAGGCGGTTGCTAAGGTGTTGCTATGGTATCCGGGATGGTTGCTAAGGTGTTGCTAGGTGGTTGCTAGGGTGTTGCTAGGCGGTTGCTAAGGTGTTGCTATGGTATCCGGGGTGGTTACTAAGGTGCTTCTAAGTGGTTGCTAGGTGGTTGCTAAGTTGTTGCTAGGCAGTTGCTAAGGTGTTGCTATGGTATCCGGGGTGGTTGCTAAGGTGTTGCTAGGTGGTTGCTAGGTAGTTGCTAAGGTGTTGCTAGGCGGTTGCTAAGGTGTTGCTATGGTATCCGGGGTGGTTGCTAAGGTGTTGCTAGGTGGTTGCTAGGTGGTTGCTAAGGTGTTGCTAGGCAGTTGCTAAGGTGTTGCTATGGTATCCGGGGTGGTTGCTAAGGTGTTGCTAGGTGGTTGCTAGGTGGTTGCTAGGGTGTTGCTAGGCGGTTGCTAAGGTGTTGCTATGGTATCCGGGGTGGTTGCTAAGGTGTTGCTAGGTGGTTGCTAGGTTGTTGCTAGGGTGTTGCTAGGCGGTTGCTAAGGTGTTGCTATGGTATCCGGGGTGGTTGCTAAGGTGTTGCTAGGTGGTTGCTAGGTGGTTGCTAGGGTGTTGCTAGGCGGTTGTTAAGGTGTTGCTATGGTATCCAGGGTGGTTGCTAAGGTGTTGCTAGGTGGTTGCTAGGTGGTTGCTAAGGTGTTGCTAGGCGGTTGCTAAGGTGTTGCTATGGTATCCGGGGTGGTTGCTAAGGTGTTGCTAGGTGGTTGCTAGGGTGTTGCTAGGCGGTTGCTAAGGTGTTGCTATGGTATCCGGGGTGGTTGCTAAGGTGTTGCTAGGTGGTTGCTAGGTGGTTGCTAGGGTGTTGCTAGGCGGTTGCTAAGATGTTGCTATGGTATCCGGGGTGGTTGCTAAGGTGTTGCTAGGTGGTTGCTAGGGTGTTGCTAGGCGGTTGCTAAGGTGTTGCTATGGTATCCGGGGTGGTTGCTAAGGTGTTGCTAGGTGGTTGCTAGGTGGTTGCTAGGGTGTTGCTAGGCGGTTGCTAAGGTGTTGCTATGGTATCCGGGGTGGTTGCTAAGGTGTTGCTAGGTGGTTGCTAGGGTGTTGCTAGGCGGTTGCTAAGGTGTTGCTATGGTATCCGGGGTGGTTGCTAAGGTGTTGCTAGGTGGTTGCTAGGTGGTTGCTAGGGTGTTGCTAGGCGGTTGCTAAGGTGTTGCTATGGTATCCGGGGTGGTTGCTAAGGTGTTGCTAGGTGGTTGCTAGGGTGTTGCTAGGCGGTTGCTAAGGTGTTGCTATGGTATCCGGGGTGGTTGCTAAGGTGTTGCTAGGTGGTTGCTAGGGTGTTGCTAGGCGGTTGCTAAGGTGTTGCTATGGTATCCGGGGTGGTTGCTAAGGTGTTGCTAGGTGGTTGCTAGGTGGTTGCTAGGGTGTTGCTAGGCGGTTGCTAAGGTGTTGCTATGGTATCCGGGGTGGTTGCTAAGGTGTTGCTAGGTGGTTGCTAGGTGGTTGCTAGGGTGTTGCTAGGCGGTTGCTAAGGTGTTGCTATGGTATCCGGGGTGGTTGCTAAGGTGTTGCTAGGTGGTTGCTAGGTGGTTGCTAAGGTGTTGCTAGGCGGTTGCTAAGGTGTTGCTATGGTATCCGGGGTGGTTGCTAAGGTGTTGCTAGGTGGTTGCTAGGTGGTTGCTAAGGTGTTGCTAGGCGGTTGCTAAGGTGTTGCTATGGTATCCGGGGTGGTTGCTAAGGTGTTGCTAGGTGGTTGCTAGGGTGTTGCTATGGTATCCGGGGTGGTTGCTAAGGTGTTGCTAGGTGGTTGCTAGGTGGTTGCTAGGGTGTTGCTAGGCGGTTGCTAAGGTGTTGCTATGGTATCCGGGGTGGTTGCTAAGGTGTTGCTAGGTGGTTGCTAGGTGGTTGCTAGGGTGTTGCTAGGCGGTTGCTAAGGTGTTGCTATGGTATCCGGGGTGGTTGCTAAGGTGTTGCTAGGTGGTTGCTAGGTGGTTGCTAGGGTGTTGCTATGGTATCCGGGGTGGTTGCTAAGGTGTTGCTAAGTGGTTGGTAGGTGGTTGCTAAGGTGTTGCTAGGCGGTTGCTAAGGTGTTGCTATGGTATCTGGGGTGGTTACTAAGGTGTTGCTAGGTGGTTGCTAGGTGGTTGCTAAGGTGTTGCCAGGCAGTTGCTAAGGTGTTGCTATGGTATCTGGGGTGGTTGCTAAGGTGTTGCTAGGTGGTTGCTAGGTGGTTGTTAGGGTGTTGCTAGGCGGTTGCTAAGGTGTTGCTATGGTATCCGGGATGGTTGCCAAGGTGTTGCTAGGTGGTTGCTAGGTGGTTGCTAGGGTGTTGCTAGGCGGTTGCTAAGGTGTTGCTATGGTATCCGGGGTGGTTGCTATGGTGTTTCTAGGTGGTTGCTAGGTGATGTATATGCATCAATTAGATTAAATGGTGTTTGCACGTTGCTACGCAACGTGCAAATACATCAATCAGCTATGCACGCTAGGTTGCTTTGGCCGTTCGGGGGTGTCCAAACTTTTGACCCGTGGCTCCATTACACACAGTACTGGGGGGCCGGGGTGTCCAAACTTTTGACCCGTGGCTCCATTACACACAGTACTGGGGGGCCGGGGTGTCCAAACTTTTGACCTAACGCTGTTTTATCCCATAGCTGCTCCATACACTCACAGTACTGGAGTTCTAGCTACCTGTCCTTCGATCTAGCTGCCGTCCTCCGATTGGCCCCATTCATTCCAATGGGGCCACTTCGTACGACAATCGTACGAAATCCGTACGTCGTAACTTTTCGTAACGCATATTTTCGGAAAGAGCTCAATAAGTTCTACAGGTCCTCAATTGGTTTCATCTTCGTATTTCAAAAATTGCGACGTCCACGGGCGTGCAAAGTTCTGCCCATTCATTTTCAATGGGCAAAAAAACGCGTACTTACGAAGTTTTTACGAAAAACGTAAGTCCGATCGGAAAGCTGTATACAAGCCCACCATTCCCGATAAGGACGCACGTTTTCTCTTTTGGACGAAGTCGATATTTCGAAAACTGCGGCACTAGTTAACCGGACAAAAAACAGGTGGAATAATAATAATAACTAGATTGCAGTTCCTACAGAAACTGCGAGTGTGATTGCAGTGCTGGCTGGTATCTGCTGTGGTGTTGCTAAGGTGTTGCTAAGTGGTTGCTAAGGTGTGGCTATGGTATCCGGGGTGGTTGCTAAGGTGTTGCTAAGTGGTTGCTAGGTGGTTGCTAAGGTGTTGCTAGGCGGTTGCTAAGGTGTTGCTATGGTATCTGGGGTGGTTGCTAAGGTGTTGCTAGGTGGTTGCTAAGGTGTTGCTAGGCGGTTGCTAAGGTGTTGCTATGGTATCCGGGGTGGTTGCTAAGGTGTTGCTAGCTGGTTGCTAGGTGGTTGCTAAGGTGTTGCTAGGCGGTTGCTAAGGTGTTGCTATGGTATCCGGGGTGGTTGCTAAGGTGTTGCTAGGTGGTTGCTAGGTGGTTGCTAAGTTGTTGCTAGGCGGTTGCTAAGGTGTTGCTATGGTATCCGGGGTGGTTGCTAAGGTGGTTGCTAGGGTGTTGCTAGGCGGTTGCTAAGGTGTTGCTATGGTATCCGGGGTGGTTGCTAAGGTGTTGCTAGGTGGTTGCTAGGTGGTTGCTAGGGTGTTGCTAGGCGGTTGCTAAGGTGTTGCTATGGTATCCGGGGTGGTTGCTAAGGTGTTGCTAGGTGGTTGCTAGGTGGTTGCTAGGGTGTTGCTAGGCGGTTGCTAAGGTGTTGCTATGGTATCCAGGGTGGTTGCTAAGGTGTTGCTAGGTGGTTGCTAGGGTGTTGCTAGGCGGTTGCTAAGGTGTTGCTATGGTATCCGGGGTGGTTGCTAAGGTGTTGCTAGGTGGTTGCTAGGTGGTTGCTAGGGTGTTGCTAGGCGGTTGCTAAGGTGTTGCTATGGTATCCGGGGTGGTTGCTAAGGTGTTGCTAGGTGGTTGCTAGGTGGTTGCTAGGGTGTTGCTAGGCGGTTGCTAAGGTGTTGCTATGGTATCCGGGGTGGTTGCTAAGGTGTTGCTAGGTGGTTGCTAGGTGGTTGCTAGGGTGTTGCTAGGCGGTTGCTAAGGTGTTGCTATGGTATCCGGGGTGGTTGCTAAGGTGTTGCTAGGTGGTTGCTAGGGTGTTGCTAGGCGGTTGCTAAGGTGTTGCTATGGTATCCGGGGTGGTTGCTAAGGTGTTGCTAGGTGGTTGCTAGGTGGTTGCTAGGGTGTTGCTAGGCGGTTGCTAAGGTGTTGCTATGGTATCCGGGGTGGTTGCTAAGGTGTTGCTAGGTGGTTGCTAGGTGGTTGCTAGGGTGTTGCTAGGCGGTTGCTAAGGTGTTGCTATGGTATCTGGGGTGGTTGCTAAGGTGTTGCTAGGTGGTTGCTAGGTGGTTGCTAGGGTGTTGCTAGGCGGTTGCTAAGGTGTTGCTATGGTATCTGGGGTGGTTGCTAAGGTGTTGCTAGATGGTTGCTAGGTGGTTGCTATGGTGTTGCTAGGCGGTTGCTAAGGTGTTGCTATGGTATCCAGGGTGGTTGCTATGGTGTTTCTAGGTGGTTGCTAGGTGATGTATATGCATAAATTTGATTAAATGGTGTTTGCACGTTGCTACGCAACGTGCAAATACATCAATCAGCTATGCACGCTAGGTTGCTCTGGCCGTTCGGGGGTGTCCAAACTTTTGACCCGTGGCTCCATTACACACAGTACTGGGGGGCCGGGGTGTCCAAACTTTTGACCCGTGGCTCCATTACACACAGTACTGGGGGGCCGGGGTGTCCAAACTTTTGACCTAATGCTGTTTTATCCCATAGCTGCTCCATACACTCACAGTACTGGAGTTCTAGCTACCTGTCCTTCGATCTAGCTGCCGTCCTCCGATTGGCCCCATTCATTCCAATGGGGCCACTTCGTACGACATTCGTACGAAATCCGTACGTCGTAACTTTTCGTAACGCATATTTTCGGAAAGAGCTCAATAAGTTCTACAGGTCCTCAATTGGTTTCATCTTAGTATTTCAAAAATTGCGACGTCCACGGACGTGCAAAGTTCTGCCCATTCATTTTCTATGGGCAAAAAAACGCGTACTTACGAAGTTTTTACGAAAAACGTAAGTCCGATCGGAAAGCTGTATACAAGCCCACCATTCCCGATATGGACGCACGTTTTCTCTTTTGAACGAAGTCGATATTTCGAAAACTGCGGCACTAGTTAACCGGACAAAAAACAGGTGGAATAATAATAATAACTAGATTGCAGTTCCTACAGAAACTGCGAGTGTGATTGCAGAGCTGGCTGGTATCTGCTATGGTGTTGCTAAGGTGTTGCTAAGTGGTTGCTAAGGTGTTGCTATCGTATCCAGGGTGGTTGCTAAGGTGTTGCTAAGTGGTTGCTAGGTGGTTGCTAAGGTGTTGCTAGGTGGTTGCTAAGGTGTTGCAATGGTATCCGGGGTGGTTGCTAAGGTGTTGCTAGATGGTTGCTAGGCGGTTGCTAAGGTGTTGCTATGGTATCCGGGGTGGTTGCTAAGGTGTTGCTAGGTGGTTGCTAAGGTGTTGCTATGGTATCCGGGGTGGTTGCTAAGGTGTTGCTAGGTGGTTGCTAGGGTGTTGCTAGGCGGTTGCTAAGGTGTTGCTATGGTATCCGGGGTGGTTGCTAAGGTGTTGCTAGGTGGTTGCTAGGGTGTTGCTAGGCGGTTGCTAAGGTGTTGCTATGGTATCCGGGGTGGTTGCTAAGGTGTTGCTAAGTGGTTGCTAGGTGGTTGCTAAGGTGTTGCTAGGCGGTTGCTAAGGTGTTGCTATGGTATCCGGGGTGGTTGCTAAGGTGTTGCTAGGTGGTTGCTAGGTGGTTGCTAGAGTGTTGCTAGGCGGTTGCTAAGGTGTTGCTATGGTATCCGGGGTGGTTGCTAAGGTGTTGCTAGGTGGTTGCTAGGTGGTTGCTAGGGTGTTGCTAGGCGGTTGCTAAGGTGTTGCTATGGTATCCGGGGTGGTTGCTAAGGTGTTGCTAGGTGGTTGCTAGGTGGTTGCTAGGGTGTTGCTAGGCGGTTGCTAAGGTGTTGCTATGGTATCCAGGGTGGTTGCTAAGGTGTTGCTAGGTGGTTGCTAGGTGGTTGCTAAGGTGTTGCTAGGCGGTTGCTAAGGTGTTGCTATGGTATCCGGGGTGGTTGCTAAGGTGTTGCTAGGTGGTTGCTAGGTGGTTGCTAGGGTGTTGCTAGGCGGTTGCTAAGGTGTTGCTATGGTATCCGGGGTGGTTGCTAAGGTGTTGCTAGGTGGTTGCTAAGGTGTTGCTAGGCGGTTGCTAAGGTGTTGCTATGGTATCCGGGGTGGTTGCTAAGGTGTTGCTAGGTGGTTGCTAGGCGGTTGCTAAGGTGTTGCTATGGTATCCGGGGTGGTTGCTAAGGTGTTGCTAAGTGGTTGCTATGCGGTTGCTAAGGTGTTGCTAGGCGGTTGCTAAGGTGTTGCTATGGTATCCGGGGAGGTTGCTAAGGTGTTGCTAGGTGGTTGCTAGGTGGTTGCTAAGGTGTTGTTAGGCGGTTGCTAAGGTGTTGCTATGGTATCTGTGGTGGTTGCTATGGTGTTTCTAGGTGGTTGCTAGGTGATTTATATGCATAAATTAGATTAAATGGTGTTTGCACGTTGCTACGCAACGTGCAAATACATCAATCAGCTATGCACGCTAGGTTGCTCTGGCCGTTCGGGGGTGTCCAAACTTTTGACCCGTGGCTCCAGTACACACAGTACTGGGGGGCCGGGGTGTCCAAACTTTTGACCCATGGCTCCATTACACACAGTACTGGGGGGCCGGGGTGTCCAAACTTTTGACCTAACGCTGATTTATCCCATAGCTGCTCCATTACACACAGTACTGGAGTTCTAGCTACCTGTCCTTCGATCTAGCTGCCGTCCTCCGATTGGCCCCATTCATTCCAATGGGGCCACTTCGTACGACATTCGTACGAAATCCGTACGTCGTAACTTTTCGTAACGCATATTTTCGGAAAGAGCTCAATAAGTTCTACAGGTCCTCAATTGGTTTCATCTTAGTATTTCAAAAATTGCGACGTCCACGGGCGTGCAAAGTTCTGCCCATTCATTTTCAATGGGCAAAAAAACGCGTACTTACGAAGTTTTTACGAAAAACGTAAGTCCGATCGGAAAGCTGTATACAAGCCCACCATTCCCGATAAGGACGCACGTTTTCTCTTTTGAACGAAGTCGATATTTCGAAAACTGCGGCACTAGTTAACCGGACAAAAAACAGGTGGAATAATAATAATAACTAGATTGCAGTTCCTACAGAAACTGCGAGTGTGATTGCAGTGCTGGCTGGTATCTGCTATGGTGTTGCTAAGGTGTTGCTATGGTATCCGGGGTGGTTGCTAAGGTGTTGCTAGGTGGTTGCTAGGTGGTTGCTAGGGTGTTGCTAGGCGGTTGCTAAGGTGTTGCTATGGTATCCGGGGTGGTTGCTAAGGTGTTGCTAGGTGGTTGCTAGGTGGTTGCTAGGCGGTTGCTAAGGTGTTGCTATGGTATCCGGGGTGGTTGCTAAGGTGTTGCTAGGTGGTTGCTAGGTGGTTGCTAGGGTGTTGCTAGGCGGTTGCTAAGGTGTTGCTATGGTATCCGGGGTGGTTGCTAAGGTGTTGCTAGGTGGTTGCTAGGTGGTTGCTAAGGTGTTGCTAGGCGGTTGCTAAGGTGTTGCTATGGTATGCGGGATGGTTGCTAAGGTGTTGCTAGGTGGTTGCTAGGTGGTTGCTAAGGTGTTGCTAGGCGGTTGCTAAGGTGTTGCTATGGTATCTGGGGTGGTTGCTAAGGTGTTGCTAGGTGGTTGCTAGGTGGTTGCTAAGGTGTTGCTAGGCGGTTGCTAAGGTGTTGCTATGGTATCCGGGGTGGTTGCTAAGGTGTTGCTAGGTGGTTGCTAGGTGGTTGCTAAGGTGTTGCTAGGCGGTTGCTAAGGTGTTGCTATGGTATCCGGGGTGGTTGCTAAGGTGTTGCTAGGTGGTTGCTAGGGTGTTGCTAGGCGGTTGCTAAGGTGTTGCTATGGTATCCGGGGTGGTTGCTAAGGTGTTGCTAGGTGGTTGCTAGGTGGTTGCTAAGGTGTTGCTAGGCCGTTGCTAAGGTGTTGCTATGGTATCCGGGGTGGTTGCTAAGGTGTTGCTAGGTGGTTGCTAGGTGGTTGCTAAGGTGTTGCTAGGTGGTTGCTAAGGTGTTGCTATGGTATCTTGGGTGGTTGCTAAGGTGTTGCTAGGTGGTTGCTAGGTGGTTGCTAAGGTGTTGCTATGGTATCCGGGATGGTTGCTAAGGTGTTGCTAGGTGGTTGCTAGGTGGTTGCTAAGGTGTTGCTAGGCGGTTGCTAAGGTGTTGCTATGGTATCCGGGGTGGTTGCTAAGGTGTTGCTAGGTGGTTGCTAGGTGGTTGCTAAGGTGTTGCTAGGTGGTTGCTAAGGTGTTGCTATGGTATCTTGGGTGGTTGCTAAGGTGTTGCTAGGTGGTTGCTAGGTGGTTGCTAAGGTGTTGCTATGGTATCCGGGATGGTTGCTAAGGTGTTGCTAGGTGGTTGCTAGGTGGTTGCTAGGGTGTTGCTAGGCGGTTGCTAAGGTGTT
This sequence comes from Astyanax mexicanus, assembly GCF_023375975.1. Taxonomy (NCBI): domain Eukaryota; kingdom Metazoa; phylum Chordata; class Actinopteri; order Characiformes; family Acestrorhamphidae; genus Astyanax; species Astyanax mexicanus. The sequence continues at coordinate 9,692,024 of NC_064423.1, read as the reverse complement.
GCTATGGTATCCGGTGTGGTTGCTAAGGTGTTGCTAGGCGGTTGCTAAGGTGTTGCTATGGTATCCGGGGTAGTTGCTATGGTGTTGCTAAGTGGTTGGTAGGTCACTCCTTAGCAGTTGCTAGGTGGTTGCTAAGGTGTTGCTATGGTATCTGTGGTGGTTGCTATGGTGTTTCTAGGTGGTTGCTAGGTGATTTATATGCATAAATTAGATTAAATGGTGTTTGCACGTTGCTACGCAACGTGCAAATACATCAATCAGCTATGCACGGTAGGTTGCTCTGGCCGTTCGGGGGTGTCCAAACTTTTGACCCGTGGCTCCATTACACACAGTACTGGGGGGCCGGGGTGTCCAAACTTTTGACCCGTGGCTCCATTACACACAGTACTGGGGGGCCGGGGTGTCCAAACTTTTGACCCGTGGCTCCATTACACACAGTACTGGGGGGCCGGGGTGTCCAAACTTTTGACCTAATGCTGTTTTATCCCATAGCTGCTCCATTACACACAGTACTGGAGTTCTAGCTACCTGTCCTTCGATCTAGCTGCCGTCCTCCGATTGGCCCCATTCATTCCAATGGGGCCACTTCGTACGACATTCGTACGAAATCCGTACGTCGTAACTTTTCGTAACGCATATTTTCGGAAAGAGCTCAATAAGTTCTACAGGTCCTCAATTGGTTTCATCTTCGTATTTCAAAAATTGCGACGTCCACGGGCGTGCAAAGTTCTGCCCATTCATTGTCAATGGGCAAAAAAACGCGTACTTACGAAGTTTTTACGAAAAACGTAAGTCCGATCGGAAAGCTGTATACAAGCCCACCATTCCCGATATAGACGCACGTTTTCTCTTTTGAACGAAGTCGATATTTCGAAAACTGCGGCACTAGTTAACCGGACAAAAAACAGGTGGAATAATAATAATAATAATAATAATAAGAAGAAGAAGAAGAATAAGACTTAAGAAGATCAATACTGTGATTGCATTACTGCAATCACACTAATAATAATAATAATAAGAAGAAGAAGAAGAAGAATAAGACTTAAGAAGATCAATACTGTGATTGCATTACTGCAATCACACTAATAATAATAATAATAATAAGAATAAGACTTAAGAAGAACAATACTGTGATTGCATTACTGCAATCACACTAATAATAAGAAGAATAAGACTTAAGAAGAACAATACTGTGATTGCATTACTGCAATCACACTAATAATAAGAAGAAGAAGAAGAAGAATAAGACTTAAGAAGAACAATACTGTGATTGCATTACTGCAATCACACTAATAATAATAATAATAATAAAAATAATAAGAAGAAGAAGAATAAGACTTAAGAAGAACAATACTGTGATTGCATTACTGCAATCACACTAATAATAATAAGAAGAAGAAGAATAAGACTTAAGAAGAACAATACTGTGATTGCATTACTGCAATCACACTAACTAGATTGCAGTTCCTGCAGAAACTGCGAGTGTGATTGCAGTGCTGGCTGGTATCTGCTAAGGTGTTGCTAAGGTGTTGCTATGGTATCCGTGGTGGTTGCTAAGATGTTGCTAGGTGGTTGCTAAGGTGTTGAAACTGCGAGTGTGATTGCAGTGCTGGCTGGTATCTGCTAAGGTGTTGCTAAGGTGTTGCTATGGTATCCGTGGTGGTTGCTAAGATGTTGCTAGGTGGTTGCTAAGGTGTTGCTAGGCGGTTGCTAAGGTGTTGCTATGGTATCTTGGGTGGTTGCTAAGGTGTTGCTAGGTGGTTGCTAAGGTGTTGCTAGGTGGTTGCTAGGTGGTTGCTAAGGTGTTGCTAGGCGGTTGCTAAGGTGTTGCTATGGTATCCGGGGTGGTTGCTAAGGTGTTGCTAGGTGGTTGCTATGTGGTTGCTAGGGTGTTGCTAGGCGGTTGCTAAGGTGTTGCTATGGTATCCGGGGTGGTTGCTAAGGTGTTGCTAGGTGGTTGCTAGGTGGTTGCTAGGGTGTTGCTAGGCGGTTGCTAAGGTGTTGCTATGGTATCCGGGGTGGTTGCTAAGGTGTTGCTAGGTGGTTGCTAGGTGGTTGCTAGGGTGTTGCTAGGCGGTTGCTAAGGTGTTGCTATGGTATCCGGGGTGGTTGCTAAGGTGTTGCTAGGTGGTTGCTAGGTGGTTGCTAGGGTGTTGCTAGGCGGTTGCTAAGGTGTTGCTATGGTATCCGGGGTGGTTGCTAAGGTGTTGCTAGGTGGTTGCTAGGTGGTTGCTAAGGTGTTGCTAGGCGGTTGCTAAGGTGTTGCTATGGTATCCGTGGTGGTTGCTAAGGTGTTGCTAGGTGGTTGCTAGGTGGTTGCTAAGGTGTTGCTAGGCGGTTGCTAAGGTGTTGCTATGGTATCCGGGGTGGTTGCTAAGGTGTTGCTAGGTGGTTGCTAGGTGGTTGCTAAGGTGTTGCTAGGCGGTTGCTAAGGTGTTGCTATGGTATCCGGGGTGGTTGCTAAGGTGTTGCTAGGTGGTTGCTAAGGTGTTGCTATGGTATCCGGGGTGGTTGCTAAGGTGTTGCTAGGTGGTTGCTAGGTGGTTGCTAGGGTGTTGCTAGGCGGTTGCTAAGGTGTTGCTATGGTATCTTGGGTGGTTGCTAAGGTGTTGCTAGGTGGTTGCTAGGTGGTTGCTAAGGTGTTGCTAGGCGGTTGCTAAGGTGTTGCTATGGTATCCGGGGTGGTTGCTAAGGTGTTGCTAGGTGGTTGCTAGGTGGTTGCTAAGGTGTTGCTAGGCGGTTGCTAAGGTGTTGCTATGGTATCCGGGGTGGTTGCTAAGGTGTTGCTAGGTGGTTGCTAGGTGGTTGCTAAGGTGTTGCTAGGCGGTTGCTAAGGTGTTGCTATGGTATCCGGGGTGGTTGCTAAGGTGTTGCTAGGTGGTTGTTAGGTGGTTGCTAAGGTGTTGCTAGGCGGTTGCTAAGGTGTTGCTATGGTATCTTGGGTGGTTGCTAAGGTGTTGCTAGGTGGTTGCTAGGTGGTTGCTAGGGTGTTGCTAGGCGGTTGCTAAGGTGTTGCTATGGTATCTTGGGTGGTTGCTAAGGTGTTGCTAGGTGGTTGCTAGGTGGTTGCTAGGGTGTTGCTAGGCGGTTGCTAAGGTGTTGCTATGGTATCCGGGGTGGTTGCTAGGTGGTTGCTAGGTGGTTGCTAGGTGGTTGCTAGGGTGTTGCTAGGCGGTTGCTAAGGTGTTGCTATGGTATCCGGGGTGGTTGCTAAGGTGTTGCTAGGTGGTTGCTAGGTGGTTGCTAGGCGGTTGCTAGGCGGTTGCTAAGGTGTTGCTATGGTATCCGGGGTGGTTGCTATGGTGTTTCTAGGTGGTTGCTAGGTGATGTATATGCATAAATTTGATTAAATGGTGTTTGCACGTTGCTACGCAACGTGCAAATACATCAATCAGCTATGCACGCTAGGTTGCTCTGGCCGTTCGGGGGTGTCCAAACTTTTGACCCGTGGCTCCATTACACACAGTACTGGGGGGCCGGGGTGTCCAAACTTTTGACCCATGGCTCCATTACACACAGTACTGGGGGGCCGGGGTGTCCAAACTTTTGACCTAACGCTGATTTATCCCATAGCTGCTCCATACACTCACAGTACTGGAGTTCTAGCTACCTGTCCTTCGATCTAGCTGCCGTCCTCCGATTGGCCCCATTCATTCCTATGGGGCCACTTCGTACGACATTCGTACGAAATCCGTACGTCGTAACTTTTCGTAACGCATATTTTCGGAAAGAGCTCAATAAGTCCTACAGGTCCTCAATTGGTTTCATCTTCGTATTTCAAAAATTGCGACGTCCACGGGCGTGCAAAGTTCTGTCCATTCATTTTCAATGGGCAAAAAAACGCGTACTTACGAAGTTTTTACGAAAAACGTAAGTCCGATCGGAAAGCTGTATACAAGCCCACCATTCCCGATATGTACGCACATTTTCTCTTTTGAACGAAGTCGATATTTCGAAAACTGCGGCACTAGTTAACCGGACAAAAAACAGGTGGAATAATAAGAAGAAGAAGAAGAACTAGATTGCAGTTCCTACAGAAACTGCGAGTGTGATTGCAGTGCTGGCTGGTATCTGCTATGGTGTTGCTAAGGTGTTGCTATGGTATCCGGGGTGGTTGCTAAGGTGTTGCTAGGTGGTTGCTAGGGTGTTGCTAGGCGGTTGCTAAGGTGTTGCTATGGTATCCGGGGTGGTTGCTAAGGTGTTGCTAGGTGGTTGCTAGGTGGTTGCTAAGGTGTTGCTAGGCGGTTGCTAAGGTGTTGCTATGGTATCCGGGGTGGTTGCTAAGGTGTTGCTAGGTGGTTGCTAGGTGGTTGCTAGGGTGTTGCTAGGCGGTTGCTAAGGTGTTGCTAGGTGGTTGCTAGGTGGTTGCTAGGGTGTTGCTAGGCGGTTGCTAAGGTGTTGCTATGGTATCCGGGGTAGTTGCTAAGCTGTTGCTAGGTGGTTGCTAGGTGGTTGCTAGGGTGTTGCTAGGCGGTTGCTAAGGTGTTGCTATGGTATCCGGGGTGGTTGCTAAGGTGTTGCTAGGTGGTTGCTAGGTGGTTGCTAAGGTGTTGCTAGCCGGTTGCTAAGGTGTTGCTATGGTATCCGGGGTGGTTGCTAAGGTGTTGCTAGGTGGTTGCTAGGGTGTTGCTAGGCGGTTGCTAAGGTGTTGCTATGGTATCTGGGGTGGTTGCTAAGGTGTTGCTAGGTGGTTGCTAGGTGGTTGCTAGGGTGTTGCTAGGCGGTTGCTAAGGTGTTGCTATGGTATCCGGGGTGGTTGCTAAGGTGTTGCTAGGTGGTTGCTAGGTGGTTGCTAGGGTGTTGCTAGGCGGTTGCTAAGGTGTTGCTAGGCGGTTGCTAAGGTGTTGCTATGGTATCCGGGGTGGTTGCTAAGGTGTTGCTAGGTGGTTGCTAGGTGGTTGCTAGAGTGTTGCTAGGCGGTTGCTAAGGTGTTGCTATGGTATCCAGGGTGGTTGCTAAGGTGTTGCTAGGTGGTTGCTAGGTGGTTGCTAGGGTGTTGCTAGGCGGTTGCTAAGGTGTTGCTACGGCATCCGGGGTGGTTGCTAAGGTGTTGCTAGGTGGTTGCTAGGTGGTTGCTAGGGTGTTGCTAGGCGGTTGCTAAGGTGTTGCTATGGTATCCAGGGTGGTTGCTAAGGTGTTGCTAGGTGGTTGCTAGGTTGTTGCTAGGGTGTTGCTAGGCGGTTGCTAAGGTGTTGCTATGGTATCCGGGGTGGTTGCTAAGGTGTTGCTAGGTGGTTGCTAGGTGGTTGCTAAGGTGTTGCTAGGCGGTTGCTAAGGTGTTGCTATGGTATCCGGGGTGGTTGCTAAGGTGTTGCTAGGTGGTTGCTAGGTGGTTGCTAGGTGGTTGCTAGGCGGTTGCTAAGGTGTTGCTATGGTATCCGGGGTGGTTGCTAAGGTGTTGCTAAGTGGTTGCTATGCGGTTGCTAAGGTGTTGCTAGGCGGTTGCTAAGGTGTTGCTATGGTATCCGGGGAGGTTGCTAAGGTGTTGCTAGGTGGTTGCTAGGTGGTTGCTAAGGTGTTGCTAGGCGGTTGCTAAGGTGTTGCTATGGTATCTGTGGTGGTTGCTATGGTGTTTCTAGGTGGTTGCTAGGTGATTTATATGCATAAATTAGATTAAATGGTGTTTGCACGTTGCTACGCAACGTGCAAATACATCAATTAGCTATGCACGCTAGGTTGCTCTGGCCGTTCGGGGGTGTCCAAACTTTTGACCCGTGGCTCCATTACACACAGTACTGGGGGGCCGGGGTGTCCAAACTTTTGACCCATGGCTCCATTACACACAGTACTGGGGGGCCGGGGTGTCCAAACTTTTGACCTAATGCTGTTTTATCCCATAGCTGCTCCATACACTCACAGTACTGGAGTTCTAGCTACCTGTCCTTCGATCTAGCTGCCGTCCTCCGATTGGCCCCATTCATTCCAATGGGGCCACTTCGTACGACATTCGTACGAAATCCGTACGTCGTAACTTTTCGTAACGCATATTTTCGGAAAGAGCTCAATAAGTTCTACAGGTCCTCAATTGGTTTCATCTTCGTATTTCAAAAATTGCGACGTCCACGGGCGTGCAAAGTTCTGCCCATTCATTGTCAATGGGCAAAAAAACGCGTACTTACGAAGTTTTTACGAAAAACGTAAGTCCGATCGGAAAGCTGTATACAAGCCCACCATTCCCGATATAGACGCACGTTTTCTCTTTTGAACGAAGTCGATATTTCGAAAACTGCGGCACTAGTTAACCGGACAAAAAACAGGTGGAATAATAATAATAACTAGATTGCAGTTCCTACAGAAACTGCGAGTGTGATTGCAGTGCTGGCTGGTATCTGCTATGGTGTTGCTAAGGTGTTGCTAAGTGGTTGCTAAGGTGTGGCTATGGTATCCGGGGTGGTTGCTAAGGTGTTGCTAAGTGGTTGCTAGGTGGTTGCTAAGGTGTTGCTAGGCGGTTGCTAAGGTGTTGCTATGGTATCTGGGGTGGTTGCTAAGGTGTTGCTAGGTGGTTGCTAAGGTGTTGCTAGGCGGTTGCTAAGGTGTTGCTATGGTATCCAGGGTGGTTGCTAAGGTGTTGCTAGGTGGTTGCTAGGTGGTTGCTAAGGTGTTGCTAGGCGGTTGCTAAGGTGTTGCTATGGTATCCGGGGTGGTTGCTAAGGTGTTGCTAGGTGGTTGCTAGGTGGTTGCTAAGGTGTTGCTAGGCGGTTGCTAAGGTGTTGCTATGGTATCCGGGGTGGTTGCTAAGGTGTTGCTAGGTGGTTGCTAGGGTGTTGCTATGGTATCCGGGGTGGTTGCTAAGGTGTTGCTAGGTGGTTGCTAGGTGGTTGCTAGGGTGTTGCTAGGCGGTTGCTAAGGTGTTGCTATGGTATCCGGGGTGGTTGCTAAGGTGTTGCTAGGTGGTTGCTAAGGTGTTGCTAGGCGGTTGCTAAGGTGTTGCTATGGTATCCGGGGTGGTTGCTAAGGTGTTGCTAGGTGGTTGCTAGGTGGTTGCTAAGGTGTTGCTAGGCGGTTGCTAAGGTGTTGCTATAGTATCCGGGGTGGTTGCTAAGGTGGTTGCTAGGTGGTTGCTAAGGTGTTGCTAGGCGGTTGCTAAGGTGTTGCTATGGTATCCGGGGTGGTTGCTAAGGTGTTGCTAGGTGGTTGCTAGGTGGTTGCTAGGGTGTTGCTAGGCGGTTGCTAAGGTGTTGCTATGGTATCCGGGGTGGTTGCTAAGGTGTTGCTAGGTGGTTGCTAGGTGGTTGCTAGGGTGTTGCTAGGCGGTTGCTAAGGTGTTGCTATGGTATCCGGGGTGGTTGCTAAGGTGTTGCTAGGTGGTTGCTAGGTGGTTGCTAGGGTGTTGCTAGGCGGTTGCTAAGGTGTTGCTATGGTATCCGGGGTGTTTGCTAAGGTGTTGCTAGGTGGTTGCTAGGGTGTTGCTAGGCGGTTGCTAAGGTGTTGCTATGGTATCCGGGGTGGTTGCTAAGGTGTTGCTAGGTGGTTGCTAGGTGGTTGCTAGGGTGTTGCTAGGGGGTTGCTAAGGTGTTGCTATGGTATCTGGGGTGGTTGCTAAGGTGTTGCTAGATGGTTGCTAGGTGGTTGCTATGGTGTTGCTAGGCGGTTGCTAAGGTGTTGCTATGGTATCCGGGGTGGTTGCTATGGTGTTTCTAGGTGGTTGCTAGGTGATGTATATGCATAAATTTGATTAAATGGTGTTTGCACGTTGCTACGCAACGTGCAAATACATCAATCAGCTATGCACGCTAGGTTGCTCTGGCCGTTCGGGGGTGTCCAAACTTTTGACCCGTGGCTCCATTACACACAGTACTGGGGGGCCGGGGTGTCCAAACTTTTGACCCGTGGCTCCATTACACACAGTACTGGGGGGCCGGGGTGTCCAAACTTTTGACCTAATGCTGATTTATCCCATAGCTGCTCCATTACACACAGTACTGGAGTTCTAGCTACCTGTCCTTCGATCTAGCTGCCGTCCTCCGATTGGCCCCATTCATTCCAATGGGGCCACTTCGTACGACATTCGTACGAAATCCGTACGTCGTAACTTTTCGTAACGCATATTTTCGGAAAGAGCTCAATAAGTTCTACAGGTCCTCAATTGGTTTCATCTTAGTATTTCAAAAATTGCGACGTCCACGGGCGTGCAAAGTTCTGCCCATTCATTTTCAATGGGCAAAAAAACGCGTACTTACGAAGTTTTTACGAAAAACGTAAGTCCGATCGGAAAGCTGTATACAAGCCCACCATTCCCGATATGGACGCACGTTTTCTCTTTTGAACGAAGTCGATATTTCGAAAACTGCGGCACTAGTTAACCGGACAAAAAACAGGTGGAACTAGATTGCAGTTCCTGCAGAAACTGCGAGTGTGATTGCAGTGCTGGCTGGTATCTGCTATGGTGTTGCTAAGGTGTTGCTATGGTATCCGGGGTGGTTGCTAAGGTGTTGCTAGGTGGTTGCTAAGGTGTTGCTAGGCGGTTGCTAAGGTGTTGCTATGGTATCCGGGGTGGTTGCTAAGGTGTTGCTAGGTGGTTGCTAGGTGGTTGCTAGGGTGTTGCTAGGTGGTTGCTAAGGTGTTGCTATGGTATCCGGGGTGGTTGCTAAGGTGTTGCTAAGTGGTTGCTAGGTGGTTGCTAAGGTGTTGCTAGGCGGTTGCTAAGGTGTTGCTATGGTATCTGGGGTGGTTGCTAAGGTGTTGCTAGGTGGTTGCTAAGGTGTTGCTAGGCGGTTGCTAAGGTGTTGCTATGGTATCCAGGGTGGTTGCTAAGGTGTTGCTAGGTGGTTGCTAGGTGGTTGCTAAGGTGTTGCTAGGCGGTTGCTAAGGTGTTGCTATGGTATCCGGGGTGGTTGCTAAGGTGTTGCTAGGTGGTTGCTAGGTGGTTGCTAAGGTGTTGCTAGGCGGTTGCTAAGGTGTTGCTATGGTATCCGGGGTGGTTGCTAAGGTGTTGCTAGGTGGTTGCTAGGGTGTTGCTATGGTATCCGGGGTGGTTGCTAAGGTGTTGCTAGGTGGTTGCTAGGTGGTTGCTAGGGTGTTGCTAGGCGGTTGCTAAGGTGTTGCTATGGTATCCGGGGTGGTTGCTAAGGTGTTGCTAGGTGGTTGCTAAGGTGTTGCTAGGCGGTTGCTAAGGTGTTGCTATGGTATCCGGGGTGGTTGCTAAGGTGTTGCTAGGTGGTTGCTAAGGTGTTGCTAGGCGGTTGCTAAGGTGTTGCTATGGTATCCGGGGTGGTTGCTAAGGTGTTGCTAGGTGGTTGCTAGGGTGTTGCTAGGCGGTTGCTAAGGTGTTGCTATGGTATCCGGGGTGGTTGCTAAGGTGTTGCTAGGTGGTTGCTAGGGTGTTGCTAGGCGGTTGCTAAGGTGTTGCTATGGTATCCGGGGTGGTTGCTAAGGTGTTGCTAGGTGGTTGCTAGGTGGTTGCTAGGGTGTTGCTAGGCGGTTGCTAAGGTGTTGCTATGGTATCCGGGGTGGTTGCTAAGGTGTTGCTAGGTGGTTGCTAGGTGGTTGCTAGGGTGTTGCTAGGCGGTTGCTAAGGTGTTGCTATGGTATCCGGGGTGGTTGCTAAGGTGTTGCTAGGTGGTTGCTAGGTGGTTGCTAGGGTGTTGCTAGGCGGTTGCTAAGGTGTTGCTATGGTATCCGGGGTGGTTGCTAAGGTGTTGCTAGGTGGTTGCTAGGTGGTTGCTAGGGTGTTGCTAGGCGGTTGCTAAGGTGTTGCTATGGTATCCGGGGTGGTTGCTAAGGTGTTGCTAGGTGGTTGCTAGGTGGTTGCTAGGGTGTTGCTAGGCGGTTGCTAAGGTGTTGCTATGGTATCCGGGGTGTTTGCTAAGGTGTTGCTAGGTGGTTGCTAGGTGGTTGCTAGGGTGTTGCTAGGCGGTTGCTAAGGTGTTGCTATGGTATCCGGGGTGGTTGCTAAGGTGTTGCTAGGTGGTTGCTAGGTGGTTGCTAGGGTGTTGCTACGGGGTTGCTAAGGTGTTGCTATGGTATCTGGGGTGGTTGCTAAGGTGTTGCTAGATGGTTGCTAGGTGGTTGCTATGATGTTGCTAGGCGGTTGCTAAGGTGTTGCTATGGTATCCGGGGTGGTTGCTATGGTGTTTCTAGGTGGTTGCTAGGTGATGTATATGCATAAATTTGATTAAATGGTGTTTGCACGTTGCTACGCAACGTGCAAATACATCAATCAGCTATGCACGCTAGGTTGCTCTGGCCGTTCGGGGGTGTCCAAACTTTTGACCCGTGGCTCCATTACACACAGTACTGGGGGGCCGGGGTGTCCAAACTTTTGACCCGTGGCTCCATTACACACAGTACTGGGGGGCCGGGGTGTCCAAACTTTTGACCTAACGCTGATTTATCCCATAGCTGCTCCATTACACACAGTACTGGAGTTCTAGCTACCTGTCCTTCGATCTAGCTGCCGTCCTCCGATTGGCCCCATTCATTCCAATGGGGCCACTTCGTACGACATTCGTACGAAATCCGTACGTCGTAACTTTTCGTAACGCATATTTTCGGAAAGAGCTCAATAAGTTCTACAGGTCCTCAATTGGTTTCATCTTAGTATTTCAAAAATTGCGACGTCCACGGGCGTGCAAAGTTCTGCCCATTCATTTTCAATGGGCAAAAAAACGCGTACTTACGAAGTTTTTACGAAAAACGTAAGTCCGATCGGAAAGCTGTATACAAGCCCACCATTCCCGATATGGACGCACGTTTTCTCTTTTGAACGAAGTCGATATTTCGAAAACTGCGGCACTAGTTAACCGGACAAAAAACAGGTGGAATAATAATAATAATAATAATAATAATAATAAGAAGAAGAAGAATAAGACTTAAGAAGAACAATACTGTGATTGCATTACTGCAATCACACTAATAATAATAATAAGAAGAATAAGACTTAAGAAGAACAATACTGTGATTGCATACTGCAATCACACTAATAATAAGAAGAAGAAGAAGAATAAGACTTAAGAAGAACAATACTGTGATTGCATTACTGCAATCACACTAATAAGACTTAAGAAGAACAATACTGTGATTGCATTACTGCAATCACACTAATTAGCTTTTTAGCTAACTATGGCACATTTACACTAATTTAGAAACTGAAATGTTGATCAATGTGTATTGTCCTTATTGGATAAATAAATAAATATTAATCTCAACCCATTGATTTAGTATCAGCATAATTTTATAACTGAAACCTTTCTGTAGGGACTATTTTTTCACACGGCGCCTTGTATGTATCCCTCCACCATAACTACATGTATTAAATTAGATGCAGATAAGAGACAAAATCTTTCATTCACCACCAGAGATGTATAAAGAACTAGAGAATCAGACTTATATCAAAAAAGTGACTCAAGCACCACACTTAAGTAGAAGTCCTAAAGTATTCAACATTTTTTGTACTTAAATATTGCACATAGTTTTTTCGAAAATGTATTATTTAGGAAAGTAAGAGTACAGTGCTATGTTATGTAGTTGTTACAGAAAGAAGTCAAAAGTTTGAATATCATATTTCAGGCTGGCAACAGAGTGAATAAGACAGTTTGATTCTTGATTCGCACATTTTCCGCTCAGGCAGTGATAATGTGGATTTGAACTGATTCGTAATATTTTTTTTATTCTAATAAGTAATGAAGCATCTCATAAAAAATATATCAGAGTAAAAGTGGAGAAAAAAAGTATGAAAAAATATAACACTACAGTAGATACGGATAAAGCATTTTAGTACTGTACAGTACAGTAGTAAAGTAATTCCACTTTGTTACCATACACCTCTGTTCACCACCAATGGGAATACATCTCTGGAAAACTCTGGACGTTTCTCCAAATCGGATCGTTTCAAATCGGACCAAACCTCATCTGAATTATTTTAATCACATCCTAAAAAGTAAATAATATTTTTATTTGTATTTTATTGTTTAACTCCGTTATCTTACTTAAGTAGGAATTTGTGTTCTCTATATTTTACTGAAGTAATTATTTTTAAATTTTACTTCTACTTCAACATTTTCACACAATTCTCTGTGTTTTCTACTCATTACATTTTAAAAATAGCATTGTTCTTTGATTTTAACTTCCAGCTTTAAAAAAAAAAAAAACCCTATCTAGATAAATTTCTCCATCCAAATAGAGTAAATCTGATTGTGATCAAACCTGCACAGCCCCCCCCCCAAGAGAACTCCAGACAAACTCCAGTCCAACTAAGCTTCTTTATTAATACATTCATTTTCAATGGCCATATATGAAGCTAAGACAGGGAGCATAATGCATCCCAAATGTATTAACATTAACAGTTTAATATAACATTATAGTCATTATGGCTTTATGGAAAAATGTGTTTTGGGGAGGTGGGGGTAGTGCACTATAGGCTCCTGTGGCACTAACTTAAGCTTTTGTGCTTAATGGATTTATTCCACTTCCATTACTTTTACTTTTATACTTTAATTAGTTTTGAAAATCAGTACATTTGCTCTTTTACTTGAGTAAAAAGGTGATACTTTAACTTCTACAGAAGTATTTTAAACCCCAGTATTTATACTTCTACCTGTGTAATAAATGTGAATACTTTACACACATTTGTTAATGAAACTTATTTGTGGCCATCCTTTCTAAAAGAATGCTGCATTTAGCTTCTTTAGGTTTCATATATGTATTGTTTGAGCGGGAGGTATTTGTCTTTGGTTAATACTATATGTATATGTTACTCTATATATATATATATATATATATATATATATATATATATATGTGAATGCATATATGTATTATTTGAGCGGGAGGTATTTGTCTTTGGTTAATACTATATGTATATGTTACTCTCTCTCTATATATATATATATATATATATATATATATATATATATATATATATATATATATATGTTAACGCATATATGTATTGTTTGAGCGGTAGGTTTTTGTCTTTTGTTAATACTATATGTATATGTTACTCTATATATATATATATATATATATATATATATATGTGAATGCATATATGTATTATTTGAGCGGGAGGTTTTTGTCTTTTGTTAATACTATATGTATATGTTACTATATATATATATATATATATATATGTTAATGCATATGTGTATTGTTTGAGCGGGAGGTTTTTGTCTTTTGTTAATACTATATGTATATGTTACTATATATATATATATATATATATATATGTTAATGCATATGTGTATTGTTTGAGCGGTAGGTTTTTGTCTTTTGTTAATACTATATGTATATGTTACTCTATATATATATATATATATATATATATGTGAATGCATATATGTATTATTTGAGCGGGAGGTTTTTGTCTTTTGTTAATACTATATGTATATGTTACTATATATATATATATATATATATATGTTAATGCATATGTGTATTGTTTGAGCGGGAGGTTTTTGTCTTTTGGTAATACTTTTGTCAATAGCTCTCAGATGCAGACGACTTTAGACATAAGAAGCAAAAGCACTAAAACTAAAACAATATGTAAGTAAGGGAAAACAAAAAATGATCAGTTTATGTTTTAAATAAATCTTTGTTTATATTTCTACTTGTCCAATATATACTGTACTGTACACTGAAAGGACACAGCGCCATCTACTGCACTACAGTCAGCATTGCAGTACAGTGAGCAGCAGGAACAGTGAAGAAAGTAGTGCTGCAACAAGCAAAAGATAAAATAATAAAATCAATTATTATAATAGTTGGCTACTAATTTAATAATCGATTAGTTGGGTCTATGTTATTATACAGATATGCAGCATAAGCTTTTACCCCATTATGAGCCAATCACAGTTGCAAATATTCGTTTCAGGGATTAGGGGAATGCAATATTATGCAGGTGGATTTATTACTATATGGCAGTAACAGAAACAGATTGTACTTTTATGTCATTTGTTTGGTATCTTAAAGGAGTAGAAAATAAAATCGGGTCATTTTATGTAAGCAATTATTTAAGCAGCCTTCACTGTATTAATGTTGATTTTGACTGTCAGATCTTTTTTTAGTGGTTTCCCAGCTTTAATAGACCCTCAGCTGTATCAGGTATGAAACCACGATCGATCGATCGATAGATCGATAGATAGATAGATAGATAGATAGATAGATAGATAGATAGATAGATAGTGTATTTTCCACCTGATCAGCTAGTAAACAATTCTTTATTGAGTTTACCTGTGAAACTCACTTAGCTCTAGTGGACCATAAATCAATCATCATGTATATCAGCAGTGTATTAGACACATCATACCACCGCTTACTTTATTAACTGACTTTAAAGCAGAGAAAGCTGTAGAATATACAAAACAGTGGGAAAATGCAGTAGAATATGCAGAACAGGGTTAAGAAACACTGATTTTCATATGTTGTTCACAGTAAGATCACAGTATGTCCAGTATGACATTCCAATACATAATAATAATAATAATAATAATAATTAAACCTGTTATATTATTTAAAATAACGGATAACGGATCAGTTTTTGTAAAATATGTATATAATTCAGACAATGCACTCATTATTTTAAAACAGTTAATGTAATGTGGAGGAACATGTTTAGGTTGAAAAGAGACCTTTACTTAAGTAATAAATGTTTATTTGTGATTAAAAGTAATTCCACAAATGTTGTCACTATAGGATGGGATTTGATTTATATTAGCAAATGTGTCCTCCCTAACGGCAAACCCGCTTCTACGCCCTTACCTGTGACTGATGGATAGTTTGTCTCAGCAAAGAATAAGTGCTTACTAACACACATTTACACCCAATTGTGTAAATAGGAAAATACAGAAAAAAAGTCCTAGAACTTTGGAGCAAAACCAAAGTGTTGCGTTTTTATTCCTGTTCAAAGTATAATCTCTAATATATTTGAACTCTTATATAATAAAAAAACATTGAACATTTTAATAATGAATTCTTCCAAATGTAAAATAAAAGAATCAGTGTAAGATCATCACATTGGGATTTTATTTATATTAATTTAATTTTTTAACTGTGAACCTATGAACACAGAATTTTCATATCGTGAGCTGTGTTCAACTACCTACCAGTTGAATTCCTTCAGCATTAATAGCACTAAAAAACTTATATACTTATAAAACATGGTCTACATCCTAAAGCTCTGAGGGCAAAGCATGAAACCTACACCACATGACATTTATTCTGTTTCATGTGTATATTTATTCTGTTCCATTTTATATTTCCAAATTAAGTACAGCAAAACAAAGCTTGTCTGTTTTTTCTTGTGGATCTTTTTAACATTATCCCATTTTCCAGTAAAGGACAAGATTACATGTGCATGCCAAGTAAAGCCTTTTAATTGTGAAAGGTTTTTAGCAAATAAGACAGCATAGCAATAAGACAGCAACAGATAAGGACATTTCATGTCCACTCAAATAAATTTTAATCACAACTACAAAAGAAAAAAAAAATACAAAGCTTAAAGAGGATATAAATCCTCACAAATAACTGCTTAGTGACTGTTTTTTCTTTTAAATGTCTTTGCATTGCAGTGTGAAGATCATCTTATCTGGTAGAAAGAGCATTGTGTGTGATGCTCGCTCGACCACTTAAGCACAATCCTTGGGCAAAGTGACTTATAGAAAACCCAGCCTTTTCAGGCACGTTAGAGAGAGCTACCGCACACGGTAAGAGAAGTACTACAGAAATCCTACAGCAGTAGCGTTCCCAAACACCTGTACAGGCTAGGAAGTGCGTAAAGCACCGCATTTTAATGACCAATGTGTTTAAAACAGGAGCACACCGTCGTCACAACTGAAAAACATCAACCAAACCTCACTGGCCTGAGCGCCTTTAGTGAGGAGGCATCATTATAAGCTGTCAGTCTCACATGGTTATTCCGTTTTGATTTGATAAATAAGCACAAAATGAGAGAATCACAAAGCAGGATCACAGCTAAATTAAGTACATTATTATAACTATTATTATGCTAAAATGACTATAGGTGTATCTCAAAAAATTTGAATTTCATTAAAAAGTTACTTTATTTCAGTAATTGAATTCAAAATGTTAAACTCATATATTATATAGATGTATTACACACAGAGTGATCTATTTTAAGTGTTTATTGTTGATGATTATCAAATGATAAAAAAAACAAAAATCAGTGTCTCAGAAAACTAGAATATTATATAAGACCAACTGGTATATTTGGCAGTGTGGGCAGTGTGCCAAGTCCTGCAGGAAAACGAAATCTCCAACAGCAGCAGATGACATGTCTCTCCAAACCATCACTGATTGGTGGAAACTTCACACTAGACCTCAAGCAGTTTGGACTGTGTCTCTCCACTCTTCCTCCAGACTCTGCTCCCTTGATTTATAAATGAAATGCAACATTTACTGATGATCAGTGATGGTTTGGAGAGACGTCTGGTGTTGATCTATTGTGTTATATAAAGTCTAAAGTCAGTGCAGTTTTGTTTTCCCACAAAATCTTACAGCACTTCATGCTTCCCTCTGCTGACAACTTTTATGGAGATGCAGATTTCATTTTCCAGGACTTGGCACACTGCCAAATGTACCAATTGTTCTTATATAATATTTAAATTTTCTCACTCTGTGTGTAATACAGCTATATAGGAGTTTCAAATTTTGAACTGATATATTGAAATAAAGTAACTTTTGTTATGATATTATATATATATTTTTAATGCACCTGTAGGCTTTAGATTCTAATTCCATTCAGAATGCTATATAGGTCAGCACTAGGCTTTCTTTTTGGGAAATTAACTTTAGAAAATTACATTTTTACACCTAAAGGTCCAGACCAAAGTCTGAAGCAAGGTTCATTATGTGATTGTTAATTTTTTATTTGTACTGTCACATTCCCCTATGTGAGCTGCGAGAGTGTATACTTATCTCTGATCAGTCAGATACTGGCATACTGCCTCTCCAGGGTGTTGTGCCAAATTCTACCTCCCAGAATCAAACTCCCTTCACGTGCACACGTCACTCCTGCTGGATAAACATAACAAATTTCTGAAGGCCTTAAGAGTTATATTTTTACTATTTCTCTATATTATATTGAATTGTCTATCTGTTTTTAATTAAGGATTAATCTCCTGTTCTGTTTACACAGACACATGAATGACCAGCTTAATCTGTTGTTGCCAAATAACTGGTAGAAGCTAATCAAATACAAGTATAAATACTAAAGAATTTCAAAGGTTTTCATAGATTTTTTTTTGTATCGAGCACAGACTTCTCAGGACGCTACGTAGTCGAGGACTACGCTCAAACCCCATCTAGAGAAACAAACTCTAGATATTATTGAATTATATCAGAGTGAACGATTTACCCTGTAACCCTGTATTGTGAATGCTCTTTGATAAACCAAATTAAATTATATATATATATATATATATATATATATATATATATATATATAAAAGAAATCAACAGTGATGGTTTTAAGCAAAAGCATTAAAATGTAAATCTGATTTGCTTTCTGATTAAGAATAAACAGGAGTTTTATGTCTGAATCATGTACAAAACCATTATGAGATCTGACAGCTTCATTCAGTTGTTAAAGATGTGCTCCTTTGCCTGACGTCAAAAGGTCAGAGGCGACTAGGACCATGTCCCTAGTTTCCCTCTAACCTCCTTTAACCTCATCCACCAGCAGAGGGTCCTCTTCTTCCTGGCCTCCAGGCACAGGTTCCTCCTCCATCACCAGTCAGTGGATTGTAACCTAACACAGAAGCACATAAGCAAAAGTTAAGGCTTGATCCGGAAGGTAATCTGGTGATTAACATGGTATAATCTGCTCAAAGTATGTTTTAAAACATGTCTCTTGCAAATAATAATTAGATGCACTACAGAGCCAAGAAAAAAGTATATGTGAACCCTTTGGGATTACTTGGTTATTACTTGTATGTTTGCATGGTTTCACTGAACACAAGATGTTAACATTCACAGTGAGGGGGGAAAAGCATGTGAACCCCTAGGCCAGAGGTCACTAATAGGCGGACCGCGGTCCGGGTCCGGACCCAGACGTTGTCCAATCCGGACCCAAACCGATAAACTACAGAAAAGGATTTAATTTTGACAGTGTTCATTTAAAGCGGCGTGACTTTTCTTGTTCACACTGCAGCGACGCAGGATCGCTCCCAATCGCTTTCTCCGCCTTTCGCTCGTCGCTTTGGGGCGTGTCGCCTGAAAGAGCAAGCAGTTTATCTGCCACCAGCAAGAATATGTGTAGTTCAGTGCTGTGTATGAACGAGACGTTGTTCTTTTTTTTATCGCTCGGTGAACCCTGCTAAAACATCCAGCTCAGGACCAGCTGCTCCTCCGTCTCTGTTATCTTACAAAGGAGTTTCTTAAAGCACAAAAAAGGCTGAAAAAGCTGTACTCAGCCTCTCCTCCGTTTTCTCACTCTGTAGTTCAGCCTGTGGTGTGTGTGGTGCTGAAGCCCTCTCCGTGTGTCGCTGATTGGCTACCGCCCAGTGAAACTCGCTTCTCATTTGCATAAAGGTGAAAATATCTCCACTTTTTGCCTCTCGTTTCGCCACTCTCCATAGAAAACAGTGGGAAAACGCATCGTGTCGCTGCAGTGTGTGTTATGCAGTGCAGTAAACGCACAGACCAATCACGTGTGGTGTAAGATCACCAATCGCTCTCCTCTGCCAATCAGATCTGTGAAAACCCTTTCCCTCGGCTAGTAAATTGGGATGCGACGGGAAAAACGCCTTTATAAAAAGATAGGGTGCCCGAGAACTGGTGGAAAAACAAGAACGGGCCGAAACTAAAATAACTAAAATAAAATAGCCTAATAGCAGATTGTAATAATAGCATAATATCTGTATAAAAAAGTCTGCAATAAACAGGAAGATCTGAAAATGTAGTAATGTAGTAATACCGCTGCTGCGAAGAGGCTTTTTGTCCGTCTTTGGCTTCAGCACTGTCGAAGAACTGGCAGCCTCATCGCTGTTCTGTTACAAACCAGAAAAAGAGCATATAATCAGACAATAAAAATGAAAAGTAAAGAATACATTTAACTGTTTGATTTGTGAGGAGAGATAATAGAGAAATCTTACTTGCGAAAGTTTCGCTTTTCCTATGTAACTCTTCCCCTCTTTCATGCTGTCCCACATCTCAATCTTTTGCTGTCTTTTCTCCTCCTCCATCTAAACATAAGAAAAGTGAAGTGTTAGACAGATTTCTCTGTGGATTTGGTGTAAAGACAGAGTGAAAAGTGTTTATAGTAGTTGCAAACAGAAGCGGACATCTGAGCCACTCACAGAACCTTTTAAGACCAAATGGTTAAGAATACACGGCCTGATGTCTGACACAGTGTTTTGCCATAACTTTGAGAAGATCCTGAGTCTAAAACACGTTTTGTTAAATCTGCTCATTAATTATATGGTGGAAGAACATCATATAACCCTCATGTGTTCGTTTTAGGGCGTTTTCACAACTTTAGTTGGTTTCTATGGTCCGGATCAGTCGAAGCGTTTGTTTGCTTGAAGAATTTTCTACCTTCTGTTTGGTTTGGTTTTACACAGGCACAAACGTTAAACACACCAAAATCCTCCCCAATAAACCATGTAAGCACACTGTCTCATCTGATTGGTCAGAGCTGTCTGGTGCATGAGCAAGAGAATAAAAAAATAAGAATATTATGTATACCAGCATGTATATCTGTGTAATGTGAAGCTGCTTTAACACAGAACAGTGCTTTCAATCGGATGTGTTACTTTATTTCAATAATTCAGTTCAAACAAAGTCATCCTCTTTTAACGTTTATTTCTTTTATTGTTGATGATTATGGCTTAAAGACAATGAATACCTAAAATCAAAATTTGCATATTATATAAGGCTAGTTGGTACTTTTGGCAGTGTGCCAAGTCCTGCTGGAAAATGAAATCTGCATCTCCATAAAAGTTGTCAGCAGAGGGAAACATGAAGTGCCTTTTTTAACTATCATTCCTAAAGGTGTAAACAAAGTTATCCAGAGTGATCTGGTGTTAATTGGTTCACTGGAAAAAAAAAATACCCACAGACTTCTTTACAGTGGTGGCTCCCATTAACATAACTGCAAACAATTCTGACTTAGCAAGTTTCTCTAGAACACATAATCTGGGTGTGCTCTATTTAGCTATGCCAGTTTTTAAGCAGTGCCAAGGGCGGTGAAACCTGTTTAAACATCAGAAGCACTTTTATTCTCCTTAATCTCTTACATAAACTGCTGAGTAGTACAACTAATACCTCATTAGGCATTGCAGTCTGCAGTCTAACTGAGGACAGACACTACAGGTTTGTCACTTTGTAAATTTTTAATATGGACATTCTTTGCCTGGGTGTGTCCCAATTTCTCATGTGCTCTTGATTAATGCAATACTTTACTACTGAACCAGAGCTTTTGATTAGCAAAGGTGGCATACACCGAAACATGTGCAACTTATAGTGATGAACCAGGACATTAAAGCCCACCTGCCTATTATACTGTGTAGGTCCTACTTCAGCTAAAAACAGCTCTAACACGTTGAGGTAAAGATCACTGCATTCAAGAAACACACCACAAGACCTGTCAGATGTTTGGAGATGTTCTGGCCAAGTTCTCTAGCATCACAGTTTGGTTCTTGCCAAAGTGCTTTAGATCATTATAACTGACTCTTTACCTGCTTCCTAAGAAACCTGTTTAATAAGTGTCACTGAAACCACATAATCATTACATTCATTACATTACATTCACACAAAGCAATCCAGACTGTTCTCATACAGAGCTCCCCAATGGTGGAACAAACTACCTTCCACTACCAGATCAGGAGAATCTCTCACTATCTTTAATAAACTCCTGAAGACAGAGCTCTTCAAAGAGCACTTACTCTCCTAACACCTCTAACACACTACTTCTAACCTCATTTCCTTCTTCCCCTCTTTCACGTCTCTATCCCATTATTTCCCTTCGACCTCCTTTAAGCCCTATCTAAAGATATTTTACCTTTAAACTTCTATTACTTTTGTAAGTCACTTTGGACAAAAGCGTCTGCCAAATGTAATGTAATGTAATGTAATCAACATTATTCTTGTCACCTGTTACAAAAAAAATCAGTGTGTAATGGCACGGGTCATTCAATTAATACTCACTCTCTGCTGTTTTTCTTTAAACTCTGCAGCTTTGGCATCAAGCTCTGCTTGCATTCTTTGTCGTGACGCCTCCAAAGCCTCCTGGCGTCTCACCACGGACACAGGATCTAGAGAATAAAACAAATCAGCTTGCTTACACTGTGTTACACAGAGTTTTCTCTGTGTTTGTTCACAAGCTCATTCACATAACCAATGTGTCCATAAGAAAAAGGGCTAATTCTTTGGAGAAAGATTACTAGACAGGGTTGTGCACGGTCCTCATTATGTTTTGCATTGTATTTAGTAGTGTTGGACACACAAAAAAATACAGCTACTACTGCAAAGATGCAGGACATAAAATTGCTTGCTATGCCAATGATATTTTGATTTATCTGGGTAATTCCATAAAATTCCACATCTGAATGAATAAAGCAGCTCCAGGCACTTTGGTCATTTGTTTGTGTATAAGCTAAACGTAAATAAAACAGAAATTTCTATATTTAACTATGAGCAGCCTACGTTTATTTTCTTTGACTACATTTTTTTTTTAATTTTGCAAGTTCTTAAAGGGGTGGAGCCAGATTTGTTTTATTTCAATTGGCTTTCAAGAATTAGTTTTATTAAATTGAATGTACTGCCAAGATTTCAGCATAGTTGTCCAATACTGACACAGAGTGTGTATGATTCTTAGCTATACACTGAATGGGGTAGAGGTAAGTAATTAGAGTGTAACATCAGGACAGCTCATAGACCATTTTCCTGGAAGAAAAAGTTTCAAAACCAGTTGCAAAGTTATTTCTAAGTTTAAGAAGAAAGCCCATATGAGTATGAAAATGTACGGAACATCAAACAGAAGAAAATCCATTTGAAAAAAATATATATATTTTGTTTATTGCGCTATAGCAGTTAACGTTAATGCTGTATTAATGCTATTTCAAATGACAATGGAATTGATGGCTCTGAGTGACGGAGATGCGGAAACTATGATGAATTTAAGTCCTGGATCATGCTGCTCGACATCAGCAGCCAGAGTCAGAGAGAGCACAAGTGGCCTTGCACTCTTTGGGTGGGCAGTAACGCTCTCTCCACACATCACTCCCCAAGGTGATGTTGGTCAACACAGGTGCCTGTTAGCTGCTGTGCTAGTCGTGTGTTACTCGCTAGTCTTCACACTCCTACTGTTGGGCACATTACTAGTAATTTGAGTTCTAATGAGTGGTGGGGTAACTGGCCGTTCAAATTACGAAGAAAATGGGATAAAGTTAGAAATGAAATAGTCAAAGACATCGTTAAAGAGATTAAAAAGAGGATATAAAAGAAATACTGGTTACACTAAAACTGAGTATTCACGTAGCTAGATACTGACCTGAGCTGGATGTGGAGGCTGAGCTGCGATCCTGAATAGACCTTTTCTTATTGAGGTGCTGAATGAGGAGATACACCCCCCCACTGAGGAGCAGC
This sequence comes from Astyanax mexicanus, assembly GCF_023375975.1. NCBI lineage: Eukaryota > Metazoa > Chordata > Actinopteri > Characiformes > Acestrorhamphidae > Astyanax > Astyanax mexicanus. The sequence goes on along the minus strand of NC_064423.1, from coordinate 9,669,482 downwards.
AGATACCATCCATACTCAGAGAAAAGCGAGGAAACTGGGAGCAGGAAGAATCAGGTCAGTAAATAAGTTAATATAAGACGCACACACAGATGTTTAAGACATTGGTTCCTCAGAGGTGAGCTGAGATTATAGGTTTCAGAGCCAAAAATGTCTGACACCAGTCTCAGTTTCAGTTTTAAAGTAGACAACGAGAGTTAGCAACCAAATATCAGTAGGAGCTAGGCTGTTTTCCACCTTCCACTAATAGCTTGAGGACCAGAACCCGTATTGTATATTTATATATTCGCTTATATGCAATGTATATCCGTTCAATAACATAAGTCTATATGAATACAACAAAAGTTATTATGTGTATTTTTCTTGTGTATACTGTAAAGTTATCTGTATATTTCTATTTTATTGTATTATTCTACTTTGTTGTAAATATTGTTTCTTGCATACTAAGGGAAACCCTTTTAGACCTGAATTATGATCAAGTTGTGGAAAAATATAAGAATGCTATTTCTGCCTGTGATGAACACAAAAGCTGCCCTTTATAAACTGTATGTAAAAATTAAATCTAAAGAACTAAATATTCAATTGCCCTATTTAATGTCATTTGAATTGGAGGCCTGTGCTTAACTTGTTTAATTTGATATTGATATAACTTTTCATTTTTTTTATATAAAAAGCCTAAAATATATAATCATGATATAAAAAAAGCTGTTTTAAATCACAAAAAGTAGTAAAGAATTATCTCTTTCTTTGCTTCGTTGACTCTAGTGCTGTCATGCCATAATGTCTGAGTTAAGGGTTGATTTTATATTTTTTCAGTGAAGTGGGTGGGGCTAAGCTCCTGTTTAATTGTCTTTTTAACTTTTTTATTGGCTGGTTGATGGTCTATTCAAATGAACAATATGTCTCAATTAGTGTAATGTGCAACAAAACATCTTTTAAATTAATGTGCAGTCCACTGTTTGAGGGTCGCAAGGCCTGAAAGGGTTAAAAAGCCTTTATATTTAACTGTAATACATTTAAGGTGTAAAAACAGGACAGACAGTCAGAGGGGCTGAACTCTCACAGCTCCAGCTCTGTGTTTAACTAGTGAACACAGTGAGTCAGCTAGGCTAGCTAAATGCTAACTAGTAAACAAACAGGCCAACAGGTCAGCAGCTCTTATCTAGAGAACTCTTTCTGTCAGTAAAAGCGTTGAACAGAATATAAACACATTATTAATATTTTATATCTGTTTTAATTAAATCTCTTAGCTGGTGTTTTCCTACCAGTGGTCAGGAGGAAACTCAGGTCCTGGTTCTCCAGGCTCTCCTGCCCTCCTCCTCCTCCCGCTGCCGCCGCTCTGACATTAGCAGCGCCGCTCTCCGCCTCCATTTCTCACCGACACAAACTGAATTAAGACCGCCGGAGGTTTTATTCCATTAATTCTACAGTACCGCTGATTAAACGGCGGCTATGAGCGCAGCTTCGCGGCTTCACCATCAGCGAACTGCCCGCTGAGCTAAAGCTACCTCAGTTAGCCACATCAGATTTCCTCCTAAACTCAAGGATGACGTGGACGGTGAGCGGTGAAGGGGCGGGGCTAGTACAAATACATCGATCTCATTGGCTGTTGTCCGGAAAATATTATGAAAATAGGCGTTTACAGACCCAATCAGGATACAGTAAAGAAACGCCGTAGCAGAGCCGGTGTTCTGTCGAGTTGTGCTAGTCATCAAAATGTGCTTCTAAACACTAATTTTATTTTTTATTTTTGTCATTTTCTGTGTGTTACATACAAATGTGAGTCTAAAATAAATAGGTTCATATGGTGCACTAAAGCAAAATCAAGAGTTTATAATAAATATTTGAAAGTACTAAATTTCTCAACACATTTCTTTAACTATTTTACATATTTCCGTAGTGCGGACATATTTCAAAGCTTTTAGATTTGAAGAAAACCCTTTAAAATATGGTCTGGATGTTACAGGTGCATCTCAAAATATTAGAATATTATAAAAAAGTTATTTTATTTAGTAATTCAGTTGTGAAACGCAATTGTGAAACGCAATTATTATGTAGATGTATTACACACCGTGCGATCTATATTAAGTGTTTATTTTTTATTGTGGATGGTTATGGATTACAGCTAATGAAAACCCAAAAATGTGTGTGAAGTCCTGCTGAAATCTGCATCTCTTTAAAAGTTGTCAGCAGAGGAAAGCATGTAACACAGTGCAGCAACACCAGCAGATGACATGTCTCTCCAGAACGTCCTTAAATTTCAGTAAATGTTGCATTTCATTTGTAAATCAAGGGAGCAGAGTCTGGAGGAAGAGTGGAGAGACACAGTCCAAACTGCTCGAGGTCTAGTGTGAAGTTTCCACCAATCAGTGATGGTTTGAAGAGACATGTCATCTGCTGGTGTTGATCCACTGTTTTATTAAATCCAAAGTGAACGCAGTGTTTCCGGCAAAATCTGCAGATTTCATTTTTCAGCAGGATTTGCCACACTGCCAGAAGTACCAATTGATCTTATATAATATTCTTTTAATTAATTTTCAGAGACACTGATTTTTGGGTTTTCATTGGCTGTAAGCCATAATCATCAACAGTATAAGTAATAAAGACTTAAATAGATCACTCTGTGTGTAACACATCTATATATTATATGAGTTTCACATTTTGAACTGAATTACTGAAATAAAGTAACTTTCCAATGATATCCTAATTTTCTGAGATGCAACTGTACTTCAACATCAGCTCAAGAACCCACGAGCACACAGTAGCAGTAATTAGAACACATTAAATAACATAAAAATGTACAATGATATAAAAAAAAATCATATATAATTGAAATTTAAGACAAACTTTCTCTACATTGTCTATCAAATCTTTTGTACTAGATTTTTACAAGTTAATGAGGACATTTTTTTTTTTGGATGAGCCCCATCCCACCTCATCCTTGACTTATCCCAAAAGTCCTGGATGGAGCTGGAACTCAGTCTCTCTCGAGAGTTGCACTGCTTCACAGCTTCATACTGGGAGCTCTATACTCCCTCTGGTCCAAGCCAGGCATCAAGCATGGTGACAAGTGTTTCAGTTCTATTCTGACAGCAAAAAATGCATTGATTGGAAGAAGGCATCCAGAAAAAACAAAATAAACTGAATATTACTAATGTAACAACAAGAATACACTCAGTTTTCCAGTCAGCAATACATTTTAGAACCCAAAAAAACATACATTATTAAATTTTGCTGTTTTACTGTCAAAACACTTAACTTGGAGAGTTCGAGTTTAGTCAACTTCAGTTTATTTACAATTCGGACACTGACCTGGAATTTAATTATAAAATCCCATTATAAATTTTAGGTAAAAAAACAACAAAAAATAGTAATTAAAAAAGAACAATGTATCTTGTACTAAAAACTGAACGTATCAGGGTATGCATAATGATAATTTGGGCTTATAACGAGAAAAAATTAAACAAATCACACTAAGTTTACAGTAATTTGTGTTCTAGAATTAGCAAATTAGTTCAATGTGGTCATGTAAACAAGAAAATGACAATTTTATAAAAAAAAATCTTTAATGTGCTTAATTTACAAAAAAGATGGCCAAATAAAAGAAATACCCATCATACATAAACACTCCAGCCTCCTGACTCAAAACTAGACTTTACTAACTCAACAGGGCCGCTGACTCTGATCAGTCATCCACACTAAATCAACTACGATCCATTAACATGCATATCTTCTTCCATCTCCATCTCTCCTTCCTGATTCTCGCCCTGCTCCTCATCTCCCTCCATTCCATCTCCACGCTCAGCCTCGTACATCGACTCCTGCATCCCCCCTTCACTCTCCTCTTCCTCCTCTTCCACCATGCTCTGTGCACCTGGAGGAAAAAACAGAAAAAGATAAAGATGAGAGAGTGGTACAGTCTGACTAGAATGCCCTTAAAATAAGTGTTGTTAAGGATTAACAAAATTTTGGGATATGGAGTGCGCCTCAATTACAAGCTCCACCCCTTCGCCCTATATATACCTCCAAGTCACAACTCACCTCCGTGACGAACAAACTCACGCCCACCTCCACCCTGTCACCTCCCTCAATTTAATTTTTGCACCTCAGCCCTGGGGGGGGGGGGGGGGGGGGGGACCAGGCTCGAGATCATCTCAAGCAGTACCGAACTGCACCCAAGCATTAACTGAACTGTACCCAAGCATTAACAGAGTTCACATCCCCCCCCCGCATCGCTCGGCGCAATTCATTATAGCAAAGTTCATATTTGGAGAGGAAAGATCACACGTTTCAGACAGACGCACTTTCTAATATCATATCAACATATCAAAAAATATATAGTTTATCACAATTATGCTGCTAACCTGGGCTGGCTAGCACTGCTAACCGTGGCTAGCGCTCACCCTTTAACAAAGTACTGGAATTTTATGCCCACTGTAAAAAACGGAAGCGCTTTACTCACCTAAATAAACAGTTTTAAGGAGAGAAATCTGTGCAGATTAACATCCAGCACCCGTTTGACTTTTCTTTTTTTTTTCTTTTTTTTATTTAGTTTAGACTTTTTAATTACTAAATCAGTATAAAAGCCACCACTGATACAGCTGGGTGAAATGGTAAAAATGACATTTTTACGATACACAGTAGGGGTGTCACAATTCTCTAAATCCTCAATTTGATTTTATTTCTTATTTTAGTGTCACGATTCGATTCTCGATTTTCTTTTTTTTACAGCAGAGAGGCCTATGCCAGTTTTAGATTAGTCTATGGTCAGTCATTGGTTTGATTCATCAAATTTACAATATCTTATTTCAAAAGGTGGGCTTGATATAAGTGATGCAAAGTGATACAAGTGGTCTGTAATACACCACATTGGGCATTAATAGCCAAATTTAAATAATTTAAGATATATATGTAATGCCATCTAGTGGCTTTTTGGTAGCAGCAGTGTGCACTATTAAAACAGCAATGTGCAACATAACAAAATAAAGAATAAAAAATACAGGAACAGTCACGTACAAAATAATAGAACAATTAGAGCCGTAACAAACTGAACTCTATCCTACTATAACACTTAAACAAAAAATAAGACAAAACAACTGTTATTTTTATATTTTCAAGTTTTTCTTTAAGAAGTTGAGAATGTCCACATTCTCTGGAGAAAGGGCTGCTCTTTCAGCAGTCACAATGTCCGTGGCGTCGGCTACAGTGTGCTGCGCCATTTGCGCAGAGCATGTTCTTGCGTAGCTTAGAGGGAGGGATCGTCGATCCTCTTTTTGACTTCGAGGCTCGAGACTATGACATAATTTCAATCAATTTTGATGTAATATAAAAATCGTGACACCCCTAATACACAGTATTTATCATACTTTGACACAGACAAAATGCATCAGCAGTGACAGATATTGCTATTCTGCTATTAAAATGCTCAATCATTCTTATTCAATGTGTGTTTCACATCATTTAATTAAATCAGGATTTTTTACACTCTAATGTAAATGTAGATTGATAAATTGTAAAGCTACATGTACAGAGAGGCAGTAATCAGTCAGTCGGTTCAATACCTTGTCTGTTTTCTCTGCCGGGGATCTGACCAGCCTGGAGCAATCCCTTTAACCTCTCCACCTCAGCCAGTGATGTGGCGTTTGCGATGGCATTCTGTGGGGAAAGGGACGGTCATTACCAAAAATACAAAACTGAGCACCACATAAACTGAGCACTGTATCATCCACACACAGTAATATGAGCTTAAACATGTCAGTGCCTTAATAGCTTCCACATCCGCCGCAGAAGGTCCAGTCTTCTTCCGGTCAGCCTGTATTCCAGCACCAGGAGTGAACCTGAACACACACATTCAGCAAACGTTCTGTTACAAGACTGTCCCCAGCATATCCGCTCCTTCAGCCTTTTAACCACTGTTCCACCAATCAGAGTGTAGTATCTTGTGTATCTTATCTGTTCTTAATAAACTGATACAAAAAGAGAAGTGCCTTGAGCCAGCTCTCCAGGAATACACTGTATTCTGTTTCACAGCTTCTGGTTTTAGCCAATTCATAAGCCAATAACTGCCATGTTTCATGTTTTGGATGGGATAAAGACTAGGTGATGGGGGTCCAGAGGGTCCATAACCCAGTCGGGTGAAGATTTCAGTGATTCAGAAGAGCTGTGCTTGATCAAGGGGTTTCGTCTTACGTTTTCGTGCGCTTGGCAATATCCTTTGCAAGCTGAGCACCTCGTTTGCCTTTGAACATTGTCTCAGCCTCCTGGCGTTCCTATGGCGATACATCACAAAGGTAAAGTGAACGCTGACAAACAACATCAACATGACATCGACCAAGATCATGCAATTAAAACAAAAAAAAAGGGGGTTAATAAACAGATGCAAACTGCAGCAAACCCACATTCTAGAGTGTTTATTTGAGGTCCGTTATGTACATTGTATCTGCAGATATGTGGAAATTACAAAAAAAAGACAGCAAACCACAAATTTTATATTAAGCAAGTTTTTCCCATATATATGATACACTGTAAACAGGGTCCAATGCAAAACTAGAATTATCCAATCAGTTTTTGGTTAAATGTACACTTCACTATGTACATATTTTTCTTTAGCTTTTAAAAGCTTGAAAATAGTAACCGTCAAAGGCTAAAAAAATGGAGTTTGTCCCCTTTAGTCCAGTCTGCTGTTAAATCAGAAAAGAATTAGACACCACAAATTATGTGCAAGAATAAAACCTTATTGCCAGACAAAATAAAGAATAAGATTTAAAAGACTTTTTAAGGATCCCAATATGTACATATATACTGCAATTTTATATATAAAAGATATCTGGTCTTAGATCAGTCTGTTGGGCCTTTTACAGAAGACAATAACTCGTTTTAAATACCACAGAGAGTTCGTTTTTTTTTTTTAATATAGCTTAATAATGGAAAAACAAAATAGTTTTAAAAAAGTGTAGTGGATGCTGATGTCCTTTAACAAACCTAAATAATTATCCAAATTCAGCTATAGCTTTAATGTTTACATTTTGTCCAGTTCATAAAAAAAATGTAAGGAACCTGTATCTGTTTGCAGTGTGAATAAATCGGTCCTTGAAACGGGTTTGCAGGCAAGAAGACACATAAAATCACAAATACTTTAGGCACAAAAATCAGATTTAGCCCAAGTTACAGAAAAACGCAAACTCGCTTAACGAGTACAACATTCAAACATCTGACTTAAACCCAGATGTTCAGAAGCTACAACCTGGATGTACTTTACCTTTAATTTCACCTTCTGGAAATCCAGAACGCGGATTTGTGGAAGTTTGTTGATGACATACAGTCTGTAATGCTTCTTATTGGTCACTGGGTTCCTTAAAAGGCTAAAAAACAAAACTTACCATCAGAAATATTACTTCACAAACCTCAGGAATTAATAAACCTTGATTCTTTGGATGCATATAAAGCCAAGCACAGCCACTAAACAACTACCACTGAGACAGTGGCAGTGCCCTGGATGAGGCAGGCCTGCAGCAATCAGTACCTGAGTAGAGTTAATGTCTTCACTGATGCAAGAGGATCCAGATCACCCTGTAAATAAACAACAAAACAATGTACAATAATGCATTTTAATACACTATAAATCAGCTTACCAGTCAAATATTAAGCTTAGTTGTAGACTATGTGTTCCTTTCAACAGAAAATCTCCATTCAAACTTATGTGCAGTCCTGCAATAATCCCTGTCTGAGAAACTGACCTTTGTTTTTGGACAACTCTTCTGACAAACAAATTCATTCAGCTAATTTAACTTGACACAGATGTGAAAATATATGCACACAGCTTGTTTAGTCTCAGTTGAGAAGTATTGGCAATATAACAGAACTCTATTCTGTCCTTAAACATATTGGCAAGACTCCAGGTGTTGGCTAGAAGGGTACTGAGCTGTTGAGCAGTGCATCTCTTTTGAAGAAATATGTACACTTTAAATATCAACAGCAAGCAATCTGTTGGGGTGCCCAGTAGGGATGTGACAAGACACTCATCTCAAAAGATGAGACAAGACACGATAGTTGAAAGTTAAAATATGATTTAAGTATTTTGACTGAAACTCACAAAATGCAAAACTGCAGATGATTTTTTAATATTTGTATGTAATCATAATAATTTAGTAATAAGTATCAATACTTTTTTACCGATTATGAACGTATGACTTATCATATTCAGAAAAATACAGAACAGTATAAACCCAACAACTTTTCTCTTGTTTAATCTCACAGTGAGGCTTCTGTATTCAACTAGCACGAACCAGCCAAAAACAATCAAACATTTGTTTTGGTTACCTGTGCTTAAGTCTCTCAAGACACATTTAACCCCTGATGAGAAATATCATGCTGTTTTTATCCCTGTGTGCCCAAACATTTACCCATGAATATACATAAAATTCTTTTTTACTTACCAGTTCCTGAATGTTATTACTTGTGAGGACCAGCTCCTTTAAATTCGGTAAAGACTGCTCTAGGTTTTCCCCAACCCGGCTGCAACATAACATCAACAAAAGCACCAGCTTTAGCTCATATACTACACACATTCATACATATCCAGCTAACCTCACTGATAAACACTTTAATACACAATTTATTTAAAAACAGAACTATTACCCTGTATAAACAGAAGTTCAGGATTATTCCAGTCTGCACAGTAATCTGCGTTTGTCTCAATGTTTTTCTGGTCTTCTAAAGATTCTCTTTAGATTAATTAATCAGGTAGAATTTTCCCACAGAGCTTTACAAGTATTGTAATAATGTCCTAATACAGCAATTCTCAACTGATGGGTCGGCACTCAAAAGTGAGTCACGGACAGCTTGCAATTTTTTTTTTATTAAATACATAAGGGGAAAAAAAAGTGTGTGTGTGTGTGTTTGTGTGTGTATATATATATATATAAATCAATGCTCATCTGATTTTGTACTATTGTACTACATTGGGAAAAAGGAGACAGAGCAAGTTTATTACTAATGTAAGAATGCAGAGAAGTGATTGTTTTGTTTTGATGTTTTATTGTCATGTGAATTAATTACTCTTAAATTCACTTTGCATGATTATGCATGTTAAAATGAGTTTTTGAAGGCTATTTTTCAAAAATATTTGTTTAGTTTGTAGTCTACTCTATAAAAGTGGGTCGCAACTTAATGACCATGAGAAAATGTGGGTCCCAGGCTAAGACCAACTAAGAGAATCCCTGTCCTAACAGACTATATAATTAAAGAAAAATACTAAAATATTAAGAGGAACATTCTTCTTTTTCATTATTATGATTAAATGACTAGTTAAGCAAACAGATACACACTCTCAAAACATAATTTAAATCTTTTAAGTGAGTGCAGCTTGTAACTATTGCTAATTTAAAAACTACCCACACTTCTTCTGACCCACTTCTCACTGATAAACAGGAGCCGCTGAAAGTCTCTCTTCTCTCACCAGATGCGGTTGTTGTTCATCAGCACGGTCTTCAGCCTCTTGAGCAGTGGAAACCCATCAAGCTTTCTGATCTCATTATCAGAGAAGTCAATGGTGTCAAACTGGTCCAGAGTGGCACCGAGATTCTCCAGCACTGGGATTTTGTAACCTGAGACACAAAGACACATGATGAACTGAGGAAACCACGGCAGAACCTGGCCTGAATTTTACAGCCGAGCTAAGACTAAAGAAATAAAGCTTTAACTAAAGCTTTACTTTATACTGTTTTGAGGTTCCATGACAATAAAAAAATCAGATGGGCCGTAAATGTGGACACCTATCTCAGCTGGGATAAGGTCATAGGGATTGTGGAGGCCAATTTTTTTTTTATTATTTATTTACTCCATGTTTGCGCTTTAATTGTTTTCATGTCTTTATTATGCTATTGATATTTTACTCAGATTTTCCTAAATGGTCAATGTAAATGACAGTCATTCAATTTCAAATCACGAACCCCTCAGCATAAATCCAATCAAAGAAGTAGTCTTCATGTACGTCTGGGCCGTTTTTGCTTGTGAGCTCTGTTGTAAGCCTCTGGAAGATCCTACAACTTGAGGTTTGTGAGACTCCAGAGGCACCAGCAGATTCAAATATCTGTTTTCTTGTTTGTGATGACATTTTAGCATCTGCTCTCTTAATCCGATGAATCTGTCTGTCAGAAACCTTCCTCATTTTGCCTTTATCTGCACAAACCTGTCTGTGCTCTGAATCAGCCACAAATCTCTGCACAGTATGATTATCACGCTGAAGTTTTTGTGAAATATTGTGTTTATAATGTTTTTACACCTTGTCCAAAGCATTGCACTATTTCACACCTTTCAGCAGCAGAGAGATCCTTCTGGGTTCATACACCTTTTACAAGGTAAAATTCCAGCACTTTCAAGTCCCATTTTCAAGTTTTTCCAGCACTTTTCAGCTGTGGTAAATTAATGAAAACGGTGATCTCAAAACTGCAATTCAGCGATAATTAATATATATCGCAAAACTATTCTCCACACTTCACAGCGACTATGTTACTAAGAAAAAAAAACTTTTTATTTTAAAAATAATTACTGTTACCATTGGAAGGTTTGTTTAAAAAAAAAAATGAAAAAAAAAAGAAAGAAAGAAGCTACACTTAACGGGTCATGACTTAGAAATTATCACGACTGTCATTCGCATTGATCCTTTAGGAAAATCTAAGAAAAATATCACTTGTTTAATAATTTGGACCACAGTGTACAGAAAAACATCAAATGAGAAGATTTGCCCAAACTTTTCACTGGTACTGTATACATATGCAAAAAAAAAAAAAGATTCTGTGGAGATTCTTTTAAAACGTTTAAAAAGAACTTTTTAAAAAGGTCATTTACAATAAGAAGTGCGACATATTAGATCATACACAATAATATTGCGTATTATTGGAATTATAGGAATAGATTATTCCTGTCCAGCATTATTTATTTTACTTTAATCATGAATATATGAAGATATTCCAGATCATTGACTGCTGTTACAAATCTGACAATACCTCAGTTAGGGGTATGCCATATCATATCGTGTGTAATAACAAAATTTAATTTTATTTTTATTTTTTTTTTGCAAAAATAATAATAATTTACCTATATTATTTTAGGGCCACATTGCCCACCCCTATTCATACATTATACATTTATTTAATAAATAAACAAATTTCACCTGAGAGTCTTTAAGGCAGTGACTCCCCTGCTATGTAAATGTCAATACAGCAAACAAGTCACATCAAATCAGCTAACTATGAATCCATTAAACTGTGTAATTATTGAGGTAGGAGGTGCTACAGGACCCGGGCTGAGAAACACTGATTTTTTAGGGAAACAGGTCTCAAGCAGAGAATAATACTGATACACTTTCTTCAAAGTGTGGTCATTTTACACCTTGTACAGCTCTGGAAAAAAATTAGACAATTTAAAAATTGAGTTTTTTTTTTTTTATTTAACCAAATGAAATAATGGAAACCTCTGGAATATAATCAAGAGGAAGATGGATGATCACAAACCATCAAACCAAACTGAACTGCTTGAATTCTTCACCAGGAATAAAGGCATACAATTATGCAAAAGCAGTGTGTAAGACTGGTTGAGGAGAACATGACAAGATGCATAAAAACTGTAATTAAAAACCAGGGTTATTCCACCAAATATTGATTTCTGAAAATGAACTTGTTTTCTTTGCATTATTTGAGGTCTGAAAGCTCTGCATCTTTATTGTTATTTCAGCCATTTCTCATTATCTGCAAATAAATGCTTTAAATGACAATATTTTTATTTGGAATTTGGGTGAAATGTTGTCCGTAGTTTATAGAATAAAACAACAATGTTCATTTTTCTCAAACATATACCTAAAAATAGCTAAATCAGAGAAACTGATTCAGAAAATGAATTGGTCTCTTATTTTTTCCAGAGCTGTATGTATATATACTAAAAAACATTTTATATTAAAAAGACCTTAACCTTCACCCAGAGATAATAAAGAGCTACAGCAGAACAGAGTATCCTGATGCAGATCTGCACAAAGCCACCACCCCAACCTGTCTTGTCTTAAACACATAGAGCACTGTGATATCCCCCCCCCCCCCTACTACAGATCATCTACAGCCACCAGTCTGCCTGAAGAAGACTAGTATTATCAGCTCTGTACGCTAGATAAAGTAATTAAACTGTATAAAGTCTGTATATATGTTATTGTAGTCTCTCACCTCTCAGGTCCAGTTCTCGGTCCCGGACGGGGTTGGTGTACTGAGCCGCCTGTTCTATCAGCTCAGCCGAGAGCTTCACCATGCTGCTGCCGAACTGAAGCGGAGAGATGAGTAAAATAAACCGGTTTAATTCAGAATAAACTCAAATAAACACCAAACAAACACCCGGCCCGGAATCTCTGCTCATTTACCGCCAGCAGCACTGCGGACACACAACGCACGCGCTGCCGTCAGGAAGTAGCTGCAGAGCGGACACTCCCGCACTGCTGCCCCGCGCGGCCTGGAGGCGCTACTGAACACATTTACCCTCAATGTGCTTTAATTTTTCTCTTTCACTCTCTCTCTCTCTCTCTTTTTTCTTCTGTAAAGTTTCTTCTGTAAAGTTTTCTGTCTCTTTCACTCTCTCTCTCTCTTTCTTTCTTCTGTAAAGTTTTCTCTTTCTTTCACTCTCTCTCTCTTTCTTTATTTCCTTCTTTACAATCACATTTCTCTTTGTTTTGTTCTTTCTTTTTTAATGCGTTATTTCTTTCCCTGTCAACATATTCAGGTGCCCCGCATGACGAGAAAATTAAATTATCATGAAAAAAATCTTCACAAGTTGCAAAAAAATCTGATATTGCAACACCACTTTTTCTGTGTTTTCTTTTTGCAGTACTTCCCTGCTTTTGCGTTCCTCCGTTTAAAGGTGCTTGCACACTGCACGCGGTAGGTGCGGCGCGGTACGCTGACCCCCATAGGATTCAATAGTGTCTAGAGCGGTAGAGCGGTGCGTCGCTGCCGCGGAGCAGAGCGGAAAGCGGCGCGTTTCCCCGCCCATAACCACGCCTCCACCGCGCTACCGCTTACCGCGGGCAAAGTTCAACATGGTTCAACTTTGACCTCGCGGCAAGCGGTACCTCGGCAGAAAACGCATGACGTGAACTCACGCGACTAGAGAGAAACTGTAGTCCAAACAACAATAAACGTGCGCGAGAGACTAATAATAGCGATTAGTGAATCCCCTCAGCTGTACATCACTTCCCTACACTCATATAGAGATAACAGGAGGAAGAGAAGAATCAGAGCTTTGTTCTGAGGCTGAGAAACATATACAGATGCACAGAGGCTGTAGAGACTCAAAACTACAAAACACCGCTCACAGAGGTGATGGGTTTTAGAAAACTCCGCCTATTATCAGCAGGAGACGCTTGGCGTCAGCAGCAGCGCAACGCACCCGCAACTGACCAGCGTAGAGCAGAGCGGCAGCACAGCGGAATGCCGCGCGGCATACCGCGTTCAGTGTGCAAGCACCTTTATTTGCGAGTTCCTTTTTGGTGTGGGGGTGTGGGGAGAGGAGAGGGGCGTGGCCAAGATGGAAACACGGGTTGTGGAAGATCACGTCAGACAGGTGTTCTGTCCGAGTTGTGCTACTCATCGAAATGTGCTTCTCATCGCCAGTGCGCACCATGCGCACATTTAAAAAACAAATTATTAATGAATTTTATCCATTTATTTTATAGCATTTCTGTTCTTCTTGGGTGCATTAAACAATCGGAGTTCCCTGACATTATTTGTGTTACAAATGTGTGAATTAATAATAATAAAAGTAATACATGAGCAACGAAAAAATAAATACGGTTTATAATCATTCCTATTAACTCCAAACTGTATCCCTATGGAAGCCCATTTCCGCCACCTGAAGAAAAAAAACGTCCTCAACTAAGTCATAATTATGAGATAGAAAAGTCATAATTATGGGATAGTAAGTCATAATTATGAGATAGAAAAGTCATAATTATGGGATAGTAAGTCATAATTATGAGATAGTAAGTCATAATTATGAGATACTATGTCATAATTATGAGATAGAAAGTCATAATTATGAGATAGAAAGTCATAATTATGAGATGACTTTTTATCTCATAAATATGACTTACTATCTCATAATTATGACTTTTTTATCTCATAATTATGACTTACTATCTCATAATTATGACTTAGTATCTCATAATTATGACTTTTTATCTCATAAATATGACTTACTATCTCATAATTATGACTTTTTTATCTCATAATTATGACTTACTATCTCATAATTATGACTTAGTATCTCATAATTATGACTTACTATCTCATAATTATGACTTACTATCCCATAATTATGACTTTTCTATCTCATAATTATGACTTACTATCTCATAATTATGACTTTTTTATCTCATAATTATGACTTACTATCTCATAATTATGACGTAGTATCTCATAATTATGACTTACTATCTCATAATTATGACTTACTATCTCATAATTATGACTTACTATCTCATAATTATGACTTACTATCTCATAACTATGACTTACTATCCCATAATTAAGACTTTTCTATCTCATAATTATGACTTAGTTGAGGACGTTTTTTTTTTTCTTCAGGTGGCGGAAATGGGCTTCCATAGGTATCCTGATATGGTGAAACCATTTTTAAATATGGGACTTTTTTTTCTTTTAGCATTTTTACGTTTAAATATACACTACGGTAGCATGGTTTGACAGGGTAGCACAACTCGATAGAAAACCGGCCAGCTCAACCAGCCGCCCCGACCAAGCTAACCAGCCTGAACAACAACTATTTACAGTTCGTAAGTGAATGCTAATAATTTTACATACACATAATTATTGAATTATATAATATTGTTATTTTTAGTTGTTAAATTGAGAACAAGACTGAATTTGGCTTCTTTTTCACTCACTGTGAGTTACACGCGGCCGCCTGTAGATGGCGGATTTTAACAATGAAAAGCCCCAATAAAACACAACGCTGTGCAGAGGCTCTGAATAAAAAGGGAAAAAAAACACAGTAAGTTTAATTTAGACTTTAATATAACGTAGATACATTAAGATAACAAAACGGAACGTAACATAAAACATAATTTATTAATCTCCCTGGGGGAATTAGACTGTTCCAGGAACGTATATACAGATACACACAAGTACACACGTCTGAAAAATAGAAAGAAAAATTACTCATACCAGAATGTGATATTATGCAATAAAAAGAGAGAGACTGTGAGATACAGCTAGATACACATGTGCAGTGTGTCCATATAAAGTTGTCCATATAAAGCCATACAATATTAATGATTAAAATAGTAATAATAATAAGAATAAAAACCTAAATGTCAGATGTAAGATACAGTACTTCACACTAAAGAGCAAATATTACTTTTGATATTTTGCATAATGACATTGGAAATCGTACAAATGATTAAATCGATTTAATGAGCCTTTTATAGTATAAGAAACTGTCGAATCGCACAGTGAGCCTAATTGCCAGAGCGTTATATATGGCTGTTAAAATCATGAAGAACAACACATATTTTTTTTCTTTTTTGTTTGTTCTGTTTGATATTTCTATTCTATCTGAGTTATATAGACCAATGAAGTCGTGTAGTAATTTTGTAGTCGGCGCCATATTGTTTATGCCCATATTTGGGGTTCCGTGTCTAATAGGTTCAGACCTATGGTAAAAAAATTAAAAGGCTTTTCTAAAACTGGTCTCTATATCACATTCTGTGGTAAATAAATATGTTCAGAACCCTGTACGTTTTATTCTGTGTACATTTACCTCCTGAACATCACTGGATCCTCTGAATTTCGAGATTTAACTGTGCTTAACTAACCTCACAGCACAGTGGCAGGGAATGGCAGGATCGCGTTTTAGATTATTGTTCTTCTTCACAGAGGATCATTAAAGTATTTAAACAGGTGAAAACTCTTTCAGTCTGGTGCTGTGGAGCAGTGTAGTCTGTGTTAGAGCTTTAAAAGGCAGATAATAAGAGAACGTTGTTCTCAGTTTAGGAGCAGCGCTTCTCTGCAGGTTTAGTATTTAATTATAGCCATTAGTTTATACTAATTACAACACCTGATTCAAATAATCAACTAACAACTAACTAGTCAACTATTTGCCCTCACTGAGGTGAGTTGTGTGATACAGCAGAAAAACTAGAAGGACAGTGTTACTCCAGAACCACAAAGTTAACCCAGCTAACTGAAGAACCATAGAGTCTAAAACACGTAATGTAAAAAGACTTAATTAGTTTTTTAAGGACAAATCTTAATGTCGTCTAAATGTGTACTAAAACAACGAGCCAGAAACACCAAACATCTCTAATTTATTTCACAGCATAATAAGGCGGTAAATGGTAAAAAGTGCTACAGTATTTAAATCTGGTTCTGGAGTTACTCTGTTCTGCAGGGTAAGTGTGTTTCTGCTGTAACACTCTCAGCTCTTGGTGAGGGCAGTTTGTTCATTAGTTGGATCAGCTGTGTGTAATATGTTTGCTGGTGTTGCGCCGAAATAAGTCCCCTGCCGATCTCTGCAGCTGCTGACGTGAATCCTCCATAACCCGCCTTTCCATCCTGACCACGCCCCTCTCCTCTCCGCACACCCCCACGTCAAAAAGGGGTCAAAATAGACTCACAAACAAAATGGAGGAACGCAAAAGAGGGAAAGTACTGCAAAAAGACAAAAAGGAACGCAAATTGCAAAACAAAAAGAAAAAGTGGTATTGCAAAAGATTCATCCTAAACTAAAAATTGCAAGTGAAATATTTTGTTTGCAAAATCAGATTATTTTTGTGACTTTTTTTTCGTGATTTATTTTCTTGTCAACTTTGAAGACCCCAATTTGACTTCTTATGCATGTAAATACCAGATAGCTTTATGTTTAGCACAAGCACTTCCCAAAAACAACCCATGCAATATCCCCCTATAGAGACCCAACAGGGCCTGCCCAACAGAACAGTTTACGCCCAATCTATTGCCAGATAATCCTCAAAAAGTGGTAAATACATTTGTGCTCCCATGCTGCTCTTGGGTGGCTTTTATTTATATTTAGTTAAAAGGGAAGGACTTTTAGTTGTAGGGATGTTAAGTAAGATTTTCGATTGTGTTAAAATAGATGTTTAAATGTGGTTAAGTTGGTGTTTTTGTGCTTTTTGGAGATTTGAACACTTACCATCATCATGTAAACTAGACAAAGATTGAGCCTCATTCATGCATCAAAATAAAAAAAACAGAATTAGAATTCAAAAGAGCTGGCAAATGAAAAGAACAGTGGGACAGTTTTTGTCTATAGCAGATTTGTCTGCTATAAAAGGAGACTGCACCACAATGCATATTTTAGAAGTACCTTTCTACATGCACAAAAATAAAAAATATATATTTAGTTTAAGTCAGTTTTAAATAGTTTAAATAGTTTGCTTCAGTTTTTTTTCAAACAACTGGAGGTCATCTTATCAGGTTTTACAGTTTAGTAGGGAGATTAGGCAGTTTGTAGTGTTTTTATTTTTGGTTTAAATTTATTTTTTAGCAATATTGCTAATATTCTCTTTTATTTCAAGGCACATGTGACAAGTGCTCTTAATATATAAAGAGAGGTTGGAACGTTTTAAGTTTGTGTAAAAAATGAATGAAGACTGTAATTAAATGTAGTCTGTGAGGAGATAAGTAATATATAAAAATGATAAAAATGTCTCTGCTGGACTGTGACCCCCCCCCCCCCCCCCGAAACTCCAATTGACACAAATTCACATAAAATATAGAATAAATGACTATAAGCTCTACACATTTTAAAAAGTATGTGCATTTTAAACTGCCATCAAAGTTAAAGTGTTATTTCTGAAGTTTTAACTCACAAGCTCTAAAAAGACAGATTTCTGTAATCCCTGATCTGGTGACAAACCAGCTAAAAGGGTGATGAGAAAAATACAGCTTTTAAAATAAGAGCAGCTTTACTTTCGCAATTAACTGTAATTCTCTAAGCTATTTCATGGTCAATTTCACGGTCTTTCCCCTTTAATCAACATGGTTTCAGATTACCCCCGTGCTTAAACTGCACACCGCCGTGCCACTGCGCTAAAACGCCCAGCCTGGCAATCAGCGTCTGCCATATCAATCAAACATAATTCATATCAATTACACAAAAGCAGCATTTCATCCATTCTGACGTTTTCAAATTGGAAGCTTTAATCGCAAAGTTGTCTGCTAAACAGGCTCGCTGCCAACCGAGCAAACGACTCTGCCTGGTGCTGCGGGAGAAAACCTGGACGTTTTTAGAGGCGGCCATTACTTTAAGCTTTGACAAGTTCATAAAGAGGCTGGCAGATGGTGCTCAGCGTAGTTGAGGTGTGGAGGGATGTTGGCGTGTTACTGCAGGACGATATATTATCAAAGAGGCAGCTGGACAGAAGCCAAGCCAACAAAAGAATCAGCAGACGTGTGCTTGTAGATTTATTCTCGAACAAACCAGAGACCCAAAACTGGCCACACAGGCTGATCAGCATATAAAAGTCCAGTAGTTCCACACTCACGGTGGGTGGAAGCAAATTAGACCACGGCCCTATAAATATACAATCCGGTCCTGAACCCAAAGGACTATCAACATCTTTGCAGGCCGCCTTTCTTCCTCCGTCTTTTCGGTTCGGCACTTTTCAAGCTCCTTTTCTTCCTATCTCTCAAAGGAGCTTCGCCGAATTGTCTCTTTCAAACGTCCTTTTTTTAAGTCAGCGGGGATTTGCTGAGGTGGTTCTGCTCTGTTGGGCTTGTTGTCCAGAAATAATGGATTTTTTTTTCGCCCTCCTCCCTCTGAACAGGCAACCGGCCTATGAGTGCAGAAAGCATAAATACCTTGGTGTTGTGCAGAGGAATGGAAAATACCTCAGGAATAGTAATCAGCGCTGCTTAGTCAGTCCGTAACCTATTCAGAAGAACTGAGGTTAAAGGAATTCATCACCGGAAAATGCAAACATGGCTAAAACGGATGAAAGTGAAAGTTTTTTGCGATGCAGATTAATTAACATGACCTTTGTTTGGGTGGGAATATCTGTTGTTACTGGCCTTAGAATCTATAATCACTTCCAACTTAGCCTGCATGTTATTAGGCATATTCCACTAAATTTTCTGTCCCCAGGCAATGACGTATAAATGAGCACACAAAATAACTTTAAAACACATTTTATTATTAAGCATAGTGTCTTGTTCATTTACCTAATGGCAAACGTAAGATATGTAATTAAAAAAAAAACTAATTAGAACTAGAATTAGAAATAAATACCATGAAATACAGGGGTTGGACAATGAAACTGAAACACCTGTCATTTTAGTGTGGGAGGTTTCATGGCTAAATTGGAGCAGCCTGGTGGCCAATCTTCATTAATTGCACATTGCACCAGTAAGAGCAGAGTGTGAAGGTTCAATTATCAGGGTAAGAGCACAGTTCTGCTCAAAATACTGCAATGCACCCAACATTATGGGTGACATACCAGAGTTCAAAAGAGGACAAATCAAGAGCCACGATGTCAGCATACCACCAAGAAGGGCAAACCACATCCAACAGGATTAACTGTGGACGCTGTAAAAGGAAGCTGTCTGAAAGGGATGTTCGGGTGCTAACATGGATTGTATCCAAAAAACATAAAACCACGGCTGCCCAAATCACGCAGAATTCAATGTGCACCTCAACTCTCCTGTTTCCACCAGAACTGTGCGTCACCACAATAAATTATTGTGGTCTAAAACCAGGTGTTTCAGTTTCATTGTCCAACCCCTGAATAAATTATTACATTTCTTTAGAGATGTAATTTTTTTTTTGCATTGTTGTGTGACTCCAAATCCCATCTATGTTTTAAAAATATTTTTTCATAATAAATCCATAATATTTAAGTTAAAATACATATTTTATTTGTGTCCCTGGGTTCCACTCGGTCCTGTTACAGTAAAACATTACCCTATCTGAAACATCTGGAACAGGAAGTTATATCAGCTGGTTCTTCGAAAGATCATGGGAAGACCAACATAAAGTCCCCTCATTTGTTTTTCTGTATATTCGATCTGATTGTACCTATGACTGAGGAGCTCAATCTCAACACTCTGTCCTGATACCTAAATTAGTTCTTAGATCCTATTTGTTTATTTTTTTAATTTTGAGAAAATCACTAAAATGTGCTCAGTGTCCTCATGCTATTAGCATAGCTGCCATTTATCTATTTTTCACGTTTTTGCTAATTCTGTGCAAAAACTCTGTTACTAAAAATTCCTGTTACTTTTAGATCTGTTAACACATAACATAACAAGCAACAGGAATGAGTGCCAGTAACATGAGTGAGTTCCAGTAACAGGAATGAGTATTGTCCTCTGATTTGTTGATTTATTCAAGTGAATATTAGTTAATTGGTTCATCATTTATCCATTTGTTTTATAAATTACATGATAGTAGATTTGATCAATGGGTATTATTGACAAAATAAAAATAGCTTTGCATCTATTAGAAAAATACAATGTGCCTGCATAGGTAGTGATTTTTTTGGTCAAATATCAATTATTTGAACATGCAGTCAATCATTTTATTTTTAATAAAAAAGAATTCTTAAGAGAAAATTAAAGAAATTAGTGGACTTGCTTTTAAACATTTTTTTTTATGTCACAAGAGTTCTGGTAACAGGAATGAGAAAATGTAACCATCTTCGGCTTTGAAACCTTGTAAAAAATAAAGTAAAAGTATAAAGTAAAGCTGCCTGAGTTTGAAATGTACATGTTTTGAATAGATACATATATGTGTTATTAGATTTAGAGTTGAAAAAAGTAGATTTAAGTGGAAGAGTTACAACAAGCCAATATAGATAAATGATTAATTTCAGACTGCAGTTCTGTATCTGTTTCTATGTATTCTTTATATCTTCCTTTCACTCAATTGTCAGAGGGACCACCACAGAAGTGGGTCGTTTATTCTCAGCACAGACACAGAGTTAGTAGTTAGTTAGTAGTGTGGGTGGTACAGGATCAAGTGGAGCAGACACAGCAGTGCTGCTTGAGTTTTTAAACACCTCAGTGGTACAGATAAATTGACAATAGTCCACCAACCATACACCAAAGCAATGGTGTCCTGTGGGCAGAATCCTGTAGGCGGCACCCTGCGAGCACTGATGAAGAACTAGAGCGTGAGCAACACTGTAAACTGTGCAGCAGCAGATTCATAGATTCTGTGTCTGACTTGACTTTATCTACAAGGTGTTTTAGCTGTAGGTAGGAGTGTGTAATAGAGTAGAGGGCAGTGGCTGATCAAACACACAGTGTTTAAAAACTCCAGCAGCACTGCTCCACCATTAATACTGTATATAATGTATAGGTTTGATTTGAACTATTTCCTGAATGATTCACAGTATAACTGTAATTCTGTAAAATAATATAATATATAACTATTCATATACAATATTTAATCAGCTTTAAATGTCTGTTTTAGGTACAGTGGTATAAAAAAGTTTGGGCACCCCTGATCATTTTCATGATTTTCCTTTATAAATCATTGGTTGTTCTGATCAGCAATTTCAGATAAATATGTCATATAATGACATGATGAACACAGTGATATTTGAAAAGTGAAATGAAGTTTATAGGATTTACAGAAAGTGGGCAATAATTCTTTAAACTAAATTATGCAGTTACCCTGCTCCTAGGTACCACTGTATAACTGAACAGGTGTGGGAGTTGCCCTGTGATAGGCAGGTGCCCAGATGAATAAATAATATGTATTTTAAATAGAGTATAATAGGTCATTTTTAGACTTCCACAGTGACCTACACAGGACATTTATTCATAACAGAGAGCTTAAAGCTTTAGATTCATAAACTCATATTGAAAGTGTCAGGGAGCTAAAAAAAAAACAGGGTGTGGTTTGTTAAAGGTCTCATTGGTATTGCACAGGGCAGTTCTGCATAGGTGAACCTCCTCTAAAACTTTTCTCTCTCTGGTACACAAGGTGCTAAACTTTAACAGATCTGTTCTTCTGCTGCTTATCTCCCCTTTCTTCTCCTTATCCACTCATCTGCTTTCCAAACCCTCATCTGCTCTCCGTGTTCCCCGAGCGGCGAGACGGCTCTGAGCGCTGCGTGGTCGTGATACCTGTGGCAGCTTGATAACCTGAGGGCCTTTACAGTGGCTGATTGGTGCAAACACACAAAGGTGATCTGACTCCTCTAAAGTGTCCTCCAGCCAGCCGCTTAGCATGCAGGACTCTGAGCTTATCTCCACTGAAAGGACCTCACAATCCTGAAAAAAAAGAAGCAGAGGGATCTTTTGTAGATTTTACCAAGATGTGCGGCTCAGGCAAAGTTCAAGCAAGAGTTAGGGAAGAATCCAGACCATTTTCTTCTTTTCTGCTGGCTTTAAAAGACCTCTTTTCTCACTTTGGCCCGGTTCAGCGTTTTTCATAGCTCCATTTCTCTTTATATCCAACCTGTGATGTTCTGGTCTTAAGAGAGATGCTGTCTCATCCACTGCGGCCCTGGAGGCTTTTTTCCTTTTCATTCGTGTCTGATACCTTCACTCAGAAGGACTGAGCTCATGACTTTTCATGCGGAAAAAGCTAGACATAGAATGTCTCAGTGTGAAGTGACAGATTCCATTAAGGGCTGATTACAATCATTAAGTCCTTTCTCTCTAAAGTAAGAGTGCTTCTACTGGAGTAGCTTTTCTGTATAACACCCATCTCCTTATTTAATACCTATAATGCACAGTTAACTCACAGTCACTTAGAGCACAGTCTAGTAAATTTACAATCTTAAACATAAAGGTAGCTAAGTGATTGTATTTTTTATGTGAATTTATTTAGGATTTTCTTCCCATTTTCTCTCAATTTCTTTAAATGTTGTTCTGGATTCTTTTTTTGTGACCTCCTGGATGAGTTGTTCATGCCCTTTAGGAATAATTTCAGTCAGCCGGTCACTCCTGGGAAGGTTCACCAGTGTTACATGTTTTCTCCATTTGTGAAAAATAGCTCTCACTGTGGTTCTTTGGAGTCCCAAAGCTTTAGAAATGACTTTGTAACCTTTTCCAGTCTGATAGATGATCAATGACTTTGTTTTCTCACATGTTTTTGAATTTCTTCAGATTGGTGCAGTATGTGTTGCTTTTTGAGATCTTTTATCTGCTTCATGTTGTCAGACAGATTGTATTTAAGTGATTTATTCAGTCTACAGGTCTGGTAGTAATCAGACCTGGTTGTGGTTGGTAGTAAAACTGAACTTAGCTTTCCAAAAAATGTGGTTAATCACAGTTAATTTATGGGGGGTCTAGATGGATTGGGTATTTTTTCTCCTTAATAAATGAAATCATCGTTTAAAAAGTGATTTTTATATTTACTCAGGTTATATTTGTCTGATATTAAAGTTTGTTTGATAATCTGAAAAAATGTAACTATGACAAAACCTGCTCTCAACAAATCCGGCTCTTTTACAATTTCAATCAATAATGTTCTTCCTTTCCTTCCCCTGTGAAATACCGTAATCTGGTATCATCCTTGAATCTATCCTGTAACACTTTTTTCAGGTTAGTTTCCACCTGTGCATCACCTCAAAGACCCGACTGTCTCTCAGCCTGCCGCTGAAACCCTCGTTCCTGCATTCATCTCTAGCTGCCCTGCAGTAATCAACCCTCTTCTCACTGGCATTAAATCATCAATACTCCACAAACCTCAGGTGCTTCAGAATTCTGCTGCATCACCACATCACACCAGTTCTACCAGATCTCCACTGACTCTTGTTTAAATATCACATTCAGTTTAAAATCCTTCTCTACTTACATGTAAAGCTCTCAGTAATCTAGCTTCTCCCCACCTGTCTGACCTCGGAGTCTGATAACACCGCACCCTCTATTCCCTTATCAAAACTCCATACAGAGCCTGAGCAACTAAACCTCCTCCAGACTTATTCCACACCTCTGGAACAACACTCTTTCTCAATAAATTCTACAGTCAAACTCTTTCTATTCATAATCAATCCATATTCTCCCCTCTGTCCTAAATCAATTATAGCTTGTATCATTTACACTGCCTTTCGCCACCAAAAGAAAGGGTCACAATTAATATTAATATATTTCATTGGACCGCCTTTAGCTTTGATTGAGGCACACACTTGCTGTGGCAGGAATGGACTCTGATGATTGACTGTTGTCTAGGTTCATTTCAGTCAGTGGAGCTCCTGAGTTTCACGCCGCCAAAAAAGAAACACGCCAGAAATTTTACCTGAACGTACCTCACTTCCAGACCACCACACCCATCAGTGTAGACTTATCTCTAAACTCAGACGCTATTTTAACAGTGCGGGCACAAATCGTGGAAATAGACTGTTGACGGGGTGTTATATGTCCATAAATCAGTAACTAGCAAATTGCAGTTGGAGAATAAAATCTGAAATTGAATTTTACTTCTGTGGCATCTTGAAGACCTTTAAAAATGTATTTAACATTTTTTTAAGCTTTTAATACTTCATAAGACTCTGTCTACATATACAGCTCTCGAAAAAAAGTGACCATTTCAAAATAATCAGTTTTTCTTCTTTTACTATTTATAGGTTTATGTTTAAATAAAATGTACATTGTGGTTTTATTCTATAAACTACAGACATTTCTCCCAAATTCCAAATAAAAATAGTCATTTACAGCATTTATTTGCACAAAATGAGAAATGGCTGAAGCAAAAAAGAAGATGCAGAGCTTTCAGACCTCAAATAATGCAAAGAAAACAAGTTTATATTCATAAAATTTTAAGAATTCAGAAATCAATATTTGGTGGAATGACACTGATTTTTAATCACAGCTTTCATGCATCTTGGCATGCTCTCCACAAGTCTTTCACACTGCTTTTGCATGACCTTATTCCACTCCTGGCACATAAAAAAAATCAAGCAGCTTAGCTTTGTTTAATGGTTTGTGACCAACTTACATCTTACATGATTACATTCCGAGGTCTTTTAATGGGCTTCAGGTCTGGAGATTGACAACTGACCATCAACTTATTTGAATGTCAGTTAGCAACCACAGGATGACATCAAGTGACCTACAAAAAGAATGACAAATGGCAGCTGGGGTGAAGTGCATGGAAAGAACAGTTCAAAACTATTTCTTAGAGAATTGTTGTTTCTAAATGAATGTTAACTTGTTTCCTTTGCACTATTTGAGGTTTGAAAGCTCTTCATCTTTTTCATTAATTTGACCATTTCTCATTTTCTGAAATAAAAGCTCTAAATTACAATATTTTTATTTGGAATTTGCATCAGTAGTTTATAGCATAAAACAACAATGTTCATTTTACATAAATATATACCTATAAATAGCAAAATCAGAGAAACTGATTTCTGATGTCCTGATGATGATTTGATACAGTTATGTCTCTAAAATCCTAACTGGGAATTTCTAACTACTGCTGTCTGTCTGCGCACACTGTAGTATCTGTCTCCACTCTGTAAAGTAGCCACATGGCTGTCACTGAGCCAGCACAGCCAAACAGGGTAAAGGTGAAGAGAAGTTGAGCCAATGTGGCAGAAGCATGGCACAGCAGATAAAAGAAATCATAAAACTATGAAAGATGAGAAACAGATATATTTCACTCGAGCAAACTAAGCAGAAACAGACCAAAAGTTAATGAAATAAAAAAGTTGCAGATGCAGGTGCAGGGCAGACTGCAGTTCCAAGACTGACCAAGGGGGGGAGCACACTGACAATAGCAGAAAAAATTGTGAGAAAAACAGTGAGGCTATATATACATGTGCTATATGCTCTACACATTAAATTATTACAGGAACCGCATGATTTAAAAACAATATATATATTTTCTTATCCTGGCTTCTTTCTGGCAGGGGTTAAGATGGGTCCAGAGCCTACAGAGAATCAATGGGCACAGAGCAGGGATACCCCCTGGACAGGGCACCAATTAAGATGAAAAACAGATTAATTTACTTTAAAAACCTGACTGCAATACTTTCTTAAAAATGATCATTTATATTGGATCATTTCAAGTAAACATGCTGTGCAAGTTAACATTTACATACGGAAAATTAGGGCCTGCTAAACTCTTAAACTTAACATTAACATTTTTCAATATCCTAACTATACATAATGCATTAATGGTCACTGTGGCATTTGATCAATATAAAACAGAGACTGTAAAAAAAGATGGACGCCAGGTCGCTGTTCCCATTCATTCAATGAAAATGAAGCCAAAATCTTCCTCCATGTTGGCGATCCTGAAACCCGAGTCTGCGCAGTAGAGACCAGAGGAGGGAGAAAGACTGTGGAGAGCAGCCTACTCATTTAAATAACCCCGCCCCTGAGGGCTGCCTCGCGGTCCCCGACTGCAGAGCCAAGCGGAGCAAAGCTGACGGTCTGTTATTGGTCCCGCCCATAACCAGCCCTTTTACAATAACCACACCTTTTTTGAATAGAGCTGAATAACGTTTTAAAAATCGAATTCTGTGGGGATATAAAAATTGAACAATATAAGCAGAGGTTACACTAGCTACTGCATTTAAATAATGAAGGTAGAATTACAGTATATTAGAAAAAAATGTGATTGAAAGTTGTCTGATTTCCCATTGAAATCTATGAGGATGGGTGGGGTTACACAGCTTTCTGAAACCGAATAGCAGGGGGCGCCCGACCTGAAGTGGCTTCACTTTTCAGAGACGATGCTCTGTCCAGCTATACACAGTCTATGATATAAAACCACTCTCAGCCTTTAACAAGGTTTTACCTTCTTGCGTAAAGCTATGAGAAGATAGCCAAGGGGAAATGACTGCACACTGATGACGAGTGTCAGTGATTATCAGGACAGGACCAGTATTCAAATCAATGGTACCAGTATCCAATGGGAAGATTTTGAGGAATTTTGCTCATCAAGGATGCACTGATAAACAAAAGGCACACGCTAAAGATCACCATATTTAACTGAAACAGCTCTCTTTACGATACAAGACTTTATTAAAACATGATCGATGCAGTCTTTCTGTCATTCTTCAGGTTCCACAATGTGGATGCCAGTCCCATAGAAGAAAAGTGAATGATGCTACTGAGCATGCACATATTACAGCCTTTTTTACTACTTAATTGTTTTTTTAAAATCATTGCTTCGTCCTACAATACGTTTCACACTATAAGTGCACATAAAATCCTTTAATTTTGCAAAAAAAAAAAAAAAATTTACCCATCAGGTTGTGGGGTAAAGCCATTTTGCTGAAGGACAGCGTTATACAGGAGTTTCAGTTTAGTTCTCTAGCACCATGGCTGGAGCAGTATTAGCATTAGCCACTAAACACGCTAGCTCTTTTGCCTTTCAGAGGTAAGTATTTCAGCCTATAGCCTGCTGTTACCCTGGCTAGCACTGCTGGAGCAGCATTGGCATTAGCCGCTAACCGTACTATATGCTATCTCTTTTGCCGTTCAGAGGCGAGTAGTATATCGGACTGAAGCCTGTGTGTTTATCATGTTAAAACAAGCTACGTGGGACAAATCACTATCTAATATCGCCCTGGCTTACCGGAGCACTTAGGTTTTCTCAATGTAGCGCTGTTAGGCAGAATTAGCCACTAACTGTGGCTAGTACTAGAGGTTAGCTGCTAATGCTGCTGCACCCAGCCTTCAGAAAATCTGAAAACCTAAGCTTACTGTAAATAAACAGAAGCGCTTTACTCACCCAAATAAACAGTTTTCAGGAGCGAAATCTGTGTAGATTAACATCCAGCGCTCATATGACTTTAAAAGAAAATGTTTCTTTAGAAATTACAGTTTTGTTTACTTAACTAAGATTAGCTTTACAGGTCTTGCCGCCCAGCAGCGAGACCTGCTGAATTAGATGGAAAATATGGAGACACCACTGTTCCTTACTAGTGTCACATAATACACTTTATAATCCAGTGCCCCTTATGTATGAAAATAGCAGTTTATTGATATTGTGCTGTATAATCTGGTGTGCCTTATAGTGTGAAAAATATGGTAACAGGAATTTTAAAACAGATAGTAGGAAGTGATTTCTGTTGTAAATTAATAAAGTTTTGATGGCAGCTGTTACATTTTACAGAGCAGCACATGCTTATGTTTTAAAACTTTCTGACCTGCCAGTCATTCACGCACAGGTTAAAACTCTGTAGATTTCCCAGACAAATTCAGCATTAAAATTCCAAAATGATCCATTTAAGGTTCAAACAGGACCAAATCTGTGGTTTGAAGAAATTATTTTTATTTGCTGTCCAAGGAAAATTGAAATGGACATACATAATCTCCTATAAGATTATAAATCTGGTCTGGGCTTCTAACCGTGACTATATCTAATTCTAAGGTTGTAGGTTCTGCAGAGCTTACAATGAAAACCACTTTTCAGCCTCACACTAGTGTGTATTAATTTATTTCCCCTTTTACTTTCATCAATCCTACTTTAGGGTGCATCAAAACAACTTAAGTGTTCTGTGTCACACTGTTACGTTAGATGATCTTCTGGCAGTAAAAGAGCAATGGAAGTTCCATCCTGTAAAACCACAAGGGTACCAAAATATTTACAAGTTCTATCGTCCAAATGCGGGAAATTAGCGTAAAACTAAGTAAACAAATCATTTTCAGGGTTCAACACCCAGACTGCCAGGCCACGGACGCAACCTCTGACGTGAGAAAAGCTGGCCAGTCACTTGGAACGCGATGCTCAAACAGTGATCTCCAATCCTTCCAGGGAAGTTCATGATCTCAGTGTTTGGCAACACTGACAACTTCTGAGAGCTGGAACACAAAAAAAAGGCAAAAAAAAAAAAAAAATCCAGATCCACATTCCTGGAATGAAAGGTCATTTATAGCGTGATGTGCCTAGAGTGTGATGGGGACAGTGTTCTGATTATAGAGGGAGAAACAGACACAGCGCACATGCTGGTAGACGAACACAGAGACGCTCGCCGGTGGCCACAGACGGGTTTATTCTGCCGTCCTTACAGAACAAATATTTGAAACATTACATACACGCTCCATAATACACAACACCTTCACTATGGCATTTCTCGACACTCAACATTCCCGGAAAACGTCCAGTCGTACACAGTGCAGTTCATGGTGTTCTTGTTCGTCCGCTGAAATCAGTAATCTTGCATAATCGTTTATCCGTTTAAGAGGTTAGTACTGGAAATGAGCCTACTGATTCACTGAGAATGCTGGTCCTCTAGCTTATTCCTTACAATCACATACGTTAATTTAATTCTCCATAGCCGTCTCTTTTCATAATGATGTCATCTTTGAATAAAAAATAAACAGTTTATACATGTGCTATATGAAGTTTATAAAACAGACAACCTTAAAAATATATCTTATGGCAATCAAATAGCACCCTTTCCGGGGTTTACCGACATGAGGAGTTTGTTGTCTTTGAAACCACAGATAAAACTGGTTTAAAATGTACATCAGATAACACATCCATATAAAAGACGTGCTATGTCCTCCACTGCCCTTCCCTCTCTGCTTTACTCATCCAGTCATCAGACAGGTCCTGCAGCAGAACTGGCGAAAGAGTTTCTTCTCACACAAGCGGTTGGACTTCACCATCTCACAGAACACCTCATCCGCTGAGAGAGTGAGAGAGAGAGAGAGAGAGAGAGAGAGAGACACACACACAGACAGGGTTAGAGCTAGAATACATGCAGAACAGCCGCTGTTCATATAGTTTAGCACAACCCCTGCCAGATTTTTTTTTCTCCCTGCTTTAAAACACTCACATAAACAGGCTCTGATAATTAGCTGTCTATTTGGATCCAGGGCTGCTGCTGGAGCAGGAACAGGCATCTGGATTTTTAATAGGTGGCGAGGAGAAGTCAAGTGAAACATAGTGAAGCTACTACAGTGTAATCATTGAGTAAGACAGCAGCGACTCCTCAGCTACACTCACTGACAAAACTGTTGGTATCCCTCGGTTAATGAAAGAAAAACCCACAATGATCACAGAAAGAAACTTGAATCTGTCAAAAGTAATAATAAATAAAAATTCTATGAAAATTAACAATTGAAAATCCAACACTGTGGTTCAACAGAATTATTTTAAAAAGTAAACTCATTAAACAGGCCCCTTAAACAGAGGGATACCAGCAATTTTGCTAATGTGTGTAAATCCATAAATTAGTGTTATCCAGATTATTAATGTGTATACGTGAATAAAATGTGGTTTGACAATGTGGTTGTCAATAATTGTTAAATTTCTCCATTATCGCCAGTGCGCCTTATAATCTGCTGCGCCTTATGTATGAACTCTATCAGTCAGGTTATAAAGAGCAGTAAAGCCACTCTGCTGAAGTACAGCGTTATAAAGGAGTTTCAGTTTAGTTCTCCAGTACTGAGACTGAAGCAGCGTTAGCATTAGCCGCTTACCGTGCTAAGCGCTAGCTCATTCGCCATTCAGAGGTGAGTATTATCGGCCTGTGGCCTGCTGCTAACTCCGTGTTTTACTGCTGGAGCAGTATTAGCATTATCCACTAATTGCGCTATGCGCTAGCACTTTTGCAGTTCAGAGACAATTATATCGGACTCTAACCTGCGCGTTTACCGTGTTAAAACAAGCTATGTGGGACAAACCGCTAGCTAATATAGCCCTGGCTTACCAGAACACTCAGGGTTTCTCAGTGTAGTGCTGTCGGTTAGCTGCTAATACTAATGCTATGCCTTAGTGGAAATCCGGAAATCTAAGCTTAAGTACATAGAAGCACTTTACTCACCAAAATAAACAGTTTTCAGGAGAGAAATCTGTGTAGATTAACATCCAGCGCTCATTTGACTTTAAAACAAAAAACAGTTTTTTACAGTTTTGTTGACTTAACTTAGCTTAGCTTTACAGGTCTTACAACCCAGTGGCGAGTACTGCTGAATTAGAAGGAAAACATGGTTGAATAATGCACCTTATAATCAGGTGGACATTATATATGAAAATAGACCAGAAAATAGACGTTCACTGATAGAGTGATAGCATAATCTGATGCGCCTTGTAGTGCCAAAAATATGGTACTTGTTGTCATTTAAAGTCAAAGCACACCGACAAAACATTTAAAGCCAAATGATGGCAAGTCTCATGATCCAGGATTTAACCCAGCAATCCTATCCGATCATAGTGACTGCTGCACCACTCTGAGACCCCTAAATATTGTACTTTAGTATTTAAAGCATACCGGTATTAGCAGAAAATGCTAATTAACAAGATCTGATTTAAAATGTTGTTAGCAGTGCATTTCATCCTGTGGGATAGTAGAATGTTTGACATCTATTGTTATCCTATGCACCTCAATTAAAATGAGCTCATTCTTTAAGACAGGCAGTTATTCAAACAAAGATGTTTAAATCTGTACTTCAGCCTTTATCCCACTCCGCTCTAAATGCCCTCTCTCCATTTGCCCTTTTCCCAATACAAGGTCCAGTGTTACCAGCTGTCCCAGAACTGTGGCCCTCACCTCTCTCAGTTCACTGGGTCAGTGCTCAGGCCCCAGGCTTGGGCCAGGCCACTGGCGGTCTTATGCAATCCCAGATAAAAGTGGGTTCTGGGGCCATGTCGGGCAGTGTTTCCTCATAGCAACACTGTTTCTTCCCTGCCAAAGCCGGCCAGCGATGGCAGGCTGCAGCTGCAAGGCCTGCTCACAACCTCTTGCGCTCGCTCCTGTCCAAATCCCTCCATCCTGTTCAGGATTTCACTTCTTCTTGCTTTCAGTCTCTCTCAATCTCCCTCAATCTTTCTCAATCCCTCTGTCTCACGTTCACATTCCCCCTCTTCTGCCCCCTGTTCCATATCCAATGAATTCTCCTGCACTCTTTCTTCAGGTTTCTCTCTCTCTCCTTCCTTCATTCATTCATTACCCAACTACTTCTTAACTTCTGTGCCTCTGTTCTCCCTCAATTCCTTTGTTTGCTTCTCTCTCTCTCTTTTTTCATTCCTTCTCTAATGAATAGTTCTGGGAGCCAAAGCCTTTGGGGGTCCCAGCTGAGACTTGTGCAACTAACCTTGTTAAGGAGGATTTAAAACCTGAGAGAAAGGCCTCTAAAAGCTCTCTGGTATAGGAGCCTCAAACAAAGCAGCAAAAGTGAAGTGTCAAAGCACTGCATGACATTGCAGCTCCCCAGCACCAAACCCATCAACTTCTCTGTGCTCAGCTCCACACCCACAAAAAAAGCCTCCCTGTCTGCCTCACAGAATGACAAACAACTTGTCCACACAGCCTCATTGGCTCTGAATTCAAAAGCCAACTTGTACAATACACTACAAACTTTCAGTGCTAATCATTTCAAAGTAAAAATACAATGACTTTTTGTACAACAAAGGTGCTTTAAAGGGTTCTGTGAACCATGCCAAGATCATGTTCATGTTCATGTTTGGAGGCAAAAGAGGTTCTTCTATGACAAGACTCAAAAAATCTATCAAAGAACCTTTACTTGTAGAGAAAGTGTAAAGAAAACGATATTTTCATACCTTTAAACTACTATAACATGTATAGTGGATTTTACTTCATGTTTTCTCTAGGACACATTCACCCAAATTCCTACCACCACCACATTAATTTTTACATTTTTACACTCTAGTCATAAAAAAAAAACTCAAACCAGACTTTGTGAAAAACTGTTTCAATCATCATCTCAATCAGACTTTGACTAGGCCACTTTTTTAAGCCATTTAGACTTGTTTGTGTGCTTTGGATCATTGTCCTGCTGCAGAATCCAAGAAAACCTGAGCTTGAGGACATTAATGGTTGGGCAGACATGTATTGGAGCTGGGGCTCCACCCTTTCCTCCAAAAGCACTGCCTACCGGTTGATGCTGCACCAGTGGCGGTGGCTGAATTTTCATGTATTGGAGGAGGCATGTGCTAACCTTCACCCTTCTAGTGTTGAGGGAATTATTAGTAATGGAGGACTCCTAATAAGTTGATGAAGCAATCGGCCTCCCAAATTCTTCCTTAATACTTTCAGAGTTTATATAAACAAACCAGTGCAGACTATGATTGGACATACCGTTGTTGCAGGTAGCGTTAACGATGCAGGTACCGCTGACGAGGTTGTATCCGTCCCTACACTGTGTGCAGCTCGTTCCAGGACCTTGGCAGCTCAGGCAGTGCTCTTCACATCTGCAAATGGCAGCAAGCAAACATACATAAACACACATACACAGCATAGATGAGAAACAGCCCCAACTTCATTTCCATGTTTTTTTTATAAACCAGCTAAAAGAAGTAAAGTTTTAAGATACGAAAATGACAAACTAACTTCCTGGCTTTGTATGAATTAAAAAAGCAAAGCAACAAAACGCGAGCATCATTACATGAACATGTATGAGGGCATCGGTCGTCCAGGCCTGGTGCGCTGAACCGGGCCGTTCCACTGAGTGTCAGCACTCAGCATGACAGACAGACACACACACACACACACACACACACGGCTAGTGAGAGAAGGGAAATAGAAAGATGAGAATAAGCTTACAGCACATCTGGGATTGAAAATATCAAGTTGAATTTGGTGGTGTGAGACGGTGCGTCACTGTGTGGAATCATAATAAAAAAGAAATACTTTACGTCAAAGTCAAGTCAAACTGAACTGTATAACACTTCTTACAACCTGATATTGTCACAAAGCAGCTTTAAAGAAATCCATAAATAAATCAAAAAGAAACTTAACAAATAAAACATGTATCCCCGGGGGAATAAACCAAAGATCACAGTGACAAAAAAAAAAAAAACTCAAAAGCTGAAGAAAGAAACCCTTGGGAGAAATCAAGAATTAAAAAAAGATACTTATCCTTCTGTTTACAATTACTCTACATACATCTATTTATTATGTATTGATGTAGTTATATAGTTATTAATTAGATATTTAAAGGTCATGTTTAAAGTTTGGGCACCCAGGACAAGAACAATCTCAGATAATCAGAGGAGAAGGATGGTGAAAACAGTCATAGTCAACCTACAGAGCAGATCCAAAGACCTACATCATCATCTTTCTGCAGACGGAGTCACTGTGCATCGTTCAGCTATTGAGAGCACTTTACACAAGGAGAGGCTGTATGGGAGAGAAATGCAGAAGAAGGCTTTTCTGTGCACATGCCACAAACAGAGTCGCTTGAGGTATGCTAAAGCTAAAACACATTTGAACAAGCTTCAGCTTTATTAGGGAATAAGGTTCTGTGGACTGATAAAACTAAAATTGAGTTATTTGGAGGGCGAGTTATTTATGCATGAAGGAAAAAGAACACAGCAAGGCAAACACTTTACTGCTCTCCACAGTAAAATTTGGTGGTGGTTCCATCATGCTGTGGGGGGTGTGTGCTATATGATATATTTAACTGAAATTGCTGATCTGAAAAACCAATGATTTATAAAAACGAAAATTGCACAAATTTAGCCCCCAGGACCTGGAGCAAAAGTGTTGTTGTAAAGTAATCCCAGTGTAGCAGCAATAGCTATATTCTTTAGCTCCGTTGCTAATCTGTCATCAGGGGAATTAAGATTTTTCTTAATTTTTTTCTTCACTTGCTGTGACTTTGATTTGACAGCACTGAACAGTCATCCTGAATATCAAGTTTGATAACTTACCCTCACATCTTTAATTTAATTAGCTTCAAAACTGATAAGTCAGTAACAGAACAAACAAAAAGTGACCTATAAGTGGACAATGAAACCACAGTAGAGGAGACACTGTACTGGAATGAATAAAAAGAACAAAAGACTCTGGGCACAATGGGCAGTGACCGGGCAGAGTTATTTTTAAACCACTCGCAGGACAGGGCTTGAATAGTTTTAGGAAATGTTCACAAATCAAATCAGCTGAGATAAATAAGCAAACTGGCCAATTTGTTTGCTTTTGGCAGATGTCATGTTTGGTTACTATCCAGTTTGGTTATTAGAAAATAAAGGGGGGGGGGGGGGGGGTAGGAATAGGAGCTCAAAGGGTTCAAAAATGTGTTTTTACATCAGTGGTGCAAAAGTGCATTAAACTCCACAGTCAAGGAGCCCAAAAGCAAAAAATACAAATTCTCACATAAAACCTCTTTAGGTGATGAAAATAAAGATACTATTGTTCTGTCTAGCTGATATGATACATATATAGAGATGTGGGAACTGCTTTGCTCCCTGTGCAGCTTTGCTGTAATCTTCTGTGTGGTCCAAACTGCAGAAGGACTCCAGCCTCCTATCAAACAACCCAGCAGTAGGAAATAAAACCTCACACAGAGGATTCTGACACTTCCATTAACAAATACTCTCTGCTTGTGACCTTGGGGAATGGCTGCACCTTTTACTGCGTATGTTTGTCACTCACGCAGTGGTACATGGTTTTAACTAATGCCCTGTGCTCTGGACATTCTTCCTCAGGGTCAAACTTTACCTCTATTTTATGGCTGTCTGCTCACATCACCTCTACCTCCCTCTAGCCACAAACGCACACACACACACACACACACACACACACAAACACATATATATTCCAGCTAACCTTTTCATTCCTTCAGAGGAGAATCCATTCGCCATCCATGACCTTCTTTAAAGGGAACTATTTGCTTTGGACAGCTTTCATAAAGCAAGAGGCACCTGATTTATAAGCTAGAGGGCAGAGGCAGCATGGCTTTCCGCTGGCCCTATAGTGACCCATTACAGAGATCTAAAACGAGGATAGTGCTGTAAATCCACCCCCTGCTGCACAACATGAGAGGTTTGTGTTGGGCTTTCTCTCTCAGGCTGCATGACAGAGCCTTGATTTATTGACAATTATGGAGATCAAGAAAGGAAGAAGATACGGCAACACATGACGTATAATAACCAACAAGCCAAATCTTGTAAAAGCAGAAGCGATTTTCTCAGCATGAACTGATTTTTTTCTAAAAACAGCCAACTTTACTTAAGCCTTCTCAATCAGTAAAATCAAAAAATCTCAAATCTTAAACCTGCTTATGCATTTATCTTCTAAAACAAAGATTTTACAAAAGACTTTATCCTGTTTTTGTTGGAGTAAAAAAACTGTCTCTACTCTCCAAAAAATCTTTCTATTTAATTTTGGCATTTTGGAGCATTGCTGTGAGGATGTGATTGCATTCAGCGACAAGAGCATGAGTGAGGTCAGTATGTTGGATGATCATCACCCCAATCAACTCCTTATCCTAAAAGTAGGGATGATGAGCATCAGTAATACTGATCAGATTTGTATAAATAACATGGCCCCACAATTTAGAGAAGTGCTGCTGAATAATACTATACTAATAAAGTAAAATAATTTATATTCAGTAACAGTTATGGACTTATTTAATTAGTTTAGTAGTGGCTTTTGTTAAAAATGACTGTTTACAAAGCAGTGCAATCAAGTCACTGCAGACTGATATCAGATGTTATTTGTTAACTGTGTGTGTTTTGGCATTAGTTTTATAGTATAGCTTTTTAATTTTCTCCTGTTTTTCTTACAATGCCTCAACACATGGAGGGTGAAGACTAGAACACGCCTCCTCCGGCACATGTGAAGTCAGCCACCACCTCTTTTCCAGCTGCTGCTGATACAGTATTGCTGAGTAGCATCACAGGAGACTCAGAGAAAAGCGCAGCGACTCGGTTCTGATACATCAGCTCACAGATGCTTTAAGCTGATCGACATCACCCTTTTTAGTAATGTAGGGAGAGAATGCCATATACCCTCCCAGAGAGAGCAAGGTCAATTGTGCTCTCTCGGGGCCCCCGGCAGCTGATGGCTAGCTGCATGACTGGGATTCGAACGAGCAATCTCCCGATCATAGTGGCAGCTCCTTAGTCCGCTGGACCACTCAGTGCCTGTTTTAGATATTTCGTTATGTTTTCATACTTCACTATAAAACTGTTCCACACTGAAGACTCTTAACTAAACTCTTTAATTCAGCTTCTGATAACTCTTCTCAGTGCTGCCAGTTTAGCAAAGATGTTTGTGGTGGTTAAAACAAAGACGATACATGAATATACAGCTTCAATTCCAAGTCAGGTCAGGTCTGCTTAATCAGATCAGGATTTTCCAATCCAAAAATGTTGCCTGACATAAAGCACAGGGCCAAAAGGGTCATGTTTTTATTGGCTTCAGAGAGTCTTATTATATTGTCAAATTTGTCTATACATGAACTAGATAAGCTGCGTATGTCCATTTGCACATCTGTGTCAGCTGCAATAAGTGCAACTTAAAGTAGCCAAATCCATTCATTACAAGGGATGACCACAAACATTTAGATATATACTGAGAAAAAACTCTTTTTGCTGTTTGATTGCTGTTGTGACATTGGTGGGCAGTGGGCCGTGTTGCATCATGAATGTTGACTCACTCTTGCCTAAACTCACTGTCTCTCTCTCTTTCTCCATCTTGTGATTTCACTGTTTGTCTCCCTTTTCTATCCGCCTCCCTTATTAACTGTATGATCTCACCAATCAGTTAGCCTGTAGTACAGCAGGCAGCGCACACCTCTAATTAGGCACAGATGTCCAGAAACAAGGGAGCAGCAAGACAGCAGCAGAGGGGGAGACAACGTCATAGCCCAGAAAAAAGAGAAAGAGAGAGAAAAAAAGAAAGGGAGGGAGAAACGGAGAGCAAGAAATACAAAAAAAATGATAGACAGAAATTGCACAGAATGATGTCATCATGCCAATCTTTTTTTTTTTTTAAAGCTTTACCAGAGAGCAATATTTTCCACTGGTTTTAGAGAACTCAAATAAGGCACAATGACATGCCAAAAGTCACGGGACAGCAATATGTTTGGAATAACATATTAACATATTAATAACTTTGGAAAGCTTGGAAACACTCCCATCTCAATGAGGTGTTATCTTGTGAATGAGACTGAAAACTGACCAGTGTGTTCATTTCAAAGGGAGCTGATTTATCAGTGTTTGGTCAACTGGTTGCATGTGGGACATTTTAAAGGCGTCAAACAATTAAATTGTTTTATTAAATGAGAAGTTGTTTTACACAAGCTTTATTTTCTACCTAATAAATATAAATGTGACTGGTATTGTGTGTGGTTAGCGGTGTTAGCTAGCTCTGCTACTCACTATATAACTGTATATTTCTAAATTTAAATGATAGATTGAGCTTCATAACACTGTCTAGTGAGTATAGGCTATCAAAAGCAAACTTTTCCAAATAAATTATATAGTAATATTTTCGAAACCCACCAGAGACCCCAACAATCTCAGCAACCTTTCTCCACACTGTATAATGCTAATCAGAGGCCCGGTAAATCAGCAGTGATTGATCATAGACGACAGAACCGCAATGATTAGCTTTTCTTCCATGCTTTTTTGGAACGCTTGAAAGAGGAACTAAAATGTTTTTCATACACTGTGCAGAGAACACGTATCAGGCAAATACCTGCTCTCTGATTGGATACACGCATCGCTTTGGGCAGATTCATTTGCATAAAGTTCAGCTCGGCTCAACTTTTCATAGTAACTTTGTCTGACATGCTTCCCAATGAAAATGAATGGGATACGTCGCTGTGCGTTGATGCGACAGAGCAGTGTGAATGCAGCGTTAGGGCAGTTTGGTCACAGGAAGCTGCAGTTCCTTGTCCAGCCACTAGAAGGAACTAGTTGGAGCACACATGCTAATACTCGCTCGAGGAACCCTGCATTCCTACAGACCGCAGCAAGACTCTCATTAGCAGCAAGACCAGCTTACAGATTCAGACCAGATCAGCTCAGTCAGTCTGGAGATTTCTTGGTTTCTTGGTGGAAAAAAAACTAATCGGATAATACCACTCTCTACAGTGCATCTCTACAGCCCAATCAGTGAGTAGCAGAGCTAGCAAACACTGCTAACCACACACAATACTAGGCGCTGTAAAAGTACAGCAGCAGCAGGAGTCAGAATGCAAAAGGAATCCAGTTTAGACTGTTTTTAGAGCTGGATAAGCAGCAGTTTTCTGTAGTTTCTATTTTAAGCACTTTAAGCTTAAGTAAGCTTAAGTAAGTTATTTACACACTTCTCTCCTAAAATCTGTTTAATTTGGTGGGTAAGTGCTTTCGTTTAAAGTCAGCTTTCCCAATGTTTTTGAGGTAGGCATGATTAGGGGAGTCTTTACCAAGTTTGCCTGGCATCTATGTGGCATTAATGCGGCAGTTTGGCCTTGTCTAAGATTGGTATAAGTGATCGACCGATCAAGCTGAAAAATGGGACCCAAAAATCCTGAACAGTCCATCACTAGTGGATAGCCCATTGGCATTCAGTACAACAGGCCCCACATTAATTTCCCTCAGGCCAGTGTAGTGTTCTTTAGCATCCATTGTACATGTTGAACAAAGTTGAAGACCTGCAAGAATGCCTCAGTTAACACAACGACACCGGACAAAGCACCTCTTCTAGACCTGTGAGGCTGCTAACTTGAACTGAGAGGACTGGCAGCATGAGTCACCCTTCCAGTTGTTTCAAGCTTCCTGTTGCAGAAAACCCAATGAACCCATTGATCTCAAATGTCAACCAGGCACTGTGTAGGCTAGTGGTGGTTACTTACTGGTTTGGGGGGTGTATTCTCATGGCATGGGTTGGGTCTTATGGTATGAAGTGTATCAATGACTGCTTGGTGACCATTTGCAATACTTCATGGACTTCATGTACCCCAAGAGTAATGCTTCCCTCCTTTTTAGGCTAGAAGAATGTCCAATAGTATAGCAAACTATTTACATTATTTGCACTTTTGGATTTGGATGGCTCTCTTATTAAAAAAAAAAAAAAACTTTTGTTCTAGATCAAGTTAACAGATTGAGAAAAGAGTTAAGGGTGTTATCTCAGGACTCTTACTGATGTAGTGTGGTGTGATTGCCCAACTGGTGAACTGAACCCCAGTCTGCCAGGAAGAAGGCGCCACAAATCTACTAGGAGGTGCCAGCTGTATAATGCAATTTCATAAGCTGCTGTAACTTAGATATGAAGCCAGGCTGAAACTCACTTGCGACACATCCTTTGTGCAGACCCTGCTCCTTCACCCTCGTAGTATCCAGAGGAGCATTTCCGGACACACCGCCATTCCTGCTGCAGGAAGTCTCTGGCACAGTGGAGGCATTCCTCCATGCCAGGTCCTACAAGGAAAAAGACACATTTAACACTGGGGTATTTATTTATTTACAGTGGGAATTTCATGATTTTCTGCATAATTTTGTCATAAAATGTGATCTGATCTTCATCCAAGACAAAAGTACTGACAAATATAATGCCTAAATTAATGACACAAAAAATAATTATAACTCCTTGGAATCAACCGCTGGTAGACCGACAGCTGGGAAGATGTTTTCATGTAGATGTGTGTATTCTTTCGCAAACTTCAGGCGTGCAGCAATGTTTTTTAAGTAAGCAGAGGCTCCTCTATTTTTGAATGGTTGCCCATTTCTTTCTAGCCACTGTTCCAGATTGTATCCATTTGTACATTGTTTACTAAAGACTGGTGGATTTCTAAAGTCTTCTAAAGTCGATACTAGTAAGGAACAGCGGTGTCGCCATGCTTTCCTTCTAATTTAGCAGGTCTCACCACTGGGTGGCAGTGAGAGGTTAACTAAAAGCTAAGCTAAGTAAATAAAACTGTAATTCTTTAAAAAATATATAAATATATAAAGTATAGTATATTAAAGTCAAACGAGGGCTGGATGTAAATCTACACAGCTTTCTCTCCTGAAAACTGTTTATTTGGTTGAGTAAAGTGCTTCCATTTATTTTCAGTAAGCTTAGATTTACAGATTTCCACTAAGGCTGGCTGCAGCAGCATTAGCATTAGCATAACTGCTAGCACTAGTCGCAGTTAGCAGCTAATGCTGCGTGACAGGGCTACACTGAGTTACCCTGAGTGTTCAGAGTGAAATTAGCTAGCGATTCGTCCCATGTAGCTTGTTTTAACAGGGTCAACACGTAGGCTACACTCCAATATACTCGCCTCTGAACGACGAAAGAGCTAGCGCTTAGCACAGTTGGCAGCTAATGCTAACACTGCTGCAGTCTTGGTGCTGGAGAACTAAACTGAAACTCTTGTAAAATGCTGTACTTCAGCAGAGTGGCTTTACTGCTCTTTACAACCTGACTGGTAAATTTCATACATAAAGAGCACCAGATTATAAGGTGCACTCATGGAAATTTTAAAACGATGTCTTCTGTGAGTGGTGACACCTTCTGTGAAACATTCCCTGTATTCCCTGTAACTATTGGTCAAGCCATGTTAAACTTGAATAACTCTATAAAAGTAGAAGTAGAAAAAAGTAGAAGTACTTCTAAAAAATAAAATCTCCCATTCGACACCCACTATAAGACCTTGCTTGAACTCCAGTCACTCATGTTACTTTGCTGTGAGCATGCTAGCCAGTGCTCAACCCGACTTACACAAGAACAAATCATCACAGCAATGCTTTAAAAAAAAAAATAGAGGAAAGCTTCTCCTAGACAGTGATAAAGATTTTTTTAATATAGTTATATGATTTCAGGGAGAAAAAAACAGTTAGTGAACAGGTGTCCCAGTACTTTTTATCCATAAAGATTAGCTTACATAAGGAATGCTTTCTTGCTCATGGAGAAAAAAAGTCATAAAACGCTTGTAAACACAACAATAAAACCTCTTTTCATAAAACACACACACATACAAACACACACACAGCCAACAAAGAGTCTCACACAGTCCTCCTATTACTCTCCCAGTCAGTGATGCAGGGCATAGCACTGGCTGAACTAATTAAGCCATACACTCACAGAACGTCATCTCATGGGGATCACACACACACACACACACACACACAGATACACACACACACACACACACACAGATACACACACACACAGATACACATGGATCTGGTTTAATCTGTCAGTGTATTCTCCTCAGCGCTGCGGGTCAATAACATCATCCGTGTGTAATGCATGGACTCAGAAAGTGAAATGCCTCGCTTCTCGCTGACTCTCCAGGGCAGGCTGCAGTAATGACTTAGGCTAATTAGCTGAGCCAGGATGGCAACGTGGGTCTTGGGACTGGCGGTGTCACAGTCGAACGCAATCAAAGCTGCTTGTTTGGAATTGTTCAGCCCTTTCTAACACCTTCATCATTATCGCCGAGGAAACAGGTACAGCTGCTTTTGGTTGTGGTGCCAAGCAGCATTAATTGCTGCAGATTTTTTTTTTTTTATTACGATTCGTTGAAGTTCAAAGTACAAAAAGAATCCAATCTCTGCTGCACATCATCACTCAGCTCATCCCTTCTCTATCTCTTCATTATCAGTTACACTTTTATCATTTTTTATCAAAAGCATTTCTCTAGATCATGTGTATATGAGATTAATTCAAAGTCAATCATCCATTATACAATACAGCTAAAGCAAAAAAAAAAAAAAAGGAACGAAAAAAAAAATAAAGAAAGCAAAGCACAGTTGCTATGCGACAGATGCCGTACAGAGCACCCTTCACTAACAAGCTCACTAACAACTAGGTAATGAATCCTGGAGTCTGCAAGGTAAGTTTGGTCCCTCTAAATATATTTATATATTTAATATATATATATATATCACAGCGGTGATTGGCAGATATCAGTCACATTGGTCTAAATGTCTGCGTCACCCTAGATGCTGCGATGGCACGTTAGGCATCATTAGGCTTGGGAAAAAAAAAAACGTATCGTATGGCAGGGTGAGCAGCTTGTGCTGCACAGCCAGAGCTGGGCCAATTACCTTGTCTAATTTAAGGCACATTACTTCGGCAACCTGTTCATTAGGGTTGAACAAACTGTTTGAAATTCTTTCAGCACCACGGAGCGTGGAAATCACAGCACGCTGCACACTTTCTCACTTTTTCTCTTGGAAAGGAGGCACGACTTCGATAAATATGCATAACTACAGGATATAGCATGACAAATAACACCTCAGACAGGACATTCAAACAGTTTGTTCAAACAGATTAAAGAAAAGAGAATATACATCAGAATCTACCAGAACACAACAGACACAACAGAAGTGAAGGGAGTAATAATAATAATAATACAGCACCTGTGCAGGTGGAACAGGAGATGTGGCAGGAGCTGCACTTCATTTCCTCCAAGTTAAAGAAGGTTGCATTGACGCACTGTGGAACGCAGGTCATTCCTGCTAAGCTGCGGCATGAAAAACACACAGAGAGAGAGATAGAGAGAGAGAGAGAGAGAGAGAGAGACAATAAAGAGAGAAATAAAAGATCAAATGTCTTTTTCTAAAGACTCATTTTCACTGTCAAGTCACTGTTTCAATGATGCTAATACTGATCTAAAAGACCACTGTCTGCCTCAGCAGAGGCTCTAGAGGTCAGTAGTTAAAAACAAAAAGTCAAACAAAATCTGAAAAAAGCTGCGTGAATACGCTTTCATGTCCTCTCGCTTCCACAGAACTCAGCTGGATCTGAAACTCTACGAATTCTAAAACTCCCCACAAACTACTTCAATATTGCAGCCTAGAACTTCTGAACCAGGCTGGAAGAAGTGTTATGGCTTCCCGGAGAGCTTACGACACAGCCCACGCAGAGACCGGCCCAGCATGGTGGGAATAACAACGTTATTTTTTGAGGATGAGGCTTGAGCTGAAGCTTCCAGACAGTGCAGCCCGCAGAAAAGACAGCATACATAAAGATGACCAGCGTGTTCTACACAGCTGCTAGCCACCACATTTCAGCACAAGTTAAGGTCATGACCATTCAGAGTCCACATCACATAAACAGTGATTTAATGCACACGCACCCAAGAATAAAATTACAGACGCAGCAGAGAAAAAAAA
This sequence comes from Astyanax mexicanus, assembly GCF_023375975.1. Taxonomy (NCBI): domain Eukaryota; kingdom Metazoa; phylum Chordata; class Actinopteri; order Characiformes; family Acestrorhamphidae; genus Astyanax; species Astyanax mexicanus. Next base: position 9,625,718 of record NC_064423.1, on the reverse strand, counting down.
GGAAAAAGGAAATTTATGATAAACAGGCACTGCTTGCTTTTCTTGCCATATGGCTCAAAAGAGTTTTTAATATTCCACAAAAGCAGAGCTTGTATGAAGCATATATATATATATATATATATATATATATATATATATATATATAAATCTCTGAGACAACATTTTGTATCCTTCCCCTGAACAACTATGTTGAACAATCTTTGTTTTAGATAATTTGAGAGTTGTTTTGATGAGCCCCATGATGCCACTCTTCAGAGGAGATTCAAATAGGAGAACAACTTGCAATTGGTCACCTTAAATATCTTTTCTCATGATTGGATACACCTGGCTATGAAGTTCAAAGCTCAATGAGGTTACCAAACCAATTTTGTGCTTCAGTAAGTCAGTAAAAAGTAGTTAGGAGTATTCAAATCAATAAAATGATAAGGGTGCACATACTTTTGCACCGGTCAAATTTTGGTTTAATGCATATTGCACATTTTCTGTTAGTACAATAAACCTCATTTCAATTCTGAAATATTACTGTGTCCATCAGTTATTAGATATATCAAACTGAAATGGCTGTTGCAAACACCCAAATATTTAGAACTAAAAATGATTAAGATTAATAGGGGTGCCCACACTTTTTCATATGACTGTATCTAACTGAAATTGCTGATCCCATATATATACCACTGTATATTTCATGTGTATAAACTACATGTCATGTGTATATTATATGTATATACTATATAACAAGCATAAGATTATGCTTGTTTTACACCCATTATCCATTTTATCAGCTTTAATGTGCATAAAGGTCACTGTAGTTCTACTATGTAACTACAGGATGTAGTCCTGTATCTGTTTCTCTGTATACATTAGTATTATCCTCCTTTCACCCTGTTCTTTAATGGTCACATCCAAACAGGACCACCACAGAGCTGATAGTATTTGTGTGGGGGTGATTCTCAGTACTGCAGTGTGTGTTGGTCGTGTGTGTTGTGCTAGTAGAAGTGGTAAGCAACGTCCTGTGACCACTGATCAAAGTCTAGACAAAATGTGATTTGGGAATCTCATACTTAATAATACATTATGATCATGGCTAAGAGTAAATGCATTCTAATAGAAAGCTGGGAATGGTCTGATTTAAATAGACTGTGTTAGTGTTATGTGTTAAAGAATTCCATCAAAAGAAATCGAGCTCTGCTTCATCATCAGTCAGGGTATTGGCAGAATAAAACAATGCATGAGCGACGTTTTTATTGACATCTATTATTTGGTGTTTCTCTAACCTGAAGCCTTCATTGCAGGCGGTACATCTGTCAGAATCTCGCAGGCACTTCTTGCAGTTCTCGTGGCACTTCACACACTGTCTCTGACCTAGAAGCAGAGGAAGGGACAATGAGAGACATAATGTGAAGAGAAGAGGAACAGATAGATATATAGAGACACAGATACAGGCAAAGAATCAAAGAGGAGAAAATCAGCCAGGATTTCATATCATGTAGATATCATTTCACAGTCTAGACTCAACACTCGTCAGAGTGGACATTCCATCCATTCAAACACCCCCTGAACTTGTTCCATCAACGTCTGTCAGATCGATGTGTCTGTGTACTACTGTGTGTGTGTGTGTGTGTGTGTACTTAGCAGCTAAAGCCAATATGAGCAAACAATGATAAAGCAAGTCAGGCTTTTCACTGCCTCTCTGCATCAGAGCCTGAGAGTGAAACATGTCCAGTCAGAATGCCGATTTGTAGTGACAACAGGGCTGAACATCTGTCAACAAACCCTAAAAAAGCCTGTCTCCGTCACACGTACGTATTCACAATGAGGCTGAATGATCTAAAAAGCTCCAGATGTGTGTGTGTGTGTGTGTGCCTGTGCAAGTATGCAAAGTTTCCTTTCCTTCAGTCTCCAGAGACAGTTCATTTCAGCTCAGTTTGACACAGATGGTGCTTACTCGAGACAGCAGTGTTTGATGGCTCAAGAAATGGTTAATAAATATTTATACCATAAACAACTCAAGGCGTACGTCTGCCTGCCAGCATTACGATCCGTTTTGGAGCTGCGTTTGTATAGATGGAGAAAAGCTGGAAAAGACTATTGTGAACTACACACAGTGGAAAAGGCATACACGACTGATTCCATCTATGCTCTTTCTATATCAACTTTCTATATCAACTAATTTGATATTACACCACAATATAATTTTTCATATTTGGTCACATTACAACCACAAACATAAATATATTTCATTGGAATTTAATGTGAAAGACCAACACAAAGTGGTATACAATTATGAAGTGGAAACAAAATTATGCATGATTCAAAACATTTTTTACAAATAAAAAACTGAAAAGTGTGGTGTGCAAAAGTTTTCCTCTGAGTGCAACCAATTGTGTTCAGAAGTTGCCTGATGACTGCTAATGACTAAAGAGTCCTATGTTCAATCCATTATCCGGAAATGGAAAGAGTATGGCACAACTGTAAACCTACCAAGACAAGGCCATCCACCTAAACTTACAGGCGGAACAAGGAGAGCACTGACCAGAGATGCAGCCAAGAGGCCCATGGTGACTCTGGACGAAATCCAGAGATTCACAGATCACAGGGGAATCTGTCTATTAGTTGTGCACTGCACAAAAGTGGTCTTCATGGAAAAGTGTCAAGAAATTATCAAAAGAAAACCATAAAAAGTCATGTTTGCAGTTTGCCAGAAGCCCTGTTGGGGACTCAGCTAACATGTGGAAGAAGGTGCTTTGGTCAAAAGAGAACAAAATTAAACATTTTTTACCAAAATGCAAAACATTATGTGTGGCGGAGAATTAACACAGCACATCACTCTGAACACACTATTCCCACTGTGAGACATGGTGGTGGCAGCATCGTGCTCTGGGGCTGCTTCTCTTCAGCAGGGACAGTGAAGCTGGTCAGAGTTGATGGGAAGATGGATGGAGACAAGTACAGAGTAATCTTAGAAGAAAACCTGTTGGAGCCTGCAAAAGACTTGAGACTGTTGGGGAGGTTCACCCTTCAGCAGGACAACGACCCTAAACATAAAACCAGAGCTACAATGGAATGATAAAAAAAAAAAAAAAACATATTCATGTGTTAGAATGGCCCAGTCAAAGTCCAGATCTAAAAACAATCAAGAACTTGTGACAAGATCTGAAAACTGCTGTTTACGAACACTCTCCATCTAATCTGACTGAGCTTGAGCTGTTTTGCAAAGAAGAATGGGCAAAACTTTCAGTCACTAGATGTGCAAAGCTGGTGGAGACATACCCTAAAAGACTTGCAGCTGTAATTGCAGCAAAGATGGTTCCACAAAGTATTGACTTAAGGGAATACTTTTGAATACTGAATATTTTTTCACACCGCACTTTTCAGTTTTTTATTTTTATACTTCACAATTGTACCACTTTGTGTTGCTCTTTCACATTAAATTCCAATGAAATATATTTATGTTTTTGGTTGTAATGTGACAAAATATGGAAAAGTTCAAGGGGTATGAATACTTTTGCCACTGTATATGTCTTGCAATGAATGCAATACCTTCTCGCCTTTAGAATGAAACCATAAAACTAAGACATCGAATATCAACAATTCTGAAAGAAATATAAATTGTATAAAAATATAAACTTTACTGGAATCTACTATATTTATACTCTTGTACTGTTGTATGTTTATACTCTTTATTCTGCCATGTCCACTTTTAAGAGACATTCTTCCATATTTTAAATACATATTCTGCCATGTCTTCTTTCTCCTCTGTGTTAGAATTTCTGGTCAATTCAAATCAAACAGTTTATGGTTTTATCCAACTCAAAGTGAACACAGTCTGTGTTAAAGCTTAGCCCATGTTTAAAGAGTTTTTTTTCTTGTTTCTTTCTGTTCCCGTCTTGTGTTCTTGCTCGTCTTCCATTGTCTGCTTGTGGACATCTTTAAACACACCCTGCCATCAATGTTCTCCTCTGTGGTTGTCTGTTACCCCACCCCCTCGTAATCGACCCCATGTGTTTCTTGTCTGTGTTTGTGTATATATACCCAGTGTTTTTTCTTTGTGTTGTTTGTTTGACCTCTGTCATGCTTGTTTGATCCATAATCCTGCTTTCCCACTGAGTTAGTGTTTTTTTTTTTTCAGTTAGTTTGTTTGTTTCACTCTAAATAAGATAATTTCATTATTGTGGTTGAAAGGATAAAAATGTCCATTGTAGAGGAAATTGAGTATTGCTTGGACTCAGAGTGCAGAGGTTAATAAATATAGTCTTTTTATTTTTGATAAAAAAAAATACAACAACAGAAAGATGAAAACTAATAGGCTTCTCCCATTGCTGAGCCCCTTCTGTTGGTTTGCATGCTCTTAAAACTTTCCAAAAACCTTCTACATAAAATATTTTCTGCCTCATTCAGCCTTATACTTTCTAAGTATGGAAATTTGTTACAAATGGGAAGAAGCAAGGGTTAGCATTACTGTATATTTCTGAAATCTTACAAGTTATCCCAGGAACAAAATAATTATAAGCAACATAAATATCATGTCTGCAAACTTTAAGTACTCGTCACTCTTGCCATTAAATGTAAACGGTGGTGGTTGTAGTGGATCTCAGTGGTGAGCGCACCAGGCTATCAATGATAATGTGGTGAATTTTATACTCAAATTCGGCAGGCTGCCACTTTTGGGCTCTTGAGAAAGTCCATAACCCTCACTTTTCCTTGGGCACTGCAGCAGTGGCTGCCCACTGCTCCGGGCAGGAGTTCTCACTGTGTCTAAGTGTGCTCACTGGTGTGTATCCACTGCACAAATTAGTTAAAAGCAGGCTCAATGTTCACTATAGTTTTTGTTTGTTGGATTGGCTTTTTTAAAGAATAAATAAGCCACTGGCTTATAATAGAGCAAATTGCCCAATACTGTTTTTCATATGCCTTTATGATAAAATGTCCTCATGGTTCAAATGTGTTTGTGAAGTTATTAAAAAAGCAATGTCCCTTGATTTTCCAAAGCTATCTATAGCTGAACTTCAGGCCCAGAGAGTATTGTGATTATTTTGTATATCTCACTCAACTCACCCTCATCAGGGAAGTAGCCAGTGGGGCAGGTCTCTATACAGGAGTTCTCCACTGTGTAGAAGTTGAGTCCTCTCCGGCAGGAACGGCACTCATTGGAGCCACGGCCCACACACTTCTCACAGCCTCTGTGACAGCGCCTGCATCGCCGAGCCCCAGCGTCCGCATAGTAACCCGAAGGACAATGACTAACACAGGTCCTGTGGAACAGAAGAGAACGGATCAGAGCAGAAGACGGAAGAGCAACGGTTACAAAACTACATCATTAATATATGGAAGCTTTCTCAAACTTTAGAATAGTCATTACTGCCAATCAGTCTGACATACTCTCAACTCAACCTCAGCTGCACAAATTACCTTCTTACCAAACTTGCAAAGAAGATCTGAGACTTTTTACAAAGAGCACCCAGAACTTTTGTTTTAAAAGAAGAAAAAATATAACTACACAATATTAATAATTAAAAACGATTGAATTTAACTAGCAACCCATTGAAATGGTACCATAATAATCCAACAATTTAGAAACTGACAAACAAAGACACTACACTAACAAAGCAATAGTAATAGTGACCAAAGTAATGAGGCTAGTTACAATTAAGAAATAATACCTTAAAGGGTCGTGCTATAATGTGTATTATTGGCACTGCTGTGCTGCAATAAGATCAGCACAGTAATGACAGTATTACTTGTTATAGCACAACCCTCAAATGTATTATTGCTTAATTATACCACAGTTCCATTATCGCTGTTTATTTAAAGATTTTGTGTTATTTTTTGCATTAGTTGCATTGCTGCTCTGTTAGTAGCTGCAGTGTTCGGTTTGTAAGAGCTGCATCATTGCTAGGTTACCTCTATGTGGCGAAGAGCTTCAGTTACAGTACATTACCGGCTGATAATGGCACTCATAGAATGCCTCTCAGCCAATCACATTGCAGGATTAAAACTGTGGTATAGTTATCAAAGTAATTAAGCGACATGCTATTCGATTGGTTGGACAACTTTTTTGGACACCTTTAATTTGGAATCAGTAATGCTTTATAGTTTTTTTAACAATTAATTAATTAATTACGCAAACAAGTTTGACCCCAACTTCCACCGATTTTTTTTCTAATCTGTTCTACCTTCCTGTCTTCAGGTTGCCCAGACTGAAGTGGATGCAGTTTAGACAGTGGTCAGCGTCTGGTCCATCACAGCCCTGGTCCCCACACTCCTGGTGGCACGGCCCTGAAATGAACAGAACAGAACATTTTCACGCCTGTCTGACAGTGCTGTTGACTAGAACCACATGCAGGCTTAAAATATTTGGTTAGTTGTACATTTAGATATACATCTGATTCTTTTCATTCCAGGTCATACTACAGTTCATCAATGTCTACATGTTACACGTTACTAAGTCTTCATTAGGGGAAAATGATACTGAAGAAATGATACTTCCAGCTGCTCAGCCGCCTGTTTTTCCACACAGAACCACATTCAACATTCTCACTAGATACTCATATATTTCAACATATTTTTCTCTGCTGAACTAACTGTACCACTGTACTCCTCTTCTTCCTCATCCTCATGTTGAGGGGTCTCTGGAGAGGTTTCTGGACTCTTCATGCTGGGAATCTCCAGCATGCGGGAGCGAGAATGTTGAGAGCTCTGAGACTGGTAAGGGTGTTCCGCTGTCCCGTGGAGAATCAGCGTCCACTCTTTCAGCTTGCCTGATGAGCAAGGAACAGAAAAAGAGAGAGAGTTATGACACACCAGAATCATTACAAACATCTTTTCATGCTTTTCAAGCTGAAACTAATAAATTAATGATACGTATTTAGGGAAAGGCTATTTTTAAGTTTCTATGTTTAATGCATGGAATGCACATTTTACTTATCTTTTCCCCATAATAGCTTAATGCAAGTCTTGTGTTCTTTTGGATCTGTTTTAAAAGCTACATCTTTAAATTACACATTAAAGAAAAGTCTAAAAACTGTCCACAATGGTTAAGGATCCACTCAAGACAAACTTCTCCCATTAGCCTGAACAAGAGAAGCTAAATAAAGAGATTCTGTACACATGCATGTTCTTCTGTAGGAGCTGTTCAGATCTTTCTCTGATGCTGCTTTATTCTCTGCTGTTCTCTTACCTAGAATCTCTGGGTTCCTGAGCTGTGATGGGGACTCAGATATCTCCAGGGTCCATGTGCCCTCTGCCTTCTCACCCCAGCAGTGCACAGTCATGAACTCCCAGTTCCTGAAGCCTTCATTGGAGTTATCAAACAACCTGAAAAAATACAGACAGAGACACGTTAAACTAAACAAAGGCAAGGAGATTCAATAAATAATAATCATAATAATAATTAAATAAATTAAATAAATATGAAAACCAATGCCAACCTTACTCCAAATTGTCAAGCTATTTCACTGTTGCAGACAAATTTGGTTACAATTCAAGGTTTCAGTCTAATATTATCGCAAGTCTCGTGATTCGGCTCACGCAAATAGTGATGTGAACAATGTGAACAACCAATATGAGAGCTGCGGAAAGCCGCAAGGCAAGCACAGAGAAACTCGAGGAGCTGTGGAGTGAGCAAGAGTGTCTCTTTGACGTGTCTTCCAATTAATACAAGAAAAGTAAAAAAATAATAAAAGTATATATAAACAAAAGTAAAAGAATCTCTAAAAACGTAGTCTGTGACTAGTTTGTGAATTTAATCTATTAAAAGTATTTCCAGAGTCTTTTTGAAGTCGTCTAGTGTATGGTTAGCTTAAATCTTTTGTTACTGCTGCTAAAACCAAAGTCACTGGACAAAACTCAACACACTAGGAGGAGAACACAAAGTGGCAACTGTGTTTATCAGCTGACAGATGCCTGCACTGGCTATGATACTCCCAATGATACTGCTAACACTTATAAATAACATTTTCTCCCCAATTTACAAAGCCACTCCCCCCCTATCACTAGTGATGCCCCAACACCAGGAGGGTAAAGACAAGAACATGCCTTGTTCGAAAGTCTTTTTTAAGTCTACCTTGTTTAAACCAGAGCAAAGACACAGACACCTTCATACCATAAAACACTGGGATTGTAGTGTGAAAACTTTTTAAGATGGTTGAGGTCCAATTACAAGAAAACTGAGGCAGGCTATTATAAATACTAGACAATAGAAGACGAAAAAGATCCAGGAACAAAGCAAAAAATACTGTCAAGAGCACAAAGGGGGTGACTATACTAGTCAACAACTAAGTACTCACTGCACAATGAGCAATATGAGTATTTAGTAAATTTAAACTGGCTTTGAGTTCTGCACTTAAAGTTTTGAAAGTTGGTGCTGCTGGTCAAAATGGAAGAATAAAAGCAGTATAAATACTTAATAATTGTGTTTTATTTTGTGTTATATTTTCTGGGAAAAGAGACTGAACAAACTAACGCCAAGTTTAATACTTCAATAAAGTTTCTTGTGATTAAAGTATATTTATTAAAGCATTTATTTATCATGGCCCTGGCAAAGAAGTGGAAATAAGTAAGAACAATACTTCAGTTTACACCCACAAATGTAATTTATTCAGCCCCGTCTGGGAGAAACCAGTTACAATCCTGCCGGTTTAGCATTCACACCACTGCACCGCTGTGCATTAGGGTTATCACAAAGCCAGCGTGGATGTGCTCTGTTAATACACATCATTAGTTCTCATCCTCTTTATCCATTCTGCATCCTGGATCCTCTACAGGCTTCGGGTTCATCGCCCACCCCCAACCCCCCACTGAAAGAATGCAGATGAGAGGCAAACTTCATGGTGCTCCTGGGGTTGCGCAGCTCACTTTGAACTTGGTGCACTTAGATCACAGTGAAGCATTTCTGCAGCTAATCTGTCACTGCAGTTTCTTAAGCTGCTCAGAAATCAGAATGTGCTAAACTCTTTCATAAGTGAGTCTGTGATGATTTGCAATGGCCAGAGTCAGTTTTCCTGACATGAGAGCAGCTGGAGGTCTAGAATCTAAGCGTTACACAATAACTCAACTTTACTCAATAGTGTAAGGAGACCAGCATGTTATAGCCTTTGTGAACCATGAATTCTGTAATATTTTATTTTACTTGAAACTGACTGCTATGATGTGTGCCAAAAGTCACAGCAGTATGTAAATCGATCATGATGGCCCTGTAGTACACCCTGGGCATGTCTCCCCACATTGCTAATTGTTATCTTACACCCTAACTGTCTGTTTTCAAACTGTGCACCTGCACCGTTTAGATAGCAAACATGACTACAAATACATCTTCGCTGATGGCCGAGGGGATCGGGTGTTTCTCTATCTTGGCAACGGAAAACAGAGGTGCACTACTGACTAATTAGAACCTAGACAACAGTCAACCATGAACCAAGATGTTCACTGCAATCTTGACAACATAGGCATGCTGTATGTGCTCAACGTGTCTACTGGGTGTCAGATGGATGAGAAATTCCATTTCACAAGTTCCTTTGATCCACAAATTCACATACTGTATTTATCACACTTTTTAGGGGGGGGGGGGGGGGGGTCTCACTGCTGGGTGGAGGTGGGGGGGGGGGGGAGTAAAGCTAAGTAAACTAAACTGCTAAAAAAACATTTAAAGTCATATGAGTGCTGAATGTTACTCTACACAGATTTCTTTATTGGTTTGGGTGAGTAAAGCACTTCAGTTTATTAACAGTAGGCTTGGATTTCCAGATTTTCAGTGAGGCTGGGTGCAGCCTTAGCGCTTATTGCTATTAAATGGCGCCTGACAGTGCTACACTGAGGAACCTTGAACCCAGGAACCCAGGGTGCTATCAGCTAGCAGTGTGTCCCACGTAGGTTGTTTCAACGCAGTAAACAAGCAGACTACGGTCCAATATATTTACCTCTGAACAGCAAAAGATTAAGCACTTAGCGCGGATAGCAGCTAATGATAATGCGGCTCCAGCAGTGCTAACTGGTATAAGCAGCAGGCTCCAGGCCAATAATACTCACCTCTCTCACCCCACTAAGATTTTACAACAATCAGGAAAATGGGCAAACTTTACTAATTAATTGCACAATTTTCTGTGATTTCCTTAAGGTGCAGATTTTTGAATTAGAAGCCTTTACAAAGGAAACGTGTGTGTGAGCGTTTGTGTGTGTGTGTGTGAGAGAGAGAGAGAAGGAGGGAGGGGTAGTGAGTGTTAGTTATGAGATTTAATCCATATTTCATCATAAATAAAAACGAATCGACCTTCTGTACTCAACAGTGGTGATGCTGTGTTTTTTTATATATCCACCTCTTTGCGGATATTGGCAGAATATCTAGTTCAGCCACATTTTGATTATGCAGTTAGTTCATGGTATACAGGGTTATCCTCTACAGTTAAAAATAGGGTACAAAAAACTCAAAACAAACAAAACAAATGAGGGTTGCCTTTAAACTACATCGACGATCATCTGGAATCTCCTCAGTTTAGACAATTTACTTAAGAAACTAATTTACTTTGGTTAGAGATACTTATTTTCATTTTTTACCCGAGGAAGCACAATACATGTTATTTCAAGGAGGTTTAAGATCCAATTTGTAATGAATACACTCCGTTATTCTGCAGCTCTGCTTTGGAACAGACTGCCTATGGAAATTAAATGTTGTCCATCAGAAAGGGTTTTTAAACAGGTTTTAAGGAGACAGCTATTTGAAAATTGTTTGTAGTCCTTAGACATTGAGAGTACTAAATACAGGACATCATAAGGAATGATACCTCGCTGTCTGTCATCTTGGAGTATGTTTTATGTTGGTGTTCTGTGTTTTTGTGGGCAGTAACAATGTTTAATTATGGGTGTTTTGTGTAGAGGACCACAATGGAAATGGAATTGTGTTTTAATCCTCAATGATTTGAAGTGCATAACTGTTTGTTTTGTGTGTATGTACTTTTTGAATCATTAAATAAATTCATTTATTCATTCATTCAGTGGAACCACTATGATAGTTGAAGCACTAGTTTATTCTACAGGCTGGACTTGGGTTTTCAAAATCACTAAGAGAGAATGAGTCAGTCAGTATGAGCTGGGTCTGTGCAGAATGTGCTTGACAGAAAAAAAGTTACCAGAGCACAAGTCCACCTATCTTCCCACCCTTAACACATTATAATATAAATGCATTTGGTAGCAAAGCACAGATGGCACATGAAGAACGCTCCTTACACAGGCCAGGCTGTACATAGCAGCATTGCGTTAAACCCACGGGTGAGAGAGGAGCTAAAAGTACGATCCATGCACACTAATAAATACACTGAAAACACAGGAAGCCCCATTAGCCTGTCATCTCCCGTCATGTCTGTAATGGCTAAAGCGAGCTGTTCAGGGGAGGTAATTGTGCGGAGGAGCAATTTCGGCAGGTCTCCCCGCTCCTGTGCGGTAAATAATGACTGGAAGTGTCACAACAAAAAAAGCACAGCACGGCGATATATCGGGACAGCAGGACGCTGAGACAGTCGTTTCAAGTTAACTAGTATTGTTGCCATCAACAAGAAGGCAGAGACGCAGCAGTATTTTTCATTTCTTCAGGCAACAGTGTTTGAAGTGGGAGGCGGAAGATTTCCCCTGATAAACAAGGAAGACGAAAAGATCTAGCGGTGAATCTAAAATCTAAAAGTTTGCGAGCGAGTGGTAAAGAGGGAGGGGGCCAGTGTTTTATTCATGAACGACCGCCGGAATAACAATCAGTGTCCCTCAAAGCTTATAAAAGTATCCGCTGCGGTCTTAAGAGAATACCAAGCTAAGAGTAGAGGCAGGCGATCATCAGGAGGAATGAACAAGAGATCAAAACCCCTGTGTGTGAGCGTGTGAGTGACATGGATATGCTCCACATCTGACAGCAGCAACAGCGGCCAGATGAGACTCGGGCTTATGCCTGTACGGAACACCCGTACCCTTGAATATACTGATTCGAGGGGAAGGGACTCGAGCGAAAGAGAGTAAACACCAGGATGCAGTGTCTAGATGACACATGTAAAAGAGTATCTAGGTGAAACCTGGGTCAAAACACTGTTTAGAAAAGCGCGCGTCTCTGTATATATGAGTCAGAGCTGCATATGTCAGTGTGTCTCAGACACTGTACTTTATATTATACAAGAACTACACTTCCTGACAAAAAATAATGCATCTGGATTGATGAAAATCTCAGCATGCAGTTAATTCTCAAGTCTTAAATCATTAGGCTCAGTGTCTAACCAGACCACACCCGTAATCTTTCATGTATTATTTAAACATCTTTCTGCTCTATGGGGAAAATCTCAAAAGGCTACTCTTGGGTAGTGTACCTCTTGGTGAGAGATTGCTGACTGCATGGCATGCCTCTAACTAAGCACTTAAAGAAATTTTGCCCAGCTGAATTTGTACATGTTTCTTCTTTTCTTGTTTCTTTCTTTTCCTGTCTTGTTTTCTTTCCTACTCTGCTTGTTTTCCTAGCCATGTGTTCTGTAGTACGTGGCTGTTCTGTTTTGTTTCTCTCTTGTCTCCACCCAAGCCCCACCATGCCAATAATGTTCCCACTTGTGTTTCATTTGTTACCCCGCCCCCTTTTCATCTTCCCCAGGTGTTCCTTATCTGTGTCTGTGTACACACTGCCTGGTCAAAAAAAGTCTCCACCTTGATTTAACTAAATGTAAATGATGTGGGGTTGATGCTGCAGTTGGTCTGCAGGTCTAGGTTCAGCAACAGTATGTGCTGAAAGAATGAGGTCAGCTGACTACCTGAATATACTTAATATAGACCAGGTTATTCCATCAATGGATTTTTTCTTCCCTGATGAACACGGGCATATTCCAAGATAACAATGCCAGGATTCATGGGGCTGGAATTGTGAAAGAGTGGATCAGGGAGCATTTTCACACATGGATTAAGAGTTCACCACAGAGTCCAGACCTTAACCTCATTGAGAATCTTTGGGATGTGCTGAATGGAGAAGTGCTGCTTTGTGCAGTGGTTGGTCAGACTCTACCATCATCAATGCTGCTGCAAGATCTTGGTGAAAAATTAATGCAACACTGGATTAAAATAAATCTTGTGGCATTGCAGAAGCTTATCTTATTAACTTTCTTTTTGGCCAGGCAGTGTATATACCCCATGTTTTGTTTTGTTCTCAGTTGTTGTAATTTGTTAGTTCCCTTCATGTTACTGGTTTGTTATAGTTTATCTTTATTTTTGTTTGTTGCTTTTCTAGCTAGTCTTCTGTAGTTTGCTTTATTGTCTTATTATTAGGTGCTTTGTTTATGTTTCTATGGCTTCAATGAAAACCGCCTTGCACTTGCATCTGGCCTCCGACTCTGAGTCATTACTGTAAAAGGGTGCAACACTGGACTGACAGAAGAATAATAGCTGTTTTTACTGCTACAGATTAAAACCGTATTGGCTTAGCAATAAATCCAAATCCTGTTTGCGATCTGAATTGGCCATTGTTTCTTCTAAAATAATAATAAGCATTTGAGTGCAGTCTGTCTCTTCTTTGCTCTACTTTACACTATATGTTGGAAGACTGCTGGGAGGATTTGACTGCACTCAGATGATTGCAAACATTGTAAGGGTGACTCCAGGGCCAACAGTGTATTTAGCTGCCAATGTCCAGCACATTTCATCCCATCCACCTTTCCCTTGTTCATCACACCAGCCATCGAAAAATTATCCTGAAGAATACAAATTTGGAGGATTCATAATTAAATTAGACTGCTTTTTTTGGGGGGCTTTGGTAGAAAGGGTAATTTGACCCATAGGACAAGGGGAGTAAACAGAATGTTAAGATCACATAAGGGTTAAATGGAGCACTATCTCTCCAAAAAGAACAATGCTGTGGAGACTTCAAACCTTCAAGTGCAGCTGATTCAGAATCTTCCATTCTATTGACAATGCTCTTCCATGGAGATTAAACCATTTGGCGAATTCAGTTGAATGCTCTATATATAATTCCTAATTAGAATGTGATGTGGATAATCTCATAGATATTTAATCAACAAACCTTTTAAACAAACACTGTGCTGCGTGTAATCTAGAAGTCTATAGGTCTAATATGATAATTTTGTTCTTTAATTTAAATGTAACAATATAATCACACAGGTCATAAAGAGAACACATTCAGATTTATCCACCTCGTCTGTGTTTGTTGTAAAAGGGTTCAGCCACCTGTCAGTTTATATTTGTGTTTAATGCACAGGTCACCTTTTGGCCAGCAGCTGGGAGCGTGTCCCTGACGGCGAGATGAGGCTGATCTCTAGGTCTCCCCTGCGCGGGTGGTTGATGAGCACCCGCACAACCACATGCTCCAGATAGACCACCTGCTCCTCCGGCTGATCTCTGCAACCTGTGCTGCTGATGCTGGCGTTTAGCTTCTGGTCCGGTCGGATGTACCTGCGGAGGGACAGAGAAACACCATCAGTGGGCAGTTCTGCCTGCTTTTCAGGACAAGACTTAAATAATGAGACGCTCTTAAAAGCGCATTACTGGTGTTTGTTGTTTTGGTGTCTCTCTGTGAAACAGAGGATTAATCACAGAAGAGAAAAAAATGGTGGGCTGTATACAATTCAATCGTCATAAATCTTTGGGGATTTTTATGGATGTGCTTACATTTCAGATGAACACAAGTTTTAAATGAAGTGATTAAGTCTTCTCATTCCTTGCATTTAGGCTCCTTTCTACTCAAATTTGTACATTAACCTACTTAGCAGTTCTGTTCCAAACCAAACACACTTCCAGCTATATGATTACTGATAATCCCTTTAAAAAGTAACTTAGTTACTGTATGGATTACTTGATTTTAAAAGTAACTAAATTAGATTACAAATGACTTTATTAGCTGTGACTCCAAACGTTTCTTCAAATTTGATGTTGTATTTTTGAAAGCTAGGAAGCACTTTATCACCAATGCAGACTTAACAACCAACCTTGATATTGTCATCTTCAGCTAATACAAAATAGAATAGAGAAAGGGGGGCTTGCTGTGTGTATGTGTGTGTGTGTGTGTGAGGTGGAGAAGAAAGGATACTGCCCCCCTCCAACTGGTCGTCCAATTAAATCCTTTAATAAATGGGAAATGTTTTTATACAAGCTTTATTTCCTATAAACTAATTAATAAAAATGTATAATTATAAACATAAATGTTTAATTAAGCTGCATAAAACTGTATAGTGAGCAGCATATAGGATAAAAACAGCAAGTGTTTCCAAATAAATAATATATTAATATTTTCAAATCCCACCAGAGACCCCAACTATCTCTGTAATCTTTCTCCACACTGTATTACACTGATCAGAGTCCTTGTAAATCAGCAGTGATTGATTATAAAGGACAGGGAAGCCTGAAACCACAATGATTAGCTTTTCTTCCATGCTTCTCTGGAACGCTTGAAAGCGGAACTAAAATGTTTTTATACACTGCGCTGAGAACACGTATCAGATTAACACCTGCTCTCTGATTGGATAGATGCATCGCAAGTTCCAGCAATAAAGCAACAACTGTAAACCTCTTTCTTGTAACGCACAGTAACTTGGATAATAACTTTAATTTGAAATAGATTACTTGTTACTGAAAAAAATGGTCAGATTAGAATAACTCGCTACTAAGTACATCATTGCACACTTCACATGCTATTAACACCCTATACGTTAGTTTTAAAGCCAAAACTGAAGTTTAATCTAGGCTTTATAAGCCTACTGCTTCGGCCTTGCTGCCAAACTTGTTTTGCAGTGCTAGACTTGACCATCCAGAACAGCAACATGTCTGAAAGCCAGGGTCTGTCATGGAACAAAGATGTGTCAGTATACTTCTCTGATGCAGAAATGGCAACGCAACATATGCTGCCCTCAAAAGGACATCTTTGAGATGAATGTCCATGCTCTTTGCAACAAGACAATGCAAAACCACACGCTGCACATATTACAAAGATATAGCTGTGGAAAACGAGAATACGGGTATTGGACTTGTCCCTAAAAGAAAAAAGTGGAAAATTTTGACAACCCTCATATTGTCATATTGTAGCACTCCCTAAGATTTGTTTCTAGGAATAACCCAAGCATCAATTGTTGTGAGAAGCAATGAAACAAAGTGTTTTTTTTAATGTTGTAATGCAGAAATGGATGTATATTACTAAAGAAAATCAAGACGAGCAGACAAAACATGATGTAGAATATCTTGTGTTCATGCATTCTACAATGACTCAAAGTCAAAGTAAATGTAAGTTTACTTGAAATGTTTATTTGCATTTCTCCCACTGTCTGAACTTTTTATGGTTTGCAGTATTCCATAAAATGTCTTTTAAACCTTTAAAAACGAATGTTTTAATGGCCAAATACTTGTTAATTCGTCCATGACAGATATACAGCAGGGCTTAAATTAAAAGGAAGTAATACACCTTAAAATGCTATCTCTAAATTTCCAACAGTGAGAAATAAATAAATAAATAAAACCAGCATCACCTAATGTCAGGCTTATTAGCCCAGAGCTGTAAAATAAAAATCAACTTAGGATAAAAAACAGCATTTGCATTTGTATGTGGGTGTTTTTCTCAGCTCATTAGGTTCAATTTGTGATCATCTGGTTGGTCAGTTAAAGCAAATTTAGGGGCTCTTTTGAGCCCAAACTCTGGTTTCCAGGGAGCTGAACGCACATAATGGCTTTATATCATAAACAAGGACGAGCGCTTTTATGATTATGTTGATGAACAACAAAGCACAGATGGCAGCAGAGTGAGTCAATTGAGGCCTGGATTCCTTATTCACATTGCAATTCAGATCCCGGCATCATCCAGATCTCTGTGGGTGAGCCTTATGAATACACAGACTCCTGTCTTCTCGAAAAACTGACACTCTGTGCTGAAGTGGTCTGCAGCGGAGGGGCTACTCTCTGGACTCCTTCAGAAACGCTTGTGCCAAGACACTTGAGCAGCACCTGGCAGGACACAAGGTAGCGAAAGGCCATCTCTGTGGAGACCAAATATTTTGATTTGCTCGGCTGGATCGCATCGCAGGTTTAGTGTAATAGGTAATCTGAGGAACTTGTGATGGGTCTGTTTGAGACGCTTGACAAGGTTAGAACCTTTCTTCACTCTCCTGCAAATCCTCTGAGATTGGTTACAAGACCCAGATAAAGCTTTGTTCGAGGCTCAGGAGAAGGCTTTCAGACTGCAGTTCTGTCCAAGGAAGACTTACTTCAGCAAAGACAATGCAACACTGAAATCCCTAATATATTGTCAATGTCAATATAATAATTACAATATAGTAATATTGAGAGGAAAAGAGAAAACCTGAAGCAGCGTATCAAAATTAAAATGACATGAATGATGCTCCTCAGTCCTTTGCAGTGAGCAATTTCTATTATCTCACTTACAGCTCTGGAAAAAATATGAGACAACTTAAAAATGATTAGTTTCTTTGATTTTACCAAATTGAAAACCTCTGGAATATAATCAAGAGGAAGATGGATGATCACAAGCCATCAAACCAAACTGAACTGCTTGAATTTCTGCACCAGGAGTAAAGGCATAAAGTTATCCAAAAGCAGTGTGTAAGACTGGTGGAGGAGATCATGCCAAGATGCCTGAAACTAAAAATAAAAATACTGATTTCTGAATTCTTAAAACTTGAGGAATATGAACTTGTTATCCTTGCACTATTTGAGGTCTGAAAGCTCTGCATCTTTTTGTTATTTCAGCCATTTCTCATTTTCTGCAAATAAATGCTTTAAATGAGAATATTTTTTTTATTTGGAGAGAAATGTTGTCTATAGTTTGTAGAAAAAAAACACAATGTTCATTTTACTCAAACATATACCTATAAATAGGGTTTGGACAATAAAACTGAAACACCTAGTTTTGTACCACAATAATTTATTGTCCCGATAGAAAGTCCTTTTTTTCCCCCCAGACAGACAGTTCTGGTAGAAACAGGAGAGTTGAGGTGCACACTGAATTCTGCCGTGATTTGAGCAGCCGTGGTTTTATGTTTTTGGATACAATCCGGGTTAGCACCCGAGCATCCCTTTCAGACAGCTTCCTCTTACAGCGTCCACAGTTAATCCTGTTGGATGTGGTTGGTCCTTCTTAGTGGTATACTGACATTACCCTGGATACCGTGGCTCTTGATACATCACAAAGACTTGCTGTCTTGGTCACAGATGCGCCAGCAAGACGTGCACCAACAATTTGTCCTCTTTTGAACTCTGGTATGTCATCCATAATGTTGTGTGCATTGCAATATTTTGAGCAAAACTGTGCTCTTACCCTGCTAATTAAACCTTCACACTCTGCTCTTACTGGTGCAATGTGCAATTAATGAAGATTGAACACCAGGCTGCTCCAATTTAGCCATGAAACCTCCCACACTAAAATGACAGGTGTTTCAGTTTCATTGTCCTCCTGTAGGTACGTCTTATACACTAATGAGACCTAAAATGAACACCACATCCTTGTTTCTACACATATTTTCTATTGTCCACTGAGCATACAGGAGCACTTTGCAGTTCTAGAATTACAGACTGTAGACCTTTTGCTCTGTATACTTTATTCTTCTCATTCCTTTTTCCTCCTTTTACCCACACAGGGGGTATTATTTGGGTGGTGGGTCATTTTTCTCAGCTCTGCAGTAACACTGACATGGTGGTAGTGGTGTGTTAGGAGTGTGCAGTGATGCTGGAGATTTTAAACAGTGTGTTCACTCTTCACCCCGCCCATTACACACACAAATAAACACACTGCAGCGTGCAAATCTAGCTTTTACATCAACAATAAACAGAATAAAGAATAAAATAACACTGCTGTTCCCTTAAATTAGCTGCTGGTGTATTTTTACAGTGGGAACACGCAGGTCAGTATTCTCTGCTGAGACGCACAAAAGCGCCGCTGTATTTTTTTCACCCTTATGACACAAAAGACATATGGACACGCCCAGAATCAAGCTGCTTGATGCGTAATTGACCAATATGCTCTAGAGTACTCTAGTATTTTAGAATATGGAACTGTACAAGCCTACTAGAAGATCAAAATGTGTGCCTGTTAAATAAAATCCATACATGTTGGCAGGTCTGCTAATGACATTGATGACCACTGCAGTTCCTGATCCACCGTACCAGCACAACACACACCACCAAAGAACAAAGTATGTAGAGGAACAGAAGGACTACAGACTGTAATTAAAGAATAATAAAGTGCTTGAATATGGTCAATAGGGATGATGAGTGTAGAAATATGGAGATATATATTAATCTTATGGCTAATCAGTGTAAGAGTAAAGCAATATGGGACAAAAAGTGAGTTCATGGTAATCATGAAGACAAGTTAAAGTTATATAAATGCTCAAGTTAAATAAATGCTAGAGATTTTTATGATTTTTACTGCTTAGTTAAAAGTCTATAATCTATGAAGAACTATTTCTTAAACATAAACAATTCATCAAACCTGAAACCTAAAAAAATGTGTACGGTTAAATTTTTAATGTTACACAGCATCACGCTGTATTCACCAATATAAACCATCTCATGCTTATAGAATGACATCAGGGTGGCAAACAAAATAACTCTAGCCGAAAAAAGCACGTTCCATTTCTAATCAATCCCCAAGAGGGACGCGACTTGTGGCATGCAGGCGTTCCATTTGTCAACGCTTCACGAGATTTCGCAATGCTGAAGGGAGCCGATGGAAAATCAATAGGTGTCTGCACCGGCCTAATGAGATTCAAAGCGTGACCTGAGATGAGCTCTCGGTCCAACCTAACTGCCTCTCGCTAGCCGTGCCATCGCTATAAATAAAAGCCCAATCACCAATCAATACTGGTGACAGCAGCAGCTACGCAAACAGCTTTCAAAGCCATGTTGAAAGAGGCGGTGGGAACTGTTTTTTTGTACAGATGCTACCGAGACAGATTGCAGTTGTGAGGGATTACAAAAGACAGTGATTTAGTTTGGTACATGTTGGCTGGTGTCTTGAGGATAACATGATTGTTCTGCTGGAGATGTTTTCAGAGTTTTGTTTTAATACCTTCAAATACAGTTAGATGTACAAGAGGGTCTGGTATGTTTTACATGTTTTACAGGAAAGGGGAAATGTTACAGAAACTTATTTAAAGATGCTAAATCTGGAATGCTTAACATTAACATAGCAACAAACAACAAATTTACCTTTAAATATGTTGTGAAGTACAGGTTTAGTGAGCAGAGAAAAAAGTTATACACCCTCTGTTTGTTCTGTTCTCAGCTCTTTGCTTTGTCATGCTGCCTTCAAAATATGTTGGCTATATTTTAGTTACAAAAGGAATTTTTTTAACAAGCCTCGAGTTGGAGTTACAGTGGTATGAAAAAGTTTTGTTTATGATTTTATAGAATTTTCATGATTTTTATGACTTTATAGGATAAACTTAATAAACTTCTCAAATATCACTGTGTTCGTCTGCTATATGATAAATATTTAACTGAAATTACTGATCTAAACAACCAATGATTTATAATGGAAAATCATAAAAATTATCAGGAGTGCCTAAACTTTTTCATACCACTGTAGCTGCAATGGTAACACCCAGACTCAGCAAGGTTGGAGCTGGCTTGCCATGATATTAACAGCATGGATTAGAAGGGTTGAAGTGTGTTAGCCATGATGGTAACAGCATTTTCTAAATTTCACAAGAAGCCAAAATAAATATTGACAGCAATGCTTCAGTCACAACAAGCTTTTATCCTAAATCACTAATGCGTGACAGTTTTCTTCAAATTATAGAGTGATGGCTCACTGACTGGAAGATAATGTACCAAGCAAGTCTTAGAAATAATCATATCAATCAACCTTCACTGAATTTCATACATCCGTCTCAAGCACGCTCTGCTTAGAGGAAAAGAAGGAAAATATGAAATATGAAAGAATACTGCAAGCCTAGGGCATAACTAACTTAAAAAGGCAATTCCTGCAGTGAGAGTCAAAAGAAACGGCAAGAGCTCTTAGAAACAGGACCACCCTGAAAAAGCACATCAATCATTGAATAAAACAAGAACAGAGAGGTTCCTGAAAGCTAGAAGAAATCCTCAACACTGAGATATGGAATTAACTCAGCGTGAGTGGCAGTAAGCTGGTGGCTGGTAGGCTAGTCGCTGGTAGACGATATATATTGTGGTAGGCCCCTGGGGTTAGGGGCGTGACCACAGTGACCCGGAAGGAGGAAGCACACAGAGATACACAGACACGGGGAGTAAATGAACTCAAAACGTACCCTTTATTTGGCTTTTAAACGCCCTCCACCACACCCAAAACAAACTTAAATCATAACTCAGCCCAATGGGGCTCTAGAGTCTGTAGAATGAACTTTAGTTTAATTTAAAGGTCCGTGCAGCCTCAGCCCTCAGCTCCCCAGTCAAGAGTCCTCCTTCAGTGAGCTGAGGCTGAGTTTTATACCTGTCCCAGCCGGCTGATTAATCAGTCCTGAATGCACACCGGCTGGGACAGACATGGCTGTGAGTTCCGGCGTGGGGCGGACCCACGGTTCCCCCGCCTCCTCACGCCACAATATATATATATATATATACAGCAAGCTAGCTGCCTATATATCAAGCTGAACACACACATAAACACACATACGCACACAATTTGCTGCTAGACTGTTGTTTATATTCTTCATTAAAGCTCTCAGTTACACTCAGTAACTATATATAAATATTTGTTTAAAAAGCATCAAAGCCAGGCCTAAACCACACTACAGTATTATTACTGTCTCCCATCAATACAGGTGAATACCAGAATTTAAAAATATGAATCATGAATTTAATATGGTGGTGATCAATATGAATGTAATTAAATTTTACCAATCTATATATTTACCAAAATATATTTTTTTTATTCCGGGCTTCCCTTAGAGTCATGAAGCGTAAGGCTGTTTTCACATCAGCAGTGACATGCTGCTTTGCTTTCCGCTCTAATTCAAAAGTATTGGAACATGTGACTGTTAGATGTGTTTTGTTGCCCAGGTGAATGTCTACATTCAGTTTCAGATTTTGGTTTTATCTGTGCAGATTGTGCTTTTACAGTTAGAGGAGTAACAAACATGAAAACCTGAGAGTTGTCTATGTGTGAAAAACAAGCAACTGTGAAGCTGAAAGAAGTACAACTATTAGGAATGTCCTGAAGAAGAAAGTCGTCACTGGTGTACTAAGTAACAGATGTCAAACATGTAGACCAAGGAAAACCACAGCAGTTGATGACAGAAACATTGCGAGTGCTGTAAAGAAAGATCCATAAACAGAAGTACAGAGGTTTGAACAGGAGATGAAAACCACTAATTGTTAAGAAGTATTGAAAGGTCAGTATAGGAAAGCAGAATAATGTCAGTGGGTCCCGGTCTGATGCAGTTACTGCAAACAAATTTTATCTATCTGTTCCAATACTTTTGCTTACAAGAAAAATAGGGTTTAGAATAGGGTTTAGAAAAAAGGTGTTATTTTCTAAACTGTGTATCAGATCCAGATACAAATACCTGGAAATATCATATTCATCTTTTAATAACAAACCCAAATGTTTTCAGTTTACAGCACAAATGACAAAATTGCCCGGAGCTAACCCAAAATTGCTGTCCTGTAGAGAGCCAGGAATGTTCACTGTCCCCTAATATTGTTTTTGCTTTTATAATGCATTCAGCCTAGGTTTCAATACTTTTGGAGGGCACTGTATGCACTAAGGCATTGTTGGTATCACTCTAACCAAATTTAGCATGATACCGAAAAATATTGTTATGCTGCCTTCTTCTATACTTTATCTATACATCCCTTTTCCTACTAATTTATAAACCCCCCAACACTCTGAGATGAACACCTACAAAACGAGACTAGACTCCCTAATCGAGGCCTTATGCATTTATAGTTAGCACAAACAGCACCACAAAACAAAAGGCTTTTGTTCCACTGAGGACAGTCAGTGAGGGCTTTGTCAGCAGCTGACTCAGAGACAGAGCCAAAATGCAATCAATAGTGCCCACATTTACTTTAACAATTGATTCCGTCACCGCACATTTCCAGAATGAACGAACATACTAGGAAAAAC
This sequence comes from Astyanax mexicanus, assembly GCF_023375975.1. Taxonomy (NCBI): domain Eukaryota; kingdom Metazoa; phylum Chordata; class Actinopteri; order Characiformes; family Acestrorhamphidae; genus Astyanax; species Astyanax mexicanus. The sequence continues at coordinate 9,602,647 of NC_064423.1, read as the reverse complement.
ACAACTACTGAGAACTTAGAAGAGGTTCAAAACATACCAACGCGCTGAGCCACATAAAACTAATGTATCAAACTCTGACAATCTGTACAGTAAAATGCTATACAATAAATATTGGATGTTTTGTATAATATACAGCTTGCAGGTGCAGGAGGTCAACTTCTACCAACCTTACCTTCACATTCACCATAATTTATGATTTAGGTTAGTTAAATCTCCTCAGACCCAAAGATAATACACACTCTGGGTCCACCAGTGGCAGTAGCTACGTCTTATATTGTTGAGTATATAAGTTCATTGGTGGCTCATAAACTAAACATAGATCCCTCTTCCCATTATTTCTGTTGTATGAATAATAATGAATACATAATGAATGTTAAAAACAAAAGACTTTGATTAAATATAGAGATATTGTTCTAACAGGAGTAGGAGCTGCTGCCAGTGCTGCACTCAAACACTTTTGTTAGTTTTGGACTTTTGCCATCTCAGCTGCCGGAATCAAAAATCAAACAGCTAAAAAAGCACAAAAACCTCTAACCTTTGCCCGGAGCTAACCCAAAATTGCTGTCCTGTTGCGAGCCAGGAATGTTCACTGTCCCCTAATATCAGTTTTGCTTTTATAATACATTTAGCCTAGGTTTGTACTGTAAAAATAACTCTGGGCGGTTTGGAAGGTTGTTTAGAGAGTTGTGGCAGCCTATAGTCATCCATTAAACAACAACAGAATAAGAAAAAAGTGGAAAAAATAAGTGAAAATGAGCAGCAGGAGCACATGAGGATGAAATATGATATCAATCAGAGATGATATTACTGTTGCAAGACGTGCTCATACTTTTAAGAAGCTAAAAGTGGTCTTGTGTAATGAAGTTGAAGTCGGTGCTGCTGGTAGAAATGCTGTAATTTTAGCAGTTTATTGGAACCACATAAATTTGATTAGTAATTTTTCCAAAAAAAAAAAAAAAAAAAAAAGGCTACCCTTCAAATTGACAACAGGTTGCCGTTAAAAGAATGCCCCTCAACAAACCAATTAAAGGTAAAGGTTTCATGTCTTTAACTCATCAAAGGCCTTCATCCTGGGAACCCAAACAGGGTTGATTAACTCGTAATGCCAAACTTGAAACTCAGATTAATACCAAATCGATTCATTTGGATCACAATGTTTTCTGGTATAATAGTTCGAAGACCCAAAGCCCGACCTGAACCTGAACTTTCCTTTAATCTGTGACGTAGGTGTCTGTTTTTTAATGCAATTTTTATTTTATATAAAGCTTTGGCGTGATAATCACAATATAGCAAAGTAACAAATCAAACTGTTTTTTTAAAGTAGCACAAGTGCACAGTGCTTCACTCCACTTGTCCGTATTACGCACATGACTTGCAGTGCAATATTTTTTCTTAAATAACAGGTCTACGCTTCCTTAGTGTTGCAATGTTAGTTAACATCATTCTAAACAGATTTCACACATTCAAACAGGCCAAATATGTTTTAAAATGCTCAGTTTTAATGCTCTGCTTCCTCAAAAAATGTTCTAAGCTTTAATGTGACTGTCAAGAACAGGTTTAATTTGTGCCATTTTTAAAACTTTTTGTGCATTTTGGTGAAACAGCTGATATGAGATCACAATGTTTTGCCTTTAAATGTTTAGAAATGTCACCATGACAGATGACATCATTGTCACATTTAAAAGAGATGCAAAGCGTTATAACTGTTTTTGTGGAAAAAAAATTGCACAGCAGATGTCACTGTGGTAGAAGATGATTTGAACAGCTAACAAGATCCAATCTTTATCTAAAACAATTGGTTCATTTGATGCGATCTCCTAAAAGCTCCATTACTCCATGATCTTTCAGCCTATGCCCAAGTAGCCTGCCACTAATCGTCTCTCTTAATACATCCAGAAGGCATGCCCAGAAAGCTGTAGGTTTTGGAGATGAATAGATTACAAGTTCTTAGTGACTTGATTTAAATATCAGGACCCTCAGAATTCTACCCATGAAGTGTGGAGCTACTTTAAGCTAATGGTGTAAAAATAGGCATTCTTTGTATAGCCATTCTTTGTATATGCCCCTATCATAGCACTGTAAATCTGTTGGGAGCATCGGCTAAAAAGGCTGTATTTGAGAATGCTGGGGTAAATAGATGTGAGCTATTTGACTAAAGGTCATAATTATTATCATGTTTCACTACACTTCAAGTCCATTTCTCACTGGAGTTCTCCTTTAAGGACGGCTACATAACTTTGAAATATTAATAATTTATTCCAACAGGAATACATTCTAGTCTTCTACATACACTGATTCTTTATAGTCCCTTTTAAATACACGAGTTAGAATAAGTCTTTAAGGTCACATTGCTTTATATCGCCTCTCACCAGTCACGAGCATCATGCTGCTTCACAGTGCAGTGACAGCACATCCTCTGAGGCCAAATGTGAGAGAAAAAAATCCCTTCCAACACGAGTATCATAGCTTCAATCTGCCCACTAGAGATGTAACAGTTCAAACCGGGTCCCCAAGGCATAGTACAGCATACAAAAGCTGTTTCGAAACAAAGCGGCCTGGTTCTTTGCTGACATTTCTCTTCTTTACTTCATAAAAGCCAACGGCCCTTGAACTTGTGCCAGACACCGAGTGCGAAACAGCTTTCAGG